>NC_137804.1:6620163-7220163 GCF_963383645.1 Muscardinus avellanarius
GGCAGTACACGTTGTGGATACACTTGGGTCCCCTCCTTCCCCGCCTCCCTGGGCCAGTGCATTCCCTCCTCCTTCAGCCTGGCCACACTCCTGCCGCGCCCTTGGGCCTCTGCTTCCCTGAGCAACAGAGACGAGTGGCCCAAGGCTTCTTCTCTGCATTGTGTAAATATGAGCATGTTTGGGATGACGAGGGTGTGGAACATTCTGGACCCTGATCTGGGGCAGCTGATTTACAGGTAGAAGGATGAGCCTCAGAAGGGTCCTGTGTCTTTGCACCTAGAGCTGGAGCCCCTCCCCGGCTGAGGATACAGGCACAGCAGGGAAAGAACTAGTCATGGCTTCTGCCTCTCTGGGCCCCTGTGAGTGCAGAAGGCTCGGCACACGCTTCCACCCCAGCTTCGTCTTTGCGGGTGGACCGTCCAGGCATCTGTCCACCAGCAACCCCACCTCCCTCGGCCTCCCTCCTCCCTCCTCTCTCCATCCCAAACGCCCAGTGCTGAGGTTCTGCAAGCTCTAGATTTCTCAATCTTTGGCCAAGGATATTTTGACAGTGAGGCAGAGCCCGTCATGGGCAGGTCCACACCTTGCCAAGTGCGGGAGGAATGTGAAGTTAACTGCCACAGTCCCGGGGACCCAGCCTTGCTGACCAGAGACTGAGCCTGGGTCGCAGAGGGAGCCGAGGAGCGATGGTCATGGAATTCTTGGGGCCGGCCACAGTCCTGAGGCTTTCCCGGAACTCTCCCTTTCAGGCAGGAGCTGTGGAAGGCGACGTTGCTGCTGTGTGATGCTGCAGGAGACTATGAAATTTGCTGTGCATTCAGTTGCTAAAATGGACACGTCTCTTCCTTATCATTTACCACACGGGCAGTGTTGTTGACCTGCTCTTCTGTTTCATTATCGCGTTCAGGGTGTGTTCCTGGGGATTTGCCACCAGGATCCTTCAGTTGCAAAACTGTGAGGCTGTAACCTTGGGCTTGGCTGCCCGAGAGCCAGGGGAGAAGCAGCTGTCCCTGGAGACGGTGGACTCTGAGGCCAGCGGCCAGCGAGATCATCTCTGAGCGCGGTCACTTGCTGCGACTGCGGCGTTTCTCGCTGGCAAGGGTGAGCTTGTGAGCATTTGCAAGGCTGTGCTTTTTAGATCTTGGTAAATAGAGTCGTTAAAACCGGTGCACGAGAAGAAGAGTGTGTGGCGGGAAGGGTGGAAGTTGGCGACAGGTCTCCTGGCCTGGCTGGTCTTGGCCACTTCTAAAGAAGCTCCCTCACCCACAGCGTCAACCGGCATTTACCTCTTGGGACTTTGACTCAGGACTCCAACTTACTCATCGGCGGCCAGGACAAGGTGAAGGCAGAGTCCTGTTACAAAGCAAGGCTGGCCTGGGGTGGGCCATGGGAGGAAGAGAAGAAAGAGGAGGAGGAGGAGGAGGGGAAGAGAAGGAAGAGGAGGAGGAGGGGAAGAGGAGGAAGAGGAGAAGGAGGAGGAGGGGAAGGAGGAGGGGAGAAGAGGAGGAAGAGGAGAAGGAGGAGGAGGAGGGGAAGGAGGAGGAGGGGAAGAGGAGGAGGAGGAGGAGGGGAAGAGGAGGAAGAGGAGGGGAAGGAGAAGGGGAGAAGAGGAGGAAGAGGAGAAGGAGGAGAAGGAAGAGGAGGGGAAGGAGGAGGAGGGGAAGAGGAGGAGGAGGAGGAGGAGAGCAGGAGCCCCTTGGCCTGCTCTCTCTTTGTTTCTGGCCACCAGGAGTTAAGGAGCTCACCCCCACACGCTGTGCTGCTGCCATATTTCTGCCCCGGCGCCAGCCGACTATGGACTGAACCTCTGAAACAATGAGCCAAAATATTTTATTTATTATTTATTTATTTATTTATTTATTTATTTATTTATTTATTTTTGTGGTACTGGGGTTCCTGGAAGCCCTTCTACCTCCGGGCTACACTCCCAGACCTATTTTTACATTTTTTTATTTGGAAACAGGGTCTCCTAAGCCAGCGCGCGCGGCTGGCTTCGAACCTGCGCGATCCTCCTGTCTCCGCCTCCCGAGTGCGGGGATGACAAGCGTGCGCCACCACGCCCGGCCAAAATATTTTAAATAAACTTATTTGGCTCATTTAAAATAAATAAGTCTATCTGGGGCATGGTTTTCCTGAGGAAGAAAGGCTTCTTTTGCTCCAGTCCATAGTTAGCTGGCTCCAAGGCAGAAACGTCATGACTACATCTTGGGGTGCGGCGTGCCAAAGGAAAGCTGCTTGATGCATGGCAGCTGGGGGTCGAGAGGAAGGACCAGGGACAGGCAGAGCCCCCACCCTGCCTGCCTAGTCACCACCTGCGAATCCACTCAAATTATTAATCCGTCAGTGGGCGTTTCACTGGGGAGGTTGGGGACCTGACTCGATTGCTTCACCTCTGAGCACGTCTACGTTGCTGACACAGGAGCTTTCTGGGGGACATTCTACATCCACCTCATAACACCTAGTAGGGAATGCTGCTGCCGGGGCTGTTCCGGGCACTTGGCATGCATCACCACCCTACAGAGGAGAAGACGAGGCTCAGGGTATCTTCTCGAGTCACCCAGCTGCCTCCCGAGGCACCTGGAGATCACCAGCGCTCTTTTTCACCTTGGGGGCCAAGCTGTCCACAACACCCTTGACAAGGAGCGGACTTGTGCACACAGCCATCAACAATGGATTGTGCCGGTAACACCACACCTGGCTCTCTGCCCAGCGCAGGGACCTCTGCCGAGAGCACTGTGAAAGGAGCCCTCTGCCTTTTACTGAACGCCAGGGCGGGCTGTGGCTGGGAATGAACTGGTAATTGCTCAACACTGTAATTAAGAGGGGAAGCCTCCGGTTCAACCACCGGGATTGTCGTTGGCCATGGAAGTGTGAAAAGGACCATGATTAATGAACTTGCTAATCATCTTTTCCTGTTAGTGACATTCTCTTCTGTTCTGCGTGGGGCCCATGCAGCGATTGCTAATCGGGGAGTAGGCAAGCCGATGCCAACTTGTCTCTGACCAAATCAAGATTCTGTCCTGCAGTCTCCTCTGCCTGGTGGTCAAAAACTGAATTTTTTTTTTTTTTTTTGCAGTACCCAGGCTGGAACCTAGGAGCATTCTACCTCCAAGCTACTCCCCTAGCCCTATTTTTTATTCTTTATTTTGAAACAGCGTCTCACTGAGTTGCAAAGGGCCTCACTGAGTAGCTGAGGCTGGCTGCGAACCGCGATCCTCCTGTCTCAGCCTCCCGAGTGCAGGGATTACGAGCGTGGGCCACCACACCCGGATAGGAAAGCTGAATTTTAGTCTATTCTGGGTTTTTTCTCTCCCCCTTGCCCCCTGGGAAGAGCTCCAGGGCTGAGCGTGTGTGGTCCCCAGGTGTGGTGGTCTTGGGCGCCTGGCTCCTGGTTTTCACCTGAGCATGGTTGGCACCCTCCAGATGAGACTGTACATTCTGCTGCCCCGGTCCTCTGCCCCTCCGGATGTCTCTCTGCACCCTCTGCTCTCGTCTTGGCCACCAGTGCCCCTTGTTGCTTCTTCCAGGGCCTTCCTGGGCCGGGGGCGGGGTGGGAGATGAGGGATGCCTGGCCTTACGCCATGACACAGGCTTTCTCTGGACGTTGAGTGTTCAGAGCAGCCTTCTGCAAGATTTGCCCTGGGTCAGTGGAGACACGGCGCCTGGGGAGGGGCAGCCTGTCTCCACCCCACCAGGGTGGCCCACGATAGGTGAGGACCAGGGAGAAGGGACGGAAAGCCAGACCCTTGCTCCAAGGAGAGGTGCCTCATAGTGCAGAAAGCTCCTTGCAGGTTCTGCCACGCTAGCAGGGACGCCCTGCCCTCGCTCAGCCCCTCGGCTGGTGTTTGCTGCTACTCTCATTTTTTTCTTGGGATGGGGAGGATTTTTTCTGGATCCCACCCTGGATACAGGGCCCCCACCAAAATCCCTGTTATAGCGTCTTCTTCTAGGGACCCGTCCTAACACGCCGTCCGGGCCCAGGAGGCAGGGACACAGGGGCTCTGAGGCAGGTCCGCATGGTGGAGGGGTGCCCTCGGCCACTTCTCCCCTGTGCCTCCGTCACCAGGCGGGCAAGCACACATGCATGCCCAGTGTATGCCCAGAGAACGAGGTCTCTCTAAGAGGCATTGGTCCTTCCAGCTTCTGCTGAGAAATCAAACACAGACTTCGTTACCTCTCCCATCCGAGATAACTCTCCAGTGGTTCCCACCAGCTGGGATGCCTTGACTTGTGAGTGAGAAAATCCAACAGGAACTACCTTAAGTCACTTCTGGATTGCTCAGCTAGAAGCCTGGGGGCTTCAGGGTTAACCTAGCTCTGTTCCCCCAAGGGTCTTTTTGCTTTACTCTCTCCTAGGGACCGGCATTATCTGTCCAAGCAGAGGATCCCAGGGGGCCAGGCCATCCCACCTCAGCCGTGTCCAAGGGAAGAGAGACAGAACAGTTACTCCACGAGCTCGTCCGGCAGAGTCTAAGTCTGTGGCAAAACCTGACTCAAATCTGCAGAGCCCGGATTTGGCCATGTGCCCGTTCCCGGCCAGCCCGGAGCCAGGGCAGGACCTGGTCCCCTTCTGAACACACGGTTTCTTCCCACAGGGGACTCTCTGGTCCATGGACAGGGTGGACAGTGGCCGAGCTCACGCCTGACCTCGCTGTCGGGTTGGCTGGGGGAGAGTGGGGTGCAGGGCCTTCCCAGGGACCCCCCTCAGGTTCAATGCCAGCAAGGCCCTGCTGCTAAGCAGACGGCCCAGGGCTCTCCAGCGTGGCTAGCTGCGTTTCCCCGGGTGGCGTCGGGCTCCTGCCCCTCATTGTCTTCTTGCCTTTCCCCTATTTCGCAGACGGAATGCTGGTAAGGGCGGCAGCGTGGCTAGCCTTGCGCTCCCCTGAGTCCTGGTGAGACCCTCGTCCCCTCAGCCGTGAGCCAGCGGCTCCTCTCCAGTCAGTGTCCTCTTCAAAGCCCCAAGTTTTCTGGTGCCTCTTCTTACATTTTCCTATACAGTCCATAACAGACGTTGATAACTAGCCAGGCGTGGTGGGCACGCTTGTGATCCCCGCGCTTGGGAGGCGGAGACAGGAGGATCACGCAGGTTTGAAGCCAGCCTCAGCTACTTAGTGAGGCTCTCAGGAACTAGTGAGACCCTGTTTCCAAATAAAAAAGTATAAAATAGGTCTGGGAAGGTAGCCCAGAGGTAGAAGGGTTTCTAGGAACCCCAGTACCACCAGAAAGAAAGAAAGAAAGAAAGAAAGAAAGAAAGAAAGAAAGAAAGAAAGAAAGAAAGAAAGAAGTTGGTAACTTTTTCTGTGAAGGTCTAGACATTAAATATTTTAGTCCATTTATTTGTTTGGTACTAGAGATTGAACCCAGGGACACTGTATCTTTGACCTTCTGTAAAGGTCTACAGATTCAATATTTTGGTTTATTTATTTATATGTTTACTTATTTATTTGGTACTAGAGATTAAACTCAGGGGCATTGTATTTCTGAGCTACCACCCTAGTCCCTTTCTTTCTTTCTTTCTTTCTTTCTTTCTTTCTTTCTTTCTTTCTCTCTTTCTCTCTTTCTTCTCTTTTCTTTCTCTCTTTCGTGGCACTAGGAATTGAATTCAGGGGCATTCTACCTCTGGACTACATCCCCAGCCCCTTTTTTATTTTTATTTTAAAACAGAAGCCAGAGCTGGGTGTGGTGGCGCACACTTGTAATCCCAGCATTCGGGAGGCTGAGACCTGAGGGGGTTCACAGACAGCCTCAGCTACTTAGTGAGGCCCTCTGCAACTCAGTGAGACCTGGTTTCAAAATAAAGAATAAAAAAAATAGGGCAGGGGCTGTAGCTCGGTGGTCGAATGCCCCTGGGCTCCATCCCCAGACCCGCAAAAATACAAAAAAGAAAAAAACACAAACAAAAAACCCCGAGTCTCACTAGGTTGATGAGAGTCTTACTACTTGCTGAGGCTGTCCTCAGACCTGTGACCCTCCTGTCTTATCCTCCCAAGTCCTGGGATTACAGGTGTGTGCCACTTCACCTGGCTTTTATTTTATTTTTATCTTAAAACAGGGTCTCACTGAGTTGTGGAGGGCCTTGCTAAGTTGCGGAGGCTGGCTTTGAACCTGTGCTCCTCCTGCCTCAGCCTCCCAAGTACCGAGATTACAGGCATGCGCCACCAGGCCTGGTTCATTATTTGTTTTGAAACAGGGTCTTGCTAAGTTGCCGAGGCTGACTTCGAGCCTGTGAGCCTCCTGAGTACTAGGATTACATTACTTAGCCCCCTGAGTACTAGGATTATAAGAAGGTGCCAGCACGCATGGACAATATTTTATTCTTTGGGGTGGGGGTCACACAGTCTATTGACAACTACTTACCTCTGCCACGTGGCACAAGTGCGGCCTTAGGTGTAGATAAAAGATCAAATGGACCTGCATCGCTGTGTCCAATGAAACTTTATTTACAACAATCAGGCCACCGACTGATCTGGGCCGGTGGGCTGTCAACCCCTTGGCTTTGAACAATGCAAAATCATCTCCACATCTTCACCCACCTGTTTTCTTTGTCTAGCACATATTTTAAACAAAATCCTTAACTTGGATGTTATGGAATCCATCCAATTTTCATCCGAAGGTCATGTTTTTAAAACCCCGGTAAGGTACACTTCTCACCCCAACCGCACAGCTACCTCCGTTTCCTCTTACCCGTGTGTGTCTGTTTTCAGCCGAGGGAAGTCTTGAGCCTGGGAGGTGTTTGCATTCGTAGGTGAGGGGAGATGCGGCTGAAGTGAGCTATTTACTTTCCTTGCACCGGCAGCCATACAAACCATGCTCTCCCGCACAGACGCATAGCAGACGAAACCTTCAATTAGAGGCTGGCCTCTCCTCTGTTACTTAACCCAGTTGAAAATGTTAGCTTCATGTGTTTCCCTGTGTAGCGCTCATCTACCTCTGTTAAACCTGGAGTTCCATGGGGGACAGAGACCTGAGCTGGAGATGGCGCATCATCACGGGTGCCCGACATGAAGCAAGGAACATTCAGGTTCCTAAGGAAACAGGTCAAATGAGCAGCTGTGGTGGCCATCAGAGCACCTGGCTCCGCCCAGTGGGTTCTCCTGCCCAGTCGGTGGACAATGTCCAGAAGTAGAGTTAAGGAAGCCGGGCGTGATAGTGCACGCTTGTGATCTCAGTACTTGGGAGGCTGAGACAGGAGGATCACAGGTCCGTGGCCAGCCTCAGCTACTTAGCGAGGCCCTCTGCGACTTAATGAGACCTTGTTTCAAAATTAAAAAATAGACCTGGGGGTGTAGCATGGAGGTAGACTGCCCGCTGGGCTCAACCCTCAGCAGCACACACAAAAAAGAATGAATAAATAAATAAATAAAATAATTAAGGGTCGTCCTCTGGCCCCATCCTGCCCTGCACCTTTAAAAGCAGCCCGGCAGCCCCGAGCATATTTATCGCACCTGCATTTATTCACAGTTCCGATCTGGGAGCACTTGTGAACTCCCTTAAAATACCCGATTGAATTTCATGTGGAAGCGAAAGCCACAGATTAAATATATGTCGCGTTAAGAAGCCTCCCGTTTTGTCACAGCCTGTGCGCTGCCAGGGAAGCTCTCCGCATGTTAATTAGGAGAGCTGGGGAATTTTAAAAGACTTCTTCCTCTCCTTTTAACTTGCCATACACCCCGGGGGAGGGAACCAAGGAAACTCAGGGCGCGGAGCTGCCTGCGTGGGGGGGGGGGCAGGAGCTCCCGTGAGGGGGCACGGCCTCTGCCTTCAGGGACGGCAGCTGAGTCCTCCGGCCGCTGTGACCTGTGACTTCAGTGGGAGTTGTGCCTTTGGCCGGGACTGGAACTCCCCCCGGGGGACAGTGAAGCAAGAGGCGGGGTGAGAAGTGACGGGATCCAAGATCCAGAGTGGACAAGACGAACGGGGATACTGAGAATGTGGAAAAATCTGACCTTCCTCCTAATTAGAACAGCGAGCGGCCAGGGCGTGAGGCAAGAGAGCCAGGGCGCCGGCCACAGGTGCCTGGGGCAGCACGTGGGCCCCTCGCGGCCCGACTCAGGGATGGCATGGTGACGTGAATGGTCATTGCTGGGCTCAGAGATGGCGGGACTGCTGGCACCCAGCACTTGCTGCCGAGATGGACAAGCCTGTGTCCACCTTGCGGAACGCCTCCCTCCTCCCATCCTCGTGTGCCAGCTCTGGCTCAAACACAGCTGTCCCATTGGAATACAGACAGGATGTGGGTGACCCGGGGGTACTCGCAGCCATGCGCACAAGCCCAGTAAGCTTTAGCTAGGAAAACGCCCCCACGAATCCTCAGGGATTCCTGAGTCACACCGCTGCCTGCCTGGGAGTCTCTGACCCACAGCTCAGGAGCTGTGCATGATCAAAACGTGTCACCACTGAGTAGCACCGCAAGCAGCCAGCAGTTATGCACCTGGATCCAGGGCAGGTGCTGTCCCGCCCTCCCTAGGCGCGCCCTGCCCTGGATCTGACTTCTGGCTGCGCCATTCCCAGATGTGACCAGCAGGGGGCGACCCATCTCTCGTCCATTTCCTCAATCCTGACAGGGTTCCCTGCTCCCAGCCCAGGCAGGGCTCCTCCCTGTCTCCTTGTCCTGAGACACCGCCCTCTCTCCGTGGTCAGAGGCTGCAGCCCTGCCAAGACTGGCCATGTTGAGGACGTCCTCCAGGCCGGGGACAGAGGCCCAGGCCCCTTGCCTGTAGGTCTTACTGGCTCTATTGCAAGTGTGGCCCACCTGGAGGATGCCTGGATCTGCAGCCAAGAATGAAGGGCATCGGGGATGCTCGGGCATGGACTCACCCATCAGTGATGAAGCCTCGGTCACGTCACATTCCAGAGACAGCACATCCCCTGGAAGTGTGATGCGGCCCTGGGAGGACATGACCCACAGAGGCGATACCTCAGAGGTCCAGAGAAAGGCCATGGAGGCTCAGTCCTTCCAGCCACCTCCGGTATGGGAACTGACAGTGGCCCTGCAGTGCCCACCCCACCAACCAGTGAATGCTTTGAGATCTCGCAGCCCGGCTCCGATGCCCCACCCTGGTGGTGGCTGCCACCCCTGGGTCCTGAGCCTCTGCTCGAAGGACACTGTGGCTTTTTTCACACCGAGCAGACAGAGACAGGACTCAGTGAGAGTCATTTATGATTTATGAATAGTGGACGAATTTAATCCTGGGCGTCTCTTGTCTCTCTCATTTAGTAATTTGTTCCCCTTCTTAATGGCTCCAGCTCTTTATCAGGCTGTGGCAGAGGGGAGCAGTGACTCATCACACCAGGGACTGGAAGGGTGACCTAAATATGGGGCCTGGAAAAGCAGGAGCTGCAGGCATCCGCCCTGCCTTCCGAGCCCTCTCTGCTAGCTCGGGGCAGGTGGGTGTGGCTGGGCGTCTCAGAAGCCCTGTGCACACACACTGCTTGTGCTTAGACTGGATGTGGCGGAGATGATTAGCCCCATACACTGCCCACCTCTTCAGCCGTTGTCGGGGTCAGGGTGCCTGGGCTCAAGCCTTGGCTGCCAAGTCTGTCTGGGCCACCAGCAGCGGAGACTCCGGCGGCCAGGCACGCCCCGCGGTCCAGACTTGGCCGCCTGGCTCCCTGACTTTCTTCTTCATTCTTTCTCTTTATTTTGTGCACAGGATCCCGAGACTTGGGAAAGGTAGGCAGCTCACTGAAGAGGCAGAGGGTGCTCTGTGAACACAGGAGCCGAGCATAGAGGCTGGCAGCCTGGAATCAGCGCCCCGGGCTCGGCTGTGCTCCTTCCACGCTATTTCGCTGGTCAGGGCCCAGAGGTGTCCTTCAATGGATGAGCAAACAGAGGAACAGCAGAGAGTGGGCCCATTCAGGGAAGGAACCTTTAGTTTGAGCGGAGGCTCGGGTTACCTGGGTGTGGGATAAGAAGGAAGCGGGGAGCGCCATGGGTCCGTATCGTTCCCACTGATGACGAGGCAGCATCCTTATCCACACTGGCTTTGCCACGCGGAGTGATGCTTCTGCCCACTTCACGGGCAGATCCACTTGGGGCCGGGGGAGGGGCGAAACGATTGCCTAAGCAGTGCAGCTGGCGCGTGGCGTCTGCCTCCTCCAGACCCTCCTCGCTCGGAGCGCAGTCACTGTGACTGCCAGCCCAGCTCTGCCGGGGGCGGGCGGGCGAGCTGCCTGCAGTGCTGCCGGCTGTCCTCTGCTGGTGCTAGGTGGACGCGGATCACTGCCAAGTATGCCAGCCCCTCTGACGGGCACCGCACTCCCGAGAGGCTGACGAACAAGTACAAGGAGAGGAGAGAAGAGGAGAGGAGAGGAGAGGAGAGGAGAGGAGAGGGAGGGAGAGGGAGAGGGAGAGGGAGAGGGAGAGGGAGAGGGAGAGGGAGAGGGAGAGGAGAGGAGAGGAGAGGAGAGGAGAGGAGAGGAGAGGAGAGGAGGGGAGAGGAGGGGAGGGGAGAGGAGGGGAGAGGAGAGGAGGGGAGAGGGAGGGGAGAGGAGAGGAGGGGAGGGGAGGGGAGAGGGAGAGGAGGGGAGAGGAGAGGAGGGGAGGGGAGGGGAGGGAAGGGAGAGGAGAGAGAAGGAGAGGGAGAGGGAGAGGGAGAGGGAGAGGGAGAGGGAGAGAGAGAGAGAGAGAGAGAGAGAGAGAGAGAGAGACTTATTATCAAAGTATGATACACAGACAGAAAGGTGTGCATACCAAATGTGCCCAGCTCTTTGGATAGTCAGGAGGGATACTATTTTAATCTCTTTTTACTAAAAGAAAGCAGGGACTTAGGTTAAATTATATTTCCAGGTTTGCTTGTTTGTTTGCAGTGCTGGGGATGGAACCCAGGGGCATTCTACCTTCAAGCTACACCCTCAGCCCTATTTTTTATTCTTTATTTTGAAACAGGGTCTCACTGAGTTGCAAAGGGCCTCACTGAGTAGCTGAGGCTTGCCATGAACTTCGATTCTCCTGTCTCAGGCTCCCAAATACTGGGATTCCAAGCGTGCACCACCACACCTGGCTCCAGGTTCATTTATGTATCAAACAACAGACATAGTATTCCAGTCCACACTCTTTTTATTTTCCCCCTATGGTACAAGGATGGAACGCAGGTACATTCTACCTCTGAGCTACACCCTCAGCCCTATTTTATTTTTCATTTTGAAACAGGGTCTCGCTAAGTTGCAGAGGCTCACTTTGAACCTACAATCCTCTTGACTCAGCCTTCCAAATGCTGGGATTACAGGCCTGCACCATTATACCTGGCTTAGCCCACACTTGAAATGTCCATAGTTTTGTTTTTTCCTTTTTTTTTTCAGAACTGGGGATTGAACCCAGGGACATTCTACCTCGGAGCTACACATCCAGCTATAACTTTTATTCTTTATTTTGAAACAGGGTCTCACTAAGTTGCAGAGGGCCTCACTAAGTAGCTGAGGCTGGCTGCCGCAAACCTGCAGTCCTCCTGTCTCAGCCTCCCAAGTATGGGATTACAAGTGTGCGCCACCACACCCGGCTTTATTTTTATTTTGAAACAGGTCTCACTAGGTTGATGAAAGTCTCACTACTTACTGAGCCTCTCCTCGAACCTGCAATCCTCTCTGTCTCAGCCTCCCGGGTACTGGGATTACAAGTGTGCACCACCAGGCCTGGCTTAGTGTCCATGTTCTTTCATATTTAAAGTTTCTACCTTGATTTCTTTTAGGAGCAATGCTTTTTACCTTAGAGCTTCATTTCCACAAGCGTTTACGAGAGCGGGAGGCTCTTCTGTATCAAAGCTCTTTATTGGGGGATATGTGTCTACTGTACTGTCTTATGTAGAATTTGTTAAAAACCCGCAGGATAAATTTCATGGCAAAAGTCTAAAGTTTGCAGATTCAACAAGGACGGGAGAAAGGAACAGCATACTCCCGTCAGTTATTTTTGTAACATTTAATTTAGAAACCATTATTTACATCCACACTTTGTGGAATATTTTGGAGAGTCAACAAAGCCTCCGTAAGAGCTGCCTGATCTCTGCTCAAAAGTCTGTTTGTTAGCTGTGAAGAGCCTTTTTTAATCCCTCATTTCGAAGAGGGGGAAACAGATCTGTCAGCAAGCGAGAGGGGAGTGGAAGATCCCAGGGCTGTGGTCCTCGCTGGGACCCCATCTTAAGGATGCTCTGTATCCCCCTCCCCAGGAAGATAAGACGGGGGGGGGGAGCAGGTGTCCCCTGAGCCGTGGAAACCTGCTGGATCCTGCTTTCTGGATATTTTACAGCACATCGGGGTGAAAGCAAGGTGAAGGGTGCATTACAAATCCACTCCAATTCCATGAGATCAGGGCTTAAGACAATTAGACATCTTTTCTCCTGAATCATCTGTTCTCTTCAAAGAGGGATCTGAGGCCTTTCCTGATAGGCTTTGGAGAAGAAGCAACAAGCCCAATCAATTAACCAATATCTGCCCACAGAGACGGGCTGTGTCTTGTCTGGGGGCCCAGGTAACAAAGCCTGGAAGGAAGACGCCCCCCCCCTCCTTCCACCAGGAGAAGGAAGAAAAATCCTAAGGTCTGGCAGATCCAGACCAGCCAGGCCTTACGGTCCTGCCTATAGTCAGACCCAGGTCCCCAAGGATCGCAGTAACCAGAGGGTCGGTGCCCTGGGGAAGGCGGCCCCAGCTAGGGAGCTGCTCCAGCCCCAGCCTGCAAGAGATGGCTTTGTCAGCAAAACCTGCAAGTCATTCTGCCGCAGCTCCAGCTGCAGAGAGCAGGCCCGGGTGACGGGGAGGGTGCCAGGAGGAGCACAGCCGCTCCCAGCTTTTTGTTTCTGGCTAGAACTTTCTGTCAAGGCCTCAGAGAAGTCTGACCCATCCCCTGACTCTCCCTCCTGCACTACACTCCCAAAGGCCACACCCACCCCAGGGCACACAGGTGCAGCTAGTCTCTCCCCCGGCTTCGAGCTGGTGGAAGGGATCTTCCCTCCTGATTCTGGGACACCCAAGAGCCGCCAGGACCTAGGAGGAGTTTCCTTTGGCCCATGAAGAGGTGCTTGGACAATTCTGTTATTTTAATGGAAACAGTCCCAACCTCTAAAAATCAAAAATTTTCATGTTATCCTCCTTCTCTTGAAAGCTAGAAATGCCGTTGGCACGCAGGCTGAGTCCCTAAGTGGTTGTGGAGGGGCATGGTCTCCATTGGCCACAGTCCCCACCGCTTCTGTTTATACGCCTGGCCCTCTCAGGCCACTGATTGGGGAGTGCTCCCCTGGCTCTACAGAGGAGGACAGCTGAGTGGGCGGTGTTCTGCCACCCCCCCCCCCCGGGCCACCTTTCTAGGGCCGTAGGTAGGGGCCCTCCACCCACACAGCACCCAGGTGGGCAGCTGTCATGGCCCTTGCTACTCTGTACTGAAGTGATTCCTTTGCTCCCTGGGGGTTCTGCCACTTATGGGCATTGGAATAAAACCCTTCCTCCCGCCTGGGGTCAGAGGATCTAATTGCCTTTGGAAATAAATTTTGAGATGTGATTCTCCACCTCCATGATCCAAGAAAGGTTGAACGGATCCCATTTTGAAGGAGAAGAAACGGTCTCAGAGTGGCCCCTCACTGTGGCCCCGCAGGCTGTACAGAGGACAGTCCTGTGGCGCCAGCCTCTGCCCACAGCATGCGATGGACCATGGCACCCTTCAGGCGGGGACTCTGGCGGTGGAGATGCAGGATCAGAAGCCCTCGGTTGCTAGGCAAATCACACCTATCCCCAGAGAGCTCTTCTTGGGGGCTGGCAGTGCGACGGGTCAGCTTGTGCCCTGCCCTGCTGCCCACACTGAGAGCACCAACCAGTGATCCCGGGTTCTGCTGGACTGCGGGGTCCGTCTCACCAGCATTTCCACTCAGAGCCATAATTGAGGGGCCCCTGCCTTAGCAGGAAGAGGGGTCCTGGAAGGAGGGTAGAGAGAAGAGTGTGAATGAAATCCAGGAAAATCATCTTTCTTTTCCAAACCTGCTTCCCAGTATATTCAGAAACCTGCACCCAGTGTTCTGGGGCCAGAAGGCAGACCCTACAGCCTGGGTGCATACTGGGTTCTCTCAGTTACTAGGGACTTACAGCAAGAATTGTTCACCTTTAGGAGAGTGTCAGAGAGAGGACTCTAGAGGACTTCAGCCTTGAAGCACAGGTGCGGAAGCCCAAGGCGGGGTGGGACTTTGTTTGCATGGAGGAATAGTCCTAGGTTGAGCTGTCTCCCCATGAGCTCCGCATAGGGCAGAATTCCAGCCTTGGGTAGTGATGGTTGACCAGCTGTCCTGATAACAGGGCACGCCATGTATTAGGAAAGCGTGGAAAGGAGTTTCAGCCTACTCATATCATTTTCTAGATGTGGGGCTCTGAACAGCCCAGAATATTTCTGCCAAAATGGGGACAACAGGTCTGGGGATGTAGCCCTCTGCTGGAGCACTTGCCTAGCATGTGCAAAGCCCTGGGTTAGATTCCCAGCATTGCAATTGATCAGTAAAATAAAACAAAGCGAGGATAATAACTCTTGCCCTCCCTGCCTGTCCATTTCATCGTGACCTCGAGGGTAATGACGTTCACCCGTGAAGGTGCTTTGTAGGCTGTCAGGGCTGTGCCAGGGAGTGAGGCACAAGCCGAATCCACGTCACATCAGCTGGCCCGGTGGGGAGGCGCCTCCTCTGGGAACTAGGACTTAGAGGAAAGTAATGACTTCCGTAGTAAAACAAACACACTTGGTTGTATGGACTGCAAAGGTGCATGGATTTTGATTTTAAAAGAGAAGCAAAGAAATGTCCTTGTGGAGGTGTGAGACACGGGCTCAGGGGTGGCTGCTTTCCTGAAGGGCCAAGGGAAGGTCAACATTGTCCTCTGCTAAAGGTCTCTTAGTGGAAGGCATGAGGAGCTCTCTCCCGGTAGGGAGAGCCTGTGCTGGGCCCTGCAGGAAGGGAAGTGATCTGGAGGGAGGGGGCTGCCCAGGGCCTCCAAAGGGGGAGCATTGTGAATCCAGAGGAAAGACAGTTCATATCTGGCTGGAGCAATGGAGGTGGGCAGGGAGGTTCTGAGGGAAGGAGGAAGAGGAGGAGGAGGAGGAGGAGGAGGAGGAGGAGGAGGAGGAGGAGGAGGAGGAGGAGAAGGAAGAAACTCGGGAGACCAGACACATACTCAGAAGTGCAAGTCATGTTTGTTGACTGGCTGGGTACTCAGACCTGGGCCAAGGGCTTGGAAAGATGGCATGAGATGGTATGGCCAGGAACAGCAGGTCTCGGGAGTCCTGGGAATCACTTGAGTGGCAGGTGAATCACTTAGTCCAAGGGTCGCTTTAGGGTGTTCAATCTCATGCTGGTGAGAGATTCCCAGTTGTTTCATTTTCCTACATGGTCACCCAAGGTTTTCTCCTCCCAGAAGATACAGGATCCCATGAGTTAAATATCTTTAAACTGCAGCCATCACTTACAATGATCTTTTTCCTCTCTGCTTCCCCGGTGTGTAGCAGAGAAGCCAAGAGCCTTGCCCATGTAATCCGGGCAAATTAGACCTGATGTTGAGCGTCAAGAGCCACAGATCCTGGGATGGCTGGGCGTGGTGGCGCACACTTGTGATCCCAATACTTGGGAGGCTGAGACAGGAGGATTATGCAGGTTCAAAGCCAGCCCCAGCTACTTAGTGAGGCTCTCAGTAACTTAGTGAGAACCTGCTTCCAAATAAAACATAAAATAGGTCTGGGCATGTAGCCTGGAGGTAGAAGGCCCCTGGGTTCCACCCCAAGTATCACACACACAGAGTTAACACAGATCCCTGAGGCAGAAAGGTCCTGGCAGCTCCTCCAAATAGATGGGTGCTGGGAATATCCCATAATATTGCCATATGACATCATGCCTCTTTACATGTGAATGGTACCTGGGAGCCCTGGGGTCCACAGACCCTCAGGAATGACAGCAATCTGTGTCCTTGCTGCTTCTGGGGGCAATTTCCCCCCTCAGGTGTTCCAGATATCAAGACTTGCTGGAGAGGTGCATCCACCCTCCGTGGGCACTTACCTGGTCTCCCCTCCCAGCGTACAGTGCTAGGTAGCATCTGTGGCAGGTGGGACCCCAGAAGAGAGAGGAAGGGCCTCCATCCTAGCTAGGGTCATTGTGAAAGGCTCCTGGGGGATGCCCCAAATCCACAGCAAAGACAGCGTGGTGGCGGTCGGGGCAAAGAGTTGTGGCTCTGGCTCCTCCATTGCTCTGTGGCCTAAGACACAGTTTGCATGGTAATGCTGTTCCAAAGCGCATGTAGGTGCAGTGGGATGAGGTGGAGTTGCGGGCCCCACACACGTTTGGCTAGCACGGCTGAAATCCGCACGCTACTGGCCCCGCTGCCAGAGCTGCTGAGATGAATTTCAGATCTTGCTGCACTCTCCTTTGCGCGAAGCCCCTGGGTGGCTCCTGTGGCCCTTGGGACACACGTAAACTCTCTGACACCGCTTGCAAGGTTCTTTGGGCCTCTCAGCAGCTCCCACTCTTCTTTGCTGGGTTACCCCTAATCCATCCTCCACGCACCTCCCAGGAACTGCCTGACCTTCTACCCAGCCCCCCTCGACGGGGGAGCAGCCCCTATGGGATCCCCTCAGCCCTCCCCACATCCAGAAGGAGGGTCTGTTTGCTAACACTTTACCCCCCAGTGAATGTGGCTTTTGCACTGATAAACTTGGCGTGAGGCCTGGTGCCTGCTCCTGCACTGGGTGAATGAGTGAGTCTTAAGTGGGCGGCTGTGTGAGCCTGGAGACACCGGAAATAGGAGAAGAGGACTGTGTGTGTCATACATGGTCACTGCAAATCTACCATGTGCTAGGTACTGGGCTAGGATTCTGATGGGTGCGGGAGACAGAGAGAGAGGGAGAGACAGAGGGAGGGAGAGAGAGAGGGAGAGAGAGGGAGAGAGAGGGAGAGAGAGAGAGAGAGAGAGATATCCTCGTGAGAGCTTCCTCCTCCACAGCCTCTTCTTGTCCTCGTCTGGCCCTCCTGTTCTCTGCCACCTTTCAAGCTTCCCTGAACTTCGGTGCTAGGAGGGGGCATGGCCCAGCATAGCTCCCAACAGTGTGAGGCTGTCAGGACCTTGGACAGGGACGAGTAGCCCAGATTCCCTCTGGCTCCTGTCTCCAGTTCTCCGGCTTCACGAAGCCTCTGTGGGCTGCAGGATCTGGCCCTCCGGGGTTGGACTAGGTTGTTCTGCTCCTGGGGCAACGCGGAGGCCAAAGGACATGTGTCTCATCCTTGGAGCCAGGCCTCCGTGGCTGTGCCTTCTCCCCAGGAGCCCCCAGCCGCGAGCCACTCTCGGAAGGTCTGACTCCCCAGGGTGCCTCTCTTCTCCCCTCTCTGGGAGGCAGCTTGAAGCTGGTGGCTGAGCGCTGAGACTGTGCCAGGCTGGATGGCTGGAGCGACCGGGAAAGGTCTCGGCTCTCCCCAGGGCCACCCTCACCTCATCCCCCCACGGATTCTCGGGCTGTCAGCAGCAGCAGCAGCGCTAATGGCAACCTGATCAATAATCAAGCAAAACCCGTGCTCTGCGTCTACCTGGCGGTCCCTCCTTGGACATCCTCACAGGGCCAGTGTGTCCCCATCCTCCCTCAATGCCAGAGAGGGCACCAAAGGAGCAAGGCTGTGCCCGCCCGCATGGCAGGTGCGGCCGGAGCCGGGGCCGGTGGGAACCACAGGGGCGTCTGGAAGTGGCATGAGAGTACCCAGGCTCTCTCTATGGTTCCCATGGGGGCCAGGTGTACGCCCGCCCAGGCCAGGAGCAACAGAAACACACCCTGGCTTGGAGGCCCGGCCCCAGGCCACCCT
Source organism: Muscardinus avellanarius (assembly GCF_963383645.1). Taxonomy (NCBI): domain Eukaryota; kingdom Metazoa; phylum Chordata; class Mammalia; order Rodentia; family Gliridae; genus Muscardinus; species Muscardinus avellanarius. The sequence goes on from NC_137804.1 coordinate 6,637,959, forward strand.
GGGCAGCATGGGCGCTTCCTGTGTCCTGTGCCTGGCCGTGGTGTCCTGGGCTCTGTGGCCTCTGGGGGGCGGGGGCTTGGAGTCCACTGTTTGTTAGGCACAAGCAGAGTTTGTAGTCCCAGTTAGTATGCCCTGGAGGCTAGGGAAGGGGAGCCCCTAGTAGCACCAGGAGCATCGGTACCGATGAAACCCTGCCCACCCACCCCCACCCGGGCTGGGAGGACCAGCCGAAGATGAAACCAGCCCAGACCCTGCACCAGGCCGAGCAGTGACTCCTGCCACTGTTGTGTTATTGGCTTATTTTCTGGTGATTTATTGAGCAATGGTAGTTAGCTGAGACAGTACCCATTGTCTCATTTAATAGGCCCAGTGGGCTTGGGAGGCCGGCGCTTTCTGCCTCTGACCTGGATCCCGACCCTGAGGTCATTAACTAGCCAAGGTCGTGCAGTGAGTTTGTGGTGACCCGTTGGGTCCTTCCATGGCCCCAAAGACGAGGGCCAGGGTGAGCCCCCGGGAAGCGAGCAGCCTGGCCCCTCGTGTCAGCCAAGGCTACTCAGCCCGGTCCCTGCCCCACAGTCCACCCTCCTGGCCCGACTCAAGGTTCGAGGAGTCCTCCTTCTCTCTGCTCCCTGTCCTGACTCTGTGACTCTTCAGTCACCTTCCCCTCCTCCTCCTCTGTCCCTCTTCGTTCTGTCCCCCAAACCACCGCAACCTGAAGCGGTCACTTGTTCCTCAAAACAGGACCTTGGCTGATGGTTCGGGATTGTGACTTGCTGAACACGGCGCTCAGCGACGATGAGCCCTATGCCAGGGAGCCTGTGTTTAACTAGCCCCTGCCCCACTCAGCCCTAGAGGGGTCATCTCCTCTCCTCTCCCCATCGGCTCCTCCTGTGAGCACCGAGCCCTCTCTGCTCCCGCCACCCACCACCCACTCTGGACTCCCCGAAGCACTCCAGGCCATCAGCCACTGAGCAAAAGGGTCTTCTGCTCCACCAGAGGACCCTCCCAAGAAGACGCCTGTGGCTCCGAGCAGCAAAGTCTCTCCCCACACTCGTGTATGCCCCGAGCTCCGAGGAGGGACATCAGAGGACGCCGCCCCAGGTCGGTCAGAGCAAACTGAGGGCCAGAGCGACCGCGGGCGTCTCTAGGCTCCCAGCCACGGCTGGACCCAGGACCACAGCGGAGTCTGCTCCACGGTGCGGGCAGGGCGTGCGCACACGGAGACAGGGTGACCTGGAGCTCACTTGGCGCGAACCCCATGGTGAGCTGCACAAACACGCTGACCTGTGCCGCTCCCCTCCCGCACCCCCGGCCTCAGACCCTCGGTACTGCACACGTGCCCAGCCCATAAATATCTCATGCTGTGTTCCTGCCAGCCCCTCTAATAGGGCTAATGCTTCCTGAGGAGCTGCCCAAAGCTGCATTAGTCGCAGCTGCTTGATTGATTTAAAACAAAGAGCCTGACCACCAACCTCTCTCTACGGCTTCTCTTCCGGCCACTTTGCTTACAGGGTTATCTCTAAAATGCAATTAAGGGGTTTAAAAGTACATTTTCAGGAAGACGCAGAATTGATGAGGGGAGCTGGCCCCTCTAGCCTCCAGATGATTCCAGTTCGAGGGAGGGAAGTTGGACCTGCCCGGAGCTGCGTCCACGCCCATCAAAGTTTTGGTTCTCCAAGGCAAAAGGGTTGGTGGGTGGAGCTGCCTGCTGGCCCTCTGTCCTCTCTGTGCTTTTGAAAGCCCAGCAGCCTTGGCGAGGCCTCTGGGAGGAGCGGGGGCTGCAGGGTGGGCGGGGGCTGGCCCTGGAGGGAGCCCAGGGCCGACTCTGGCCAGCTGAGGCTTCTGCTCTCTAAGGAGGCCCTCTGGGGGCCATGGAGGGTGCTCACCAGCCACAGAGCCCTTTCCTCAGTAGCCCCAAGGCCCTTCCCAGAACATGCTGCTGTGCCACCATGTAAGACCCAGCACCATCTTCCTGGGGCTCTGTGGCTGAGCATCCCCAGCTGTGGAGGACAGAGTGCGTCCCATCCACCAATGAGAGGCTGAGACAATGGGGGGGACAGCTTAGCTGGCTCCTGCCCTTGTTTTGCAAGCCTGAGTACCACGTCCTGGGTGAGGGGTCAGGGAGGTGACAGGTGATCAGGAGAGATAGGCATCCCAGCATGTGGGAACAGGGAGGCCTTCTTGGGGCTCTCTGGGCAGGTGGTTCCAGCAGGACCCAAGAACAGAGGATGTTCTGAGGCTGCTACAACCCCCAGAGAGAGAAGTGGGAGGAGAAAGCCATGCTTTCCGAGATTTCTTTCAAGGAGAGGTTTGTGTAGTTGAGAGGAATCTCTGAGACGGTGGTGGGGATGGGGAGGACCCGGGGCAGGCAGAGGTGGCTATAGAGCAATGGATGTCTGCTTTGCCATGCTGGGCTGGCATGGAAGCCATGATCTCTTAGCCCATGGCCATCTGGATTCTCCTGCATCCTGACAAACAAGTCCCTGGAACCCCACATTGCTCAGTCCGGTGACCTTCTCATTTCTCCACATTCCAGCTCTTCGACAGCATAGAAGATGGTGGGCTGCCTCCACCCCGACCTCCATGCCCATCTCTTTGGACTCCAGTATCTCTTTTGCCGGGCCGGGGATACCTTTTCTGGAAGTCCCTCCTTAAAGCCCTCCTCTCCTTCCAGCACCAGTATGGACCACAGCATTGAGTTCCGCCACTAAGTGGGTGACGCACGGTTTCTCCCAGCCCCCACCAAACCAGAGCTGAACTGTCCCCTGATCTCAGTGAACGGCAGGCTAGCCAGCCAGCTGCAGAGATGGGAGACATCCCGATACTGTGTCCTCGCTTCCGGAACGCCAGGCGCTGTGTGGTGCCTCCCAGGAGCCAGATGAGCTCTCCCTAAGCCTTCGTGTGCTGGCTCTGGCTCTGCACCGCCGTCACCCATGGGTCCAGGCAGCCGGAGACCCGCCATAGGCATCCTGCCCGTCTCCCTCCAGTCCCCACCACCTTTTCACTTTCACTTTGCAATCAGGACGTGCAAATAGTACAGACTGACTTAACCCCAGCTGCTCACGAACCCACTGTCTACTGCCCTGAGCGAGATGGCCTCCGCCATCCCCAGCCGCTCCTGCGCACGCAGCCCTCCCCTCTGCGGCCTCGCGGTCCGGGCACACACGGGAGCCTTGCCCTGGCCGGGTCCTCGGGCGGAACGCTCTTTCGCCTTCTCTTGCCCCACTGATTCTGCCTTCACCGTCTGAGCGCCACTCAGCCCCACTTCCTGGGGGTCTCATTCCCGAGATGAGCTCTGGACACAGCACAGAAGCCACTTATATCTATGCAGGCTCATGCCCGCAGGGGACGGTCAGCAAGGGCCACGACCACTGTGGATCCCCGTCAGACCTTCAGTGTCCAGGGCACATCTGGCCATCGTGGGCACGGGCTCTGTAGCCGCTGCCTGAATGACTGTGCATGAGGGTCATGTAACCCAGAGACACTGGGATGCGGTCCGTGGATTGAGCAGAGAGGAAGAGGTCTTTGATAACAGAGGGACGGATGCCAGACTCCAGGGGAGGTGCCAATCGGAGAAGCAGACATCCCGAGTGCTTTATCTCTATCCACAAGATTCCTTTCGGCAGGGGGAACAGGGTAACATGCAAATTTTTATTGCTTTCCCTCCTGGAAATATAAGCCATCTGACTGTTGAAGCCAATTGGTGGGCAGCAAAGGGCCTGGGAAGACCCGGGTTTGGCCACGCGCCGTCCTGGGTTCAAGCCCAAGCTGCGTCATTGGCTAGGTTGCTGCAAGTCTCCGTTTTCTCCTGTGCTAGTGAGGGATCCGGACACTTATTCTTTAGGGTTGGCAGGAGATGAAAGGTGCCCAGGGGGGCTGGGCTGAGCGTCCCATCCTGACTCCAAGTTAGCACAAGATTGAGCTTCCACCGCTGCTTTCAGATTTTCATTCTTTTGGGCTACTCCTCCAGCAAGGCTGCCGGAGGCCTGAGCGGCTCCATTTGGTTGGGCCTCCTGTCTTGGCCTCCCGGGTCTCGCCTTGGTCCGCCTGCGTTCTGCAGGAATGCCGGGGGACGAGGTTGGAAGACCAGGTGGTTTCACTGCCAGAGGTTTTTGCTAACTGTATGATGGGGTTTTCAGTGGAGTGATTCATGGACATGCATTTGCAGCTGAAGTTGTAGATCTGTTTTTAGAAATTATTATCAGGCATTAAACAAAAACAGGCTTTATTAATAATTCACCAGAAAGAGATGCGGTATAATACCCCACAGCAGTCATCTTTAATGCCGGAATAGTGTTCCGTTTGTTTGTTTTTTCTCTCCTTTCTTCGACCTGTAACAAAGATCAAAATCCTCTGTCAGCTGAAAGAACGGTAGAGCTGAGGAGATGTGTTTATCACCTGAGTAGGGGATGATCCCATTCCTAGCGCCCCCAGGAACACACGACAAATTCTTGGTGCCTACACTTGAAAATAAAATGGAGCCTTTGAAGCAGAATAGGGTGTGGGTCGCTGTTCCTCACCAAATGTCAGTCTCTGCTCTCTGGGCCTTTGTCTTCCATGGATTTCAACTTCATAAAATCACAAACCCTACTGGTGCCCCCCACACCCCAGAGGCCCACCCTGGAGGTCACTGCCGACAGTTTCTGCTCCCTGGTTCCTCCTACCCACAGGGTTTCCCCAGGGAAGGAGCGTGTTTGGAAATGTACCAGGATAATAGACCATGTTGCGTACCAGGAGTGTAATGCTCCCTCCTAAGGCAACTCAACCAGCAAGGGAGGTGGTGGCCGGATCTGCCCCCAGCTTCCCTGCCTCTCTGTGGGACAGTGCCTAGGGGCCTTCATCACACTCCCCCAAGGTCTCCTCCTGCCCACTAAGACATTCTATGGGGTTTTCCTCTTCGCTTTCCCTTGTTTCTTCACAAATAACCCATCTGTGCCAAGTCCTTATCTGGGGATTTTCTGGAACAATCAGGAAGCGAGATTAAGAAAGCAGGAGGCCCAATGAAAGTGTGCTAGGAGGCAGGCTCCTCCCAGCGGGAGCTCCGCCTGTGCCAAGGGGAGCTTGCCCCAGAGTTCTCCCTGGGGGAGAGGGAGGCTGGGCCTTTGTCCACCAAGTCCTGTCCCTGTTTGAGGGTTGACTCTGGGGCCATTAAGCCTCCTCCCAGCCACGCACACATTTGTTGATCTGACCACACACTCTGCGTACCTGAAAAAGTCCCCAGATGGCGGAGAAGGACACAGCACCAGGAGTGGGAAGGTGTGTGTGTGTGTGTGTGTGTGTGTGTGTGTGTGTGTGTGTTACATTCCCCAGACCTCAAAATTCACTCTGCTTCCTGCAGGACCTGATGTCCAGAGAAAGATCACTGGCCGTAGAAGGTGAGCCAGGTCATTCATCCGTGCTGCTTTGACAAGGGCAAGAGACCTCCAACTCTCTTGGGCGGGGGGTATTCATAATTTAGAAGGGAGATTTTGCACCCAAAGGAGAGAGAATAATTTTCAAACAGCATTACAATAAAATACATAAACACAAACAAACAAAAAAGACACACACACACACACACACACACACACACACACAGTCCTTCAGGTTTTTTTCTAGCAGAAGGCAGCTTACTGCAGCAGGGAGGTCTGTGTCTTGCAAGCAGGGCTCAGTAGGTCCAGAAACAAGACCATGCTCTCTGATCATGTCAACAGAGACCAAACATGAGCACCGTTCAAACCACAAGATGACCAGACACCTCCATGCTAGCTGCTGCGAGCAGCGGCTGCTGCTTCTTTTCCACACATGGAGCCATGCTCCAGTCTGCCCTCCTCGCAGATGGGGTTTAAGATACCTCTTCCTAACGGCCTGTCAAGCCGAGCAAAGCCCAGCTTTCTTAAACCCTGTCCAAGCCACCGCACCCAAGCCCACACTGCACATAAGCCCTTCCTCACACCAGCACTGAGCTGCCCCGGCTCCCCATGTCCGGCAATGAGTCCCGAGTTCAGCTGTTCCCCTGAAGATGACTCCAGAGGCCTTGGGCTGGGGACACTGATATGCCTGGGGGACAACCCAGAGGACTCATCCCAGCCACGTGCTGCTTTCCACCTCTAACACAAATCAACCTCAGACTCAGCCCAAGTTTGTAAGGAAAATATCACTTTATTTTCTACGTTCACCTGCTGATCATCTCTAGCCAACACTCCCCTGGGCTGGAGGGAAGCGTCTTTCTGAGGGTCCCCCGCTCCCCTTCAGCAGGGCCGGGCCGTGGGGTGGGGCGCCTGGTCCCTGGCCTCTGCTGGGCATAGTCTTCCTGAATGCCTGGCCGTGCCCGCGGGGCCTGTGCTGCAGCTCCCCAGTGACTTCTGTGTCCCCGAATCTCCAGGGAGGCCGCCATGACTCCACCCCAGCCAAGGCGCAGAGTGCAGAGTAGCTCCTTTCAGGAGCCTTGGGACCTCCTGGGTGAGGCTGCGAGGGAGGGTGGGAAGGAAGAGCCTTAACCATCCCCGTCACTCCTCAAAACACTCTCCATCGCCTGCAGAGCCCCGCGGGTTTCCTAGGCTGTATGACAATGTCACCACAACTTGGTGATTCACAGGAACGCGCCTGGATCATCCCACAGGGGTCGGAGTCAGCACCGCTTGGCTGGGTCTAGATCAAGAGTATCTGCTCCATGCTCTCAGCTGCGGCCCGGGCCCGGGCTGTGTCCTGAAGACCTGGCGTGGCACATCTGAGACGGGAATCCTTTACCACGCGGGCACCGGCGCGGCCAGGGGGAGCAAGAGGTCACGAGTGCAGGGGGGCTCGTGTGGGGGCCAGGTGTGCGGTGTGTACATCATCACACATTGGGTTGAGGGCTTCAACCCCACGCTCCCCAAGTCCTCCATCAGCAAGCGATTGCCCCATGATGAGAAGCCAAAGAAATGCCCGGATATTCTGGGCAGGAGAGGTCTCTTGCGGAGATATTTATAGGGGGACATCGTCCTGAACAGCCCATCGAGGATCCGGGTGGCGGCTGCCTTCAGATGGAAGCATTCTGCAAACTGTAGGAGATTAAAGACCAAGCTCTGAGGAATGTTCTAAGCCTGCATCCGTTACAAGAACAGAGCCAAACCCTTGACAATGCCTCAGGAAAGAGGCAGAGAACCGTGCGAGGCTCCCCCCGACTCCCTGCTGACACCCCAGAATCTGGGAGAGCTGGGATGCAGTGCCCCTCACCTTCCGCCAGGGCAAAGACGCCACGGTGTGTCTTCGGGGACCCTGCAAAGCCCTCCCACCCCGAGACAGAGAGCTCTGGGTTTCCCTTTAGGAAATGTAATGGCTTTTTTGGCAGTCATCCAAATAGACAAAATAGGACCTGCCTTTATTTTATGGGGTTTTGGGGAGGCGGGAGGTTAATCACGCTAGTCTGACTCCCGTGTTCTGAAAGCCCTCTTGCCTGGACTTAAAGCCATCAATAAGTTGTTCTCGGTCTGTCCTTGAGGTTGACTCAGTAACGAACACGTAGCACCCTTTAGTGCAATTCCACAAGCATGTATGAAGTGCCCCCTGTGTGCCCTGCTTGGTGAGAGGCCTTGGGGGTGCAACACCGGTAAGGGTCAGATACGAAGTTCTGTGTTCAGAATCCCACAAAACAAAAACAGAAGCAGAGCAGGGCGTGGTGGCGCATACTTGTCATTCCAGCACTTGGGAGGCTGAGATGGGAGGATCGCAGGTTTGTGGCCAGCCTCAGCTATTTAGTGAGGTTCCCCCCCCCACCCGCCCTGCAACTTAGTGAGACCCTGTTTCAAAATAAAAAATAGAGCTGGATGTGTACCTCAGAGGTAGAAAACTCCTGGATTCAATCCCTGGTACTGCAAAAGAAAGAAAGAAAGAAAAAAGCAGCTTGGCAGTCAATCGACTGCACTCCGCGTAGTGGTCGGTCGGCTGGCCGGCCGGCCGGCCATGCTCTGGGAATGATTGAGCAAAGCCGGTGGGAAGTGAGTTGGAGAGGTTGTATAGCCCCTTGTAAGTTAAGAAAGGCTGACGAGACTCGATTTTAATGAGAACATGAACCTTTGCAAGGCTGTGAAACCGGAATTCAAGAGAAGCCCCTTAGGCCAGGAAGAAGGCGAGGAGAATGTCATTGAGCTGAAAAAACAAGAAACCATCTTGAAAAGCCGTGTGCCCAAGATCAGAGGCAATTGGAGACATTAGCCGACAGCTAGACACCGCAGCAATATTAATGGTTTTCTCTAGGGGATGGGATTTTGATTGTGTTTGATTTTCTTTTTATTTTCTCTCTTCCATCTTTTTTCTTAGTTACTCCTTTCTGCCCTCTCTCCCATTCTTTTGTTAATTTAAGAGGTCTTCCTGCTGCATTGAGGTGTAATTGACAGGTAAAAGTCATACACTATTCCAGGTATACAACGGGACGATTTGACCCATCCATAAATTTTTCCGAGGCTCAGTCCCATTCAGCTTCTCGTTCCGTGGGTTCTCCGTGGTCAGTATGCAAAGCCCCAACGTCAACAGCAACCACTCCAGCGTCCTCGGCCCACACCCTCCACAGGCAGGGCGGGGCGCAGGAGCCAGGCAGTGCAACAGAGTCTGCAGAAATGGGTGCGGTTCTGCTTTGGGAAGAGTGCACCCCATCTGCCTTCCAGGAGACCGGTGGGTTTCCAGGGACAAGAAGGGAGCTCTTAATCCCCCAGGCTTCTGACTCGCAGAAAATGGCACCTCCACTCATGAACTAGGGCCATGCCCTTGGGCCTTCCCTCCCCACGGCCAAGCCACCAAGTCCTGACAAAGTAGAGCTCAATCCATCCACGCATCCCCCTCGTCCCCTGCCGCCATGGCTGAAGTCAGCGTCGCTTTTGCCTGGACGGCAGAGCCACAAGCCCTGGTCCCCATCTCTCCTCCCCACTCTGTTTCCAGCTCCTCAACCACCCTGTGTGCATTTTAAGCCTGAACAGTATTTCTTTAAGGCAAATCAGATGGTGCAACTTCCCCACCAACCCCCACCACCAGAAATCCTAATCTCTAACTATTGCTGGAGCCGGCAGATAATTCGAGTCTATTCAAAACCACGGCTCACCTCGTCTTGACAGTGCTTTCTGAATTAATAGGATTTTTCTGCTCCCCGCCCCCTGCATCTCTGTCTCATCCTCCCTCCTCTCTTCTCTCTCCTCGCCCCTCACATTCATTCATTCAGCCCTTCCTTCACTAATTCAGTCACCCATTTTTGTTTTCAACCCGGAACACAGCCCTTCCTCTCCGGCCCTGCCTGAGATCCGACTTGAATGGGGCAGGAAGTGTGCCTGGGAGGAGGACCCCAAATCTCTTCCTCAGGGTGGCTCTGAGACTCCCGACAGCCATGGTGAAGAGGCGCCTCATGCCTCCGTTGGAACCCCTTGTCTTATTGGAAGGTCAACGCCCCCATTTTTTTGGTATTAGGGATTGAACCCAGGGGTGTTCTACCTCTGAGCTCCACCCCCAGCCCTATTTTATTCTTTTTGAAACAGGGTCTCATAAGTCCCGAAGGGCCTCACAAGTTGCTGAGGCAGGCCACGAACCTATGATCCTCCCATCTCAGCCTCCTAAGTACTGGGATTATAAAGGCCTTCGCTTCTTTTGAGGTTCCTGTTTGATACGTTTACAAAACCCCAGACTTCCCGGTACTGCCCTGCTGGCTCCACCCACACACTTCCTCTCCTTTGGGAAGCCTATGGAAATGGTGGGCATGAGGGTCAGAGGTCATCAGCAGCCCCAGCGCAGGCGCCCCGGGGCTGACCCAGGCTGCCAGGCCTCAGCATGTCCTGCCCTGACGTCCCGCTAAGGGGTCTTGAACCATGTCTTCGTTGACCCATACGGCTGTCATTGTCGAAGGACACGGGCTGTGCCCTCCACCCTGGTCCTAGCAAAGTGCGAAATGCCCAAACACATAACTATTAAGATGGAGAACTAGATATATCCCCTGGCTTTCAGATTGCCAAGATAAAAAGAGATGATAAACCAGGTTATGTAATTCTAATTATGTGGGTTCTTATCTGCCACTAAATTCTGAAAGGAATTTCGTTTGAAGTATACTTATATAAGAGACATGGTGAGTATAAAGAGAAATATCTGGAGCACAGCTTTTGGGAAAGACTATGGATAAGTGATAGCGTGTGCCCTCTGCGGGCCTACTTGGTCCTCAGTAATAAAAGCAACCTTACCTTTAGGGTTGGGTGTAGTGCACGTGAATTTCAGAGAATAAACAGAGGGTTGAGGATGTAGCTTAGGGCACTTCCCGAGGAGGCACAGGCCTGGGCTCTATCCCCAGCACTGGAAAAAATAAAAATAAACAAGTAAACCTTGCAAAAGTGAGCATAGATTAAACGTATGGAAGGTGAATATCCTTTTAAAGTGGTAAACTGAGCACATCGGCAGCTTTTGTTTTAGTGGCACTGACGGTTGAACCTAGGGACGTTCTACCTCTGAGTTATACCCAGCCCTTTATTATTATTATTATTATTATTGTTGTTGTTGTTGTTGTTGTTGTTTCTTATTTTAAAACAGGGTCTTGCTAGGTTGACGAGAGTCTCACTGAGTCCCGAGGCTGGCCTCCAATATTATTCTCCCATCTCAGCCTCCAAGTGCTGGGGTGACAGGCGCGCACCGCCGTGTCCAGGTACCATCAGCCTTCTGGTGTGGACTTGCTCAGAATCATGTGTGGCAAATATGGGGCTGGACCTTCTGTGGGCCTCGAGTTCTTGGACCCTGCAGGATGGTCCCCAGCCCACCGCCCCCAGGGCCTGTCCCGACGGAGGCTCCGCTGGGTTCCCCCTGACTTCCCATGGACTTCTGTACGGTAACTCGGGGGACGTGGGCTTTTGTTGGAAGAAAGAAACCTCTGGCTTCACCACTGGGGAGACTCTTCCAAGACAAGCCTCCAAGTGACGATGAGACAGAGGTTTCAGAAGCTGAAGACATCACAAGCCCTCTCGAGGAGAAATCGTGCTTGGTCAGCAGCCAGGTTCTCAGTGCTCGAGACTCGCCTGCCGGTCGAGAGCGGAACTGTGCGAGCAGGGCGTTCACGGGTGCTCCTGTGCCCAGAGCCCAGCCTAGAGGCCATGGGACAACGGATCAGGTGTCTGTAATGGCTTCACTTTCAACTGTGCGCTTCAGCTGGGTGTGGTGGCACATGCCTATAATCCCAGTAAATTGGGAGGCTGAGACAGGAGGATCACAGGTTTGAGGACACCCACAGCAACTTAGCGAGACCATATACACAAAACAATACAAAAACCTGTGTGCCTCTCCCTTAGTGTCTTCTCTTCCCATTCCTATCTATTTTTTTTTTTTTAACGGTAGGGATTGAACTCAGGGGCATTCTACCTCCGAGCTACAACCCCAGCCTTTTTTATTTCAAAACAAGTTTTCGCTGAGATGCTGAAGTCTGGGGAGCCATTAAGGCCTTCCCCTAGATTGGTGTCTCTGACTCAGCTGTCCTTCGCCCAGAGTCAACAAGGTTTGGGGTTATGGAAAGTTCAATGAGGTCTGAGAGAGGATCAGGTGGTGCTGACACGAGGGTACTAATAGGCCTATCTGCAATGTTGTGTTTTGTATTGGTCTTTATTGTATTCTGGTGGTGGTAGCACGAGAATGTTGATTGACCTGTAGCTGTGTATAAATACCTCTGGAAAAACAAACCCATCGTCGGCGTCGGCACAAAAATGAGATTGACCCAGAAGTTGCGCTGACCAGGAGTGTCGGCACAATAGAAAATACTGACCCAGTCATAGTCGTTAACCTGTAGGAAATATTGACCCATGAACAGGGGTCGACCAGTAGAGACAGTAGGCTGGCGGCTCCCCCACGTTAGAATTTAAAATTCTCCATCCTCACGCCTCACTTCAGAACCCGTACTCTTGCTGTCTGGCTCCGGTACTGAAGGTTTCACTAAGTTGCTGAAGTAGGCCTTGAAGCTGCGATCCTCCTGCCTCACACTCCTGAGTACTGGAATTACAGAGGTATGCCCTATCACAGCTGGCCAATGTGTGTGTGTGTGTGTGGTGCTGGGGAAGGAACCCAGGGTCATTCTATCTCTGAGCAACACCCCCAGTCCTATTTTTTATTCTTTATTTTGAAACAGTCTCACTGAGTTGCAAAGGGCCTCACTAAGTATCTGAGGATGTCCGTGAACCGCGATCCTCCTGTCTCAGCCTCCCAAATGCTGGGATTACGGTGTGCACCACCACGCCTGGCTCTTTTTTGTTTTGTTTTATTTTGGTGCCTAGAGCTTCTCCCTAACACATCCCACCAACACCGGGCCACCCAAGCAGGAGTTCTATGCTCTGAGAGCACCCTCCCCACACACCTATCTTAAAACTCCATTCGCCCAGCGGTGATCTCCTTGGCACTAAGGAGCAGAGACAGCCCGGCTTGGGCCCACAAGCCCTGGGCAAGGGCCCGCCTTGTGCACCTGCGCAGCTCACACAGGAGCACACCTGCCTCCGGCGTCAGCAGACTCCAGCCTCGTACTGCCGCCCAGGCTCCTGCTGGCTCACCCCCTCCGTTCCTGGGCCTTACGGGGATAGAAATGGCTGCTCCCCTCTGGACACCACTCTCAATGCACAGGAGCGATGACACGTGCTCCTTCCTAGTCCTCCTCGGAGGCAGGGACAAAGGGCTCCATCTCCTGGATCCTCACCCTCTCCAATCCTTACAAAGGGGTGCCCATCTCAAAGGGCTTCTCTGAGGACCAAAACCAGACATTTGCAGGGAACTAGTGTGTAGACAGTATGGTCCGTGGCCCCACGGGTCTCTGAGCCCCTCTGACCGGCCTGGAAGTGGAAAACGACATTTACAATAGCATTAAGAGTTTATTCCCTTTCCTTCCCCATATCTCAGCAGCGCCGCAGAAGTCACAGCCGTCAAGGCCACAGGTCTGAGCGTGCCGGGCACAGCAGCACCGGGCTGGATGGTAGTCACTGAATCCTAACCTGAGGGAGAGTCCCTGGAGGGTCCCGGGTGAACTGAAGAGTATTTGGATAAAGCACTCAAGTCATTGATTTTATTTTGAACCATGGCTCTCAAGTGTGTGTGTCTTACACACACACATTCCGTGCAATAAAAGAGAAGCATGTTGAAAGCACCAGGCCGCGCTCTGAAGTGCTGAGCCCATTCAGAGAAGCGTCGACTGTGGGGTCATTCGCGTCGTGGTACCAGCTAGCCTCTTTTCTCATGAACACCTTTTCTTTGTACATAAACGAACCACTTACAGCCTTAGGCATCCAGCAGACATTTTCTGGGAAGTACTGACAGGAGCTTGCGACCTCAAGGAAGACGATGGGCAGCCTCTGTTAACCAATGCTAGCAGGCGAGCTTCCAAGACAAAATCAGGGTTCTAGGGAACGGGTACTTGCCTTTCGGAGCTTGACGTTGTCCTAACACTGAGACACTTCTCATATGAGGTCAGCGCTGATGTTAACATGCCTTTTTTTTTTTTTTTTTTTTTTTTTGGATATTGCATGAGGAAATATTTCAACATTTAGAAGATCTGCATCATGGATTGACCCAATATTCTCCAGCTGATCAGTGCCTAATACTGGGTAACCTGCCATGTGGATGCGTGCCTGTAATCCCAGTATGTGGGAAGCTAAGACAGGAGGATCACAGGTTCGAAACTAGCCTCAGCAAATTAGCAAGATTCTCAGCAACCTAGGGAAACTCTGTTTCAAAATAAAAAAAATAAAAAAATAAAAAAATGAAAAGAGCTGGGGTGGCTCAGAGGTAGAACATTGCTGGGTTTAATCCCCAGTATCACCCACCCACTAAACATGATACCAGAGTGGGAGATTTCAATGCAACGGTATAGAATTTTAATGTTACATTAATATTAGATTCTAATGTAACCATATATAAAACGTTTATTGGTATGTCTCACTTTGCATCTGATCTTTAATAAACTGTCATCTTTTGACAGTTTGTGTGGTCTCAAAGAATAGCCGCAATTTTCTGAAAGAGCCATGTGCACATTCTTCCTTTTTCAAATTATATTTTGACCCCCCAACAAAACAACTTATCACAATAAGTTGAATGCAGAAGCAGACATAAGACCCCAGCTGCCTTCTCAAACTAAAAGTGTTAAGTGCAAGAGCTCTGCACAAAGGTAAAACCACTCTTTCTTCTCGTCACACTTTCCCTTGTTTTAAAAAAAATAGTCTTCCTAGGCCGGGCGTGGTGGCGCACGCTTGTAATCCCCGCGCTTGGGAGGCGGAGACAGGAGGATCGCGCTGGTTCGGAGCCAGCCGTGCTGGCTTAAGAGACCCTGTTTCGAAATAAAAAATATAAAATAGGTCTGGAAGTGTAGCCCTGAAATAGAAGGGCTTCCAGGAACCCCAGTACCGCCAAAAAAAAAAAATAGTCTTCCTATAAAATATGATTTATATTCATGTAGAATGGTTATCTCATTGCTCTTGTTAAATAAACTAGTAAAATAAATGTTCTTTTAAAAATTGTCAGTTTCAATTTCTAACTTGATATCCATAGATAGAACCCATATTAAAAGGAAATGCTCCTGGTTCTTCAAAAATTTAAGAGTGTGATGTGCGTGATGCCAGGCTTGAGAACCACTGCCTCGTAGCACCGTAGAGCTTAGAGCCATCAATTCCCCTTCAGCTCCCAAGTGGATTTCTGGCAGGCGGCCTCAGACCGCAGCTCCCACGTTCAGCATCTCCTGTCTCCAGCTCTTTCTCTGAGCAAGACAGGCAGGAGCTTTCTCGGAGCTTTGAGGAGGCCAGCACGCTCCCCAAATCATTGCTACAGCAATAGTCTTAAAACACATTCCTTGGGTCTAGTAAGCACTGTTCTCAGTGGCCTGAGATCTGCTCCAAGCCATCCACAGGCCTGGGGACCACTCCCTTTTGCAGCAGGTGAATTTCCACAACCACCACCCTGGGCTCAAGGAGAATGTGCATGTGAGTGTGGCGGTCCAGTCCGCAACCTCTTGTGCTGGGGCTGGGTATGCTGCCTATCCCGCCCTTTCCCCGCCTCCCCATTTCCTCCAGGTGCGTGGGTACTTAGCGTGGGTACTGAGGAGAATGGTGACCTTTTATGATGGGACCCTGTCCTTCCTGCTGTAGTTGACCGGGCAGTCAGAGCGCATCTTGTAATTTGGGGACGTGGGACTGGGAAAGTTGCATCAGCTTCATTTTAATTAGCTAAAGCGACATCACATAAAACTCGAGAGAATTTATTGTTTCTGTTTTCTGAGAAGCAAGAGAAGCCACTTGGCACCAAAAGCCAGGAAGGAAGATGGGGTGCTGAGAAGTGAGAGATAGAGAGAGAGAGAGGAGAGAGAGGAGAGAGAGAGAGAGAGAGAGAGAGAGAGAGGGGAAGAAAGAGGAGAGGAGAGAAAGTGAGAGGGGAGAGAGAAGGAGGAGAGAGGGAGAGAGGAGAGAGAGGGAGAGGGGAGAGAGAGGAGGAGAGGGGAGAGATGAGGAGGAGGGAGGGAGAGATGAGGAGGAGGGAGGGAGAGATGAGGAGGAGGGAGGGAGGGGAGAGAGAGAGGAGAGAGAGGGAGAGGGGGTGCTCTGTGTCTTAGCCTGTGCTGCCCTTGTCCGAGTCCTCCTGTCCCACGGGTTGGCTCTCCCGTCCTGGCTCTGTGTCTCCCACACCCCACTCCACCAGTCTCTATTGTTCTTTTGCTTAAGTGTGAGTTGCTGACTAGTACCAGAGCCCTCTCTTGGAGCAGTCTCAGCATAGCAGACGGTCAGAAGCAAAGTCATCTCCGGGGCTAGCAGATGACCTTGGTTTGATGGCAGCAGTGGGCCGATTGTCCTTGGTTCAGAAGAACACGCTGTGTTTAGGGTGTGCCCTGCCTGGTCCCTCGTGGTAAAAGTCTCTGGGAAACTGAGCTGTGCTGGAACTTTCCGAGGCGTCACACGCTCCCCTGTTGCTCATGAAATACAGGCTAATGAGTGGGCAGATGAAGACTGCTTCCCTGACAGCTTCGATCATCCCTTTCTGCCGTTGGAGACAGGTTATTTTCAGACTCAGCATCTTTACTGAGAAACGCAGAACTCGTCTTCAGCCGCTCCACAACCGGGTAGCTCAGAGTTCTTAGCCTGGCTGATGAGAATAGATCTCGGAGCGTCTGTGACCGTGCATCAGAAAAATTGCGTCTTCACCTCCCCTCCTTCACGACAGCATTTGCTTTAATGATTCATATAGGAGAGACACCATAGTCACTTAAACAGGAAATTAGAAATTAGATCTGTAGAAACCACAGATATTTTCATTTCAAAGTGTTCCAGATACCTCAAAAAGCCACTTGGACGGTCATGCTTCAAGTTTACAGTAGCTATTAAGCCCTCTGCTAGATTCTATTTCATACATGCATTCCTCTTTCAAAAAATTCAATATTTTTGCAACTACATTCCCAATCTAATTGGTATTTGCCGTTTTATGCTTTTAAAAACATCGTTCTAAAAATGGGTCATTTGTATGAGTTGCGTAGAGCGGTGCACGCATAATCTCAATACTGGGGAGGCTGAGACGGGAGAATTGCAGGTTTAAAGCCAGCCCCGGAAACTCAGTAAGGCTTTCCACAATTTAATGAGACTCTGTTTCCAAATAACAGATAAAAATGGACTGAGGCTCAGAGGTAGAATCCCCTTGAGTCCAATCCCCAGCGCCATAAGAAAAAGAAAAAGGAAATAAATAAAGAAAAACGGACCACTAGAATTTATCCAGGGTTTCATGGCATAAAACAAACCAAAAAAAAGCAAAAAATTATTCCTGCTAAAACTTACTTTCTTGAAAGAAATATTAATAGGTAAGAAACAGAAATCCAGTAAAAATAATATAAATGTGACTTCATTGATCCATAGGATAAATTTTATTTATAATGTTATTCTATTTCTACATTGCTAGAGAATATGACAGTTTAATGCTTAATGTTCTAAAACAGCAAAATCATTTATTCCGTGTCCAAATCTTCGTCTAGGCTGGCCTGGATACCCGCACCTCCTCTCTGCTCCGTGGGGCACCAGCTAGGAGAGCTCACCATGGCGGGAAGACACACCTCCAAGACCCTCTCACTGTCCAGCAAGGAGGGGTGGCTTTTGAAGGGAAGCCCTGCCTCTGTTTGTCTCCCCTAGGACTCCCCGCTGACCACGGGCTCCTGACTGTGCGGTGCCTGTGTTCCATAGCATTGCCGAGAGACTGGATCCTGCCAGCTGCCAAGGACCCGAGCCTGGAAATTGGGACAGCTTCTCTCCCACCATCTTTTCTCATATAAGCAGTGAAGAGGGTCAGTCAGATACAGGCATGGACCCTCGTCTGGTGCCTAGTTTAGAATAATCTGTGTGTGTGTGTGTGTGTGTGTGTGTGTGTGTGTGTGTGTGTCTCTATGCTGCATGAATGACCAAGTAGCGCCATGTTTCTGGACCGAGATAACCGGCTGACATTGTGGTGAGGTTCAACAGGGACCACCAGGAAAGGCTTTTGCAGGTTAATAATGGTTACCTTTCACTAGTAAGGCTAACAGTGATCTTGGTTTTTTCTTTTATCTTAATTGAGCTGGGTGTGGTGGCACATGTCTGTAATCCCAGGCTGAAAGAGGCGGATCCTAGGTTTGAGGCCAATCTCAGCAATTTTGCAAGAGCCTGTTTCAAAAACAACCAATAGGGAGGGAGCCAGGGGAAAGCCCGCCGAGGACTGTGCTTGTGTGCCCCTAGCGTTTTGAGCTACATCATGGCATGAGATCACAATGCACCAATAAAAGTATTAAAAATAACATCAAAAAGGGCAGTGTGGTTTGGAAGTAGAACACCCTTGGGTTTAATCCCCAGTACCCAAAATATAAAATAAGCTGGGCTTGGTGGCTATGCTTGTAATGCCAGTACTTGAGAGGCTGAGACAGGAGGATTGCAGGTTCATGGCCAGCCTCAGAAACTTAGTGAGGCTCTCTGCAATTTAATTAGACCCTGTTTCAAAACAAAACAAACAAAACAAAATAGGGTCGGGGGAGTAGCTCAGAGGTAGAACGCTCCTGGGTTCCATCCTTAGTGCCACAAAAATAAACACGTAAATAAATAAATAAAATTGTCTTCATTGCTTGAAGTTTTTACTCAAGATTGACTTCATTTTTGTTATTGGGAAAGGTAGAAACTTTCATTTTGAAATAAACAAAAACAAAGCATGAGACTACTTAACAGGAGTCTTCAAGAAAGAGCTGGCAGAATCCCTTCATTTTCTGCTCTGTGTTTGGCAACACAGCCGTGCTGCCAGCACTGCGCTGTGTCACAGCAGCCACCAGAGAAGATGGCTCATTTCATCACGGCCTGGAGCTCCATGGGACTGTCCAGAAGGACACTCTCGCTGGAGTCTGAGCCGTCTTCAGTGTGGATTGTTCAAAGCCCCCCCTTCCCATTCCTTCTCAGGGCGGTGGCTGTACAAAACACAGACCAAGGAGCGGGCAAAACCGCAAATGGGCTGGAGGGACCGCCTGCCCAGGACGGCCAGGTGTGGCTGAGCACGCGCAGGGCGTGTTGTAGGCAGCCTGTTTGTTTATCACACGCTGCCATTGTGTGGCGTCTGTTAGAATCCAATGAATGTTCCCTTCCACAGACGGAAATAAAGTGTTCTGAGAAAGAACACCTTTCGTCATTTGCACAGAAACACCGTGTGTAGCAGCCTGGCACAAACATGTGGGAGAGGCTTAATAAACACCGACTACGGAGATGCTAAATCGTGATACAAAAGGGAAAAGAGGAGGAAAAACAAACACCGGGGAAATTTAGCATTTAAGCAGGGACAGGTTGCGAGACTGAAAACATTCTAAGGCCCTTCTGCTGTCCTGGAGTAGAGAGAGATTTGCAAAGGTTGCCTGTTTAGGAAAAAGAATCCCTGACTTTTCCTCTGACGCATTTGGAAATAGCGCAGAAGCTGAGTGTGCAGCTGCGCGTGCTCGTTGGGGCAGGTGGCTGCACCTGCTTCTCCCCACAAAGGACACGGGATGGAGAATGCAGGGCGGGACCCAACTCCCACAGGAGAGGCAGGCGTGGCGGGGCCTCCACCCGGGGCTGCGCCTGCCAGCCCTCCCTGCTCCCCAAGGCCTCCCGTGGGTCTGCCCGGCTCAGCTTCCTCAGCTCCTGGGACAGCCTCCAAGTTGCCAAGGCTGGTCTCAAACCCCACTGCAGGCGCGCGCCCTCTCTGTGTCTGGCTAAGATTTCGTGGGGATTTTCTCTTCAAAGACAATGTTGCTGGAATAGGTCTACGGTTACATCTTATTCCCTCGTCCTCCATTGTCTTCTAATATTGAATGTGGTGTGTGTGTTCAGGTCTAAAGCAGAGGCGATTCTCCTGCCCCAGGGCTTCACAGCAAAAATGCATCCACACCTTTTATCTCCTGTGATGTGTGTGTGTGTGTGTGTGTGTGTGTGTGCGCGCGCGTGCGTGCGCACACACGCACGCCTGTTCACAGAGAGCCTGCAATGAAGGGGCTGATAGTAGAGTCTAGCTATTATATTATTATTATTATTATTATTATTATTAGTGGTGGTACTGGGGTTGCTGGAAGCCCTTCTACCTCCGGGCTGCACTCCCAGACACGTATTTTTTATATTTTTATTTGGAAGCAGGGTCTCCTAAGCCAGCGCGCGCGGCTGGCTTCGAACCTGCGCGATCCTCCTGTCTCTGCCTCCCAAGTTCGGGGATTAGAAGCGTGTGCCACCACGCCCGGCGTGATTCTGGCCATTATTAAAGTGACATTACATTATTAAAGTGACATTACTTGGCAACTTGGAGGCTGTCACACTGGTTATTTGTGTGGGTGACCTCAAATCCAGGAGAGGAGCAGAGAATAGAAGTAAATACTGCCCAGAGAACTAACTGTTCGGTTAGTTAATTAATTAATATATGGCACTGGGGATTGAGCCCAGGGACATTCCATCTCTAACCTACACCCCTCTCCCCAGCCATTTTTATTTTTTATTTTGAGAAAGGGTCTGGCTAAATTGCTGAGGCTGTCCTCAAACCTTCGCTCTTCCTGCCTCCGCCTCCCGAGTACTGAGGTTATAGGCATGCACCACCACACACACCCCGTCCTTTCATGTTTAACCCATCTGTGTATGTGTGTTTAAAGGGTGTTTCTTGTAGATAGTACAGAAACTCGAGTTTTAAGAAAGGAAAGCTCATCTGTCAATTCCTACCTTAGACCGTTTACATGCCTCGTACTTATCCACAGAGCTGGATTTAAGCTGACATCTCGCTGCTGATTTTCTGTTTGTTCCGTCTGTTCTCCCATTTCTTTCTCTTTTTCTAACTTCTACTGGACTGAGTGATTTTCGAGGTTCTTGTTATGTAGTCGCTACTGACTTTGGAGTTACACTTATTTGGTTTTTCTCTTTGGAATGTTTTCCATTGGTTTTTGCTTGTGTTCACAAAACACGCCTTTAACGGATCCCAGCATCCTTTAAGTACTACCAAATCACTCTGCATACAGCGTAAGAACTCAGCACAGCACACTGGCTCTGCCCACCTGTCTTGGTGCTAAGCTCACACAGACTGCGTCCACGTCTGCCACACACCACACCGCGCGTTATCAGCGTTCCACTCAAGAGTCAATAAAAGAGCGAGCTACCCTTCTACTGACCCATGTATTTCGAGTGCTCTGATTCCTTTGAGTAGATCCAAGTGTCTGTTCTTTTATCTTTGATTTGCCTGTCTTCTCTGCAGAAGTCTGTGGCATTTGAGCTTTCTTCCTCTCTAACTAATGTTCCCCCGCACCCACCACTGTTTGATTTTATTTTTGTGGTGCTGGTTATGAACTCAGGGGCATTCTACCTCTGAGCTACACCCCCAACCCCATTTCGCACTTTATTTTGAAACAGGGTCTCTTTAGGTGTCCGAGAGTCTCACTGTGTTGCTGAGGCTGTCCTTGAACCTGTGATCCTCCTGTCTCCGCCTCCCAGGTACTGGGATTATAGCATTGTGCTACTATGCCTGATTCAATTTTTCTTTCAATCATGGGTTTTCAAAAATTTGCATTATTTCTTGGTGTGCTTTTTTGTTTAATCCTGCTTGGCATTCATCAAACTTCTTGGACCTATAGGTTTGAAATTGTCATTAAATTTGGTAATTTGTAGCTATTTATCCAAATGCTTGTTCTTTCTGTTTGTATCCTGGGACTCCTTCCACAGTTGGGCTGTTCGGGGCTGTCCCTGCCCTGCTCCCGCCGTCTTTCCCTCCGCACTGGGCTTCTCTTCGGTAGTTTCTATCAGCATGACCTCCAGCCTGGTGAGCATGTGTTCTCCAGTGTCTAATCTGTTTCCAATTAGATTTTATTTTTATCTCTAGTGTATCTGAATTTTAATACCTTCAGCTTTAGTCTGTATAGCCTTTCTGCTTTCCTTTCAGTCCTTGAAAATATTTAAAATACAAGCCGGGCGTGGTGGCGCACGCTTGTAATCCCAACATTCGGGAGGCTGAGACCAGAGGATCGCGGTTCGCAGACAGCCTCAGCTACTTAGTGAGGCCCTCTGCAACTCAGTGAGACCCTGTTTCAAAATGAAGAATAAAAAATAGGGCAGGGGGTGTAGCTTGGAGGTTGAATGCCCCTGGGTTCCATCCCCAGACCCGCAAAAAAATAAATAAATAAAAATTAAAAAATAAAATAAAATACATGTTTAGAGACCTTGTCTGCTAAGTCCAGTCTCTGCCCCCCATGTCTTTTCCTCCGTCTGAGTTTTCCTTAGGTATTGGGTTCACACTGTCTTGTTTCTTCATATATCTGATATGTTTTGAGTGCTGGATTTTGTAGTGTACCTTTAAAGGGTATTGGAATTATTATTATTATTATTATTATTATTATTATTATTTTCTTGGGTGGAACCCAAGGACATTCTACCTCCAAGTTATACTCTAACTTTTTTTACTTTTTATTCTAAAACAGGGTCTCACTAAGTTGCTGAGGCTGGCCGCAAACTTAAAACCCTCCTGTCTTCTCAGCCTCCCAAGAACTAGGGTTACAGGCGTGTGTGCCACCACGCCCGGCTCCCTCGGGCTTCTCTGAGCTCTGACGTCTGTCTCTTCAACTCAGAAAGAGGTAAGTTCTGCTGGCGATGATCACCTCTTCAGCAGAAAGCGCTCCCCAACAGGCTCGCTTTCTTCCACCGTTGTCTGAGGGATCAGTGTCATTGACTATCTGGGAACTCTTGCCTGGTGTGTTTTGTTCTGTTTACTAACAACGAGAAGATAAGTCTGGTTCCAGTTACCCCATCCTGGCTGGAAACGAGATCTCCGAATATCCTCTGAAGAGCCACAGCACTTACACAATTTTGGCTGCACCTTTAAAATAGTTTTGAATAGAATATTAACAAAACGCTCATTGGCTGAGCCGTTGCTCTTAAAGAATCCAGGCACGTGTGTTTCCCCGACCTTGCGCAAAGCGCCTGGAGGTTTGCAGTTTGTGGACTAATCCATTCCTAAAAATGCCTCTGATTAGAATTTAAGATAGATCAAAATGTATTCAGGAGCAGCACAAAATTAACTCTGTGGCTTGAAATGCACTTAAAACAAGTCACACGTCCCCAGGCACTTAAATACGTCTGGTGGGGTCTTGCAGGAGGCGCGAGGGGAGGCGGGGGAGGCAGCCGGCCCCCCAGGGCAGCGGGCAGGGAGGCCTCCGGGGGCCAACCCTGGACCGCGGTTTCCTCGCGCTCTCTGTCAGGCTTCGGCTTTGTGCGTTCAGAGGGAACCCGCGTGAATAGAGCAGCGGCCCATTCACAAAGTCTGCCTGCACATTTCTGGACACATTGGGAGGGGCCTCATCTTCACTTTGTCCGGGAGTAAACAGACATGAGGCAGCCCCTTTGTTGTACGTGTTTTTAAGCCATTACCTTAATTGTACACATTTATGGGCTGTCGTGTGACTGTGTAAGAGTCAAGTTGGGGTCATTAACATGTCCATCTCCAGTGTTTAAGAAAAATATTGGCAAGTGCATAATAAGTGTGTGTGTGTGTGTTTACAAGGCATGATGTCATACTTCGATACATGTATACGATATGTACAGAGCATATCAGGGTAATTAGCATGTCCGTGTCCTTATCGTCACTTTGTGCTTGGAGGTTTCAAACTCCTCCCTGCTAGTTATAAAATAGACAATAGATTTTGTGAACTCCCCCCACACACACAGATACACATTGTTATGTAGAACACAAGAATCTTCTAACTCAGTCTCTTTCTAGGGAAGGCAGCAGGTAGGTGTGGATCTTTCCTTTTATAAAAGCCTCCAAAATTTCTTAATGTCACCTGGTGCCACCCATCTCTTGCCCGCCCTTTCCCTCTCTCCCCTACACAGCTCCTGTATGTGGCTGGCCCCTGGGCCTTTGCACAGGCCTGGGGAGGAGAGCTCACTTTCTCTCCTGGCCTCCTCTGCTTACTTAGACAGATCCTTGTAACCCTTCATGTTTCAACTTAACTGTCTCCAGAAGGCCGCCCGCCATCACTCAGCTGTTATCATGGTGCCTCTAACTCTTTCCCTTCAGAGAAGGAGGACAGCTTCCTCCTGGCCTGTTTGCCCTCAGGCCTCCGACCTCGCCCTGCCCCTGGCAGCTCTGTACCTCTGGAGGACGCTCACAGACAGGGCACCCTCCTGCCCCATCTGTCTGGCTTTCTGACTTCCGCGGAGGCTTAGCCTTGGGCAGCACAGATGGACGGACGGACGTCAGCAGGTGTGAGGGGAGGGACTGGGGCTTCCTCCTCCTCTGCTGGTTGGATCTCACCTTCACACCAGCTCACTGCTCCTGCACTCAGGCCTCCCTGGGCAGCTCCAGCTGTGGCTGAGTCCTCGGGCGCGTCCTGGCCCTGCACCCTGAGAAGACAGTCCCCCTTCTCTCCATCCCCTGCGGACAGGCCTTCCAGCTGGTGGTACTTTCTGGATCCCTCACCATCACGGATGTCTCTGCGTGCCCATCAACCACACACGGTCCTGTATCCTGTCCACCCGCCCCGAGGGCTTCTGTCTTTTGGGCTGATGCCTGACCCAACGGCCATTTCCATAATCGTGGGCCATCAACGGCTGCGTCTTTGACGCCAATGTCTGAGTTCCCACACGCTCCCCAAGAACAAACGCGATGCCTGTTTTCTTCCCTACGGAATCTCTAACACCCGGCCTGGTGCTTGGGTTTCCGTAGCTGCTTAGTTAATACCTGAAGAATAGATGCTTGAAAGGAAAGGTGCCCTGGTGAAATCAAATTTGCCCTCCATCCCAGGCAAGCCGAGGTCTGATTGGCCTTCCCAGCCAAGTCCCCTAGATTGTCAGGAGCCGATCAGAGCTCCCTGCCATCCTTCAAGGTTACGCAGGGAGAGGCCCCACTGTGGGGAGACCAGAAGCTCAGCTCTGCTGCTGCTATTATTATTTTCTTTTTTCAAATTCAACTTTAGTGGAAAGAAAACTTTCTCATTTCCCATTTCAGCTCACTGAATTATTCATCCAAACTGTTCTGCTGGTATTTCCTCCGCCGTCAGAGTTCTGGAGTTCCAGAAACACTCTGCCCAGGAGTTGAACCAAGAGCAATTAGCAGCCCATTACAGGACCAGCCTGCCCCGGCCCTCTGCCCCCAGCCTGGGCTGGGTTGATGGAGCCAGCATGCCCCGGGGTCCGGTTTTCCTGTCGCGGTGGGGCCGGCCTGAGCACCTAACCCCGCTGAAACCCAGCAGGCTCCCCATCTTCCTTTGCTGGGATCAGGTAATCAATTAGATGTAGTGCCAAGGGCACCAGAGGCCCGCTGACAGCACCCAGCACGTCTGGCTGCTTGTTTAGGGCCCGAGGCTTGGAGAGGGGACACTAAGTCTCTGCTGCAGCCCCAGCTCCACAGCCTTGCAGGGCAGAAGCTCCCCAGCCCACAGCGCCCCATGGCTCCGCCACTAGGGGGCACGGGCGAGAGCGGAAGGCTGGCCAGGAGGAGATGGGCCTCCGCTGCCTGTGCTACACAAGGCTTCCCCTTCCCAAAGCAGGCGGTGAGTCCAGGCTGTGGTTTGTCCATTTTGCATCTTGTGGAGCCAGGGACACTGCACAGGTGGCCAGTGTCCCCAGCCAGGTGTCTCTCCTGGGTCCACCTGAATCCCAGCTATCTGCCTCCTCACCATCAAACCCAGATCTCAGCCGGAGCCTCGCCAGGCCCCTCCTTGTAGCCTCTAAGGTGTTGTAATAATTCTAACCTCTTCCCGTGGTGCCCAGGCCTGAGAGTGGTGGCCGCTTCCCACTATCTCTGGGTGGTCACTATCTCTGTTCTACCCAAGTTCTCTTCCCTATATTCTCCCTTTCACAAGCAACAATTGTAGATCCTTTAGGGGTTGTTTTGGTTTGGTTTCCTTGAGGTGGGGTCTCACTCAGCTACACACGCTGGCCTTGAACTCCCAGGCTTCAGGGACCCTTCTGCCTCAGCCTCCCCAGCAACTGGGATGTCAGGTGAGCTGCCATGGCTGGCAGCTATTCTATACGTCAAATCCTTTCTGTTCAAATGGCTAGTAGTTTCTGTCTCCTCATGGGACCCCAGCTGAAATGGAAACTGGGGTGGAGGCAGGCCCTGTAGACAGCAGGACATGGTGCAGGTGAATGAGGGTCAAACTGGGAAGAGAATCCCAAGTCCAGGCCAACTTCAAGCATAGCCAACACCTTCCAGGGAGAGGCTGACCATCCGTTATCCATCCATCCACCCATCATCCATCACCCATCATCCACCCATCCGTCCATCCATCATCCATCCATCATCCACCCATCCACCCATCCATCCATCCATCCATCATCTACCCATCCATCATCCATTCATACCTTGTAGGCGTTTCATAAGCAATCATTGAGTGAATGAATTTGCTGGCTGAATAGATGCAGCCATGGATCCATGGGTGGATGTACTTCTGCCCTAACATGGAGATGTAGGCAGCCTGGGTCAGGGCCGTCTACAGCGGATTCTCCTGAGCTTCTGATAACTAGCTAGCTGTCAGACAGTTGGTGTCCAGCGTCCTGTCATAGGACCAGAACGGGGCAGCGAGGGAGGGTGTGGAGGGAGGAAATGCTAGGCCTTATAAAGCATGATCAGGAGCCTGGATCCTACGCCGGCTTGCTCTTTCTATCTGCTCCCGGTGTCTAAAATTCATCGCCACAGACATTATCTTGATTTCTTGACACCGTGTGCTCTCCCGGTCCCTATCTGTCCCAGCTCCTGCCTCAGAAGCAACACTCAAGCAGCCCCTGGACCACGCAGGACCCCAATCTCTCTTCCTGATGGAGGGCAAGGACCAGGGAAGTCATTGACCAGGACAGAGAAGAGAAATTCACAATGAAGAAGGTCCACGCCGGGCCACATCTGCCTGCCTGAGTCGCCGCCACACGGGACAGATCCCTGTAACCTCACAGTGCCATGTTGTAGAAAACCCACCCTGAAGCCAGGCGTGGGGGCACACGCTTGTTATCCCAGCATCTGAGAGGCTGAGGCAGGAGGATTGCGGTTCGCGGCCAGCCTCAGCTACTTAGTGAGGCCCTTTGCAACTCAGTGAGACCCTGCTTCAAAATAAAGAACAAAAACTAGGGCAGGGGGTGTAGCTTGTAGGTAGAATGCCCCTGGGCTCCATCCCCAGTACCACAAAACAAGGGGGCATGCTCTTGGGATCAACACAGGTGGACGGGAAGGCAGGATGAGGTGCCCGTGGGCTCTGGAGTTGAGGGGCCTTTCAGAGGTTCTGAATCAGGGGAGGAGTGTGCTGGTGCGGCCTGTGTTGGCCAGTGTCTGGATGCACTGCCCTGTGGAGCCATGTGGTCTGGAGGAGGCAATGTTCCCCAGCAGGGCCGGCGGGCCTTGGAGGGTAGGTCCTGGTTCCACCCCGCAGCAGGAGCCCTGGTCTCTGAAGGTGTTCTGGGAACCCTTGGAGAAATGCCCCTGAAGAACACAGAGCAGACCTCGGTCCCTGCCACGGCTCAGGAAGGTCTGGAGGGGTTTCCCTCTGCTCTCCCCCGCTCTGTGGTCCTCCTCTGGCCAACTCCTCTCCCAGTGGCCTGGCTGCCCCGCAGGCCCACAGCCCGCAGCACATTAGCATCTGGCTGCTGCAGTCAGAATCTCCCGGAACATAATCTATCCGGAAAAGTGCGTGCAAATTACTAAATCGATAAACTCTGCCAACCTCTTGATTCACTACTCCTCTGCAGAGAGTGCTGCGGCTGCAGCCTGGCTTCAGAGCAGGCCAGAGGGTGTGTTAGCGGGCACTGGGCACAGGCCAGCAAGGGCGCCATATTAGCGGAGGCCTCCCGTTTCATTTCCCAAGCTGCAGAGGCGAGCTGCAAGAAAGGTCCCCCTGGGGCTCCTCTCACGTTGACAACCTCGGCTCCAAGTGGGCATCTCCTTCCTGACGATGCGAGGCTTTATCTCACCAACTCCAGGGAAGGGGCGCAAAATCTTGTTGAAAGCAGGGCGACTTGTCTGCTCCCCCAGAGCCACTCAACAGAGAGGAGCTGTTCAAAACATGCAAATTCTGCCGGGCGTGGTGGCGCACGCTTGTAATCCCCCGCGCTTGGGAGGCGGAGACAGGAGGATCGCACAGGTTCGAAGCCAGCCGCACTGGTGTAAGAGACCCTGTTTCAAAAATATAAAATAGGTCTGGGAGTGTAGCCCGGAGGTAGAAGGGCTTCCAGGAACCCCAGTACTACCAAAACAAAAACAAACAACAACAACAAAAAAACATGCAAATTCAAACGACAAAGGGACAAAGGGACTCATTTACTTTTTTTTCCCCCTGACATCAGGAATTAAACACAGGGGCATTCTACCTCCAAGCTACACCCCCAGCCTGATTTTTATTCTTTATTTTGAAACAGGGCCTCACTAAGTAGCCAAGGCTGGCCGGGAACCTGGATCCTCCTGTCTCAGCCTCCCAAGTCCTGGGATGCTGGGATGACAGGCACTTGCCACCACGATCAGCTTCCTTTACTGTTTGATTATAGCAACAGCCAAAACCCACTGGGTGCTGATCCTGGTCCATGCAGACTGTCATCAAACCCTCTACATGTGCAAACGCACCTGACACAACCACTCTGCGAAGTGGGTTTCATGGCTAAACAGCGGGGGTGGGGGTGGGGTGGAAACTATGGCTAAGTGACCAGCCCAAGGTCATGCAGCTGGAGCATAGAAGAGTCCGAATTTGAACCTAGAGCCTGGACTTCCACAGGTCGGTTCCACTGAGCACACATTGGCAGCCTTAATCTCCTTCTCCCTCCCCCATTCAGTCCTCCCCTGGAGCCTCCAGGGCAGGGGGGAGCCTCTGCTCCACGGGCCCCTTCCTTCTGCTTCTTGTACAAGGCGGAGGGGTCCTGGAGAAGGGAGCCCCAAGCTTCCTGCCACTCATCTCAGTGAAGGCTCACATGAAAAGCTGGCCATGGAGGGGTGTCCTTGAGTCCAGCCCTGCAGCCAGACCCCACATTTCCAGAGGGAACCTGGTGCTGCCCAGGAAAGACAGAGGAGTCTCTAGCTGCTCCTGACCCAGCACTGGTGGCCGGGGCACGGCCCTCGTCCCTCTCAGATGGAGGCTCTCAGTGTGACTTGAAGCCCAGCCCCAGGCCTCCCTCCCCACCTCCTACTTCTGTGCTTCTAGAAAACCCTGTCTGAGATGCAGCTCCCAGGATCCGAGGGGTTGGTGGAGGAGGGCTGGGAGGGAGCACGCCTCTTACTCATCTTCTGCGGCCAGCCTTGGGCTCTTCCAGGGCCAGCCTTGGGCTAAACCCACCACCACCACATGCTGGGGACCAAAGTGAGCTATCAGCCCGTCCAGATCCAAGGGGGCGGGCAAATGGACACCAGGGAGCGCGCGGACTTGGGGTCCACACTGCCCATGCCCGCATGTCTCTTGCAAAGCCATTCCACTTCTGGTTTCTAAACCACTAGGTTGACCAGCAAAATGAGCTGAGGGCATCCAGCTAGAAGGGAACTGAGGAGCAGGTCCAAGCAGCCTGATGCCACCCTCACGCCCACCCCCCAACCCCTGGTTCGAAACCCATCATGGCTGCTGTCTTTCTGTACAAGCACGGGGCCTGGGCCAGGTACTATGCAGGAAGAAGAGAATGTTAAGTTGGCCACCATCACCACGGATGTGCTTATTTATTTATTTATTTATTTATTTATTTATTTATTTATCGGTGCTGAGGATTGAACCCAGAGGCATTCTACCTCTGAGCTACACCCCCAGCCCTTTTTATTTTGAAACAGGGTCTCTGTAAGTTGCTGAGGGTCTCATTACATGGCTGGAGCTGACCTCGGACCTGTGATCCTACTGAAATAAACACATGCAGATTCTGAGCTCCCAGGGCGATAAAGAGGAATTCCACCCCCTTCCCCAAGGGGGCTGCCAAGGTCCGGCTCCAGTGAGATGGTGGCATTCTTTAAGGTGCCTTCTGTCTTTGGCCCATGCTGATCCCCGCTGAGATGGCCAGCGTCTAGCCCGCCGGAGTCCAGCTCTGGGCTGGAGGTCCCTGTGCATTCCCAGGCCATCCCCTCTGATGAGCCCTGTCCTTGGGGCAAAGCTCTCCATCCTTCTGCACCCACCCACCCCTGCCCACTCTCCAGGGCACGCTCTCTCTTGAGACAGGATCTACAAACAAGGTCATTTTCTTGTCTACTTTGTGTACTCCATGTCTTGGTTGTAATATCCTCCCAGATATGGAGGATTCGTCCGGACATCTTCAGGGAGGACATATGTTAATATGGGGGAAGACAAGCCCACCTGCCCCTCTGTGCCATGCTGACGTCCTTCCGGCCGGTGGCCTGGGGGCCAGGGAGGGGAAGGCGAACTCCTCCATCGCCGGTCCTCCTCTAGCCCCGTCCTTGTCCTCACTTCCTGCTGGTCCCTGGAGATTTGCCTGCAGACAGGTGTCATCTGTTCATCAGAGTCACAGTCCAGCTCCTGTTTCCACTGACCATGAGGATAGTAGCTCTTCTGGAGTCTTCTACTCCTCCTCGGAAAGTTAGCCAGTAGGTAGGCTCGGTGTGGTACTAGCACAGTGTGGAGGGTTGACCAGATATCATTCTGAGCATTCCTTAGCTTGGTGCATAGCGGGAACCTGCTAACTTGTCTCTTCCCCTCTGGGTGCACTCGGACACCTACGGTCACACCCCTGCTACAAAACCTTCCATTCTACCATTTAACCACCTATGGCCAGGAACCACACTGCAGAGGCTGTCCCAACCTCTCTCCCCACTCTGACCCCACCTAATGGACTCCTGCAGCCCTGTCCTCCAGTCCTACTTGCCTCCAGTCCTCACACTCCCACCCCAACACACACTCCTGCCTCTGGGCTCCCGCAGCGTCCCAGGCTCAGCGCCGCCTCGGCGGCTGGGCCAGCCACAGTCTGCGCACACAGCTCTCGATAGAGGCCAAGCTTCAGCCCTAGAGACATGCTTTCCTGGGAACCTGTGCCAGGAAGTGCCCAGCCCCAACCAGCCCCCAGAACACGAGGGCGCGGCTGAGCCTACGGGACGTCTGCTCCCCATGGCCTCTTGTGGGTGCCTCTCAGAGCTGGACAGTCCTCAGGAGGATCCAGGGGCAGCAGCTGCCCCAGAGAGCTGAGCCGCCATCCCTGGGCTGGTCAGCACTCAAGGAGGAAACCTCACCGGCTCATGACCAGGCCGACCCTGGGCTCTCTCTGAGAGCAGAGAGAGGAGTCTTTATCCCAGGACAGCGGTTCTGTGAGTGGCACCTCGGCCCCACCGCGCCATGCTCTGGGGTCTCTTGGGTTCAATTTTGAAAGCGCCAACCGCTTTAGTGATTCTGCACCCACGCTTCTGTTGTTGACCTCTGAACTCCGCAGAAGTGACTTGTCAGGAGGTTGTTGATGTTATTTTAGGTTATTTGTGTCCCTGTCAGGATGTCTAGAAAGCTTTTGACAAGACTCTGTAAGATAAAAGGGTTTGGGAAAGCTGGAGAAAGAGGGAGGGAGGGAGGGAACAGGCCTAAGTCTCTGGGTTTATGAGGCTCGTAGATCTCATCCAATCAGGATCCTTTATTTGGCAAAAGAAGAAACTGAGGCCCCAAACATAGAAAAGCTGTCCACAGTCACTCAAGGACAGAGCTGGTGGCCAGCCTAGCCAGGGACAGCCAGCCAGGTGCACGGAGCAGGCCGGTACCACATGAGAGCCCCTCGGCCTGGGAGTCCACCCCTTGCTCTGGAAGGAAGAGGTGAGGAGCCGGGCCCCCCAGAACTGGGTCAGGGTGCACAGTCCCCATCCTGTCCACACATAGCTCGTTCCTGCCTCCCTCGCCAGCCTCCCTGCTGCCCGCAGCCGGCACCTCGGAGGGCGGGCGTGGCTTGGAGCACCGGGTACATCTGCTCCCTAGGGGAGTCAAGGGAGACAGCTGAGCCCAAAGAACCCCCAGCACCAGCCGAGGAGCCAGGCGCGAGGCGCGGTTACCACCGAGGCCGCCCCACCAGGCTGCAGACCACCAGGCTGGATGGGAATTCACTGCGTTTTGAAGCCCATTTGGTCTTACTGCTTGTTCAGCTCCTTAATGCATTAATGATAAAACATCAGAGTGAATATGTATTCCAAAAAAATCGCAATTAATCAATACCGCACTTACTCCATTTGCCTGAGACTAAGTGGTAAACAGGAGGTAGGCAGCTCCAGGCTCGGGGCTCGCCTCTGAGTCTAGGCCTTTCCTGGCAGAGCTGGACCGGGGCCTGCCACTCCCAGGAAGGAAGCAGAGGCCCAAGGCCCTGTGGCCAGGCCGTACAGAAAGAACCAGCATCCCAGGGCGCTTCTCTCCCTGGTCTCGGTCACTGCCTGGTTTTCCCTCTTCTCTGGAAGCAGGGATATGTATGACATTAGTTCTACGCCCTAGAGCGGCTGATGACTCCAGCCCCCAGGAAACCAGCGTCACTCCAAGACCTAAGCAGGGTGTTAAGATGCCCTGGGTTACAAAGAGACTGGCCGTGGCGAGTGTGCCGTGGTTCTGGTTATTCCTGGCACTTACCACCACCCCAAGCCTCGGGGATTCCCAGCTTAAGCAGTCACCTGGCTTGCAGGGAAGCCCGGGGAAAGGAAATCAGAGCCCAGAGAAGCTGTTTGCCCAAAGTCACACAGCTGGCCAGAAGCTGAGTTCAGCCGTCCTGTTTCTGACCTCTAACCTCCAATCATGCCCGACTTAAGTGATCTGGGGTGACAAAGAGCGAGCTCCCCTGGATGGCATATTTTAGGAATATTCCATCTGCATGGTTCATGGACAGGACTCAGATGCAGGGTGGGAAGAAGGATCTAATTGACAGCAACTGGCTTTCAGTGCCCTCTGTTCCACAGAGCCCCTCCCCGGCCCTGGGCTGCCGTGCAGAGACCTTCAGTGCTTCTTAAGCATTCTGTCAGCAAGTTCTTGGTGAGGGAGCCCATGTCGGCAGCTGGGCAGCCATAGCAGGCCACGGACAAACACAGGTAGCTTCCCCAGCCCACGGGTAGCTTATCAAAGATTCGTTTCCAACACATGCCACTCCCTGAAAATCCTGGCAAATGCCATTTTCTCCATTTCTGTTCCCTCTGGAGCACCTCTCAGGGCTTGGCTCCCGGGGCCCGCTGGCACAGTCGGCCTCTTTACCCCGGTTCAACTCGGGCACCTGCTCCCCAGCAAGTAAACAAAGTCCCAGTGCACAGTTTCATTGGTCGGATTATTCTGTCAGCACGAGGTGTTCCGGAAAATTCGGCCAGGCCCACACCCGTGGTGGGGGGCCTCACAGGGCAGACACGAGGCAGGCGCTGGCTGCAGCCTTCTCACCACCCGCGCTCTGAGGCAGTCCTCCTGCTCCCTCCTCCTCCCAGGACGTGCTGTGTCCTCCCAGTCCTTGCTCTAGCACAGTGCCTGCTGGGTCTACCTCCTGCCCTGGGGTTTGGTCTGGTCCCCACCCGGTGGGGGTGGTACAAGTCTCCATCACCAGTAGCTGGGGGCCAGAGGAGGGGCGGTGACCTCACCCTCCTGCAGCCCAGCCCCTTGTTCCAGGATGAGCATGCACTCTGGCTACTCCTGAGCCCATCGCAAGGCTGAGAGACTTCAGCCTGCCCTCGGCCTTGTGCTAGACCTCCGGTCTCAGGCCTGGTGCTGCTCCCACCAAGTGCTCTCCTCCTGGGGCGCACCCGCAGCTCCGCAGCAGGGCTGGCTCCCCGCTCAACAGCCAAACACATCTGCAGAGGAGCTGCCGGCCGTCTTCCGACCAGCACGGCAGCCTGCATTGGAGCCTTGGCAGCCTTCCGGGGCAGGTGGCTTTTAACTTTATTGTTGGTTGGGCAGCTTGGGAGAGCTCAACTCCATTGACACATTTGCAGTCCTCTGGCCTCCGGGCTGCTGGAGAAAATTCATCTCTTAGCCCCAAGGTCCCCAGAGCTCCCAGAGGCACCATCAAGTTGGGCAGAGAAGGGCAGGCGCCCTGGGCGGCACACTGTGGGCATCCCTCTGGGATGTTTCCGCTCCTGTGGAGGACATGGAGCCATAGCCAGAGGTACCAACCAATTCTGGAGATCTCCTCCCTAGCGCCTCCAGTCTCTCACCTGAGCCTGCCGACAGCTACACCTGGTTGGGAGCCAGTGAGAGGAGACACGAGGGAGTGGGACACATCCCTCGGTGAGACAGGGGAGAGGACTGGTCAGAGATGGGAGGGCTGGAGGCAGCAAGTGGCCCTGACCATTGTCTAGGAGGACTTCATCTAACGAGAGTGTGCGTGTGGGACGGACAAAGATGAGCAGGCACCCAGGTGCTGATATCATAAAGGAGGGGCAGGGCAGGCATGGCGGGGCAGACCTGTAATGCTAGTACTTGGGAGGCTGAGACAGAAGGGATTGCAGGTTACAGGCCAGCCCTCAGCAACTTAGTGAGACCCTGTTTCAAAATAAAAAATACAAAGGGCTGAGGGTGTAGCTTGGAGATAGCATGTCCCTGGATTCAATCCTCAGTACTACTAGTAGTATTAGTAGTACTATTATCAGTAGTAGTAGTAGTAGTAGTAGTAAAGTAAAAAATAAAGGGACAGGCATGA
Organism: Muscardinus avellanarius; assembly: GCF_963383645.1. NCBI lineage: Eukaryota > Metazoa > Chordata > Mammalia > Rodentia > Gliridae > Muscardinus > Muscardinus avellanarius. The sequence continues at coordinate 6,671,966 of NC_137804.1, forward strand.
TGCATGTAGATCTTCAGAACTCAGTCTTCCAGAATGTACAGAGAGGATGTGGGCTTAGTAGGATGCTGTATGGGATGGGGACCACGACCAAGGGGCCACTGGATGATCTTGCAAACCCATTTCTTCCCTGAGATTGTGACCCTGCACTCTGACACTATAGTGTTGAGACCCGGGCCCTGGTGTGCTGGCAAGACTAGGATACTATCACCTGAAACAGTGAGGAGTTTCTTTCTTTCTTTCTTTTTTTTTTTTTTGGTGGTACTGGGGTTCCTGGAAGCCCTTCTACCTCCGGGCTACACTCCCAGACCTATTTTTACATTTTCATTTGGAAACAGGGTCTCCTAAGCCAGCACGCGCGGCTAGCTTCGAACCTGCGCGATCCTCCTGTCTCTGCCTCCCAAGCACGGGGATTACAAGCATGCGCCACCACGCCCGGCAACAGTGAGGAGTTTCTACTGAGATAATGGCACGTAACAAACAGCCCCAATAGCTCAGAGGCGATGGCAGCCGCCAGGGTTTAGCGCCAACTGTGCACTGTTCTGCTGTGATGTGGCTAATCTAGGCTGGCCCCAGCTGCGTTGTGATGAATGAGGCCGAAGCCTAGACTTCGCTTGGGATCCAGTCGGCCCCACGGGCCTTCATGCTGGGGCTGCAGCTCAGAGTCAATGGCTTCACGAGTGCAGTCATGCCTGGCAGAGAGTGGGGAAATCAAAGAAGACTGGCAGAGAGGCCTTGCCACCTAGGGCCTCAGATCAGAATGGCACACTCTAACTTCTCTCCTCTTTCCATTGGCCAAAGCAAGCCACATTGCTAAAGCCAAGGTCCAGGGTAGAAAAGCCATACCAAAGGGAAGAGAAAGGACAACAATCTTAGACAGCTAACACCATGTACCACGAGCAACAGGGGCCTCTTCGCAGTGGTGCGGCTGTAAAGCAACGTCAGGACACAAATGGACACGGGTTCGGGTTCTAGCTCTGTAGCCTCTGAACAAATCCACCTTGGGTACATTCTCTGGGCTCCTCCTGCAGAAGCTGGGAACGCTACAGTGTGGCCATGAGGCTGGGCAGGAGGACAGATGGGAAATTCAGGGCTGGGTGCCTGGCATCTAGCTGGTGTGTGGTTAGGAAGGATCTGTTGAAAACCGTACCCTCTGGGGACAATGCGTGCAGCGGCGGCAGGATAGGAGACGTTTCAGGGGATGGTTTGAAAGTCTGGCATGGTAAGCTCCTGGAAAGGCAGCACCTTAGGGACTGACTGAGTCACCCTGAGCTCAGGGAAGGCCGAGCTGCCGAGGAGAAACAGCTTACAGGAGGAGGAGGGACACTGGGCTGGGGCGGATTGCCTCCGGGGCCTGCTCTGTTCACCCACAGCCGGTGCGCCCCAAGGCCCAATTGCTTGAAATAGCTTCTGGGGCCCAGCTAGAGAAAATACTGAGTCCCAGGAGCTACCACTCTGCCATTGGAGGATTTAAATACCCGGAGATGCTTAGTCTTTTCTTTTAAAGAAAGATACAGAGCCGGGCGTGGTGGCGCACGCTTGTAATCCCAGCATTTAGGAGGTTGAGACAGGAGGATCGCGGTTTGTGGACAGCCTCAGGTATTTAGGCCCTTTGCAACTGAGTGAGACCCCATTTCAAAATAAAAAATAGGGCTGGGGGTGTAGCTTGGAGGTAGAATGCCCCTGGGTTCCATTCCCAGACCCACCACCATAAAAATATATCGTCCTCAATTGTCTTTTATTCTTGGGCCTACCCAAATCTAGCCCTAAGCTGTTGAAAGAGAGAAAATAAATAATAGGGAAATATATCAGCAAAAAAAAAAAAAGAAAAAGAAAGAAAGAAAGAAAGAAAGAAAGAAAGAAAGAAAGAAAGAAAGAAAGAAAGAAAGAAAAGAAAATCCCTGCCCTTAGGAGAGGCCCTCTGTGGGGGGCCGGAACAGGTGCAGCTTGGCTGGTCTGTGTGGCCCAGGGGTGAGAGCATCTTTCAGGGTCAGGCGTCTGAGTTCAAACACCATCCCTCCTGGTCCCAATCTGTGACTGGGACGCAAGACCCCTGTCGTGCAAAGTTCACATCCCCTGAAGAGATAACAAAGGCTCCTTTCTCCTGGGTAGCTGCAAGGTTGGAGTGCAACACTCGCATTGCTCTGTGAATGATCAACACAGCTGATAAGCACTCCATCAGCCAGGGTCAGGACTCCATTTCCCACAGGGGCAACGGAGGAGGAGAGGAGGAGGAGGAGGAGGAGGAGGAGGGAGGAGGAGGAGGAGCGTTTGCTTTGAGGGAGGACAGGAAGGTAGGCTGAGGAACACATTGCTGGCTGCCTTCAGCCCCCTGCACGAGTCTGCTGGTCCTCGGAGTCCAAGGCCCGGCAGCGAGATTTGTTCATATAACTCTCTTAGGTTGGGGCCCCCCGAAGCAAGCCCTGAGTTGAGGATTTGTCTGGAAACAAATTTGTAGGGAATGATTTTTTTTAGCAAGTGTTCCCTGAAAATCTGCTAGGGGAGTAGGGTTAGGAAGCCAGAGTGAGACGGCAAGCCCAGAGAGCAGGGTGGCTCTGGGGACAGCGTGGGCACAGCCGGGTGAGCGAGCTTATCCGTGTTTGGTGGGAGAGAGGCCAGGCCTGGCATTTCTTGATGGTGTAGAAGAGGCCAGGTGGGTTCCAGCAGCACCCACAGGTGCTGGCTGTGAAAAAGTGCCAGGTGCTGGCAGGCCTGCGGGCACGGAAGTGGTCAGGGCTGAGAGGGACTGTTCCCCTGTCCCAGGGTGACTGGGCGGTGGGGATTAGGAGGCAGCATCAGAGTCCCAACAGATGGCTGGTTGCCAGCCAGAAATGGCTCCCGCAGGCGCCCAGGTGCTCAGACCCTGGGACCATTGGCCCCTGCTCTCCAGGAAGGGAAGCCCTCTGCAAGACCCAGCAGTGATGGAGCATGCGCTCTCAGCCCGACGACCAAGCCAGCTGTCAGGTAAGCACTCCTGACATCTCGGGTGTCCGCATGGGCTGGAAGGACACGTTCTGCACCTGGAGGTCAGACGTCTCTAGTCCTGGCCCTCCCTGTGCCTGCAGACTAGCCTTGGGCCTCCCTGAGCCTCATCACCCAAGGTCTGGCTGACATGGCTGTGGGCCCGTGCCCCAGAGCCCCCTTGCTTCATGAGGAAGGGCGTTTCTCCCAAGCTGCTCTGGGTGAGTGTTCCCTGAAGCCTACCTGCCGGTGCTCCCAGCCCAGGCCTCCGCCTTCTCTCCCTGCCCTGTCCCTCCTGTAAGCAGCGCCCTCTGCCTCCTTCCTCCAAGCCGATGCTATAGGGCGTCCCATATTTGACGAGGCCTGGGAGTCACCCACGGGGTTTATGACAGCGTAGACCTGGAGGCTCAGCAGTTTGGGAGATGCCGGGGCGTGAGCATGGCCGCTCTCCTGGCCTGTGGGTGCTCACTCACTCACCCCAGGTCTCCCCAGCACCCCACTCCTCCCCACAATGACCCTGGCTGCAGAGAGCCCATCATGCGGCCGGCGCCCCCAGTGTCCTTCCTCTCTTTCTCTTTGGCCCAGGTACCAGGGTCTTGTTTTTCTCCACCATAAATACACAAAAGAAAAGAAAAGGGAGAAGAGAAGACGCCCCCATTTTCGGCTTTGCTTTGATTTTATCCGGCTTCAGCGAGCCCCAGAGGCTGGGGGCCTGTCTTTCCAAGCTGCCTGGCTCAGACAGCACCTTGGTTTCTCAGGAGCCTCCCTGCACGTCCCTCCCTGTTGGTGCCATCTGGGTGCAGAGCTGGGCCCTGGTCCTCGCAGCGCGTGCGCGCACACACACACGCACACACACGCACGCACACACACACGTGCACACACACATGCCAACTCTGCCTTCCTCCAGCTCTTGGGTTTCTTCAGTCACAGCGAATCCGGCTGCAGCCCTCCTCCTCTTTAAGGTGACATGGTGTTTCTGTGTGCATTCCTTTTGCCAGCTTTATCGTGTAGCTGGCCGACGGGCAGAGGGAAATGTCTCGCCTCCTGGTCCTGGTGGCCTCTCCCCCTCGCCCTCCCCAGGTGCCCTCAGCGCTGCCCCACTCCCTCTGCCCCCGGCTTCCAGTGCCGCCCTTGGGTCTTACCCCACCCATCACCTGCGAGGCTCTGGGAGGCTGTGAATATTTTAAGCCATTTTTAAGACAATAAAAATGCACGTTTGCTTGCAGAAGAAAAATACAAAAGCAGGTAAGCAAAACTCAAATCCCCACCGTGCAGAAACAGCGCCTGGTGAGATTTTGATGGATATACCCTGGGTTTTCATTTCCAGGTGTATATATCAGTCAGGATGCACTTGGTTGCAGAGGTCAGAAAGTGAACTCAGATCCTTCATCGCACCCTGAATTGCCCTCCCCCACCTCCTAGGTCAGAGTTAGACCCCGTCCCTCCAGATGTGGCTACGTCCGGAGACAGTCTGTAAAGAGGTGCTTAAGTCAAAGGAAAGTTGTTAGGGTGTGCTTTATATCCTTATAAAGGAGCAGGGCACACTGGGCATGGTGGCTCCTGCCTGTAATCCCAGTACTTGGGAGGCTGAGGCAGCAGGGTCACAGGTTCAAGGACAGCCTCAGCAACATTGCAAGGCCTTCAACAACTAAAATAGCATTCGATAAAAGACCCAACTAGGTACATTGGCCCATCAAGTCGACCAGAAAGCTAACCATCATCTGTATCTTTTATTAATTCCTGACCACCATTATATATTCTACATGCGTATATTGTTTCTTTTCTTTTTTTCCTTCCACAACAAGAGAAGACACCTCTGCATGTGGAAAGATGACGCTGTGTGACTCCCGTGGCTTAGCTCTGCCTGCCCTGCACTGCGGAGACCAGTCCTTTGTACAAAGCAGACATCACGTCTCTTGTCTGATGGGTAGCTAGTACTTGGGCTACTCTTTTTTAAACCTCTATTTCTTTTTCTTTTTTCTCAGGATTTTTATTTGTTTGTTTGTTTGTTTGTTGGTGGTACTGGGGTTCCTGGAAGCCCTTCTACCTCTGGGCTACACTCCCAGACCTTTTTTATATATATATTTTTAATTTGGAAACAGGGTCTCTTAAGCCAGGGAGGCTGGCTCCAAACCAGCGCCATCCTCCTGTCTCCGCCTCCCAAGCGCGGGGATTACAAGCGTGCGCCACCACGCCCGGCAGGATTTTTTTTTTTTTGGCAAAAAATTAGTAGAACTTTGTGGAAAAAACACTGACCACTTCTCAATAGCCAAGTATGAAATAACACAAATATTGGGGGGGGGGGAGAGACCTGTTCTTTTAAGAAAACTTTCTCTTGTTCTTCCAACTTGTACTTTAAAATCCGCCTGGACCACTGACCCTTGAGAGGATTCTTCATCGAGGATTCCAAGCCCAGCCGCCTCACTCTGTGGAGGGTAAGAACTATCCCTTAACGCGATTTCCTTCCTGTAAGACTTAATCCTTATAATAATGAAAGTGATTTATCAGATTAAGACACTAATTAATCCTGTCTGAACAACTTGATGTTATCAGGTTTAATTTCAAATTTAATTATTTTGGTATTTAATTACAAAACACTTAATTGCTTTATTGTAATTATGTATCTTTTTAAAGGAGAAAGAGCCCCAAATCCCCGATACCGGGCTACCCCGGGGCGTCGCCATTTCCTAGTTTATCTCTGACATGGCTCGCTCCCTTCTTCACTTTCCTGGGCCTTTGGTTTCTCTTTTTTGTCCTTCTCAGCTTCTCCCTCTGGTTTGATTTTGGCCTCTTGTTTATTTCCCTGGAACCAATATCTAGAGCCACACTGCACGGCTGACACTGACCTCTGCAGCCAGGCCCTTGAGCCTTTTCTGTTTGTTTGTTTGCGGTACGGGGGGGGGGGGGGGTGGAACCCAGGGGCATTCTACCTCCGAGTGACACCCTCAACCCTATTTTTTTTTTATTCTTTATTTTGAAACAGGGTCTCACTGAGTTGCAGAGGGCCTCACTAAGAGCTGAGGCTGTCTGTGAACGGTGATCCTCCTATCTCAGCCTCCCAAATGCTGGGATTACAAGCGTGCGCCACCACGCCCGGCTCAGCCTTTTGGTTTTTAAGAGCCTCAGATCCAGGAGCCTGGGAGTGACACTGAGTCAGAGGTGGCAAATGTGGATACCTCGTCCCCTGCCAGTGGGCAGCTAACGCCAGAGTGGGACAGGTGCCAGCCAGCAAAAGTGCGTGGGGTCGGATCTGGCTCTGGCCTGGGCTGCTCTGCTGATCAACTTTACCTCCTTGAAACAGTGGTCCTAGGAAAGGTGTGGGGGGGGGGATGCGTGTCCTGTGCCCCAGGGACACAGGGAGCTGGCGGTACGCCCACGGGGGCCGACGTAGTAGCATTTTTACAACTGGTAGAACTTGGCCGGGGAAGTCTGGCTCTGTCTGCCGCTGGGGGCCAGGTAGGCTGAGAAGACCCCACAAGGCCGGGCGATGCGTTAGCGCACCCCCCACCTGTGCAGTCTCAGCGTCTCGGCGGAGCAGCTCACTGCCGCCGCCCGAGGCCTCTGTGGCCACCTCTGCTGCCCTCAGGACTTGCAACCATAGGTGTCAGGGGGTCTGGCTTTCCAGGGTCTCCTGAAGGAGCCAGGAAACTCAGCCCAGTGATCAGAAGCCCTAACTGCCTGAGGCCGAGGGCCAGGCCAGGCCAGGGGAGAGCAGAGACGAAGCCCCTCTACCCCGCTCTGTGATGGGCTATTTTGAGGTACGGCCTTCTGGCAGATGGCCAGCGGGCCTCCTCCGGGAGCAGGACCTGCTCAGTGGGCACCTCCTGGCACGCCTCCCCACCCCTCCCTGCCTGGCTGCCTCCCCCTGGGCTGGCCTGGGAGGCTGCCTTCCAGCAAAGCACTGGAGCCCTGCTCCGGAGCCGAGGAAGCCGGGCTATGGAGACCAGTAGGGGCTTCCTTCCGGTCCATGCACAGCCTCTTTAAAAGCCAGTTCAAAAATACAGGAGGCGCGGGGCACACAGTCACCAGCTTCTAGATGGCCGCAGAGGGCCTCCAGCGGGGCAGGCCACAGCCGCTGAATGTGCAGACAGAGCAGCAGGGATGAGGATGGTGTCCTGGGTCCTGACTCTCCCGCTGCCCTGGCAGGGTGGGGGGCTCTCCGGAGACCCCTGGCCCTTCCCACCAGGTGGCAGAGGGGCAGCCCCATGTGGAGGGAGCATTTTGAATTTGTGATCAAATTCCTGGATTTTATTGGATTAGACAGGGCTTTGCTGGAGTGGACTGGATTCAGTGCTGAGGCCGCTGCCAAACAGGAACCAGAGCTCATTAAAGAAAGTACATGCAATTATTATTATTATTTAAGTGCAGTTGGATGCTCCCAGGCCCCACTTTAATTTGGCTGGGAGCCCCGTCCTTGCGTGTGAACCCTAAGGAGAGCCAACCAGACTCCAGTGCTTTGGACAAATGGAGTTATGTTTCTGGGCCTGGGATGGCAAGACCTCCGGTGAACCGGGACAGCGTGCCCCAGTCCAGCTGCCGAACCTGCCTATGTGAGGGCCATAGAGACAGCACGGGTGGGGGGAGTGAAACACACCATGCCGAGCATGTTTTCTATTTAAAATTTTTTAATTTAATTAATCTGTGTGTCTTGCAGTACTGGAGATCAAATGCAGGGCATTCCTTTTTTTTTTTTTTTTTGAGGGTCTGGGGGACCTGGGGATGGAACCCAGGGGCATTTGACCTCTGAGCTACACCCCCTGACCTATTTTTTATTCTTTATTTTGAAACAGGGTCTCACTGAGTTGCAGAGGGCCTCACTAAGTAGCTGAGGCTGTCCGCGAACCACGATCCTCCGGTCTCAGCCTCCCGAATGCTGGGATTACGAGCGTGCGCCACCATGCCCAGCAAGATTCTATTGTTCCTAAGTTGCCCAGTGTGAGGTATTTTGTTAAAGCATCGCAAGCAGACTGAGACACTCAGTTTACCCGGCCTTCAGGTGATGCTGCCCAGGGCCACGCTGTAGGTACCGGGCCACAGGTGACCCAGGGCTGCTAAGAAGTCCTTGCCCATCTTGGCATTAAGGTGTGAATTACAAGCTAATGGTTTATGTCTTCTTTTTGTGTGTGTGTGTGTGTGTGTGTGTGTGTGGTGGTACTGGGGTTCCTGGAAGCCCTTCTACCTCCGGGCTACACTCCCAGACCTATTTTTACATTTTTATTTGGAAACAGGGTAACAGGGTCTCCTAAGCCAGCGTGCGCGGCTGGCTTCGAACCTGCGCGATCCTCCTGTCTCTGCCTCCCAAGGGCAGGGATTACAAGCGTGCGCCACCACGCCCGGCCCTAACGTCTTTTATAATTGCTGTAAAAATTCATGCATTGCAAAAAGGGATAAAAATGACTTCCGGGAAGATGGCGACCGAGAAAAGCGGGGCTTAAGAGCCCTGCTAACAACTAATCTCCATTACCAGAAAATCAGCGCCTTTCATAGCCAGAAAACACCATCACCAGAGAAACAAAAAAATTACCAGGCTCCAGAGAGAAAGCGGAATGAGAACAGAGATCAGAGCCACAGAGGAGATACACCAGCCTCACGCCCGAGGCCGCGGCAGCAGTGCCATACAGCTGGCGGCAGCAGCAAGTTCACCAGACGGCTACAGCAAACCTAGGTGAGCCGCTGCGGAACAGCCAGGCGGGATTTCTCGCCGCAGGTAAAATCTAAAGTTCCCAGTGGCTGAGCTCAGCACACGCTGCAGGGATTCAGAGTGGAAATCAAAACCAAGAAGAAATACGCCAGCCTCATGGCCGAGGGCGTAGCAGCGGTGCCATATTGCCACCGGCGGCAGCAGCAGAGAATTCACCGAGTCCAGTACAGCTACATCTGCGTACTAAGAACAGTGAGTCAAATTGCGGGCCACAGAGGAGAAATCCCAGTACTGTACTCCCTGGGACTTGACCCAGTGGGGGAGTGGCGGTGGCAGAGATATCACACCATAGGAGAACGCCCAACCTGGCACCTCCCATAGTGTAAAGCAGCCTCTATCGACTCCCTGGGTCGGAGACTCTGTGATACAACCCAGTAAAGAAGTAGTGGTGACTGAGATACCACAGACTCGAGATCCAGAGCACCTTAAGTGAAGTCATAGTGACCCAAGGGAAGAACCCAGAGAAGGCACAAACTTCCGAAATCATGGGAAAGAGGAATAATACTGGAGCAATGAATGCCCACAACCCCACAACATCAGAACCCGATAAAACAGAAAATCAGAGATTTCTAGAAGATCAAATCAGGAAAATAACTGTAGAAATAATAGAGGTGCTTCGAAAAGAACTCAGAGAGAGCCAAAAAGAGAGAAAGGATGCAATTAATGAAGTAAAGTCCTCAATTCAAAGCACAAACAACCGATTAGACCACATGGAGAACAGAATCTCGCTCTTAGAAGATGATCATTCCAAAAATGAATGCATAGTTTCTAATCTAGGAAAAAATATCCGACAGCAGGAATCTGATATTGAAGAAATATGGGCCCATTTTAAGAGAGCTAACCTAAGAATAATTGGAATAGAGGAGGGAAAAGAAGGTGAAACCAAAGGGATCAACAATCTCTTTAAGGAAGTAATAGCAGAAAATTTTCCAAACATAGAGCAAGAGGTTGATACACAGGTCCAGGAAACTTATAGAACTCCCTTTAGACAGGATCGGAGAAGAGGATCCCCACGCCACATAATTGTCAAAATGACCAATGTGGAAGCCAAGCAGAGAATCTTAAAGGCAACAAAAACAAAGGGCCAAGTGACATTCAGAGGCAAACCAATTAGAATCACTCCAGACTTCCCAAACCAAGTCATGAGAGCCAGAAGGGCTTGGAGTAACATATTCCAAACTCTGAAAGAAAACAACTTCCAGCCAAAAATTTCCTACCCAGCAAAACTTTCTATCAAATTAGATGGGGAAATAAGAAGCTCCATGACAAACAGAAACTGAAGGAATTTATGTCTTCAAAGCCAGCACTAGAGAAAATACTCAAAGAGATTAACTACAAAGAAGAAATAGGTAACACACACCAGAACCAGAGAAACAAGATTTTCCATCCAACAGACAACTAAGATTGGTTATCTGTGGAGATTCATTATTTATGTTAGTCTTTTACCTATCTCTAAATTGTATTGTTTGCCTTTATTGTTGTTAATTTTTAGGATTTCTAGTTGGAATATTAATATACCTTCAGATATAGCATTTGGAAATATTTTATCCCATTCTATTCATAACTGTTAACTCTGTTTACATTGTCTTTGGATATACAATTTTTTTTTATTTTTTAGGGAGTTTGTATACTCTTCTGTTGCCTGTGCCATTGAAATCATATCCAAGAAATCACTGCCAATTTCAATGTTGTGAGGTTTTATGACCCAGATTTTCTCCTAAAAGTTTATAGTCTTAAGATTTATATTTAGGTCTTTTATCTATTTTGAGTTAATATTTGTATATGGGATTAGGTAAGGGTCTAACTTTATTCTTTTCCATGTAATTATTATGTTTCAACAATATTTAGTTAAAAGATTATTATTTCCACCACCAAATGTTTGTGGAAACCTTGTCAAAAATAACTTGACAATATAGGGAAGAATTTAGCTCTAGGCTTTTATTTAACTCTAATGGTTTATATATCTGCCTTTAGAATAGTACTACACTGTTTCAATTATTGTAGCTTTATATGGTTTGAAATCAGAAAATATATATCTTCTAGCTTTGTTCTTTTTCAAGATCGTTTTGGGTATCTAGAGTCCATTTTCCATATTAGGATAGATTTTTTTTTTCTGAAAAATAAATATATAAATATATGATAGTTTCACCTAAAAAAATAGAAAAAAAATATTCTCTGTTAAGAAAGAAAGTAAAAAGAAATATTGAAATGTTATCTTTAAGTCATCAAAAGCTTGGTATCAGACAAATGAAACTGTTATGTGAGATTATCATTTTTAATTTTGGATAAATTGCTATAATACTAGATGTCAACCACTAAGCCAAGCATGGGAAGGAGGGATGGGGAGAGAATGGGGGGGGGTTGGGGGGGATGACTGGGTGATGTGTGCATGTATGTCTACAAAAGTTTGTATCCCACTATGATGTATCAATACAGTGCACCAATAAAAAGAAAAAAAAAGAAAAAAAAAGGGATATAAATTCTACAACAGAGTTCTTCCAAAGAAAAATATGTAAGGAGAATATTCATTAGCCAAGGCTCTTATGTTTTTCAAAAGTGTAGTGTTGTGAACATTTATACAGGGGAGGTGAGATGGTGGTGGCTTCCAGTTCACATTAATTTGGGGACCAGGAGAGCACCCTAGACATCCCTGTCCTCGGCACCCCCAAGGCCACGGTGTCTCTGTGGCTGCATTCCACTCAGCTCTTCAAGCCTGCTCAGCTCACCTCAGTTCGTCACAGAGCCCCCTCCTTAAATAAACAAAGAACCTGCTGCCTTCCGTGGAAGCACCAGACTTGATGTCCTAAAGAGATCAGCAGCTGTTTCTAAAGACAGTGCTGTTTCTTGAAGGGGCTTTGATAAAGTTAAACATCCCGGCTGCGTTCGATCAGAAGAAATCTAGGTTTACAAAAGTGACCATATTTTTGTGCATTTCTACATGATACATAAGATGTGCCCTTATCTTGGTGCACCCCAGGAGGGTCCACGCAGGGAATATCTGGAGCTACAAAATGGCCTTTACTTACTTAGACCAGACTTGCATCCTCACTAAGCCTGGGGATAGTCTCTGCTTTTCTTCACCATTAAACACAGGTGTCACATGTCACAGAGAAGGCATAGTTCACAAGGAAACCTGCATTGTCCTTATTTCCTTAACTGGAGTTAATAATTCATCTCAAAGAGAATTCTTAGCAACAAGGTTTGCATATAAAAAGGAACATGGCTTCCCTACACAGGCGTCTCGCTCTCCTGCCGGGCTGAGTGGCAAGAAAAAGGCTAGCTGTGTCCACAGACATCTCACAGGTTTGCTAATGCATCCCATCCCGGCCTCTTAGACCAAAGTGATTTTTAAGCATGCTCGACAAGAAAAGGAATGGAAGCCACACCCTAAAAGTCTTGTCTTTGTTACTGCAAAAATCCGCCCAGAGGTCATTTCGACAAGCTTGCATATTCTGAAAACATGGCGCCGGTCTTTCTGTTCATTTCCTGGTTGTAAGGTGCCACCTGCCCACACAGACCCCTACCAGTGCCTCGCCTCGCACACTGCTCTGTCTTACGAGCAGTCTGTGGCAGGTTTAGGTCTGCAGGAACACACACACACACACACACACACACACACACACACACACACACACACAGCTGTTCGGAACGTCAAGAAAATCAGCCAGCCACACAGCTGCACTGCCCAGGCATGACAGGCTGACTTCAAATAGTTGTCACTGCAACTTGCTGATCTGCAGGGAGGAGGGGACACTGGCGTGACAAACAGGGAAGAAAATTAACAGAAACCTCTAATTGCTCAGGTTGGCTGCCTGGAATATTTCCGCAGTAGCTCTGCGGCAGGCAGCACCAACCGTCGGACAGATGCCAGGGAGCCACGGCCCAGCAAAAGAAGCAATTAATACCTCCTCCTTCATTTGACAGACAGCATCTGTCTCCCTGCCTTAGGAAAAAAAGGCTGCAAGGATTCAGATTTGCTTTCTGCATTTCTTTTTAAAAATGTTTCTCTTCTACCATGACCCCTGCAGAGTCCTGTGGGGGCGCCCTGGGAGCCCCCCAAAAAACCCAACTCCTTCAAAGTTTCAAATATCTGTCTTTCTCTTGAAAATGGGTCTGTTGTAAAATCAGCTAGCTACTTTGAGTATGGGTATGTGTATGTGTGTGGTACTGGAGACTGAACCCAGGAACATTCTACCATCCTATTTCCTTCCTTCCTTCTTTCCTTCCTTCCTTCCTTCCTTCCTTTCTTCCTTCTTTTTTTTTTTTTTTTTTTTTTTTAGTACTGGGGATGGAAACCAGAGGCATTCTACTTCTGAGCTACAACCCTTGCCTATTTTTTATTCTTTATTTTGAAACAGGGTCTCATTAAGTTGTGGAGGGCCTCGCTAAGTTGCTGAGGCTGGCCGCGAACCTGTGATCCTCCTATCAGCCCCTCTAGTACTGGGATTACAAACTGCATCGCCATACCTGGCCTTTTTTTTTTTTTCTTTAAGGATGTCATTTGTTTATTAGTGAAGTCTGTTGAGCAATGACATTCAGAATTGGGGAAAAGATGGGCACCTTTATTCCACCCAGAGCTATGCAGACTGAGCCTGGTATTTTTAAAATATTCTGCTCCCTTAAAACGTGTGATGTTGTTTGATCTATTTGTCCCTGCAGAAAAGTCACAGTGTCAAAGTTGTCGCATTCTGAAGTTCCTCGTTTATAATAGGAAAAATTGAGGCGCAGTCAAAGCATCAAAAACCAAGGTCCAAGGTGCGTTAAGTCATGGCAAAGTCGCACAATACAATGCAGTGTCGCCAGTAAGAACAGTTGCAGCTGGTTGTAGTGGGCCACACCCCCCAGGACAGGGGAAGCTTGGACAGGAGAACTGCAGGTTTGAGGCCAGCCCCAGCAACTTAGCAAGACCCTGTTTCAAAATAAAAACTAAAAAGGGCTGGGAGCGATGTGAAGCTCAGAGGTCAGTCCCCAGTATCATACAAAAGTTAGTTGCAGAAGATATTCGATAATATGGGGAAATGTTCATGCTGTTCAATTTAAAAAGACACAAAAGAGAATCTACCTTATGACGCTGTTTTACATTTCTTTTAACAAATTAACTCGAGCTCATGAAGATGTGTACCCTTAGGAAAACGACAGGGACGGTTTTTGACAACACAGAGTCCACTGAGAGGACTGGAGCACGGGCGCCTTTTAGATCTGCCTCTGCCTGTACCAACGCAGAACTTAGAGTCAGGAAGACTCAGAAACAAAGAGTGAGAGGTTACGGAGCACATATGTGGTTACTTGTAAGAGATGCCATCACACAGGGTTTTGATTTCTTGTGTTTATGCTTTTATTGGTGCATTGTAGTCGCACATCACCCTGTAAGTCATGTTGACGATGGCATGCATTCACACAGTCCTTGGTGCCCTCCCCCGCCTCCCCATTACCTCCCTCCCAATACCAAATACCCAGATTGACAATATATTCACGTGTTTACACATAGTCGCGGGTAGTATTCCCATTAATGAACCTCAGTCCTCCTCCTCCCCTCCCTTCCTCCTTGGCTCACCGAGGTCTCTCCTCCATTACCGGGAGTCCCTCTGGTATCCCAATTACTCCATACCGTGTGCGCATTAAAGAAATTTATGACCCTTTACTTTCTGTGACTGGCTATTCTTACTCAATATAATGCTCTCCAAGTCTTTCCATCTTCACGCAAGTGATATAATTTTGTTCTTCTTTAGTACTGAGTAGAATTCCATTGCATGCATTTCCCATGATTTTGTAATCCAGTCATGTGTTGATGGACACCTAGGTTGGTTCCATAATTTGGCTACTGTGAATTTATCGCGTGGTTTAAAGCACGGGTACCCCTTATAAAGAACCACGCTAGAGTCTCCACCTTGGCATGCGGCCTTAAGGGATTGGATGTCTTCTGTGTCTCTGAGTTGCACCAGGTGCTACCTCTAGATTTTCCATGAACTGAGAACTTTCTAGATGAGAAGGGTGGGGAAATGGCTTAGCCCAGACCTTTCAAACAGGAGTGACTCAAAGAAATGGGCAGGTAAAGCTGTAGACGCTGGCTTGGGAAGGTGCGGACAGAGGCCCTGGTCACCTTCCTGAAGGTCTGCGTGGAAGGGCTCCGAGGCTCCATCCCTTCAGCCACACTCACCCTGCAGGGGACAGTCTTGGTGACCTTTGTCGCCTGCTCTGGGACAGCAGAAAAAAGTCCTCAGGCTAGGTCTTAGCTGGTCATGGAAGAAGACCAGCAAAGGTCTTCTTGGAAAGAAAATTGAGCTTGCCAATGAGAATACTTATATGAAAAATTGACACTCATTTTTGGTTTTTACGATGGAAACATCGGGTGAAAAGAAATGTCTAACGTGTTATATAGACCCAAGACTGCTGCTCTTAAGCAGCCCAGAGCTCTTTGAGGTAAAGCCCATCTTAGAGTTTTCTCTTACACAGCTTACAGACCAGTACTAAGGTCCCCAAACCAGGGCCTGGTGCTTACTAAGTAAGACCTCCACCTCCAAGCAATCCTTAATTCCTGGGCACCGTCCCATTGGTGGCCTCTCCTCACTGCCGTTTCCTCTCCAGGTGAAGGGATTGTTCCCCGGGCCCCTGGCCTGCGGAGCTGGTCCCTCCAATGGGGTGGCCTTGTAGGGTCAGCTCAGCTCCAGAGCTGTAGGGGTCGCCTGGGGCCTGTGTACAGACTTCATCATAGCTGGCTTATTCTGCCTGATGTAAAAGAAATAAATAGGTAGGAAGGAGACAGATGGGAAGAAGGAAAATATAACTTGGATATTAGGACCCAGTGCAGGAGTCCCTCGACCTTTGCTCCCCAAGGCAGGTCTCTTTCCCGGGCTGCTTATCTGGGATTCCCAGGAAGTCTGTAGATCCCAGATTTCACCGAAAGAAAGTAAAATTGCCCTGTGCTCTGTTAACACGACAGACACAAAATACTGCAAAACCTACAATTTAGGAGATTCTCCAGCTTATCTACAGATCAGGTCATGAAGCCCTCAATTGGCCTGAGGACGCTGAAGAAGACAGACCACCAGAAACCGCCGGGACACCGCAATGTTCACGGCGGCAGAAGCTTCTGGCAAAGTGGGCATTGGGTTTGGGAAACTCAGGCACCAACTGCCAGAAAAAAGCGTCGCTGAGTGTCCCACAGGTCATCCCGCAGGAGGCAAAAGGGTGTGGCTATCACGCTTTAGTGGAATCTCCGATTTACTCAAGAGGCTTCAAGGCCACCACTTTGCTGTCTGGTCCTCCTTCCTGGAAGGGCAGTGACCTGCCATGCATCCCGTGGCATGATGAGTCTCTGGAGGGCAGGGGCTGTGTCCCATTCTCTGGTGACAGTGCCACTGGGGACACCGCCGGCCCACAGGCTGTTGGCAGAATGGACGAAGGGAAGGGCCGGTCCTGATGCAAATACACAGATTTCTCCTCTGGCCCGCTCCCTACCCACAAAGGACTCCGGGGGCTGGTTCCTCAAGATGCACTAGCTACCAGTGGGACTTGGTTTGGGGCTGGATTTTCTTTTTCTTTTTTTTTTCTTTTTTCTTTCTTTCTTTCTTCTCTCTCTTTCTTTTTCTTTCTTTTTTTTTTTTTTGTGGTACTGGGACATTCTATCTCCGAGCTATACCCTAGCCCTGTTTTTTATACTTTATTTTGAAGTAGGGTCTCACTGAGTTGAAGAGGGCCTCACTAAGCAGCTGAGGTTGTCCTCAAACTGCAGTCCTCCAGTCTCGGCCTCCCAAATGCTGGGATTACAAGCATGCACCACCACATCTGGCTGGGGTTGGATTCTCTAGATAATCACCCCCCAGAGAACTCCATCATCAAAGGTTAGTGGGAAAATAATGACCCAGAGGAAGTCGCACTGATATCCCGACAGTCGCACTGATATCCCGACAGAAGAAATCCCAAACAGAGCAAATATCAGGAGGCAAGTTAGGGGGTCGAGGAGCAGAGGGATCCTAATGCCAGTTTTGTAAAATTTAATAAAACATATAATTGACCCTCCTTAGATTTATTCACATGACAAAAAGAAAGCTATTTGCCAATGAGGAAAGCTCTAGTCCCCAAATTTCAGATCATGAATTCATTTTCCCTCTTCCTTGCTGGTTTGGCACATTCTTAAATGGCTTGGTTGAAACAATTATTAATCTTAAATTAAATATCCATGACAATTAATCCCCAAAGAGCTGAGAAAAGTTTCAGCAGCTTCCTACCTCATTTTCTCTATGACCAAAGAGTTATTTTTCTTCTTCTAATCCTACTTGTGAGCTATATTAAAGCAGAAAAACATATTCTCCAGGTTAAAGGGGAGAAAATAATTAAAAACTAAATAGAAAGGGTGGAAAGCATTTGTGAACCCGGCTGCAGAGTTTTTAGTTTTGTTACCGTGAACTTTCCACTGAAGGTTCTATTTCAAAAAAGAAAGAGCCAGGTCTTCTATGAGCTGTGCATCTCATCTGCAAAATATAAACAGTAACTGTAGCTCATAAACGGTCCTGAGGTTGAAATGAGTTCTCCTATGGAAAGTGTTTGAAACAGTGTACTGGCAGATGTGCTGTGAAGACCCTAACGTGGGACCCGTTTCCCCAGTAAGTTCTCATGAGCATGTTCGGTTACTATTTGGGCACTCTTTCAAATAATATTTTTAAAACTATCTGTTCAAAATTCAGTTTGTAGAGGTTCCCGAGAAACTAATTTTCCAGTAATAAACACATATTTCCCCCTATGTTTAACATAGAAGATATTATGTACGTGCTTACGTGCAGTTCTCTGGAACAGATAAAGTGGACAGTGTTTAAATATTTAGATTATCTGATAAACCATTCTTTCCATTAAAAATGTTTGTTTCCAAATTTCAGTAACAATAGCCACCAAGTTGAGCCATGGCCAAGAGCTGGACTTGCAGTTGGAGACTCTGCCATTAATATTGTACCTCTCACATACAGGACAAAAAAAATCTGCCAGTACAGTGGCACGCACTTGTAATTCCAGTATTTGAGAGGCTGAGACAGGAGGATCGCAGGTTCAAGGCCAGACTCATCAACTTAGCAAGGTCCTCAGTAACTTAGTAAGATCCTGTTTTAAGAACCACAGCTAATAATAATAATAATAATAATAATAATAATAATAATAAACAATAATAATGAGGAGGAGGAGGAGGAGGAGGAGGAGGAGGAAGAGGAGGAACAGTAGGTTAGGAATATAGCTCAGAGGTAGAATGCAATGCCCTTGGGTCCAATCCCCAGTGCCCTCCTCTCAAAAAAAAAAAAATACCCCATAGGGTATAGCCAGTCTTGACCATGTATTTTTGCTCAAAAAAATATCCTGGCAGGGATGAGGCCAGTTGCTTTTTGTTCCCTGGAACAGACCAGGACAGAATCAAGGGAGAGTATTTTATTTCCAACTGAGGGCAGCCTCCCCTCTCCCCAAAGTCAACAGAACCCACACCTTGTCATGTACACATGGCGCCGTGTTTGAAAACCCTAGCCAGGGACAGCAGGTCTCCGAGGGATTGAAGCATCCCTTCCGAATGGCACTTCTGGCTTTGTGCCTCCCCCACCCCACCCCCCGCTTGGCCTCGGACGACCCCAAGCCAAAGTCTGCCTCCTCAATGGCCCTTCCAATTCTCCATTTAATCAAGCCCTCTTATTTTTGCAGAACCCTCGGGGCCAAGCCAAGACCAGAGACTGGGGCTTTGCACCCGGTCGGAGGGGTGGCCTGTCCTGGCAGGAAGCGGGACATCGAGGGCCTGAGTCCCTTCTGTATCCCAGCAGAATTAGCAGGCAGTCAGCACCCAGCAAATGTTTACGGAATCAAGTTTGGCCTGCATTTTGCGCATCTCGGCAGCTCTATCAACTGGAAGGCGCTTTGCGATTCTGCTTTGGAGCCAATGTACACACCACCGTTTCCTTCAGCAACCTTCTGGGACTTGGAGTAGCTCTGAGAAGCCCACTGATGTTAGGCGGTCCTGTGAAGGTGTGGGAGAGAGAGGGAGTCCGTCACCAGCACCTTTTGGCTGATGGACGCAGCTCACTGTTCCCAGTACCGAGTGCTTGGGTCTCCGCAGCGGGCGAGGGGAAACGCGGTGGCCCGCTCCTTGGGCCAGACTAACTTGAGATCCCTCTAAAGAGGGCACAGATGAGCTTCCCCTTCCGAGAAGTAAATTGGCAGCGCTGACTAATTAAAGTTGAAAGCAAATGTCTGAGTCACACTTCCTGGCTTCCTGGCTCTCTCCTTTTGGTCTCCCACTTATTTGAGAAACATGTGCTTCTCCCCTGGAAAACACTGCGGGTAACACATTTGACACTAATGTAGACACTAATGGTTTTAAGTTTCTCCAACCGAATCTGAGGATTTTTCTGTGATACAAATAAATATGTGCTTTGGGATGTGATTTTTTTTTTCTGTTTCCCAGCTGAACTATTTGGAGTTGTACGTGTTTCTTTTTCTCCTTCCTTTCCTCTAAAACACAAGGGTTTGCACAAGGGCAGGGTGTGTCTTTGTGGGAGGGGACAGTGTGACTACTACTGAGTTGCTAAAATCCTGCAGGAATATGGCTGTCACGGTCACTTTTCTCCCAGGTAAATGGAGTGGAAACTTTCAGTTCTTGGTTTTGCAAACCCACGTTTCAAATGGAGTCTCCATTTGGTTTTGCAATTGAGTCTCTGATAGCTTGTTTGCTTTATGAAATTAAATAATACTGCAAGCTTGGCAGCAACTCAGTTCCTTTACTCCACATTTTTTTTTTTTTTTTTTTTTTTTTGGCAGTGGGGATATAGAGCCCAGTCCATCCAGCGGTCCCTTCCTTGACCAACAAGGCTCCATTTCCTCCTGTCCTGAGCTCACGGGGTTGGGCTGAGTATTCAGTAAGACAGATGCGCCAAAGAACATAGCCAGTCTTCAAACAAGTAATGACAGTTTTCACATCTCTAAAGTTCAGTGGGTTATCTTTCCTCCATCTGCAAATACCAGCTGAACTCAGAGACCTCCGCGATGTCTCCCAAATGCCATGCCACACAGGTTAGGAGTGTCTACAGAGTGTGTCATAGGGGCTGCAGTTTACGGGGGGCTTCTTAAATACTGAGGTATTTTTACTCCTAAAACCTCCAACATCAACTATCTGGGTAGTTTTTTTCCCTGCACCAATCAATTTTCTGAATCCCCAGGCACCAACTGGGTATCTTGTGATTCAGTTCAACCCTAACCATCAGAATTAACATCAAACTTAAAGGTTTAAGGCTCAACCCACAAGATGGCCCTCCGAGACGCTGCTCATGAGGACTGGGTTCTCAGGGTACCAAGCTCCCATCTAACTCAGTTACTAAGTGGGGGTTACCACGCCACGTCCGGGTTAGGTACCATATCTTCAAATCATGATGTGCTTATCGGGGCATAACCCCCTTTAAGTCAAGGGACAACTCTGTACTTAAAACCACTGAACCGTGCACTTTAAGAAGAGGAATTTTATGTGGAGATTCCTCAGAAAAATGGAAACGAGTCCATCATAGGATCCAGCTATGCTGAGTATCCACTGCTGAGTAGCTTTCCAAAGGGACTGAAACCAGAATATTATAGAAATATATGCATACCGGTGTTTAGAACAGCACGATTCATAAGAGCCAAATTACGGAACCAACCTAGGTAGGTGTCCATCAACAGATGAACAGATTACAAAATTATGGGCTATTCACACAACGGAATTCTACTCAGCAATCAAGAAGAGCGACATTAGGTCGTTTACAGGAAAACGGATGGACCTGGAGAACATTATGTGAAGTTAGAAAAGCCAGGCACGGAAAGTGCAGGGCCACAGGCTGTCTCTCAAAGGTGGAAGCTGGGGCCTGACGGGATACAAGAGGGGCTTCAGATAACGGAGGAGGAAGTCCAGTGGCTCGGTGCAGGTGGTGCAGGGGAGCGTGCTGGGGCGGGAAAATTAGCAAGGGGCACACTTCCATGGACATGTGCGTATGCGAGAATACCAACGCGAATCCCGAATCCCGGCGTCATGTATGGGGGGAGGGGCGGAGCCCGGTGCGGGGAGGTCAGCAAGGCTGTGTGCAGGGATGTCGCCGGCACTCTCACTCTCAACTGCATGATGATGTGAGACGAAAATGCGCCAATAAGATATATACGTGGTGAGTTTATGATGTGTAAATTGCATCTCAAAAAAAAAACACCCATATTTCAAAAAACTCAGTGAATACATTGATGTAATAGAAAGATCAGGCTGAGTTAAGCATAAAGTTGACAGAAAATTCACAGAGAGGGAAAATATGAAAGAAAAAGTAAGAGATGCGAGAAAAAAAATTAACATTTTCCAGAAGGAGAATGCAGAAAGCCCAGAAATCATTTTCAAAGAGATAAGGAATTGAAGGACATGAGTTCTTAGACTGAAGGAGAAAACTTCATGTCTCATATAGATTAAGTAATCACATCTTACTGTGATTGACAAAACAGGGTGCATCAATACAAACAACATCCCAAAGGCTACTGGAGATTAAGAAAAGGATTGCTGTCAATGTCATGCTTGTTCTTTTGGAAGTAGATTTTTTTTTAATATCCTGTGCATTTTATTCTAATATTTGAATCCATATACTAAATTTAGACACCCGTTGTTTTAAACTGTGACCCACATATGAAATGACATATGAAACACTTTTTTCTCTTTATGTTCTCACATTTAAAGACAGAAGCTGAGTATGATGGTGCATGTTTGTAATCCCAGTACTTGGAAGGCTGAGTTAGGAGGATCTCAGGTTCGCGGCCAGCCTCAGCTACTTTGTGAGGCCCTCTGCAACTTAGTGAGACCTTGTTTCAAAATAAAGAATAAAAATTAGGGCTGGAGGGGTAGCTCGGAGGTGGAATGCCCCTGAGTTCCATCCCCAGTACCACAATCAATCAATCAATCAATCAATCAATATAATCAAAAGGGCCGTGGGTATAGCTTGGAGGTAGACTTCCCCTGAGTTCCATCCCCAGTAGGAAAAACATACAAGTGTCAAAAGACAGAACGTTGTGCGCTGTGCTTGATTTTATTCTATTAAAACTGCTTGCAGGTATAACTTGACGGTTATGGTAGGTAGATCTAGGGAAATCTAGCCCCCAGTTATTCCATATTTCGGTGTCTCCAACACCGAGTTGGCTGCACACTGGCACGATCATATTACCAATTCACTGTAGGCTCATGCCAGTCAGTTTCCTAATCTCCCATAACTAAGGATGCAGAAGACATTTCCACCGAGTCCCCGTCCCCAAGACGTAGGTATGTAATTCTGTATGTGTTTGTATCTCACAAGTGGAAAATGTTATAAACGTATTCCACATGTTTACTAATTCCTAGTGGACTGTAACACAGTATTTTCATGACCAAATATGGAAGTGGACGTCTTACGACCAACTACAGATGCCCCAAACAAAGACGCACCTTCAGAATTTGGACGGAGCAGAGTCCCCCCTCCAGAGTCCTACCCCGCGGGAGTGCAGCGCAGTGCCCGCGTTCTGTGCTTCAGCCCGGGGAGGGCGAGGAAGAATTTGAAGTATCGGAATACAAGGAGCAGAGATTGGTCACGTGTCAGGAAGTCTAGACACATGTTTCCAAACATGACCTGTTTGTGATTCCTTGTAATCAGGAACTTGGGTGTCATTTTCTTTGCCTTTATTTGTGATCCATCCATGTTATGACACCTAAATTTTTACGAAAGACATTGAGTTTCTTTCTTCCAGAGTTCCGGGCAGAGCATCTCTTCAGCAGACCCTAAGTTCCACGAGGATGGAAATGATGTCCCTTTTCTCCCCCCTGGAACTCGGTGCGTGCGCCAGGTATTTCTGTTCAGTGCATACAGTTGGTCAATGTGCACAGCCCGAGTTTGTTTATTTGTCATTGTTGTTGTTTTATTTGATTTTTCTTATTGTCGTTGTGGTTTTGTCTTAGTTTTTTCTTATTGTCGTGGTTGTGGTTTTGTTTTCGTTTTTTCTTACCGTCGTTGTTGTGGTTTGGGTACTGAGGATTGAGCCCAGGGGCGCTCCACCTCTGAGCTACACCCCAGCCCTTTTTATTCTGAAAGAATATCCTGTTTGGTTGTTGTGCCAGGCCTCCAATTTGTGATCTCCCTCCTGTCTCAGCCTCTCCAGGACTGATATTTCCCAGCAATAAACCTCTTTTCTCTACAAAGTACTCGGCCTCAGATATTTTGTGAAAATAAGAAACTATGGACTCATACACATGCACACACATTAACCGAAGAAGCACATGGCCCAGAGAAGCACGCACACAAACGGGAAGCCGTCCCCCACGCCCCGGGTTCTGACGGCTCTGTGTGCAAGCTTCTGCTGTGACGTACCACTCCATACACTCATGGTGGCTGGTTGTTTACAGTCCGTTGGTCCCCCCTAGACTGTGAGGTCCCCAAAGGCTGGGGTCTTCCTTTGCTCACGCTGAGCACAGGGCTGGCACACCGTGGTGATCTCCAGCAATGTGAGTAGAAGGAACCATCGCTTGATTGGACATCCATGAGTGGGCTTAATATCCGAGAGCTGATGGGGACTCGGGGTAGTCCTCCAGGGTAGGTGTTTGTTGATTTTTCAATTTATCTTGGAGGCTTGCATGAAACAACCACATTATTTCTGCATATATATATGTATAATATATGCTTATATACAATATAAATAAATATACATGCATATTTATATATTCTGTAGGGCCGTGGGGAACTGATTTAACCGTTTCAGTGGGCCACTGACCACTACCCACCATTACATTTTCTTGTAAACTCTAACAGCAAATTAATCACTGTGGCTAGTCAGGATTTTTATTTATTATTTATTTTTTATATATTTATTTTTTGGCAGAACTGGGGATGGAACCCAAGGGCATTCTACCTCTGGGCTACATCCGCAGCCCTATTTTTTATTCTTTATTTTTTTTGAAACAGGGTCTCACTGAGTTGCAGAGGACTTCACTAAGTAGCTGAGGCTGGCCGTGAACCGCAATCCTCCTGTCTCAGCCTCCCGAATGCTGGGATTATAAGCGTGCGCCACCATGCCTGGCTCAGGATTTTTATTTAAAAAAAAATCAATGCATTTTTCAGCCTCTGTTAGATTATAAATAAATTAGCTAGACAAGATTTTCAATTCAGAACACAATGCCCCAACATAAAGAATGGCCTAAAGAAACCGTGTGCAGTTGATGAGAAAGAATCCAATCCGCCCTGGAGGGATCTTTCTAGCCTGATTTCCCACCGCAGGACAGACCCCGCACTCTCAGCACCAGAGCTGGTTTGAACCTCCAACCTGTCATTTAAGATTTGGGAACTCAGCTTGCCCCTGCATTCATCCTTTACCAGGCTCAGCGACTATAGTTTCACAGTTAAACGTACACACCAGCAACACCCCCAGGGCCCTCTCTCCTTCCTCTCCCCCTCCTTTCTCTCCCGCCCTCTCCCTCTCTCAGGCCGTGCTGTGTCGGGTCGATCTGGCTCCATCCCAAGTTTCAATGAACATCTGGAAGAGTTTTTCTATTGTTCTTGATCTGAGTTGAAAAAAAAAACCACAAATAACTTTGCTAAGCACGGTTTCCCCAGCATTTTACACTTACTTAGATCTCAGAGGCATCTATTTCTCACGCTTCTGACTCACATACACCTTACCCATCAAAGGTCCTTTTTTTTTTTTCTTTTTTATGAGCCATTTGCAACCCGGAATGCTGGGGCAATCTCGATAATTGTTGTCAGCATCTTTCCATCTTTTTTTTTTTTTTAATTCCAGGAAGGCAGACATTACTAGAATAAAGGACTAGCCCTCAGGAACCCACAGTACCCTCCCCCGACTCCAACACACACCACCACCCAAGCAAAGCTGATATCAGTTCAAAATCCTAGAAGCACGTGGTGAGTGCCTGCAGCACCTGCTTAGCAGTGGCCCTCTTGGATACAACGGGGAGGACTGTGAGCGCTGGGCAGAAACGGATGCAGAGAAAGTAGGGTGACAACAGAGACGGACTGGGGGCCAGGTGTGGTGGTACGTGCCTGTGATCCTGGTACTTGGGAGGCTGAGATTGGAGGATTGCAGGTCCAAGGCCAGCCTCAGCAACTTAAAGAGGCCCTGTTTCAAATAAAAACTAAAATAGGGCTGGAGTAGTAGCTCAGAGGTGGAACTCTTGAGTTCAATCCTCAGTATCACAAAAAAAGAAAAAATTGATAGTTTTGTATACAAAATGAAAGTGTACATTGCATGCATACGGACCCAGTGGCTTTTTAAAACTTTTTGTTATAAAATATGCATAAGATAAAACTGCTCATTTTAGACAGAAACTCTGTGCCCAGAAGAGGATAGCTCCCCGCCCCTCCCCCCAGCCACGTAACCCCACCCCTCTCTCCCTGCACCGGCTGCCCTTGCCCATGGACCTCACTGCTCTTCTCTTGTGGCGAGATCGTTTCCTGTGGCATGATGTCTTCAAAGTCCTCATATGGGTTAGACCTGAACCGCACTCCTTTTTAAGGCTGAATAATGTTCCATGGTGTCTGGTAGGTGGTCTCACAGCAAAGATCTAAAGACCTGACCACGTGACTTAGAGGAAATATTGATTTTCTCACGGGTCTAGTTCAATCCACGTGAGGCCGGGGGCCACAGATCTCAGGGCATGGCGGCGGGAGGCGGAGAGAGGAGAGCCTGTGGGCTGCGCTCCTCACACAGGAGGCCGGAAGCCAGTAAGCAAGCAGGGGAGGAGGGACTGTACGCAGTCCCCCAGCCCACACCCCCAGGGACCCACCCCTCCACCATCACCCTGATAAATCCACTAGCTGGATTACAACCCTCGAGACTCAGTCATATCAACTCAAAACACCAACTTAGGAGCCAGTTCAAGGGGTCACTTTATATCCAACCGTAACACGTGCTATTATTTTGTTTACCCGTTCATTTTGGCATGTTTCTACCTTTTAGCTAATGTGAATAACGCTACTATGAGCATTCACTTGTACCCTGTTTATATTTCCTCCGGGTGTAGACATAGGAGTGGACTTACTGGGTCATATCGTGACTCCGTGTTTAATTTTTTGAGGAACCACCTGTTTCCAGAGCGGCTGTACCACTTATCATTCCCACCAGCAATGCTGACTGAGGTCTTTGTTTGCTTTGTAACAGTGTAGACTATTGGCGCTAAGGTGATACGCCCAATTTTTTTTTTTTTGGTGGTATTGGGGTTCCTGGAAGTCCTTCTACCTCCGGGCTACACTCCCAGACCTATTTTATATTTTTTGAAACAGGGTCTCCTACGCCAGCACGGCTGGCTTCGAACCTGTGCGATCCTCCTGTCTCCGCCTCCCAAGCGCAGGGATTACAAGCGTGCGCCACCACGCCCGGCTGTGATGCACCCAATTAAGAATGTAAGAAATAAATCTATTTGGCTAGGAGGTTAGGGTGCTACAGCATCTCTCCCCTGGGTGCAGAACATCCATCCTAAATAAATGTTTGTTTAAGTGGAATTGATGTTTTAGGACATTTTAGTGGAGCTAAGGAACCCATCAAATTCTCAGCGAGGATGAACTCACAGGTACCCGGCATTCTTCCTCATGCAGACCCTGTGGGCAACGCTGTTCTAACTGGACGGGGCCGTGTTTGGAATGTATTTGTTCTTCCGGTACTCACATCCCAGGAAAAGCCCCCGTTGCGCCCTCTGCCCTCAGCAAGCTGAGCGTTGGTTTCCCGGAGGAAGGTCTCTTTGCTCAAAGAGCACAGGGCCCCGAACCCACGGCAGGCTCACCTCCACCCCCCATTGCTCTTCTCTGGAGGAAGGGCCAGAGCTGAGCTCTGTCCTCCAGGCCGTCTGCACCCACATTGTGTTTCTCCCACCATGCCACCACACCTGGTTGGGTTTAAGAGGCCACTGTCTATTGCGGGGCTAACACTCCTCCAGAATCTTGAATTGTGAGCCCAGCCAAAGGAGACCTGGTGCTCCCTGCCTGCCCTCTCACCCCGGCCCCTCTCCGTGGGGCTGAGCTGAGGTCTCTCAACATAGGATGCACCTAGGCCGACCTGGCCAGGATGGAGGAGGTGGAAACGGGTTCCTCTCGCCTCCTGCCCCCTTCGCCCTGGCGCCACTCCGTCGGCACTGGGGAATCCCCACATTCTTCATGCACACAGCTGCCCATGCTCTGAGCCCAGTGGCCGGGTGGGCTGCACACCTGGGGGGTTCCAACAGCTGCCCCGGCCTGCAGCGACCCTCAGAGCACACTCTCCCAACAAGCTCCCAGAGAGAGTCCAAGTAGATGAGACTCAGAAAGAGAAGTGCGGTGTGTGGGGGGTATTTAACAATGAGCCGGCTTCGTTCCTTCGAGACAGTAGACTCCTTAAATTTTTATGCGTGGCAGTGTGGTGATTAAGTGCCGCCCTTGCCAGCCAGCGGCTTACGGGAATGAGCAGACGGGGCTGGGGTGGGAGGGGAGAGGGGCACGTCTGAGCCAGCAAGAGCGATGGCAGCCCTACCTGGCCAGCAGCCTGGCACCGGGCCCCGCCAGCTTCC
Source organism: Muscardinus avellanarius (assembly GCF_963383645.1). Classification (NCBI taxonomy): domain Eukaryota; kingdom Metazoa; phylum Chordata; class Mammalia; order Rodentia; family Gliridae; genus Muscardinus; species Muscardinus avellanarius. The sequence goes on from NC_137804.1 coordinate 6,699,157, forward strand.
GCCTGGTCTGAATTCCAAGGACGCCGCGCTGCTGCTCTGAGCTCGGCCTGCGCCTGGCATCATCCATCATCACCACCCCCCCCCCGCTCCTGCCTCCTCTCTATTGAAAGTGGGGAGGGGGCAGGAGGCAGGCCGAGAGCGCACTGCGTCTTGGCTGCTTCCTGATAAAATGGGTGGGTTGGTGAGCCTGTGTGAAGAGGACGGACCAGAGCAGTGGCGGAGACAGAGGGCCGTTTGCCGCAGGGCCCAGTAGCTAATGAGCCCGTGATGGGTGGGCTGACTCCCTGGCAGCTAAGTCAAAGGGGCCTGTGGCCAAAAGAGGGGACCGCCCTGCAAGAGTAATAGGTGCCCCTTCCCCATCACAGTGTGGAAGGCACAGAAGTGAAATCTCCTTTGTTTCTTTGCAACAGACCTTCAGATTTTACTAACCAATAATGAGAGGCCGGGTCCAAAGCACCAGCACCTCCCGAGTCCCTCTTTGTGGAAGGAGCATTCAGAAATGTCTGTTGGTCGAGGTGTCCTGTGGCCAAGGCTGTACTCCAGGTGGAGAAATGAAGGCCATGTCTTTCTAGGTGAGAAGTGGCAAAGGGGTGCACTGCAGGAGGGGCAAAGGATTCTAGCTGTTTCTTCCTTTTTTTTTTTTTTTTTTTTTGGTGGTACTGGGGTTCCTGGCAGCCCTTCTACCTCCGGGCTACACTCCCAGACCTATTTTTTACTTTTATATATTTGGAAACAGGGTCTCTTAAGCCTGTGCGGCTGGCTTCGAACCTGTGCAATCCTCCTGTCTCCGCCTCCCAAGCGCGGGGATGACAAGCGTGCGTCACCACGCCCAGCGATTCTAGCTGTTTCTGCAGGCAATCAGGCACATGCTCTTAGGGGATTGCTGGGGACGCCTGGCCTGTTCTGGTCCCCAGTCCCCCATCTGCTTTGGTTCAGATCTTTTTTTCTTTTTCCCATACTAGGGATGGAACACAGGGACATTCTACCTCCGAGCTACACCCCCAGCCCTATTTTTCATTCTTTATTTTGAAACAGGGTCTCGCTAAGTTGCAAAGGGCCTCACTAAGTAGCTGAGGCTGGCCTCGAACCGCGATCCTCCTGTCTCATCCTCCTGAGTGTTGGGATGACAAGCGTGAAATGCAGCAACGTTCCAAGGGTGAGGAATTAAGAAAACAGTCGGCTTTCTGGATGGGTGAGCTCTGCACCCTCAGATTCGACCAGCCGGGGGTTAGAAACAGCCGCCGGGGGAAGAGCCTCTGTACAGGAGCAGACTTCTCTTTCACGCCATTCTTCCCCAACAATGTTGCGTGACAGCTATTTGCCTCATATTTACATCATGTTTGGTTTTCTAAGTGATCTAGAGATAGGAAGTATTTGGAGAGATTGTGCAAGTTATATGCAAATACTCTGTTGTTTTATATAAGGAACTTAAACACCCATGGATTGCGGCGTCCATGAGGGGTACTGGGACCAACCCCCACAGATACTGTGAGATGACTGTGCTACCTGTAAAAGGTGTAGCATTATTTGAAAGTGGACTTGGAGCCGGGTGTGGCGGGGCATGCCTTAATCCCAGTACTTGGGAGGCTGAGACAGGAGGATTGCAGGCTTGAGACTTGGCTCAGCCACTTAGTGAGACATCCCGCATCCTAGTGAGACCCTGTGTGTGTGTGGGGGGGGGGATAGAGCTGGAGATGTATTTCAGAGGTAGAATACCCCTAGGCTCCAAATAAAATAAAAGTAGACCTGGATTAGTTATAAATGCATACCATGCACCTTACGGCAAAGATTAAAACAGTTTTAAACAGTGTAATTGGTATGCTAAGAGAAGAGATAAAACAGAAGAACATGAAATACTCCTGACCAGCAGGCACACGGCCCCTCTGTGCCGCCCCAGGTGGAGTTGTTTGCTCGGTCCCCTGTGTGTACGCAGAGCAGTGTGTGCCTCTGGCTGTTCTAGAACTCCCCCTCACAAGGCCACTACCCATTTTCTATAGACTGAGATCCCTGGGAGGAGGAACAATATTCTGAAATACTCTGCTTTTTGAGTTTTTTTTGTTTTGTGGTCGTGCTAGGGCTTGAACCCACAGGCATTCTACCTCCGAGCTACATCCCCAGCCCTATCTTATTTTTTATTTGAAATCAGGGTCTCACTAAGTTAATTCGAGCCTCATTGAATTGCTGAGGCTGGCTTCAAACCTGTGATCCTCTTGTCTCAGCCTTCCAAGTACTGGGAATATTCTGCTTTTTATACTCTTGACTCCCCTCCCAGCCCCATAACATGTCTCAGTCAACACTCTCACTGATATAATCCCAAACAACTGACCACTCAGAGGAAGGAAGATTTATTTGCTCGGTTTCTTTGGGGACTTGGGGTTCGGAAGCTGGGATCTGCAGAACAGAGACAGCAAGCGTGCAAGGGGATTCAAAGACAAAAAGCACAGTACCTAAGGGCCCCACCATCCCCAGCTACACCCACCTGCCTAGGTGACCACCCAGTAAACCCATTACAATGGACTCACAGTGGTCAGATCATAGCCTTCGTAACTTGATTGCATCAGCACTGAGCATTAATATATGAGCTCTTCAGGGGATATTCTATATCTAACTACAACAGCACCAAAGCTGGAAAACTTGTAGGAGCCTGGATGGATGGATGGATGGATGGACAAGTGTTATCTGATTTGGATGCCCCCAAAAGCAGACCCAATGTAAGAATTGGCATCCACGTAATGTTCCTAGGAGGTGATCTTAGGCAGAAATAAATGGGTAAAATAAGAAAAGGAAGAAAGAGAAACCAATAAAAGAGACATTCATAATGGGTTGCCTTGAGGGGAACCAAGGCCTCTGTCTCCCAGGGAATAGAGCCCCTGAGTTGGAACCATACTGACCATGCCTCATAGAGGTCTGGCAGCCCCGTAAGGCGCGGGGCTGGTTTTGTCCCCCCCCCACCCCCAGCTGGTGTAACTGCCCACTATGTTATGCGTCCAGGTTCCTCCCGTCAGCAGCCACTTCCTCTGGCGTGGGCGAAAGCCCAGGCAGGCCACGGGCAGCATCTGCTACAAATGCAAAACCACCAGAACACCAGGCACCAGCCAAGCCCAGATCTTCAGACTAAAGAGAATTCCCTGGCCCGTTCCAACCTGGACACATTGCTGTCACCGCAGATGGCCAGCAGTGATTTGCTAGCTGAAGTAACCTACTCAGCCCAGATCACAGTTCCAATGGGCCCCCTCCCTGGGAACCTGGGGCCCCCTGAGGCTGATCTTCTAAGCCACTGACGCGTTCCCAGCACAGGCACATCCTTCTGTCTCATTCAAGGATTCTGCTCTGCTGAGCGAATTGAAAGCATGCCCACTGTGGTCCCAAGGCCGGACACCCAGGGTTAAAGTTCCACGAATAGAACAGGCATCCAGCCGGGACTCAGCCCCGAGCTCCACAAGACAAGCACCTCCCGGAGGCAGGTCCAGGAAGGAAGAGCCGTTTTGTTGTGACAAAACTGTATGGTTTTGCTGATTTTCCTCCCAGCTTCAATGGTCTTTCCAGCTGTGTGGAAGACACGTAAGAAGGAGAGAAAGAGCAATTTGGAAGGGGGGCGGCTCCCGGAGAGCCGACAATAGAACTGCAGGGCTGAGGCATTTTTCATTGTTCTGTTTTCCTTTTGCATTTTAGGATACAACAGAGGGGAGTTTGGAAGTGCTACTTGAAAAGGAATTCTTCTGAGCTCAGAAAGAAACCCAGGGTGGCTTTGACTCTATGGTGCTCTTGGCAGTAACAGGAGCCCCCCTGCCCCTGCACAGGTAGGAAGGAGCACCCACATGAGGCTCACGGGCACCAGACCCAGAGAATTTGCTAAATAAAAACTACTTCTTAGGTTGCCGGAATATGATATTCAGGTGTTGGGCAGGAGTTCCACAGAGCACACCTGAACCAGGTGTTACTGCCTTCAGGAGATGTTTGGGCTTGGAAGGGAGCAGAGTCTGGGCTGAAAGAGCCTGGCTCACCTGTCCTTCAGGGAGACTTGAGAAGCAGGGGTGTGGACTCAGCCTGTGCCCAGGGATCTGCAGCAAGAAGGGCATCGGAGCCGGGCGTGGTGGCGCACGCTTGTAATCCCAGCACTTGGGAGGCTGAGACAAGAGGATCACGCAGATTCAAAGCCAGCCTCAGCTACTCAGTGAGGCTCTCAGCAACTTAGTGACAGCCTGTTTCCAAATAAAATATAAAATGGGTCAGGGAGTATAGCCTGGAGGTGGAAAGCCTCTGGGTTCCACCCCCAGTACCACCACCAAAAAAAAAAAAAAAAAAAAAAAGTGCATGGGAGTCAACAGCCTTGAGGCCTAGAGGCTGGCCATCGCAACCCGCCCCCTCCCTGACCAGGTTTGTGGGGTTGAAGTGATTTGTAACCTGGGAGAGGGATCAGAGCAGGGCAGAGCTACCTCCTGTTCTCCAGACTGAAGCCAAAGCTGGGCAGGGACTGCTGGGGGTCTTAGCTGCCTGCCAAAGCTCCCGCTGAGGCCTGGAGCGCTTTCCCATGAGGTAGGTTGCGTGAGGGGTCCAGACGAGTTCCTAGTTGGGGAGGGGGAACAAAACTCGGGATCTGTGGGATCCTTGGCTCCGTGAGATAGGTAAGAATTCCAGCATGTGCCAATCAGAGACATAGACAAAAGTTTATTTAAGAAAGCAAGAAATAGACATTCAAGGGAGATTGCGGGCCATCTCTGGAGGGAAAGACACAGTTCCGGGTTCCTCTTTTCCCGGAGGCTTTGCGGAGGGCAGTAGGAGAAGGTGCATGAGGATGGCGTCACATCCGTAGTCACAAGACAATTGAGAGGGTGTTTTGGTCATCCGCAGGGTCCTGATGGGGCCTTCGTTGTCTACCCCACAGCTGTCTCTCCTGCTTAAACTATCCAGGGACAGCTAACAGTGCCCAAGGAGATTACCCTTCTGTGTGCCCTCAGTCCTCTACCGGTTTAACTATGCCTTGGTTGGATAATTAACAGTTTAAGGTATTTTGTAAATTGAGTGAATTTTCAGGAGGTACCCGGCCACCTCCCGGGGATCTTTGGAGTGGCTCCTGTCAGATCAAAGGATATCAACAGTGCTCAGGGTGGTCAGCAAAGACTTTCTATTCTTCAGAAACTTGGTACCAACAGGCCTGGCTGAGGAGTAAGGCCACAGGCTTCCATACTGAAGTTATATATATTGTTCGCTTTTCCTTCAGGTCTCCTCTTCACGTATTTCTTTTATTTCTTCGATCATACCTCATGATTGGCGTTCCAGCTGTGGCCACTCCTGAGAGGAACACCAAGCTTGGGGCCGTCTTTACCCTCATAGTGGCGGGCACCAGCGGACATGTCCACAGCGGCTGCAAGGTGAGACTGAGGGTGGGGCCTTGGCTAGGACGCTGCCCGTCCCTGTCTGTCATGGGACCAGGGACCTCGCCAGCCTCGTCTTGGTTCCCATGAATAGACGTGAATTCTGCCCGATGCTCCCCATTCATCCCCTCCTGCTAGTTTAATCGTTTTAACAATAACTAGATGACTTGGTTCTGGTGAGCTTTCCCGCGTTGGAGCGTGATTTCCAAGATAGTGCTCATACAGGTCTGGGTTGTGCCCAACCGAGAACCAGACACAGGAAAGGAAGGAAGGAAGGAGGAAGGAAGGAAGGATGGATGGAAGGAAAGAAGGAGAGAAAGAAAGAAGGAAAAAGGGAAAGAAAGAAAGAAAGGTTAATTTTCTGAGTTCAAATAGAAACACATCCATATTATTTTAACCGGAACATGAATCAAAAACCTAAACCGGAAGCAAATTTATATATTCTCTGAAACTCCTGAAACAAAGACAGACTCGAATGTCAAAATACTCTCAAAACGGAAAGTAATTTTTTGGGGAGGGGCTGCAGCTCCATTTGATTCCAGTCCTTGTGGAATCTCTGTCCCTAATAAACACTACCTTCTCGCCTTCATTTGATCCAAAATCTCTTCACGTCACTACCAGGGACAGGAGGATGGCAGGTTCAAGGCCAGCCTCCGAATTTAGCGTGGCCCTTAGCAACTTAGCGAGACCTTGTTTCAAAATAAAAATAGGGATGGTGGTATAGTTCAGAGGTACAATGCCCCCGGCTTCAAAACCACACACTCAAAAATAAAGAGGAAGAAGAAATACTTACCACTTAACTTTTCAATTTGTCCCTTACAGGGAGGGAGAGAGGAAGGCCAGTTAAGAGTTCAGTGGAAGAAATGACTTGCTTAGCAGTAAGCTTATCTGTTTTTTGGTTTGGGTTTTTTTTGGTTTTTGGTGTGTGTGTGATGCTGGGGACTAAACCCAGGTTCTATCACTGACCTACACCCCCAGCCCTTTTTATTTTTTAATTTGAAAACAGGATCTGGTTTAGGTCACCAAGAGTTCCACTGCTTTGCTGAGGCTGGCCTTGAACCTGTGATCCTCCTGTCCCAGCCTCCTAAGTACTGAAATTACCGACTGCTCCCTGGAGTCCGCCCGGCTGCCTGCATATGAGAGACCCAGATTAACTCCTGGGTTGTGTTGTTCCCTTCCTGCCTGTCTTCTCAGTGGCCTGTGGGTCTGGGGGCAAATCGCTACGAAGAACAGTTGGCGTGGCTGCTGCAGGTTAAATTCGGCGGGATGTGTGGGGGCAGCCTGGGCAGCTTGGGCCTGCTGACCTCTGCCTGGCAGGTGAGGGCCGCCGGGGCCAGCTCTGTTCCTGAGGACACCCAGGCAGCGCACAGGCTGTAACTGGCAGTGAGCGTCTGCCTGGGCTCCAAAGGGCCCTGGGGCCTGTTGCTCATTTCGGGGTTTGGCAGGATCGCAGGGATTATTTTGCAAGGCTGTTTAAAGATGAGCTCCCCCTCTTTTCTTTGAGATATTTGCTTACATACACTTTCTCGCTTTCTTCCCGTCTTCCCGCCCTTCCCACAGACACACACAGAAATAGCTCCTTCCCCAGCGCGGGAGGCTGGGAGGCTGGGGCTTGAGCTCTCTGCGGGCTGCAGAAGCCGGGGTATCTTCTCAGAGTTGGAAGGCAGCCGAGGGGGGTCTGGCCTTGAACCAAGGACGTAATTATCGACATGCTTAGCATCCGGCATCTCTTCTCCTGCGAGGGCCCTGCTAATGAGATAATCCACCACGCGGGCCATTTGCTGTATTCGTTTGAAGAGAGCGTGCCAAGGAGAGAGAGTGCAACCCAAAGATAGCCTTTCTCGGAGAACCTAAGAAGGCTGCGGGAAAGCCGAGGCCCCCTGACCCAACCTGAGGAAGAGTCTCTGCACCCAGACTCCGGTGCCTGCATGCACAATGCATCACAGAAACCTCGTGTGGCCCGGAAGACATGGAATGTTCCACTCTAGAATTAAGCAAACTGCATGCGGAAGCCCAGGCCGGAGACATGTAGTTAGGGACTAGGGATGGGCTAAGTGACACCAGAGATTCAATAACCCCACAGGGCAAAAACAGGAGACGCATGCCTGGCATCGCCTCGAATGTCCCTGGAGCAAGCAGGGGCATCCACAGACCCAGGTCAAAAGAGCAGGAAGTCCGTGCTGATGGGAAGGGCCTAGGCTGGGGCGGGGGTGGGGGGCTGGCGCATGGAGCACCCACAGCAGCAAGGAGGCACCTGCTGCGTCTGCAGGTGAGTCCAGCCCCCTGTGGAGGCCTGGCCTGGGGTGCCCACAGCTGACGCTTTTTTTTTCAGAGAAGCCAAGAATCCCAAGTTTCATGTGAAAACTCTGATTTTCTTTATTCTTTATTTATTTATTTATTTAATTTATTTATTTTTTGGTACTGAGGATTGAACCCAAAGCAGTCTACTGCCAGTCTATTCTGGATCACATCCCAGGCCCTTCTGTCATTTTTCCTCCTTCCTTTCTTCCTTCCTCCCTTCCTTCTTCCCTTCCTTCCTTCCTTCCCTTCTTTCTGTCTTCCTTTCTTTCTCTTTTAAACAGTGCCTGGCTAAGTTGCTGAGGCTGGCCTCAAACCTGCGATCCTCCTGTTCCAGCCTCTGACCTAAGTACTGGGATTCCAGGCATACGCCAGCCTCCCCAGCTCCTTTGTGTGCCTGGTTTCCACCCCATTTCTATCTGTGGTGTGTGTGTGTGTGTGTGTGTGTGTGTGTGTGTGTGTAGACTGGACAGCAGGAGGGTTCCTGGATGGAAACATCTTTGATAGAGGACCCAGAGGGGCAGCAACACCCAGCAGGAGCCAGGCGCATGGCCTGCCGCCCAGCGTGCCGGCGCTGAGGCTGACCCAAGAGGAGCTCCAGAGCGGCTGTCCGTGCAGAGGGACAGTCCAGGCTGGGCAGGAGTGGGCCAGCGCTGTGCCCTCTGTGCTGGGCTGGGGGGGAGGTTGTCTGGAAGCCGAGGGAGACCTAAGATGTCCATACTCAGCTCTCCTCCCAGCTAAATGGGTCCTTTCTTGAAGAGAAGCCCAAGGCCCACACCCGCTAGGTGGCCACAAGCGTTTCCTTCGTCTCTTTGTGACCCCAGGATCCTGGTCTCCCGAGGGACTCGACGGAGGGGCTGCCACCTCCACAGCCCCGCTGCCATCGCGTAGGTCCCTGCGCCCAGCATGGCTTCGTGAAATGTGGGACATGTGGACGGCTGTCTCCCGGGGCCCCTTCTCATGGGTCCCGCCCAACTGCACCCAAACCTCGGGCACATCTGCCATTTTCTTTCTCTGCACACAGCCCCAGAGGTCCCTGGCTCATAACAGATGTGACCAGTGCCAATCAGGCAACCTGGCGCTCGCGGGACTCAGCGCATGCCCGGCTGGCTCGCTCACCCTGGTGCTCTGCTGGGGGCCTCCCAGACCCTGGAGTGCAGAGGCCAGGGTGCTGGAGAGCCAAGGGCCCCGGGCAGCCCTCCACTGAGGATGACGGTGCTGAGCAAGTTTCCTTGTCTGCCGGAGGGGAGGGGACAGCTTGCCGGGTCTCCCAGGGATGCCAGGACTGAGCCTCAGAAAGAAGCCTCCTGCTTTGACTTCTCACCCATGGGAGAGCTTCCAAAGACCTCTTCCCAAGTGCACCTCCAGGGGAACCCCACGTAGAGTGGGAAGCAGATTTACCTTTCTGCTAACAGTGCAAAAGTGAATTGCTGCGCAGCAAAGGAGCAGGGTAAAACTGCTTGGCCAGCACGCGGGGCTGGCGCAGCGCTCCCGCCTCACCGGGTCTCCGCGCTCCTGGGAGGTGGGAGGAGCCACTTACATGTGTTAGTTCTGCTCTGTTACATCCTATAGGAACGATGATTCGCCACAGCAGGAAATGTGAGCCCTGCGTGCGGGGACGTGTCCCTCTAAGATCACCACCCTCGCCGCCAGCTTCTCTCTGTGCCTCCCACTCAGAAAGATCGCATAGTGACCTGCTGTTGCCAGGCCCTCCCCTGGAGCTGCAGGTGTACCGGTGACCCAGCTCTGACCTGCAGGGTGCCCAGGCTAGGGCTGAGGTAGGATAGGAGAAATGAAAATAATAGGCTGAAAGCAGACAAACTGAGAAGGAAGCAGAAACTATAGTTTAAAAAAAAAAAAACATCGGGCGTGGTGGCACATGCTTGTAATTCCAATACTCGGGAGGCCGAGACAGGAGGATTGTGGTTTGAGGACAGCCGCAGCTACTTAGTGAGGCCTTCCACAACTTAGTGAGACCCTGTTTTAAAATAAAGAATAAAAAATAGGGCTGGTAATGTAGCTCAGAGGTAGAATGCCCCTGGGTTCAATCCCCAGTACTGCAAAAATAATTGAATAAATAAATAAATAATTTAAAAACCCATGATGATCCTTATTTTCACCCTACAGGGTCAGCTTTTCCTTAGTCAAACGTCCCCAAAAGGCCCTCACCTTTACTCCTAAGGGTCAATCTCCCCATTAAAAGTTCTTAAGATGTTTGATAAACAAAGGACCCATATGGAAGATCCAACACTTGGTCAGGACCAGGTACCCACCAGCCATCACTGATCAGATGCCAGGAGCCTGAGGATTCTGAGAAAAGCCAGCCCTCCATCCCTGATGTGCACCCTACCCACCCCTGCGTGGGGAATCTCTAAAAGAAGAACAGCGGCACCCCAAAATGCCCTCATGAGATGGCCTGCGTTCTCCCTGGAATGTTCCTCTCCCACTCTGCTAATAAACTGTCTGTCTGTCTTTGTCTCTGACTAGCAGGTGCTGAAATCCTTTTCTCCCAAGGATCCCGAGTCCCTGAGGGAGGAATCCGCCCTTCACCCTCGACAGGTCTACCGTACCCAGCGCCCCGATGGTGTTGGTGTATATATACTTTTCTTCTTTGGAAGATGGGGGTTTCAGGGGTGAGGGCTTGGGGTCGCTGTTGCCGGGAGGAAGATGCTGCCTGGCTTGATTGTCACACGGCTTTACACAACCAGATTGGCAAAACTGGAATCCAGAAAACACCCACCAGCAGCCATGGGGAGATCTGAGCACACGAGCATCACACCAGGCCTGCTGCAGGAGCTAAGATCATAGCGGTGACTCAGCGAGTCCAGCAGTGCCAAGGCCGGGGCATGCCACAAGGCCGTCACCAGTACCTTGGTTCTGTGTAACGTAGGCCTAGAGGACTGGGCAGCCAGGGACACTGCTGCTTGCGGGACACAGGCTTAGCCTCGGTGGGGAGCCCCTTCTGCATAGGCTCAAGGCTCCATCACAGAGCGGGTCCCCAGGCCCTTGGCCAACCACAATCCCTTCAGTGGCATGTCGTCCGTGTGGCACAGGTTGCACACATAGTATTTGTGCACGCATGTACACACACACACACACACACACACACACACACACACACATCGACCCCTGGGTCTCAGAACTCTATAGCCATTGAAAGCAGGGCCTGTGGGGTTGTGTAGACGCCACTCAAATCCTTGCTGCTCACCCCCAGGCAGCTTCAGTGAAGTTACTTCCTACCTCTGGCTCTCAGGGTCCAAAGCCCTAAGGGAGATATAACTGTCATCATCACCGTGACCATCATCAAACTTGTCACTGAGGAGGCTGAAGTGGATTAAGCATCAGGAAGGAAGAATCAGATGAATTTGCTGGCAAACGGGACATGAAAAGGGAGAGGACAAGAAGATTACGACGGAGAGCGCTGAGTGCCCACGTGTGTGCCAGGCCTCGCTGCAAACACTTCTGCACGCACTGTCTCTTTTAATCCTCTGCGGTGCTAAGAGGAAAACACTCAGGGTGCCCCTGGAGCAGGCTCCCTCAGGGCCTGTCCATGTCTGGCAGCCCACTGAGAGGCCACCCACAGGCTTCCAACAAGCAGACCAGTGCTTGAGGACTTCTGGCGCCCGGCCAGGCCCAGCACAAGGCAGGACAAGGTGACCCTGCACCAGCAAGAGAGGGCATTCTACGGGATACGGCTCAGACTGGTTCTACCGGTGGACTCGCCATCCTAGTTAATCCAGGGGTGTCTGTGGCCACACTCCCAAAGAGTCCCCAGTAGAACCGAGCCCAGTCACTAATCAGGATATATTTTGGCCTCTGTCATGGTGTGGATCTGTATGAGCCCCAGAGGCTTGTATGTTGAAGACTAGGTACTCAGTGCAGCCACGTTCAGACGTGGTACTTTGGGAAGCAGCGGGGTCACGAGGTCCCTGGCCTCAAGGATGGCTCACCCATTGATGGATTTGTAATTTGGATGGACTATTGGAAGATGGTGGAAACTGTAGGAGGCAGGACCTATTTAGTGAGAGCAGGCATCTTTGAGAGCGTGCCTTTGGGGACTCTGTCTTGTCCTCAGCCACTTCTTCTGTCTCTCTCTCTGCTTCCTGGCTGCTATGACCCGAGCAGGTCTCCTCCGACACACCCTTCCACCATGATGTTCTGCTTCTCTCAGGTCCTAAGCAATAGAGCCAGCCCACCATGGACGAACCTCTGAAACCAGGAGCTAAAAATCCATCTTCCCTCCCTTGTTTCTCTCAGGTATTTTGTCACAGCAACAGAAAGCTGACTCATACAAACTATTTCCCTATTTTACTCTCCCTATTCTTTCAGCTCCCACATAAAACACTTTCCCCAGGTCTTTGTCTCTGGGTCTGTTGGGTGGTGTGTGTGGGGGCGGGGGCTAAGACCTCCCTATGCTTCATATGGGGGTCCTGGGGCACAGAGGCATGGAGGAGCCTCGCTGAGGTCAAGGAGGTGTGCGAGGGCTTGAGGAAGGTCAAGGTCACACCACTGCAGCTCTTCATCTCTAAAGCAAGGTCTTGAACATTTGGTCCTAGCCCCACTCAGAGGATGCACTAAAGCCTAGACTGCTGGGCCCCGCCCTGGAGTTTTTGTTCAGCAGGGCTAGGAGGGGCCTCGGGATGCACACTTTTACCAGTTGCCAGTAATGAGGCTCTCATCCAAGCACCGCATTTTTAGAGAACCACTGCTCTAGTACTCACTCGGTGCTCAGTCATTGAAGTACTTAGTCCATGCTCAGTTATCAAAGCCACTACGAGCCTGTTGGTCAGAAGGTAGGGCCTGTCCCTATGCAGGTCTCAAGTCCAGGGAGCCGAGTCCTGGCGCCCACCTGCTGTACCCCGCAGTACACTTCACATACAATCCATGCACCGAGCCTGGCGTTGATCCCCTGTGCGGGACACCGTGTGAGGTGCTACAGGGGCACAGAGCCCCCAGAGAGCAAAGGTCTGCTTTGGAGACTGCTCCCATCTCGGCAGGAGAATCCAGTCCAGGCCCAAATCCTGTGGCAGACAGCTGGTTTGAAAGCTGTGGGGAGCTCGATGCTCTGATGAGTATCTCAGATGGGAAGGGCCGGCGGAGATCTAGAAACTCACGGACCGAGCCTTGCTCTGCATGGTGGCCCCGGGCAGAGGGCGCGGACGGCGCCTTCGGGGGCATGGCCCCTGAGTCGGCTCGCCGCTAATCCAGCAGGTGGGGCTGCGTGGCAGTGAGGCTCCATCAGAAGGCCCGCGTCTGCCGCAGTTTTGATTCCTGACACAGGAATCGTTCCTTTGCAGTCATCATTGTGCCAGCAGAAAGAGATTAATGCACAGGGTGAAAAGAAGCCTTATTAGTGGAAGGGACAATATGAATTTGTATTCAGCAAGGCAAATCAGCGGTGCGATGCAGCTACGGGGCGCGAGGCAGAGAATGGCACGTTAAATTACCCCTGTCTTGGGCTGTCAATTTAAAACACCTTTTGTGCATGCTTTGCTTTGACCAAATACATGTGCATTTCACGCGCAGCGTGAAGGCGACACGCGTAACCCGCAGCCCCGGCCCCTCCCCCACACGGCGTTCCACGGGGAAGGCTTGCGAGTTTAACTGGAGAAACTGCTCTCATTGGAAGCATTCTTAGTGTGTATAAATATAATGTAGCTATTAGTGTGTGCGTGTGCGGGCGTGTGTGTTATGTGTGTGCGTGTGACTTTGTTGCAATTAAAAAAAAAAAAGACTGCAGTGGTTTGAATCATAATGATTTGCAACCAAAAATCCATTAGCCCTGTCTATGGTGATACTAAATATACCCAGTGTCAGGATGTGGCCGACTGGAAGGACAGCCTGAAAATAGCTCTTTTGAAAATAGCCCCTCCGGATGGCTTTTCTCCACAGATCTATCTCCTTGACATATATTCCTGGGAAATAAAGTGAATAAGCAGGGTGTGGGGCAGACTCTCTCTGGCCAGAACAGACCTGACTGGTCCCCAGGTATCCCAGGCCAAGGGTCCCTACACCCCACTGGGGACTGCTTACCCTCCAATTCCTGATCTCAGGACATCAGGCTCAGAGCCAGACTTGCCCTGGTGAGAGGCAAGTCGTCCTCCACCTCCACCCACACTGGTTTTTTTTTTAGTGGTACAGGGAGTTAAACCCAGGGGCATTCTATCTCTGAGCTATACTCCCTGACCCTATTTTATTTGTAAGTAGGGTTTCACTAAGTTGCAGAGGGCCTCGCTAAGTAGCCGAGGCTGTTCTGGAACCTGTGATCTGCCTGTGTCAGCCTCTCAAGCACTGGGGTTACAGGCGTGCACCCCCACGCCAGCCCCTGCACGAATGCCTTGCTTCTTTTAGAGTGGAATGGGTTTCGGGTGCTGGTGGAGGAGCCTCCTCTCGGGGAGGCGTTGGAAATCCTGGAGGTTGTGGACGGGCTCCAGGGGCCTGCACTGTTCTGTTTCTCTGCTGCAAGAGCTCAGGAAGCTACCCGGGCAGCAGGCCCTGAGTCTCAGGATCTCATCCCCCAGGAGCAACCCCACAGTCCTACGAACACCCCAGCCCCCTCCCGAGGCTGCACAGAGCTGAAGGCCTCTTTATGCTTATGGGGTGCGCCCAGGGATCCCCAGCGGCAGCCTGCAGCTCCAGGCCTTCATTGTCTGCCTCCCTTCCTTGGCTCAGTCCTCCTCATCCCCTCCTGGAGTCCTGGGACCACCCAATGCACTATTCATCAGCACTTCTCTTGTCTTGGAGGAATCCAAACCCACCAAGACTCGTGTATGACTTGCAGGTGGGTGTTCAGGGCCCTTACTTATTTTCCCAGAATGCACGTGAGTCTCATGGGGAAAGGGCCAGACATCTGCCTCTTTGATCTGCTGTCCCAGAAGCCCAGAGCGAGATGGATGGAGAAGAAAGATGCGGTAGGTGCACAACAGGGCCAGCCTCTGGGCAGAGTGTCTGTGTTTTCCGCAGGTCACGGGTGGCTCTGGAGCTTACCCTGCATCTTGGGGCCTCTAGGGGGTTAAGAAGGGTCCCAGGAAGGCTGCTGTCTAAAGATCTCTTTGCCAGGGGCCAAGGAAGGAGAAGGAAGAAGCCTTGGATGACGGTGGACAATCAGGCCCCCGTGTCGCCTTCCTGTCCTTAAGGCAGGACACGGGGCTGCCTGTCTACACTCCGCCTCGGAACCCAAGCCCTTTGCCGTACCAGACCCGTCACTGCTCAGAGCGCGGTCCAGGAGTGAACACAGCAGTACCTCCCCTCCCCGGAGCTTGTGAGAACGGCAGATTCTGTTTGGATTTTGCCAGCGGTCACTGGGTCTCCCCATTACCACCACGTAGCACCCTTTGATCAAGGGTGAAGAGAGCTTCTGACCCTGCTCCTTCTAGGACGCCTCTCCCCAAATCTCACGATTTTCTGGCCTGAGTCTTGTGAGCTTTGAGTCGTTCAGCTTCTTCTACTTCTTGACTGTCAGTGGCTCAAGTCATTTGATCTTAGGTGCATTTTTTACAAACAGTATCTCTCCTTTTTTGATTTTCAAAGCCAGTCCAATCTCTAAACTGGTAGGCAGCAGGTGAGCTTAACCCGGTAGCTGTGGTCTTAATTGCTCATGTGTTTGGGCTTATTTCAACTTATTTAAGGTTTTCGTTTTATCGTACTTTATTTTTGTTTGTTTCTGTTTTCTATTCTTTTATTGGCTTATTTGTGTTTTCTTTGTTCTGCCTTTTCTCCTCTACTAGCCTGGAGGAAAAAGTAAACTCTGTTTCTCTAGTTAGCATTCTTAAATGGTAACAAGGATGCTTACCTAAATTTTCATACATCTACTGGTGTTTAGAAGAGCTAGTCTCTGTGCTCTCATCTTAAGAAGACGAGCCCTTGGCATAGTTTCGCTTTCTGATACTTATTCTTGCCCTGATTTATTGATACCATCTGGGAATTTGTCCCAGGTAATTATTAATTTTTATAACCAATTATTACTATTGGTGGTAGTAGTATTACTTCTACTACTGGAGACCAAACCCAGGGGCTTTCTACCTCTGAGCTACACCTCTCAACCCTACTTTACTTTTTATTTTGACACAGGGTCTCACTAAGTTGCTGAGGCTGGCCTCAGACCTGGGATCCTCCCGTCCCATCCTCCCAAGTACAGGGATTACAGGTCTGTGTCACCACGCCTGGCGGAACACCACCACCACCACACCAGCTCGTGCTGGCCAGTGATAGCCCAGTTGAGTTCCATGGATGTTACTTTTCACGGTACATTTCCTGAGAAGGGCGCCTGTCCTCATCCGAGCATCGGTTCCCTTCGAAGCCTCTGGATCCTCTTGTCTGCCTTTGCTTAGGAAAACACCTTTTGCTCTGGCAGTAAATGAATGGGGGACATTCTCAGAGAATGCTGGTGTCTTCCAACGCCTTCCGCCTTTGCCTTCGCCGAAGGAGCCATTGTGCAGTCTGGAAGGGCCGCCCTTCCTACAGTTGCAAATCTCTTTGTACTGACGCCCGAGTTTTCACATCAAGCAAATTAGGGGTAATTTGGTGCTTTATAAAAATTACTCTTTGTTGTGCAAAAGGATTCAAGGCAGGTTTCCTTGCAATATCTAAGTGCTCAAGTACATTTCAAATATGATTCTATTTCCATCAATTCCACTGACTTCCTTTTTAAGGAATACACAGATTGTGTAAAACCTGTAAAAACAGGTTTGCCAGAAAGATCTTCTTTACAGGTTTGTATGTGTTCGGGGTCTGGGAATGGAGCTCTGTAAATTCGCAGGAGATGTTGAAAGACTTGACTCTGGTTGCTGGACATGGAACCTCCCACGGATTGTCCAAATGTTTGAAAGAGAGGAAAACAGAAGCTATCTGAGTCCATATCATTGACACTATTTTTATACCATTTTTAACAGATCTCGTCAATAAGGTTTTGTAAAACCTTAATGACAGCTAGTCATTTAACCCGAACACCCGAAGCCATCCTACTTCCTAAAGGTTTTTGAGGGAGTGAGACTCCAGTAACCCACCTAACAGCCCAGGGAACCATGGTACCAAAGGCTTGGAGCGCCCAGGGTGACAGAGTCCTCTGCTCACTGAGGGACTCTTAGCCTGGGGCCTGGAACTCAGTTAGTCCTCCATAAATACTTGCTAAATAAAGAAGGTGTGTCTTTGTTTTTTAATTTTCCAGCCAGTTTCATCAACGATGTACTGCAATGTTCTGCCTCCCAGCTCAGCAGGGACTGCTCGCTAACACACCACTAGTGAGGGACCAGCCTCGGGAGAGTGGAAGGCTGGCCTCCAGTTTGTACTACTTGTGCAAAAAAAAAAAAAAAAAATGCAACCCACACACAGAACTTCTCAGGGCGCTTAACCATGCCATGGTCCCACGGAGGGTGTAGGGGTGACTCTCTGCAAGAGAGTCCTGCTTAGGGGGGACCTCATGCTTGGTTTAATGCTGCTCTCTCCACTTTTGAATTCTTACTAATTTTTAAACAAGGAGCCCTGTATTTTTATATTGCTCTAAGCTCCACAAACATTATACAGCCAGTTCTGTGCGCCGACATGGGGGAAAAAACGAGTCAGCCTTTTGGCACCAGTGATAATTGAGTAAGATGTTCAAATGTCATAGAAAGAATATCTACGTCATAAAATAGCATACGGTTTGAGCATTCCTTATGCAAAATGTGTGGGACCGGAAGTCCCAAGTTTCAGATTTCGGATAGTTTTCAGATTTTGGAATACTTGCCTATGCATAATGAGGTATCTTGGAGAAAGAAACCAAGCTTAAACACAAATCTCATTTATGTTTCAGATATGTCCTAAACACATAGTCTGAAAGTGACTTTATTCTTAGTACTTGAGTGTGTGTGTGTGTGTGCATGCGCACGTGTGTCTTTGGGTTTTGTTTATTTATTTGTTTTGTGGTACCAAGGATAGAACTCAAGGGCATTCTACCTCAAGCCACACCCCAACCCATTTTTAAAAATTTTGAAACAGGGTCTTGCTAAGTTACTGAGGGTCTCCCTAAATTGCAGAGCCTGACTTGAAACCCGTGATCCTCCTGTCTCAGCCTCCCAAGTACTGGGATTCCAGACATGCACCATTGTGCCTGGCTGCTCCTATGTTTTGACTGTGACCTGTCCCACAAGGTCAGGTGCAAAATTTTCCATCTGCAACATCATGCCAGTGCTCAGGAAGTTTCCAATTCTGGAGCATTTCAGATTTGGGGGTTTTCAGGTTACAGATGCTCACCCTGTATATTCTTGGCAGTAAGAGAGGAAAGTAAATATTTGTCACAGACAGTGCAACATTACGGGTCTTTTTCTCCCCATGTTGAATGTGAGAAGAGCTCTGGGGTCCTCTGGCCCCACCTGCTCAGGTTACAGACAGTGAACTTCCGGAAGGGGTCAGCAGGCTCGCTCGCTCAGGCCTCTGGCCAGGGCCGGGTTCTGGGGCTCCTGGGTCCCAACATGGTCTTGGTATCAAAGAGTGATAAGTCATGGACTTTGGTATCTGTCTAGGCACAGACATTTAAAAAACTAGATTGTGCTTGGTGTGGTGGCTCACTCCTGAATCTCAGTACTTAGAGAGCTGAGACAGGAGGATTGCAGGTTTGAGGCCAGACTCAGCAACTTAGCAAGACCCTACACAACTTAGTGAGACCCTGTTGTCAAATAAAAAATAAAATAGGGCTGGGGGTGTAGCTGAGAGGTAGAATGCCCCTGATTCAGTCCCCAGTGTGTGTGCACGCGCGCGCACACACACACACACACACACACACACACACACACACACACACTGCGTTAACTGCACTCTATCTTTGTGAATGTTGCTCTGTGATAATAGTAAAAGCTAAAAATCCCCAAAGTGCCAAAGGACTTAAAGGAACAATAAGAAGTCGGGTAGTTTCCACTCATCTGTGCCCTTGTCTTTGAAGAAGCAGCAAGTCCCTGGGACAGGCAAGGTGACATTCCCACCACCAGTTTTGCCTTCAGTGACCACACACGTGGGAGGCGAGGAGAAGATGCTTCCTGAGTCTGAGCATTGATGCTCTGTGCTGTGCTCATGCCTGTGCTCATGGGAGGAAAGAAAACACCATCAATGTAGTAGATCAGGGTCGTCAAAAGTAGAGGAACACAGAATTAGCAAGGGGCGGGGATGGGAGTGATGGAGGAGCTCTGGAAGTGAGTCCTTAGATGCTCGTGGGAGTCCTGTGGTGGTACAATGTGGAATAGATACTTCTGACAAATCAATCACACCACAGCTTTTTCTCATAACTTCCACTGGAATAAAACAAACACAAGATTTGCCATTTTAGCCACCATTATGTTTGTGGCTCAGTGACATTAAGCACATTTGTATCATTTTTTAATTATCGCCACTATCCGTTTCTGGAACTTTTTCATTACTCCAAACTCAACCTCTGTAAACATCAAACAGTAACCCTTACTCCGTCCTCTCTCCAGTCCGTGGTGACCCTATTTTACTTTTTGTGTCTACCAATTTGACTGTTCTCGGCATCTTAGATAAGAGGAACCATACAATATTCAACTTTTTGGGTCTGGCTCCATTTACGTACCATAATGTTTCCACGGTTCATCCATGTTGCAGTACATCGCAGAATTTTATTCTTTTTTAAGACTGAGTAGTAGTCCATTTGTCTGTATACGTCGTTCTCTGTTTTTCCTGCCTTCTGTTGAGTGACGCATGGGTGGCTGTGAGAAATGCTATGAATTCCGATGCACAGGGATCTGCTCGAGCCTCTGCTCTCTACTCGCTTAAGTTTATAACTAAAAGTGGATTTTCTGCATCATTTGGTAAATCTGCTTGTTTCAAGAAGCTACTATGCCATTCCCCACAGAGCCCCATTTTACATTCACACCAGCAGTCCACCAAGGCTCCAGTCTCTTCGCATTCCTGCCACATCTTAGTATTTCTCTGTGTGTGTGTGTGTCTGTGTGTTTACTAGCAGCCATTCTACTAAATGTGAAATGGAATCTCCTTATAATTTTGATTTGTATTTCCCTAATGGACAGGGGTGTTGACCATCTCTTCATGTGCTCATTGGCCGTCGTTGTTGTCATCGTCTTCTCCTCCTCCTTCTCCTCCTCCTCCTCCTCCTCCTCCTCCTCCTCCTCCTCCTCCTCCTCCTCCTCCTCCTCCTCTTCTTCTTCTTCTTCTTCTTCTTCTTCTTCTTCTTCTTCTTCTTCTTCGCGGGTTTGGGGATGGAACCCAGGGGCATTCTACTTCCAAGCTCCACCCTGCCCTATTTTTTATTCTTTATTTTGAAACGGGGTCTCACTGAGTTGCAGAGGGCCTCGCTAAGTAGCTGAGGCTGTCCGCAAACCGCGATCCTCCTGTCTCAGCCTTCCAAATTCTGGGATGACAAGGGTGCGCCACCACGCCCGGCTCCTCATTGGCCTTTTTAGTAAAATTTTATTCAACTCCTTCGCTCAATGTTTGAATTATACATATTAATAGAATACAAGGTGTTGTCATGCTATATGTCTACCATGCGGGATGACTGAATCATCTGAGCTAACATATCCATCACTTTCAATGTTCTTTTCTGATTGTGCAGACATTTGACATTTA
The DNA here is from genome assembly GCF_963383645.1 of Muscardinus avellanarius. Lineage (NCBI taxonomy): Eukaryota > Metazoa > Chordata > Mammalia > Rodentia > Gliridae > Muscardinus > Muscardinus avellanarius. Next base: position 6,719,403 of record NC_137804.1, read on the forward strand.
CTTTTATCCATTTTTAAGTATACAGTGCAGTTGTTACCTACAGTCACCATGCTATGAAATGGATCCCAAAAAATTACTCTGCCTGTCCAACCACAATGTCTCCCTGTGCCCCTCCCCCCAGCCCTGGACCCACTTCCCACTCTCTGCTTCTATGAGTTTGATTGCATTAGATTCCACATAAAAGTGAGATAATGTGGTATTTGTCCATTTGTGAGTGGGTTTCTTTCACTTAACACAATATATTCCAGGTTCATCCATGTTAATCAAAACTGGCAAGATTTCCTTGTTTTTGAAGGCCAAGTCAGATTATGTTGTGCATATATACCAAAGGTTTACTATCCAGTCATCTGCTGACAGACACTTGGGTTGATACCGTAACTACACGTTAACTGCGCACCTGTGGGGAGCACTGTAGTAAATGGGGGAGTGCAGCTGTCTCTTCTACATACTGATTTCAAATCCTCTGGGTATATACCCCCAAGCGAGATTGCTGGATCATAGAGTAATTTTATTTTCAGTTTTCTGAGGAACCTCCACACAGTTTCCCACAATTTTCATTCCTACCAACAGTGTGCAAGGGTCCCCTTTTCTCTACATCCCAGGCAACACTAGTTTTCTGTTGTCATTTTGATCATCACCATGCTGACAAGTATAGAGTGGTATCTAAGATTAAAATTCTAAGGATATAAGGATGTACCACATTCACAAAGATTCTAAGGATATATCATATTCATAAAGATTCAAATGATATAGCATATCTATAAAGATTCTAAGGATATACCATATTCATGAAGATTCTAAGGATATACCATATTCATGAAGATTCTAAGGATATACCATATTCATGAAGATTCTAAGGATATACCATATTCATGAAGATTCTAAGGATATACCATATTCATGAAGATTCTGATATACCATATTCATGAAGATTCTAATAATTTACCATATTCATAAAGATTAAACATAGAAACAACATAATGGCCAGTGGTGTTAAGTATGCTTCATGTATATGTTGGTCATCTGCATGTCATCTTTGAAAATGCCTATTCAGGGCCTTTGCCCATTTCTTAACCAGCAAAAAATGGAAGTAGGGGAAGGCTGGCATTTTCTCTATGTTTAATCTTTGCCCATTTCTTGCTTCTAAGTTGAGTTCCTTTTGTTTTCCGTATATTAACCCATTATCTGATGTGTATATTGTCTCCCATTCAGTAGGTTGTTTCTTCATTCTGGTAATTATTTTCTTTGGTGTTCTGGAGTGTTTGGTTTGAGGTAATCCCATTTGTCTATTTTTGCTGTTGGCACCTGTGTTTTAGGGGCTCAAATTAAAATAATCCTAAAACCATGAAAGAAATCAAATTTTATTTATTTATTATTTATTTATTTATTTATTTAGTGGTACTGGGGGTGGAACCCAGAGGGTTTCTACCTCTGGGCTATACTCCCAGCCCTATTTTATATTTTATTTGGAAACAGGGTCTCACTAAATTGCTGAGAGCCTCACTAAGTACCTGAGGCTGGCTTTGAACCTGTGCAATCCTGTCTCAGCCTCCCAAGTGCTGGGATTAAAAGAGTGCTCCCGGCTAAATTTACAACTTAAAAGCTTATTTTTTAAAGTTCCCCAGGCCAAACAGCTTTACTAAAGAGGTCTACCAAACACTTAAAAAATGAACAGCAACTTTACACAATCTTTTCCATAAAACAAAAGAGGAAGAAACACTTCCCAATTCACCTAATACCAAAATCACACAGTAAAAAAAGGGAAAAAAGGTAAAACCCATGTCAATATTGCTCATGAACTTAGAAGCAAAAACGCTCAACAAAATTGAACCCAAATATGAATAAGAAGAATTATATGTTATAATCAAGTTGGCTTTATTCCAGGTGGGAAAGTTTGGTGCAACGTTAGAAAATCAACCAATAGTATCAATCCAGCACATCATAGAATCCTATCAATTGATTCAGAATAAGCATTTGATAACTAACCTCTTTTTATTGTAAAAACTCTAAGCAACTTAGCGATAAACTTGATTTTTAAAAAAAGCATCTACAAGAACCCTAAGCTAAAATACTTTAAGGTAAAAGACTCATTGCTTTGCCTTTAAGATCAGGAATAAGGTAAGGATATCTATTTCCCCAGCTCTATCCAACATAGCATTAGAAGTCCTAGCAACTGAAATAAGACAAGAAAAAAAAAATAGAAGGCATACAGATTGGAAAGGAAGAAATGACATTGACCCTATTTACAGATAACATGATTGTCTACATAGAAAACCAGAAGTGCACAGTCACACATGTAAACTTTACATGCCTGTCTATACATGATCAATGATCATGTGGAAACCAAAATTTAAAATTCAATAATATTTACAATTGCTTTGAAAAAATGAAATCCTAGGTATAAATCTAATAAAATATGAACAAGTTCTGTATGTTGAAAATTCTAAAATGCTGATGAAATAAAGGCCTAAATAATAAGGAGATATACCATATTCACAAAGATTAAACATAGAGAAAATGACAGCCTTCCCCCACATCCATAGACAATGAAATTTGTACCCAAATCTCAGCAAAGTTATTTTGTAGATATAAAAAGACATGTTCTAAAATATATATGGAATAGCACAAGAACTGCAATGGCTAAAACAATCTTTTAAAAAGGAGAAAAAATGGATGGAATAATTTTAGCTGATATTCAGGCTTACTGTATAGCTACAAAGATCAAAACAGTGTGGTGTTGGTTGTACGTACAGATTAATGGAGCAGAAGAGAAAACACAGAAATAGACCCACACAAACATGCAAACTGACTTATTATATATCCCTGCAAAAACAATTCAATAGAAAGGGTATAAAAGCTCTTTCAAGGAATGATATTAGGGCTGGGTATCATAGGCAAAAATAGATCCCAACCTAAAATTTACATCTTATAGAAAAATTAACTCAAAACAGGTCACAGGCTTAAATGTAGAACGTGCTTTTAAAATTGGAGAATATCGGCCGGGCATGGTGGCGCTCACTTGTAATCCCAGTACTTGGGAGGCTGAGACAGACGCTGGCAGGTTCGAGGGCAGCCTCAACAACCTCGTGAGGCCCTCTGCAACTTAGTGAGACCCTACTTCAAAATAAAACATAAAAATAGGGCTGGGGGGGTGTAGCTTGGAGGTGAAATGACCCTGAATTCAATCCTTAGTAACACACACACACCAAAAAAAAAAAAGGGGGGGGGGAATATCTTCAGGTTTCAAGGATAGGCAAAAGCTCTTAGACTTGATACCAAAAGCAGATCCATATAACAAAACACTGGTAAACTGAGGCTCATCAAAACCAGGACTTTCACTCTGCAGAAGAGGATGGATAACCAAGCTAGTGACTGGGATAAAATACTCACCAATGACGTATCTCACTAAGGACCTGTTCCAGAATACATGAAAATACAGCAGTTTAAAAAATAGCTAACAAAACCCCAACTCTCTCATTAGAATATGGGCAAAAGACTTGAACTGACATTTTACAAAAAGAAAAGGGTAAACAGCTGGTAAATCCGCACATTAAAAAAAGGTGTTGAATATCAGGAGCCATCGGGGAGATGCAAATTTCCTTGAGATATTACTATCTCTATCAGAGTGGCTAAAATTAAAAAAAAAAATAGCAACACCACCAAAGGCTGCTGAGGGGAGGAGAAACTGGGTCACCCACGCATGGCGGCCGCACCTCCACTCTGGAGGAGTGCAGCGGTGTCTTATAAAAGAAACGAGTTCCTAGTCTATGACCCAGCAACCGCCCTCTTGGGTGCTGATCCCAGAGAATAATCGTATGTTCCGATAAAAACCTGCACACGAATGCTCATAGCAGCTGCATTTGCAATAGCCAAAATCTAGGATCCACCCTTCAAGGAGTCCTTTGCCGTATGAATGGTTAAACAACCCGTCTAGAGACTTCCAGCCATGAATATTACCCAGGCACAAAAAAGGCTGAACTATTGATTACACCCAATAACGTGGATGAATTTTAAGAGAATATCCCGAGTCCCAAAACCTAAGTCCCCAAAGACTACATTATTACATAATTCCATCTATTCAACACGTTTGAAATGGCCAAACTGGGGGGAGGGAAAGGAAAACAGATTAGTAGTAGACTGTCAGGGGTTCCGGCCCCCTGGGTGGTCATGAAAGGCTTCCAGATGGAACGCGTTGGGTTCTGCATCTTTACTGTGGTAGTGAACACACGCGCTAATCACACACGCGCGTGCGAGTAAAAGCTGGGAAGTCCACCAGGGGTGCGCGGAGTGACTCTTAACCCCCGGTTAGTCTATAAAACCCTTGTTAGTGGACCCCAGTTTTGAGAAGTGTCACCATTGAAGGGAACCGGGTAAAGAAAGCGTGCACAGGACCTCCGAAAGGCTTAGCAACTGTCTGTGAGTCTATGATGCTCTCAAAATACTGTTATATTCTTTTAAACGTGAGAATGCTCCTGGGCTATGCATTAAACACACACACACACACACACACACATACACACGCTCCTGGGCTATGCAATAAACACACACACACACACTCCTGGGCTATGCATTAAACACACACACTCACACACACACGCTCCTGGGCTATGCATTAAACACACACACATACACACGCTCCTGGGCTATGCATTAAACACACACAGACACACACAGACACACACACAGACACACACACGTTCCTGGGCTATGCATTAAATACACACACACACACACACACACACACACACACACGCTCCTGGGCTATGCATTAAACACACACACACGCTCCTGGGCTATGCATTAAACATACACACACACACACACACACACAGACACACACGCTCCTGGGTTATGCATTAAACACACACACACTCACACACAACGCTCCTGGGCTATGCATTAAACACACACAGACACACAGAGACACACACACAGACACACACGTTCCTGGGCTATGCGTTAAATACACACACACACAGACACACACACGCTCCTGGGCTATGCATTAAACACACACACACACACACACACGCTCCTAGGCTATGCATTAAACACACACACACACACACACACACACACACACACACACACACTGTACAATCCTCGTCAGCGCACAAAGGCGAGGCGGAGGTTATGTCTGGGATCTGAGGAAGCCACCTAGCTGGCGGCAGGTGCCCCTCGCCTGCGGCGCTGCACGCGGTGGGCCGGGCGGGTGCGGAGTGGGCGCGGGCGCGGAGCGGGGCGGCGGGCTGCGGCTGCGTTTGCAGAGGCCGGGTAGGCGGGCGCGGGCGCGGGGCAGGCGAGCCGGGCCCTGCAGGGGCGGCGCGGGGGCGCGCGCGCGGGCACGAGGGAGGCGCGCCCCGGCCCCGCCCGCACCGCTGCGCGCTCCTCCCGGCGGCCGCGGGGCGGGGAGGCTGCGGGGCGGGCGGGGTCCGGCCTGGGCCAGGTCGGGGTGGTCGTGCGCGCTCCCGGGCTGCGCCGGCCCCGGCCCGGGTGGGGGTCGGGAGCGCGCGGGGGGTGGGGGGCCGGGCCGGGGCGGCCCCTGTCCAGCCCCCGTCCTGCCCGGCCGCGGGCCGGCGGGGAGGCGTGCGGGGCGGCTCCGGGGTGGAGGAGAGGCCGGGGCGCCAGGGGCGGGGGCCAGCCCTGCGGGCAGAGCCGGGGCCCGGGGCGGACGCCCCCCCCCGCCGCCCTTCTGCCCCGCGGACCGGCGGGCGCGGCCGCAGGGGTGACCCCGGCCTCTGCCGCCCACCGCGCCCCGGCCGGCCCGGGGGTCGCCGCCAGCCCGGCCGCGCCGCCCTGGTGCGCCTGCGTCCAGCCGCTAGCGGGTCCCGGGGCTCAAGACAAAGCCTTGCAGGGGAAGAAAAAGAAAAGGAAAAAGGAAAAAAATGCTCTAAAGTTAAAAAAAAAGATATAAAAAACTGCATGCCCAGGCTCCGAGCCGGCCCTGGCCGCCGGGGTCCGCGCGGGGCGCCGCGCCCTGGGGAGGGGCTTCGGCTCGGGACCGGCAGGTGAGCGCGGACAGCGTCCACTCGGCGCCGGCCGCCCCTCGGCCCGGGCCTGGGCACCGGCGGGCACCGGCGGGCACCGGCGGGGCGTCCACTCCGCGCCGGCCGCCCCTCGGCCCGGCCCTGGGCGCCCCCCGGGCAGCGCCGGCCTTCCTGCCGCGGGAGCACGAAAATGCGCCCAAAATGGAAACCGGGCCCACCTTCCTGAGTAAAAAGGCATTTCTTAAAACCCAGTTCGCTCGCCCCATGGACTAGTAGTTTATTTAGAAGATTTCTGCAACTTTTGTGGTTGGAAAAAATGGGGGAGGGAGGGCCCGAGGTCGCAGGGCGTCGCCTGGAAAAGCAGGTGCTCCTCCTGTGCCCAATGGGGGCTTTCTCTCACGCCGCCGCCGCCCCGCTTACGGGGACAGGCTCTGGGGTCTCGGAAGGGCTGCTCTCCAGCGTCGGCGCCCGGGGCTTTGGGGGGCAAAACCTCTTTTCTAATAATCCAGCTGGCACGCGGCCTGGCGCCCAGAGAAGCCCGGCAGGGATGGGGCCGGGGTCCTGCCTTCACACCGGCTCCAGCCAGCCCCCCTGCGGCTGCAGAGGCCCGCGGGGCTCGGGCCGAGCGGAGAGCTGGGTGCGGCACCCCAGGGCGCACCCGCAGCGGGCTGGGCGCAGGGTCGGGAGTCGCCCCCCCCCCAAATAAAGTACAAACTCCCGGGGCCAGAAGTTTAAAGAAACCGGTGTAGAGACAGGCGTCGCCTTCCGATCTGGCTCCAGCCATCTCCAGGGTGCGCCCACCCGCCCACCCACCCACCCGGCCAGCCCGGCCGGAGCGCACTCGTGCTGCGGGGCTGGCGGGCGTGACACCGCGTTTTCTTGGGATTCCTGCAGGAGGGGCGGGGGGCTGCGGGCGCGCTCCGAGAGGGCGCCCCGGGGTGGGGAGCCTGGGAGGGCGCCCCGGGCCTGGGCGTGTGCTGTGACCCCCATCGCCCCGGGTCGCCCACTGCCCGCGCGGCCGCCCCTCCCGGGCGCAGGCCCGCACCCCGGGCGGGGTCGGGGTCCCCGGGACCTGGCACTGGGCGCCGTCTGCCTGGCATCGCCGGGTCCAAGATGCCGGTGTGCAGAGAGGAGGCCGAGCGCGCGCGCGCACCGTCCAGGGCGGCACGGCGCAGCGGCACCCCGGGGTGGGCGCCCCGGGGTGGGGGTCGCGGGGCGGCGGCCTCCGGGCTCGCGGGGGGGGGTGGGGGGCGGCCGGGATGGCCGGGCGCCGCGCTGAGGGCTGGCAGGCGCCCGGCTCCGCGCTCCCGCCTCCCCTGTGTCCCCCGGCTTTTCCCGCAGGAAGATGGGGTGCCCTTCGCGGGTGGGGCGCGCCGCGCTGCCCGGCCGCGGTCACGTGGCCCCGCCCCCGCCACTGCGGCGGGAGTTCCAATCAGCGCGCGCCAGGGGGCTCCTCCCGGGCAGGAACCACCGGCTGGCGGCGGAGGGTGGGCCGCCGTCACCTGACCGCCGCCCCCGCCCCCCGCGAGTAAGGGGCGGTGGTAGCGTCTGCTCGGTTACAAATGGCCCCTCCCGGGCCGCTCGCCCGCTCGCTCGGGCTCGGCGCGGACCCGCCCGGGCGCTGCTCGGCGCTGCGATCGCCGCCGCACCCGGCGTGGAGCCCGCCCGCCCGGTCCCGACCGCGGTGCCGAGGGGCTCGCTCGCGGCAGGTGAGTGCGCACTGCGGGCGGGTGCAGCGGGGACGGCGGGGAGGCTCGGGTCCCGGGATGCCGGCTCCGGGAAATTGTTGTCTGGAGGTATCTATCTGACAAGGGCTGGAAAGGCGTCAGGTGGAGCCTGTGGCTCGGCTGATGGGCGAGACAGGTGTGTTCAAGTATGCCGGGGGCGGGAGGGGCGGCCACGGGAGCTCCAGCCCAGACCCCGCCAAGCCCCGCGCGGGTCGTTCCGCCCCCGAGACTCTCGGCCGCGGGGACCGAGGCCCCGAGCTGGCCCCTGGGCGCTGCGGCGCGAGCGGCGCCCTCGGGCTTCGGGCATGCTCCTGTAGTCCTGGAGTGCGGGCTCCCCGCGGAGCGGGGGAGGTTTTCAGACACCCGGAATGTATTTCCTTCACCTTTTAACTTTTGGGCAGAAAATAGTGTCAAAAGTGCTGATTCATACGCAGAGACGTGACCAATAATTGACTTCGCGTTTTGATGAAGTTTTTTTTTTTTTTTTTTTTTAAGCTAAGACTCCGCATTGGGGGACGAATGGTTTAAATATAAGGTGTCGGTATTTAAATCCTACGTTGGGGCTATGGCTTTGGCTCCATGGCAGCTGCTTTCCCTGCTTTCTGGTGAGCTCAACCCACTCATTTCTCATCACCCCCTTTTCCACCCCCAAACAAGCAAAAATTTGAGGGGGGGGGGACCGAGACTTTTTTTTTTTTTTTTTTTTTTGGTGTGCCCATGATTGTGACAAGGGTGGAGGCAGCCTTCCTGGGAGGTAGAAACGCGTCTCCCTGGTGAATTTGATGATGGCCAATTTGATTTGTCATATGCCACGGAAGGGAATGGCAAGCAGCTGATAGCACGCAGACCCAAGAGAAAAGGAAGCTGGAGTTGCCCACCAGGAGAAATACGCCCTAATCCAATTGCACTCAGCAACCAGCCGAAGGGCTGCGTCCGCACCACACCCGAGTCTGCTCTTCCTTGACAGGTGGGATAGTGCAGATCCTGCCGCAGGTCCCCAGGTCGGGCACCAAGTCCCCTACAGAGGATTTTTTTTTTTTTTTTTTTTTGAGCCGCAGTCAGGAAAACTAAGATGGGTGTGTCCAAGTCTCCTGCCCATTTCCTGGCTGCAGCTTCTGAACTGCCCTCTGGCCTGCTGACTCAGAGGAGAACCGTCATGGCTTAGCAGGGTTGGGGGTTTTACTTGTCGACTTGCACTGTACTTGTAAGATTAAAAATAAATAAGTAAACCGGGTAGCAACAGAGACACCCGCAGACAGAGAAGCTAGCCACCTCCCCTAGGCTCTTGTCTGGGAGGCTTTTCTGGGTACCTGAACGTGGCACCTTCCTCTCCGTACCTGTTATCCCTGCTTATGCTTGGCACACTTGGCCTGACACAAAGGTTTCGGTCGGAGACAGTGGTGCCCATGGCAGCTATGATTGCTTCAGAGATATTTGCGCAGGGTGCTGGAGAGCTGGAGGAGGAGGATTGATGACTTCCCTTTACAGTATGGATTCCCTTCGCGGCGCCTTGCAAGACCAGGGAGCCCCACCCTGTTTCTGAGCATCTGCATGAAAAACCAGGAGAGGAATGTGCAGTGGTGTGAGGAGGGGCAGCTCACAGGCTTGGCTCTTGTATTTAAATAACTGCTAACACGTAGGCTTTCATCCTCGGGAAGGATGCCCTTCCTGAAGGCACAGCATCATCCCATCAGCCATCAGTCGGTTAAAATGTCCATTTAACTTGGGGAGTTTGATTTTTGCTGGGGAAAAAACACAGAGGCAGCAAGCAGTGCTTCCAAATTTTAAGACCCTGGGGTTACAAGACCTGGCCGAAAGGACAAATATCAACACGTATCGTGAAGCCAGAAAGAGTTATTTTTTGCTTTGCTATTCTTAATACAATTTTTTTATGAAAGTAAGTTCTTTTGGGGGGGGAGAGTTCATTTTCAGGCAGGGCGTGGAAGGACCAGCACAGACACCCTTAGCTGGAGCAAGAGACATGAGCGAACTTCCCTTAGACGCTTGGTCCTCTGGACAGGACCCAGGCCTGTCACAGCAGCTCCGAGCAAGGCCATTCCTGCAGGAAGGCAAGGAGGTTTCAGAGTCTTCGAGAAAGGGACTGTTATGCGCTGCTCTGGAGAAAGCGGCGTTATGAATTCACAATTCATTATTACCATGGTCATGCGGACCTGCGCTGACTACTGCAGATGGCAGGTCTGACCAAGAGGAAGAGCGCTACAAAGATTTTTTTCTCTCTCCTTAAAAAAAGAAAAAAAAATTTAATTAAAGAAAGCTGCCCGCTTGCTGTTACCATTCATTCATTTTTAAGGTAAATAAATTATTTAAGGAGAAGAAAAGGACGCGTTCCCTGATGGCTGGCGTAAACGAACGCGCCCCCAGAATATAGTGCCTGGTTGGTGGCGTCCGAGCCGTTCCTGCCTGAAGGCTGCACCACCTGAAAACTGCGTGCTCTATTCTGAACTAAGACTGCGAGTTCAAAGCTGCTGAGATCACCACCTGCTCTTTTTCCTTCTCCCCATGTTATCCTCCTCCTCCTTTCAATGCACAGACCGTACCTAACAAATCCTAACAAATCCTAGCACCTAGAAAGACGCTCAGAGGCACCAGGAACACACAATCAGGTAAACTGCCTGCGGTGGCCGGCCATTCTCAAAACAAAATAGATTCCAGCAGCGGCTCCTGGAATCAAATTGGTAGGACGGCTCTGGGGCGCTCTGCTCAGATGCCAGCGCCCTGGCAGCCCAGTTTCAAAGAGGGTCTTTTCCTAAGATAGGCGGTGATTATCTTGTGGAAGTTGGCGCTGCCTACTCACACAGTTAATTGCAGTGTGAGAAGGTTCTAGAACAGTACCTCCTTGAGTTCCACCAGTAAATATGCACAGAGCGTTGTATGAGGAACATTCCAGAACACCCACCTCCCAGATAAGTCAGTGCGCTGGCTGAATAAATACCTGGGCCGCTCGTGCCTGCCATCCGACTCCATTTTTGCCTCCAGAGATGGTGTTAACGCGCCCAGAGAACCTGCAGGGTGGGGCATCTGAGTTCTTTTAGAAGGCGGCCTCCGAGAATCCGCCCTTTTCCTTTGAGGATGCCACGTTTCTGCCTTTTATAAGGAATTTGAAGAAGACAGGGTTTGCTAATCCAGCTATTTAAGGGAGTCACGGGGTTAGGAATATCATGGGTTTGAAGTATCGGAAAAATTAAGCCGTTTCTGTTTTCGTGCTTGGGTGTGTGTGTCAGGTTCAGGCCGTAGGGAGGAGCCCCCCTTTTAACCATTTTGGAAATTGGCGCTCCTTTACATTGTGATGTTGCATTCCTACACATACGTCTCTGCAGATTTCAAGGGCGCGCGGTGGCGTGCACATTTTACCACGTACGCTTACGTCCTGCACAGACTGGACTCGCTGCTTAGGACTGCTCAGTTCTCCACTTTGAGGAGACTCAGGAGTCATGGGGAAAGATCTTTGTCTCCTTCCTGGTGGGTGTCCGGCCCTGATTCTGTCACGTGTGCTGTCTCAGCACTTGGGACCACCCAGAAGCAAGCTAGGAATAAGGTTGTTCTTGTAAAGAAATAAAACACCATTTTTGCAAATGGCTAGGTAAGCCAGGTTCGGCTCTCGGCCGTAGGAAGCAGAGTAACATCTGGAACCACTGTAGTTCAGAGGCAGCTAAAAGCAACTCCTTTGGTCAAATTGCTGCAAAACTTCTTGGCTACGCATGGAATCCACAAAGTGCCCAGACTGCTAACGATCTGTTCTGGTGTTGCAGGTATGCCTCGGATACACCGGACACCAACTCTGCCCTTCTGCCTGAGAGTGGCCCCAAAATGTAAGTTCAGCAAACCAAACAAATATTGATAATTCAGGAGATGTAGGTAGAACGGCACTTCCCAGTTTTCATTTCTTCTTCCCAAGATTTGTGCTCCCTGCGAGTCTGCAAGGAGGTAATAGCATCTCCTGGGGGGATGTGCAACTTGGATGAACAGCTACTGAGTACCCGGCAGCATCACCTAGACGTGCTCGTCATATGGGCTTAGAGTATGGCCTTCTCTGCCTGTCCCCGCCACGCAGGGGCCAGGGTCGTACTTGACGAAGATGACCACGTCACGTCACTGACATGAAGTGATCGTACATGCTTAGGAGTGTCAGAGAAATGGATCTGAGTTTTAATTACCACCAGAAATGTGGGAAATTTAGGTTACAGAAAAGAAAGATCAATTTCCCCTGAAAATTAAAGATCTATGTTACAGTTTAAGTACAAAAAAAAATGGGAACTTTTGATGTCTGGGTCATGTTGCGTTGACACCCCCACCCCAGTGTCACATTGTTCTGGGGGACCTGCCCGTTCTAATCATCTCCCGGCGCAAGCTGACATCTTCTTGTATGAAGATGCAGCCAGGATCCGGACAGAGTCTTTGGGCCAAGTGAAATTCTCTGTTTACTGTCCTACCATATACATTAATCAAAATGCTGTAGTCCAAATGAGGAAGGTTGCGCTGTTAGGACCCGGTACAGGTAGGTTACAAAATGGAACATGTAAAAATCTCCAGGAGTGGTCGGGCATGGTGGCGCACGCTTGTAATCCCAGCATTTGAAAGGCTGAGGCAGGAGGATCGTGGTTTGCGGACAACCTCACTACTGAGTTAATAAGACCCTCTGCACGCCGGGCGTGGTGGCGCACGCTTGTAATCCCCGCGCTTGGGAGGCGGAGACAGGAGGATCGCGCAGGTTCGAAGCGCGCTGGCGTAAGAGACCCTGTTTCAAAAATATAAAAATAGGTCTGGGAGCGTAGCCCGGAGGTAGAAGGGCTTCCAGGAACCCCAGTACCACCAAAAAAAAAAAAAAAAAAAAAAAAAAAATAAGACCCTCTGCATGCCGGGCGTAGTGGCGCACGCTTGTGATCCCCGCGCTTGGGAGGCGGAGACAGGAGGATCGCGCAGGTTCGAAGCCAGCATCGCTGGCTTAAGAGACCCTGTTTCCAAATAAAAATATAAAAAAAATAAGTCTGGGAGTGTAGCCCAGAAGTAGAAGGGCTTCCAGGAACCCCAGTAACACCAAAAACAAAACAATAAGACCCTCTGCAACTCAGTGAGACCCTGTTTCAAAATAAAGAATAAAAAACAGGGCTGGGGGGTAGCGTGGAGGTAGAATGCCCCTGGGTTCCATCCCCAGGACCGCAAGAACACTTGACAGGAGACCATTACCATTTCACACAAAGATGTTGGGCGGTGTGGGATTGTACAGAGGCCTGGGGCTGGATCTCCTCCGTTTGACTGCTATCAAGTACTTGCAAATACGGCTCTTTAAACAGGGAGCTGCTAGCACCCGAGCTGGGTTGGACCTCTCTCCGCTTCGTTGGAGATCTCAATATGTAACTTAAAATGATTTTGAAAACTTCCAAGGCTTGTAGCGCCTTTCACCAGGGGTCAGACTCCAGGAAGCTGAATTTTGTTTTATGAGAAGCATCTCCCCGCCTTCTCTTGTCCCTCCTTTCCACCCCTTCCCCACATGTGGATTTCTCTGGAACTCGGCTCACTAAAGACCACTCCATCTCTGCTTCTCTGCAGAGCTCTTGCTAGAGCTGCTAATAGACTCTCAGCACAAATAGTGTATTGATCATTTGAAATCTCCTTTGAGCTTGACTGAATATACATAATGGGGTGTCAATCGAGGGGGAAAATCTCATAATAAATGGCAGGCGACTTATATTCATAAGAAAAAAAACGTCTTGGGCAGCACACAAAATACCATGTTTACCGTAGCATGACGGGCTGATTTCACTGGTCTCCCGTATACTCACAAGTGGATGTTTAATAGCAAAGGCGAGGGTAGAATACCAAGATGCTGGAACCTTCCTTTCTTGTTTATGTGGGAAGTATTTTTTTTTTTGTACTCTCCATAGAATATAAACATCTAGAACCACAGCCAGCAAGAAAGATCTTTCTACCTGAAGAATTCAGAAATTGCAAACAAATCTGTTGAAGTTGGTGTACAATTTAAAATCAGCCGCTGATTTATGCAGTCCATATTTTTTAAGTTTTTACCATGTGTGTATCAGCGCACACGCTTGCTGTATGCAAATACCATTTTCAGTGTGTATATAGGAAAGCTCGGCATATTTAGAGAAAAGCCTGCTTTACATAAATTATTTTTAAGAACGACTGAGCAGAGAAGTAGCCACACTTTAGGAGAGCCAGTGCTTACCCCCCCCCCCTTTTAAGTTTCCCCTTGACTGGTTAGTGAAGGAATCCCACTTTTAAAGCTTCACATGAAGTTCTTTAAAGCCACGATCCTGTCAGGGTGGAGATTATGATGGTGGGCATTTCTGGAAGGCGGTGTTTCCCAGCTGACTCGGGCGACCCCGGGCTGCTGGTTGCCTGTGGAATCTGCCGCAGTGAGAACACAGAGTATGCACCATGTTAGCTAGAATCCCACGTCATCCAGGATGGAGGGCGTTAGGGGTGGGGAGGTTGTGTTTTTCCTTGCCTGCTGAGTGGAGCAGGGTTTGACCAATTTCCATCAGAAAATCTGCATTTTTCTTAAGCAAATGAAGCCCACAGACTCTGTGCTGGTCAAATTTTCAATTTTTTATGGCAAAAAAAGAAATTACATTCCATTACATCCTGGACAAAAGTCTCTGGCAGATCTTGTGTGGTATTCAAGATGTATGATTATGTGGGGCATGGTGGCGCACACTTGTCATCCCAGCATTCGGGAGGCTGAGACAGGAGGATCGCAGTTCGAGGGCAGCCTTAGCTACTCAGTGAGACCCTGTTTCAAAATAAAAAATAAAACATCGGAGGCAGAGCGCCCCTGGGTTCCATCTCCAGCACCCAGTCATCATCGTCATGGTGTTATGCCGCCGTCCTGATCATGCCCGCTGTGTGTCCATAGCAAAAGCTTCTGTGTGCCCTTAACGTCCACTTCACTGGTTTCTGATTGACAGAGGCCCTGCAGAGCTGCTGGAGAAGCTGAGAACTTCTCAGTTGCAGAGGCTCATAACTCATAATGACGGAGAGGCTGCAGGTTGCAGTAATACCTTTCCTGAGGAAACCCCTCTGCCTGCACATCTCCTCACGTGTACACGGCTTACGCCAGTCAGAGCATTTGGAGTGTGGGCCTTCTGCACGGAGGCCGTTGGGTAGTTCACACTCGGGAAGTGATGTTGGGGTTTACGCAAAAGCTAGGTTATGCCGGAACTTTAAACTTGGTTATTTGAATAAACCTCACTAATTTTAACCCACAGAGAAATGTATGTCTGCAGCTGTTACAAATGGGGCTTATTGGATTTTTCCCAATCAAAGGCAAAAATTAAAATCCCAGGGAAAGGAAAACTGGAAAGAAAAAATGTTCCCAAAGAATTTGAGTCTGAAAGTTGCATTAGAGGCCTCATTGCGCTCTTAAATTTGGGGTAGTTTTATTAATTTATCTTAATAAGGTGAAGGAGAAGAAGAGAGTCATATGAGTGGTACAAAGGTTAATGAACCTTCCTTCTTTTCTTTCATGGTATGAGGGATCAAATCCTGGGCCTTGTGTCTATTGGGCATAGACTCTACCATTTACCTATAACCCCAGCCCTTAGATGTGGTACTGGGGTTCCTGGAAACCCTTCTATACTCCCAGACCTATTTTTTATACTTTTTTATTTGGAAACAGGGTCTCTTAAGCCACCAGCTGGCTTCGAACCTGCGAGATCCTCCTGTCTCCGCCTCCCAAGCACAGAGATTACAAGCATGCGCCACCGCCACCACGCCCAGCATTCATATCTTTTATTAAAAAGTAGTTCAGCCGGGCTTGATGGCTTAAGAGACCCTGTTACCAAATAAAAAATATAAAATAGGTCTGGGAGTGTAGCGCCCAGGTAGAATCTTTCATATATATATATATATATGAAAGATTATCTTTTGGCTACATAGTACCCAGTTTGAGAATATAAATACACTGTTTAAATAGTTTGCTTTCTTGAGTGAAGTAGAGACCAGTAGATAAGTTTCAGTATTTTTTCTAGATCTGATTAGTAGCTTTAAAAAGAATGTCAATGTAATCTTTGGGTTCTTGATGAAAGACTTTTTTTTTTTTTTTTTTTTTTGCGGGTCTGGGGATGGAACCCAGGGACATTCGACCTCCCAGCTACACCCCCGCCCTATTTTTCATTCTTTAGTTTGAAACTGGGTCTCACTGAGTTGCAGAGGGCCTCACTAAGTAGCTGAAACTGTCCACAAACCACAATCTTCCAGTCTCAGCCTCCCAAATGCTGGGATTACAAGCGTGCTCCACCACGCCCAGCTTGATGAAATTCTTAAATCATTGAAAACTCTGCTCAGCGTAAACTTCGAAAACAGAGCGGGATCTGCAGCTGTTTCACAGACATGGACGTCACAGTTCCCAGGGCTTGGTATTATGTGTGCCCAGGTGAGGTCAGGAGATGGCTGGTCCACTGTGTCTTGTCTCTGAAACTGCAGACACAGAGCTCTCTCCGTTCTGTGCCACAGATTTAGAGTTATGCTCATTTAACAGGACAGCAGCGGGACTCGTTTTTCTTCCAATAGTGATTTAAATAAGAACTAGGTTGATATAATGGATTAAGGATGATATGCTTTTTAAAAATTTGTGGGGTTTTTTTCCACTCTAATAAAAAACACATTTGGGTGAAGAAAAATTGCAGTCCATGTACTAATTTCATTCTCAGTGAAGCAATAGTTTGGTATAAATTAATTTTAATGAGTTTAGGTTTACGTTTAATAAAAAGTTTATTTTCATGTTTAATTTCTTGCTAGAAGAAAATCACCAAGAGAGTTTGCTTAGGGCATGTAATTGTTGAGCTTTCTGTAAGTTAGCTTCACTGTTGTATCAGATAAACCTCTAGCACGCGGCCTCTTAAGAACCTGTCTTCTGTGTAAGGGGGGTAACTTGTGACCATGGTCAGCTTGTGACTTACTGTACACGCTTCTTATATTAATATATGCATACTAAGTATATATAGCATACTTATTATATATTGTGTTTATTATAATAATCCATAGTTAAGTGTGTATATTTTTTCATATGACCGCAAGTCATTCCCATTAACTAGAAACCCAACACTTAGACATGACCAAATATCCTATAACATTTAATAGACTTGACTATTTTCCCTGCTTAGTGTGTGTTTGAGATACAGGCTGTGGTGAATTCATTTTCTTACTGATACCTGGATCTCAGCGTCTGATCATCTCAGTACCCTGGCTATGTAGGAGTTAGGTAGTGGGGTTTGGTTTGGTTTGGGCTGTGGGCACTGTCGGGAGTGAGATTCTCTTTAAAAAAAAAAAAAAAATCAAGAGCCGGGCATGGTGGCGCATGCTTGTAATCCCTGCGCCTGGGGGGCTGAGACAGGAGGAAGGCACGGGTTCGAAGCCAGCCTCAGCTACTTAGTGAGACCCTGTTTCCAAATAAAGTATAAAATAGGTCTGGGAGTGTAGCCTGGAGGTAGAAAAGCCCCTGGGTTCCACCCCCAGTACCACCAAAATAAATTAACTAAATAAACTGCTGATAAGTAGCACACTTCCAGGCTGTTTCCTCCCCAAGTCACTGTGGCTCCTTCAAGATGGCGCCTCGGGGACAGTGGTAAGGCAGCTGACATGCAGAGCTGGCCCTGAGGGCCTTGACTCTGTCTTGTCCAAGCAGGACTGCCAGGCTGTGAATTCTGTCTCATGAATCTGAAAGTCCAGTGTCCTTGCCAAGGCCACTCCCCATGAGGGTGACCACACCGCCTCGTCGTCTGCATCTGTTGGCCTGCTCTTTCCGCACCTGCGCCTGCTCACAAGGCCTTCAAAAGCATTTTCCTTTCTTATTGTTAGAAACAGAAGGTTTTTACAGAGTTCAAGATAAGACTGAAAAAATAGGAAATCTCCTAGTGACCCACGCTGCCGGGCTCTTTGGTTCTATGTAATCCCGGGAAGTCATTGTGGGGCCCTGAACATTAAGCCCAGATGAGCTACGCCCGGAAGGCTGTAGCCTTCATAAATCCTCTTAGGAGACAGGCCTTAGCCCAGTGTCCACAGAGCTGGCTGTGGAACGGTGGACAGACAGAAGACAGCCCCTTCCCAGGTCAGGGCATAAATTGACAGAAATTAAAGCCAAAACAGCACCAGGTGAACATTTATAGAGATTATGTCTGCGGCTACGCCCTGGAGATGTCAATAAATACAGGAACAGCAGCCGTGCCCAGGGTCATCTTCCTCCTCTTCTTGTAGTGCCCCAGGGACATCACTAACGGTGACCACACTGTGTAAACATCCTCAGCTCTCCTGGACCCCGACATGTGGCCGTCTGGGTTCTTATAGAGCATCGACCTGCAGTGACGGCCCTGTTCTCTCTGTGCCACCCAGCATGGTGTCCAAGCAATGTTGCACTCCAAAGGTGGCCAGCTGGTGTGACCAGGAAACATTTTTTTTTTTTTTAGATACCGGGGATGGAACCCAGGGGCATTCTACCTCTCTGAGCTATACCCCAGCTCTATTTTTTATTCTTTATTTTGAAACAGGGTCTGACTGAGTTGCAAAGGGCCTCACCAAGTAGCTGAGGCTGTCCTCAAATCGTGATCCTCCTGTCTTAGTCTCCCAAGTGCTGGGATTACAAGTGTGTGCCACCATGCCCGGCTTTCATTTTTTAAAAAAATCTTATTCAGTATTAAAATTTAAATTGTAAGTCACCAGCAGCAACTGGGTCACAGGTCAGCTCCACATAACGTCACGTTATGATCCGTGTGAGGTAAAGGCAGTGTCCAGCCCAAAACTGGGCGCTGGTCCATGCTGACCGAATGCCGCTGCGACTGGGGGGCACCATGCCTCTGCCTTGCAAGTCAGGGCAGCTCTGCTTCTGAATCCTTCATCAGGACGCGATGCCTGGGTGGCTGCTTGTCTGAGCCCCGTCCTTGTGGGATGGTCTCTGTCCCAGGGCCCCACTTCTCTAGTCGCTAATTTGCTAAGGCCAGCAGTCCCTCCCTGCTGCCCAGCTCCTGTGAGGGGACCTTTGCTGCGTGTGCTCTGCTGCCGCGGGTGGGGGGCCTGGGGCATGGTTTCTCAGTGCTTTTGACCCTGTTGTAGACCATGGATCCTCCTGAGTGGGTGTGCTGGGCCTTCATCCTTGAGCCCAGCCTGCGGCGGCTGTTCCCTCACTCCTGTCCAGCACACACATGCACAGGTGCACACAGGACACACACGCGTGCACACGCACCAGCACGCGTCCCGCTGTCAGCTCCTCCCTCCGTCATTCGCCCGGCTTACCAAGGCCAGCATCCCCAGAGCAGCCCCCGTGCTGTGATGCTGCCGCTTCCACGAGGACTCAGAGACAGGCGCAGCTGGCCAGTATTGGCAGCAGGGTGGTGGTGGGGGGTCCCCAGGTCCAGCACGGCCGACCCAAAGCCAGACAGCTCGGGAGGCAAATGCAGCTGGCCCAGGGCTCCCCCATGACCGCCCTGGCAGGACATCTGGAGTCGCTGCTGCTTCGAGGAGGCCTTGGATGACTGGGCAGGACCCTCGAAGCTATCCCCTGATGGAGGGGCTTCGTCCAGGCTGCTCGGGGCCTCTCCTTGCAGCTGTGGAGGGAGCTCGGTGGAGGAGGAGCAGCAGGAGGATGGAGCCGAGCATGCAGGGCAGGGCTGAGGCAGGAACCGCAGTATGCCAGGTATCCTAGTGTGGGGTGGAGATGTTGGTGGGCTGGGGCTGGGATGCTGGTTCATAGGTCTTAGGACTCCATTCTTAGTGCTCTGGGATCCCCAGGTAGAGATCCCGGGTTCTCCATCCTGCCTCTCCCTGGGAACCTTCTCCTGGTTAGCTGGGCCTGGTCTTTGGGCCGAGCTATTGACAGCCCACAGCAGCGCCAGGGTGAGGTGAGGAGCCCAGGGGCTGGGGTTCAGAGTGGGCACACTGGTAGGACTCCCTGTCTCCTGCAGTGGGGATGAGCTCTGACCCAGAGGGGGCAGCAGGGCCTGTGCACAGCGGCTGTGCAGGCTGACAGCAGCACATTCTAAGCCTGCCCCCGCCGGAAGCCAGGAGCCCTGGTGCACTGCCTGCCCACGCCTGGCCCCGAGGCCTGGGGGAAGGGATGCTCTGAGGGCCCAGCATGAGGGCATCTGGTGAACGCGGCCCCCACCCACGGACAGGAGGACGGCTCTTCTCTGCTGTCAGTCAAGCATGGCGGAAGGACAATTCACAATGGGCTTACACAGAGGAGCCCTTTCATGCCTGAGAATGGCCGTCTCGTCCATGTTTGCCCCATTTATAGACAGGATTTATAGAAGGCACTGTACTTGAACCTCAAGAGCATGGTTCCAGAGGGGTGTTTGGTCGTTTGGTTTCAGGCGCGCTGAGAGGGTCCATTGGGGGGGCACAGTGGCTGGAGACAATGGCCAGGCTGGCTGGGTGGGTGGTAGAGCGCGCTGGCACCGTGGCAGGGGCACCCTGGCCCATGGGTCTGGGAGCCAGGGATGCCGCCTCCTGGCCACAGACCTGTGATGATGTCTGTTTGACCCCAGAGCTCTGCAGAAGGGCACAGGGGCCCCTGTGGGCAGCGTGAGGCCGCCCTCCCCCAGTCGCGCCAGTTGAGACCTGTGGGGCGCGCTGATGAGGTTAGGTTACGGTATTGGGAGGGAGGGTCCTATAGACAGATGTGATTCCTTATAACCCTGGCTGCTGGCGGGCACGCCGTGTGGGCTCAGAGGAGAGGCCTCTCAACTTCATGTAGCTGTCCTTCAAGAGACCCCAGGCGGTTCAGAGAGAGTCCAACCTGCAGGAGGATCTGAGGCAGCCTGGAGCTGTGACCTGGGTCCCTCCGCCCTGTCCCACCACCAAGCCAGGTCCCCTCCTCCAGGCATCCCAGGTCTGCAGCGCATTCTCTCCCTGGAGGGGTCAGTGGATGATGGGTGATGAGGGCCTGGGCCCCGCACAGGCCAGGTCACGCTCTGCACCTGGCTGAGCTCAGAGCATCGCCCACTTTGGGAACGGCCACGAGTGGGCTCCGTTGCCCTCAGACGGGCCTCATGTTGACCACTGGGTCCTTGAGCATCACGGTCCAGGGCCTTTCGCGGTCGCTGGCGTCTCTGGGCGCAGCACTTGGCAGTGATGTTCTCTTATTCTCATAACCACCAGAGCAGTACGAATTGTTATCACCACTTTGCAAATGAAAAGGAACTGGCTCAGAGAGGGCCGCCATGGCTCAAGGTTGCAGGGCTGGCAAGAGGTGGGCTTTTGCCACCCTGCCCTCTCGGGCCTGGACTTCTAGCTGCAGCAGCCCAGGCTCTGGGCCCTCCTCACCATCTCCTGCAGGTGTTTCTGAGTCAGGAGCTTTAGAAGAAGAGAAAGCGCAATAGAGGCCCAGGCTTGGTGTGCTCCCGAGGCCCCGCCTCCCAGCCACCGCTGCCTCCCAGCCAGCTTCAGGATCCATCCACATGGCACCCAGGCCGCTGTCTCCTGCCTTCCTGCACACCAGTGAGTCATTTCCTCAACTGTTCTCCCTGGAGGTTTTATTCCTATTAGAAGAAGAAAGAACTTCCTCCAGCATCGTCTTTGTTTGAATCTTAGACTCATATCTCTGCGTAATGTCTAGCCATATGCTGTCACGCCCCCGGAGGTGGGCTTGGGGGTCTGTACCCTGCATCATCACCCTAATGATCAGGCACAGCACCTCAGGCTCCACAGCGTAGCTGGAGAGGGGCTGAGAAGGGGGCACAGGCTCAGGGCACATACACCTGTCTCCGAAGCTTCATACCCAGGATGAGAAGCCACAACAGCTGGGGCACAGGCGGAGAGAGTGGAGCTGAGGCGAGGGGCTGACACCATCGTGCAGGGCTACACTCCCAAGCCTGCGCTAGGGCACAGTGGAGCACGCACTTGAGTGCAGATGTCCTGGGTTCGGATCCTGGCTCTGCTGCTTGTCTGTGCGGTGGGCCTCCACTCAACCTCTCTCTATGTGCAGCCTTTTTTTTTTCTTTTTTCTTTTTTTTTTTTGCGGATCTAGGGATGGAACCCAGGGGCATTCTACCTTGGAGCTACACCCCCAGCCCTATTTTTTATTCTTTATTTTGAAACAGGGTCTCACTAAGTTGCAGAGGGCCTCACTAAGTAGCTGAGGCTGTCCGCGAACCGAGATCCTCCCGTCTCAGCCTCCCAGATGCTGGGATTACAAGCGTGCACCACCACGCCCGGCTAGGTTCTGAATCTGCAAAACGGTGACACCGCCTCACGTGGTAGTCGTGAGGACTGAGCGCGTGCAGCTTTAGCACCGTAAGAAATGTGCAGGGCACGGGGTAGGTGATCGGTGTTGGCCGCGACAGCCTGGCTTCTGGAAGGATCTGTTCAGAACAAGCACTAAGTGTTTTCCACACAGTGAAGATCTGTGTGTTGAGTCGGCAGAGAGAGTTGACAGCTGATGAGAGGTGCCCATCTCAAATCAGCAGAGACCGTGCCGGCCGCATGCCAGGGCTCAGGATGCGTGTGTGTGTGTGTGTGTGTGTGTGTGTGTGTGTGTGACTGGACGTGGAACCCAGGGGTTTTTTACCTCCAGGCTACACTCCCACAACTATTTTATGTTTGAACCTTTGTGATCCTCCTGTCTCAGCCTCCCAAGTGCTGGGATTACGAGCATGTGCTCGGGGATTTCATTTATCTATGCCATGCTGGGTTTCATGCGGGGCTGGAGCTGCCTTCCTTCCGTTGCTTTTGTACAACACGCTGCTACCTGCCGGGTGAGGTCAGGGCAGGAGCCAGCCCTGCTCTGGACGCCGGGCTGGCCTCTCGGCGCCGTCCACCCTGTTTCCCTGCTCTCCGGGCTCTGCTTTTACCTTTGATGCCTTACACCTGACGGCGCTGGGGAGGGATTCGCCCACCTGCCTGTGTACATCGGTGTCTTTCTGAATGGTTCCTGCAGATGTGTGTCTCGGCCCTGTCACAGAAGCAGCCCCTGTGCATGCGTCCTGAGTGGCTGGTGCAGGCGCTCTGGGCCCCTGGGGAGCGGGCCCAGCTAGCCCCTCACAGCCACTCGGATCCTGTCTGGATTCCACAAAGCCAGCAGCCCAGGCTCTGGCCACAAGGTACAGCAGAGGCTGTGGTTAAAGGATGTACCCAGCCCTCGCTGCCCCAGCTGCTCCCTCTGGGACATCTTAGCCTCAGGGGGGCCAGGGAGCATCTCCCGCAATTACCAGGCACCAGGAACCCCAGGCAGCTGGCTGCACACCCCAACCCTGCAGTCGCTCCCACCCACCCCACCCACGCCCAGGCTTCCTCCCTCCTTTGACGCCCCCACCTGGTTCACGTGGAGCCCACCCCTCGCACAGCGCCTGTGCAGTTGGTGCAGACGCAGACGCTCACGCCGTGCCTCTGTCTCCCCCAGGGGTTTCTGTGCATTCCTGTACAACACTGCAGCTTCCGCTGAACACGTGAGGGGCTTTCTGGATGGCCAGGGCCCAAGGGCAGGACCGTGTCCACGTCGTGCGCTCTGCGTTGTAGCGATAGGCCTGTCCTTATGCTCAGGAAGCTGTCTGCCTGGAAGCCGAGGGGACCTGCTGGGGGTCTCGGGGCAAGGGCACATCATTGAGGAAATTGGTACCCCAAGCCCACCCGCCCGCCCCCTGGCTCTGAGGGCCAGCTAGCAGCGCTGCAGGCTAGCGGTGCCTCACCATGGGCCAGCTCCTGGGCAGGTCCCCGGAGCGGCAGGGTGGGTCCCTGAGGCTGTCTCCACTGTAGCTCGGCCAGCTCGGTCCTATACTGCTCAGCCGGCGGCTCGGAGGAGCTAGTGGACGGCCTCTCTCTCTCCCTTGCTGCCCAGGAGAAAGCAAGGGCTCCAACCCCATCTGCCTTCTTGTGGTTGCCATACTGTCTCCCAATCGTCCAGATGGGGTCCCAAAGCCGGGACCGTTCAGACATTATGGTCTTGTAAGCCAGGTGGGCAGTTGGTGCCCCCAAGAATCTGGGAAGCGCCCCGGTCTGCGGAGGAGAGGTCCGCTCAGTTGGCTGTGTGTGGCTAGGATAAGGGCCTGCCGGGACTGAGGCGCGTGAGCACTGACCCCAAGCTGGGTGTCACCAGTGTCCTACGGGAGCATCATGGAGGCAGGGAAACATGGCAGCCAGTCTCCCTGCAGCGGTGTCCGTGTCAGCCTGTGGGGCTGGCTGGCGGTCAGCGAGGGCGGCAGGGCAGAGGGACGGGTGGGTTCTCGTGGGGTGGTGGGCAGGGTGGAGAGACTGTAGGATGGTAGCAGGGAGTGAGTCACAGAAAAGGCAGAGAGGCCAAAGAACCCGGGAAGCAGCCATTGGAATTGCATGGCGAGGGTCTTTGGGCCTGCTGGGCATCAGGATTCCAGCTCGTCACCGGCTGGTTCTTTAGCTGAGCTTCAACTTCTCATGCCCAGTGCTGCCCAGCCCAGCCCCTGCGCCCAGGCCTGATGGGGGCATAAAATACGCTGCTCCCCACCAAGGTGGCAAGCCCCCGCCGCCCTGGGCATGGCCTCACAGGACAGAACCCCCCGCAGGTGTGCTCAGAGCCCCACCAACAGCCCACCCTGGCCCCCGCGCCCCTGCCGTCCGGAGCCTCCCAGTTAGGTAGGTGCCCGAGCTCCTGCAGCTGATGGAGGGGACCCAGCCAGGGCCGCAGTCACAGCAGGGCTCAGCCCATCGGGTACGCCTCTCTCCCCTTATCAACTCCTCTCCGCCAGCTCCCCAGAGCCTTGCGGTTCCAACCGCGTCCTCCTCACCCCACACCTCCCAGGGCAGGTCAGAGGGAAAGCACTGGCCCTCAGAGGCACCCAGGCTCATGGCTCTATAGACCCCGCCCCGTCTCCTCAGCCCAGCCCCTCTCCAAGCCAACGATGGAACCCTCCACCCTGTATCCCTGACAGAATTGGGAGAAATGTTGACTCTTGTCTTTGATAAAGGAAGCCAGCTGTGCTTGGGAGGCTGAAACAGGAGGATGACAGGTTCCAGGGTGGCCTCAGCAAGGAGCAAGATTCCAATCTAGCAAGACTGTTTCAAAAGAAAAATAAAATAGGGCTGAGGGTGTAGCTCGGAGGTAGAAAATTCCAAGGTTCAATCCCCAACACCACACAGACAGAAAGAAAAAGAGGGAGGGAGGGAGGAAGGAAGAAAGCTGGTTGTGGTGCACCTGTGGTCCCAACTTCAGAGGAGGCTGAAGCGGGAGGATCCTTTGAGCTGAGGGGCTTAAGACCAGCTGCACAACAAAGCAAGAGAAAAAGAGAAAAGAAAAAAGAGACAAAGACGCCCACATGCCTCCCGCCAGCCTGGAGGGGAGGGTGGTTCCCAAAGCTTTCCATCCTCTGACCGCATCCTTCCCTTGGGTCTCCGTTCTTGCCCGCTTCTGGGTGCTGGAGCCAGATTGGGCTCTGCTCTCCAGCAGATGGCACGTCAAGTCAAGGGCGTGGGGGAAGGCTCTGCATGGGTCCCCTTGGCCCTGGGGTAGAAGGGACTCGTCTCAGGCTTGGCCCTCCTCACCCAATGTGGCCACGCAGGGAGTAGCGGTGGCACCGAGGTGAGGGCAGACGAGCACTGAAAGGTGTTCCTGGAGCAGAGCCAGGGACCCGTTCCCGCAGTCTCCTCCTGAGCTTCGGATCCCCAAGGGACGCCCATGTAACCCCAGACGATGGGACAGGAGCTTTCTGGGTTCTCCCTCCTATCTCTTCGCATCTTCAGCCAAAGAGAACTGTCGCTTCCCACCACCTGCCATAGGGCCGCCAAGACCAAGCCTGAATCAAGGTGTGCCTGCTCTGTTGTGGTGTTTTGGCACGGATACTTTAGTGGTTTAAGTCCCCCTGACCCCGTAACTCTGTGGGGTTGTGCTGGTTTTGATAATTACTGTGTCGCGTGACTCTGTGAGAGACTCCCCAAGCACTCATGGTGACCGCCTCCGTCATCACGCAAGGGTCACACATGGCCCAGAAGTGTTAACGCAAGGCCAGGAATTGCATCCCCAGTGATGCCTCAGATGACAGCCCCAGGCCCCCACGGCTGCCGGCCCTAGCCAAGCTGAACGTAAAGTAGACCATGCGCCAGCTGATTTGGGCTTAGCCTGTTTTTTTAGGGTTATGGGCCAGTGAACCAATGGGTTCGTCCTGCATGTCTTGTGAAAAAGAGGACGCGCTAGCTCGGGGACTGTTAACAAGCCCCAAGGAGGGAAATGAGCTGGTTCTGCGGTCAGGTGCAGAACACGCAGAGGCGGGGCCCACGTAGACTCAGCGCCACACCAGAGACAGAAAGCTCCGGATGTTTACACAGCTGGCGATGCTGCCAGCCCGCAGAGGTCTTTTTAAACCATAATTGCCATGATAAACATTTTCCTATAGAGGATAAAAACAATTAGAAATTTGAACCCTGTTGTCCAGCTCCTGTAATGGCAAGGGTTCTTCTGTCTTTCCTTAGAAATGGAAAGACTTAAATTTTTTACTTTACCAAATAGATGATTTATAATTAATTTTCATTCTTCCAGTGAGTATTTATGTGAATTATTCTGTTTTTCCTATGGAACAATTTATGAACACAAAATATGATATTTTTCCTACCAAGATGAAACTTTTTATTTTTTTTAAATATCACCATAAAACAGTTGGGTAGTGGGTTTTTTTTTGTTTTTGCTTTGCTTTTGTAGAATATAGGGATGACCCCCAAAGTCTTACCTGGTTAAATTTATATCTTCTTCAAAATTCTCCCAATTCAGCTGGGCATAGGTGAATGCCTGTGATCTCCATACTTGGAGGCTGAGACAGGAGGATTGCAGGTTTGAGGACAGCCTCAGCAACAACTTCGCTAGACTCTGTTTCAGAATTAAAATAAGTCGAGATAGTGGTTCATGCTGGTAATCTCAGTACTTGGGAGGCAGAGTCAGAAGTACAGGTTCACAAACAGCCTCAAAAACTTAGTGAGGCCCTATTTTTAAAAAATGTATTTTAGAAAGGAATAGAATCAGATCGGGTACAGCATATAGTAGAATGCCCCTGGGTTCTATCCCCAGTGCCACTAAATAAATAAAACATAAATAAGAAGTAAAACCCAAAAATTAAAAAAAAAAAGGCTGAGAATATAGCTTGGTGGTAGAATGCCCCTGGGTCAATCCCCAATACCAACATTTTCCTTTTCTTTTTCTTTTTCTTTTTTTTTTTTTTTTGTTTTTGTTTTTGTGAGTCTGGGGCTGGAACCCAGGGGCATCAGACCTCCAAGCTCACACCCTCTGCCCTATTTTTTATTCTTTATCTTGAAACAGGGTCTCAGTGATTTGCCCAGGGCCTCACTAAGTAGCAGAGGCTGGTCACCAACAGTGATCCTTCTGTCTCAGCTTCCCAAATGCTGGGATTACAAGTGTGTGCCACCATGCCCGGCTTAATTCTTCTATTACTACTTTATTTTCTGGAATGCTTGCAGTGGTGACCAATAGGAAGCTCAATAGAGACTTCGCAAACCCATCCCCATTTCTTTGTAAGCAATGCATTTCGCGGCTCGTGCCTTGAACGTAGCTTCTGAGCTGCAGACGCCAGTGTTTCACGAGAGGGATTTGATGAGTGTATTAGGCATCCTGGCTGCAGGTGGAGGGAGCTCCCAGGGAGGGAGAGGTTGGTGCAGGAACCAAGCCCCACCACCTTGCCAGCCGAGTTAGAATGCCAGCTGCAGCCGGGCGTGGCATCACCGCGCTTGGGAGGCTGAGACAGGAGGCTCGCACATGTTTGAAGGCAGCCTCAGCTACTGAGTGAGGCTCTCAGCAACTTAGTGAGACCCTGTTTCTACATAAAGCATAAAAAAGGTCTGGGAGTATAGCCTGGAGGTAGAAAGCCCCTGGGTTCCACCCCCAGTACCACCAAAAAAAAAGAATGTCATTTTCCCAAAAGAGAGGATTTTTTTTTTCCAGAAAAAGGGAAATTTTGTTTTTAAGACCCGAGTAAGCTTATCAGCCAGGACAGATTTAGAATTCTAGTCCTGACTGGGAAGCGGGAAGCAGGAGAGAGAGTCCTTGAGTGTCCCATTAGGAGGTGGGGAGTACGCTGAGAATACAACGTGATTCTAGGGTTAGAATAAGTGGGGTGTAATTGGAAATAACAAGCAAAAATATGTGTGCCACCTCGCCAGACCTCGGAGTGAGCCTGCCCCAGCAGAGCGGTGATTGTCTCTGCCTGGCATTTGTTCACCCAGGATCCTGGGCCGCCATGTTCGCTGGCGGGTGTGAGGGCTGAAGGAGTCTGGACAGGAGCTGTCCCTTGGCGGCCCTGATAAATTAAAAATTTGCATATGCATGACAGTTTTGCCATCAGCCATCACTGTAAGAAAGCAAATAAAGTGGAAAGCATTTAGAGGAAACCCTGACTCTAATCAAGCTCTTTAAAATAGATGCATCTAAAGGCTATTGATTGGTTGAGATCCATCTTTCTGAGCGTCCCATTATTCTGAGGAGTGAATCCCAGCTCTGGGGGCGCCGCAAGCCAAGCTGGTGTTCCTGAAGGCATTTTGGTCCCCCCACCCCCACCCCCGGGGGGCTACTTCCCAGCAGATCCCAATGCAAATGTTTCCTGAACATGAACATTCTCTGTTTTCAGGATGCCTGAAGGGGAAAAAAAAAAAAAAAAACAGCACCCACGAGTGGGAACAATGTTGTAATCTGCTTTGTCTGCATCTGAGGACAGTAAACAACGCCCCAGCTATAAAACACCAGCCATCTCAGAGCGCCTCACAAAATTAATTCTAAGAACGATGTTTTGTCGGGGACTCCATCTCTGTGTTCTGGGTACCAAAGGCATTCTGTCCTGGCCCGATTTTCTTAACCCCTATCGATCCTAGCCCGGGAATGAATGGGGGAAGAGTGGTGTCGTCCCGGGTCTTTATTCCACAACCCTGGCCACAAGGGCTCCCCTACCTGCAGGCTAGATGCCAGCCACCAGCCATCATTTCTCAGTGAAAAGAACCTTCAGCTCCGTTACCTCCTGGAGAGAGCTGATTTTTCCAGCAGTCAGGCTTGATCTGGGTAAATAATTAGCTGGAGAGGGAAGACATCGTCCTGGTGCTGTCTGTGATTCGCTAACGTAGCCAGGGCCCGCGATTCCACGCCGCCCCACAATCTGCGGCCTTTCCTAAAGCTGCCTAGGGAGGGAGAGACGAGGGGAGCCGGGGCCGCAACAGGGACAAAGCCAGTTGTTTGAATTTGTCTTGAAAGAACTAATGGCATTTTTCATTCTTTTGGTAAGACCGAGCAAACAGCGCTGGCTCTTTATCTGCAGAGAAGAAGGTGAATCTTAAGCTGCCCCTCTCCCCGCCACCCCTGCCCTGCAGACCTTCTATGCCCCGGTGCAGTTGCCCAGGTGTGTTGACTTCTCTCTAAAACACTGCCAACCCCTGGCTTGCTGGAGTTCGCAGGGCTCTGGGCCGTGCAGGCAAATCGCATTTCTCATCAGGCCGACTCTGCAGTGGTTAATAGCTTGCTGTTGAACTTTTACAGCTGCTCATTCAAAACCAATTTAAAAAAAAAATAAGCTGTTGTGGTAAAATATGTGTCTCCACAAATGCCCGTTATTCTGAAACTTTATCACACTCCATCCCGTCCGGGGGTGCTCAAGGCCGGAGAAGCGCAACAGAATAAAGAACGGACAAACTCTGCTGAGGGTCTAGTGAAATCTCTTCCCTGTGTTTCTAGTCACAACTTGAAACGGGGTCACGGTAAGAAAGGCAGTCTGATTTCTTGATAACTAGTGATTGTACTTGTGTTTTAATACTTTCGGAAAGACACGTGTTGTTACCGCATGAACAGTAAGAAGTAGAAAAAGGTAATTGGGATAATTAAAATTCACAATGGGCATGTTGAACGCGATTCCATGCTCACCGCAAAGGCCCTTAACAAACAGTTCCTGGACCTGGACTCATCCTTTCTGGATAACAGGCAGCCTGTTAGTGTGGGTGGCTTCCCGGACGAGGGAGAGAGACCCTACGGGGCATGGAAGTTCTCCCACCCAGGCCCAGCGCACAGACTGACTTGTCTATCACAGGTTCCAGGATGAAGCGTGTTCTCTGTGAATAGAGTTGAATATGCGCTTCTCCAGCAAATGGTTGCTGAGTCTTCCACAAAGCTGACTGGCAGTGTTGTGCTTCGGTTTCCAGCATGGTAGCTTTTGCTGGGTGCTCGGATTGTGACGATGTAGACACTCTGGGCCCTTCTCGAGGGTCAACCGGCCCCTGAGGAGCACTGCACCGTGAGGTTAGAGTGTTTCTGCTAGTGTATTTAAGCTGAGTGTGGTGATGCATGCCTGTAACCAGAGAACTTGAGAGGCGGAGACAGAAGGATTGAAGGTTCAAGGCCAGCTTGGCCACTTACTGAGACCCTCGGCAACTTAGCCAGGCCCTGTTTCAAAATAAAAAGGATCATCAAGGGTGTAGCTTGGAGATAGAATACTCCAGGGTTCAGTCCCCAGTACCAAGAGACAACCCAAACAGCAACAACAAAAATTTAGACCAAATCTCTCCTGGCTGAAGACTTTTTTTCTTTTCAGTTTTGTATCCGTTCAGTAAAAGTTTGCCTTGAGCCTCAAAAGCAGCCATGTTGGCCAGTGTTAACATGGAACCTGGAATGGACTGGACTCGTCCTCCTCCTCCTCTTTCTTTGCTCCCTCCCTCCCTTCTCCTTCTCTTTCCCTCCCTTCTTCCACCCCAAGCCCCCAAGGTCTCTGGGCCCTGCACAGTCCGTGGACTTGCAGGAAGGAACCTGGGGTGACAGGTGGGACAGGAGGCTGCCAAGCGCTTTCTGGTTTCTTCCAGGTCCTCGCATCACTTTCTGGAGGGTCCTAGGGGCGCCTGACCCGCCATGGTGGGGCGGGCAGGGCCAGCGTGAGGAGGACCTCAGGTGTAACCCGAGGAGCTGCCGCCACAGAGCCACGAGGGGACCCTTTCTACACCGCCACTCACAGGTTGCCGCTTCTAGCGCAAAGCCAGGCTCGCCTGCCGGCCCGGGTGGGAAGTCTTTGTCTCCAGTGCTCCCAGCGCTCCCAGCGTCCCATTGATTTTTGGCCCCCGCTGCAGCAAGTTGGAGGCTGGCGAGGCTCCGCGGGTGGGGGCGGGCCATGCCGGAGCCTCTGTTCTGCCTGGCGGCGGCTCGAGCTCCAAGATGGTTTTTAACAGTTTTCTCCTCGACCTGGCAGAGTCACCGACTTCTGTCAATACCGCCTGACAGGGTAAGTGGCGGGCGGCTCCCCCGGGGTGCTGCTGCCCCCTGCTCCGCTCTGCTGCTCCGCTGGGCTGGCCGGCGCACCCTGTGAGGCCGCCAGCCGCTCTGCCCTTCCCCAAGGTGAGGGATGACCGCGCTCACTGGAGCTCCCGCACCCAGCTGCCTCCTCCCCAGCCTCCTCCTGGGACCTTCCTCCTGCAGGTAAACTCCCTGGCAGGGCATCTTTCTCAGGGCATGTAGCCGCCTTCCTGGGCTGCGCTCTTGCTCTCAGGGTCCTGAGAGGCACAGAGACACAGAGGTGTAGGGAGAGGCTCAGAGGCTCCGGGAGACGGTGGTGGCCATTCACATGCAATTCTAAACCTATCTGGTATTGCTGCATCCGTGCCACTGCGGCTGATGTATTGATTCTTGTCGACAGTGTCTTGTATTTTACCATTTTGGCAAGCCTGCATCCCAGGACGCGCCCACCCACCCCAGACACCTTCTTCCCCAGGCAGGAAAGACAATGGCTGTCCTTGCAGCCCCACCCCTTCAGCTCCCAGCCTAGTGACCGCTGACTTGCTTTATGAGGAACTAATTAGCAATGCCCCCACCCCCGCCCCAGAAGAATCATTGAACTAAAAAAAGCACACAAGCTATTTTTTTTTTTAAATAAAGCAACACTTGACAAGTTATTGCTTCTGGGGTGTGGGGGACAGATTAGACAATGGGTGTGTTGTTTCAGCTGGGGTGATTCTAGGATGGGTGCTGTGTCTGGGGAACAGTCGCGGGCTTATTTCCATCAATAGATGAATGTAGAGATTACGTTTTCATTACAAAGGAGGCTGCCTATGAGAGAGAGCGGTGGCAAGGGCACTGCTGTGTGCTGTTTTCTTTGGGACCCTAACTTTATTCTTGAACTTGATTTCCACTGTCCCCTGGTCTCCACTCTCCACTCGTCCATCCAGGACTCCATCATTTAAGGGAAAATGGCCTCCACAGACACACTTAGATTTCGGGGAACTCGGTGCCTATGCACTTGGCCTGGGTGTGTTATGAATCTGGTAGGGTTTTCTATTCAGGAATCCACAGCCACGTGTGTGGGTATGAACCCCACAGCCAGATTATCTAAGTGGCCTTTAAAAGATATTTTTTGAGCCAGTGGTCACTTAGCAGATATATCTTTATAGATCCTGATAAGGCCATTTTTTAGTTTTGATACTTTAAAAGCGTGCTCAACCCAACTGGTTCTAATGGGTGTTAAAAAGTGTTTTTCCAACAAAAGATGCTTATGTTGTTACTGATTAAATCATTATAAGTTTTCTATATGGAAATAGCCGATCTAACAATAGAAATTTTATGACATAAAGTACTGCTCTGATCTTAAACTTTGCAAAAGATGGGTGTTACTGTATATAGGTTGAGAGGACAGGCCACCTATGAAGGAGAGCCAGGGACAGGAACATTTGTTTTGGGTACATGCTTTCTGCACACTTACTGTGAATTCTTCTAGGTACGTCTCCATCACTCTTTAAAAATTACCCACTGACTGTGGAATGCACTCTCAACTTATATCGCATGTAAGATAAGTGTGCCCTGCCCATGGACGTACGTGGTTTACTCCGCCGGTAGAAATGGCAGCCATCGGGATGGGGTTGCTGGGCCTCTGTGGGCAGAGGGAGCGAGAACCCGCCCCAGAGGGCAACTTACAAGTAGCCCGGGGACAAGGGGGCTTTTCTTTGGTGTCAGTTCTCAAGCCGGGTCCGTGTGGTGGCCTTGCATCCACTCACGTTGGAGTGATTATAAAATCAAGAAGGCAGAAAAATGACTAGGGAATGTGTTGTCTTTCTTCGGTACGTATGTTACTACAAAAATGTTTGGAAGGCCTTTGTTGTCTGCTGAAAACGTGATGCTGTGCATATGGTCTAATAAGGACTTTTAAAGGTGTAACCTAGGAGGTTGAAGTTGGAATGTGATAGTTTACGTAGACTTGGAGCGTATTTTGAGTCTGGGTGCTGGTTTTATAGAAGGCACGGTACCTTTGTCCACACCACGCACAGAAGGGATGTATACGGGCTCGCCGAGCCAGGTGAGCGGCACACAGATCCTCCTGAGGTCTCCAGGATAACAGGAACTTAGCACAGAGCCTGTGAGGAGGGGAGTGGGTGAGCTGGGGTCACGGCCCCTGCACAGAGACACTGTGCCCCGAGAGGTGGATTTTTGCCTGAGTCTCTCTGTGGCCTTTTGTTAGCCGTGGGTGGTATTGGCATTCAGTCCCTGGGGAGGATTATGCTGTGTATAATCTTTTACCGATGGTCTGAATTCCATTGTTTTACTATGAAATGCGTGCACGCAAACGCGCTCATTAAACAACAACCCCCCAGAGTCTGCGTCCTTGCAGTACTCTTAAAACCCATTTAAGACCATAAGGGGATTTGTAAAAACACCACTCCAAACCATGGCTTTCAGATCACCAGTTGTGACTTTTTCCCCCCTACCTAGGAAGTAACATTTTCTCTACCAGAAACTCTTGATTGTTAAAAAGGTAGGGTTATTCTTGTTGTTTTTTGCTTGTTGGTTTGATTGTTTAGGCTTTTGTCTTAGAATAACAACGTGGAATGCCTCTCAGTATCACGAACATTGGAGGCAGACATCTTATTCTTATTTGATGTTCAAATATCACTAAGAAAACCCCGCTCTGTTCTCTTTTTGATGAATAATTAACAGGGAACTGTTTAATATAAAAGCTATACATTGTGTCATGGCTGTCTCAGTTGAGTCGGGAAGCAGGGAGCAGTCATTTTGCAGATCCTATTGATCTGCCCTCGTCATCAGAGGCGATATAAGGAACGAAAGCTGGGGAGTATCGAAGGTATTTGTGTAGATATTTTCCAGGCACACAAACCTACCCGTTGTATTTTTAAATGTGACCAGAAATGATGTTCTTTGTGCTGTTTTGTTTGGGTTCTGGGGATTGAACCCAGGGGCATTCGACCTCCAACCTACGCTCCAGCCCATTTTGTTTTTTACTTTGAAACAGGGTCTCTCTAAGTTGCTGAGGTTAGACTCAAACCCGTGGTCCTCCTGGCTCAGCCTCCCGGGTATTGGGATTACGTGGCCTGGCTCAGATGGAGTTCTTGGCTCCATGGCTGTGGGTACTGCTCTCCCTGCTCTGGGGGTGGGGGGCCCTTGGCTGCCACCCCAGGAAGTCTCAACGTCCCCAGAGAGTACAGATGGAGTGTGAATCTCTGCCCACGCTGGGAGAGCCTCTCTGCTGGTACCCAGGGTTTGATTTTTAGCCACCTTTCAGTTCAGCTGTCTCTAGCTCAGCTTAACATGACTCTTTGGGGGTTGGGATAATTTCCCCCAAAAAAGAACCACATCTTCTGTGTACTCGAATGGCGCTTAGTTTCGATATAGTTTGCAGAACTCTGCTCTGGGGAGAGTGTAGAAGACCCTCGTGGCTGCTGCTTTGTGGAATTTACATATTTTAAGCACATTATTTCAGGTCATTGGCCTATTTTGTTACTCTAGATGATTGAACCAGTGTTAACCAACCCCACATATCCTGGAAAGAAGAAATTAAGAACAGCTCTGCCAAGCCCCAGAGGTCCTCTAGTAACTAGTTTCTAATAGAGTCAAAGAGAAAAGGTCTCACCCTGTCTTCAAATTTTATCCCAAATACAGTGCTTTTCTGGGCTGGTAATCAGTAGTGACTGGCATGGGCTCTGACTTGCCAGGGAGTTTATTGTCCGTCCTCCAGAGACTGCCTCCTCTCCACCAAAGTCTCCAGGTGGCTCAAGAGTGAGGCAGGAGCTTCCCCTCTGGGCTTGCGGGGTCCCAGCCTGAAACCCCAGCTGCACAGGAGCACCCGGGTGTTGGGCCACTACACGGCAGTTTCTGGTTTGGGGAGTTTAAGAGTGGCACTGTCTCTCGGAATGTCTAAGAAACACACGAGGAGCCCTGGATGCTCGATGCGGTTACGCAGCCCAAAGATAAATTGTGACATATTCTTGCACTTATTTTAAAGCCTAACCTTCACACCCTCACGGAGCTGTCACAGGCACCTCAGTCAGACGTGGCTGGGTGGGAATGGGAATGTATGCGAGTCTGGTCTGAGTGCTAAATTCGGCTTGGGGAGTGACCAGTCTGCCTTTTCCTTAAATTGTGAAGACGGGGGACCTATTGTGGCACAGATGGAGACCTGACAAAGATCACATCCCTTGCTCAGACCTCTTTGCCCCAAAGAAGTCGTCCTTCCACGCCTGCATGGGGCGGGAGGAGGACAGCCTCCGGAGGCCCTGCCTGCGCTGTTTGGCCTCCGGGGGTTGCAGGTGGCATCCTGCTCGTGCTGAGGTTGATGTGTATTCGCAGAGCACAATCCATCCGACCGGGAAGATGGTAGACAGGGACGTTAGCTGAGGAATCACGCCCAGTGGGCTGTGAGCCGGCGAGGCTGCTCCTGCTGTCTCTCCTGGAAGAAGCTGTGGTGGTCGTGGAAACCGTGGCTTTGTGGCATTGCCTTCGTTCTCGGCGACAGTCCAGCAGGACTGGAATGAGGCCAGCATCAGGCCACTTCTGACCCACAAAGCAGCGGCTCCCGTCTCTCCCTATTTCCAATCTTGTTCTACTTCTGCGCACAGTAACCAGATCATGCAATTCCCTTGCCTAAACCCGTGCAGTCGGCTCCTTGGGGCCCTTAATAAGGTCTAGGTTCTTCACCTTGGCCTGGTCAGGGGTCCTCCGGGACCTGGCCCCTGCCAGCGCCGTCTCGGTCTCCTCCCTCCCAAGCTGGCCTCCTGGCTCTTCCCAGAATTCACCAGGAATTCTGTGCCTCAGGATCCTTGCACATGCCCCTGGTATTCTAGAGCTGGCTGCTGCTTGTAATCTGAGCCTCAAGTCAAATTCCACCTCTGCAGAGAGGCCGTTCCTGGTGCCTCTATCTGAAGGAACCTTTCCACTCAACCCTAACCCTTCGTCCTTTCCAGTTTCTTCCAAGTGCATTATCCCTGTCTCAGATTTCCCTGCTGGTTTGCTTGCTTTTTGTCATTTCTGGTAAGATGATGCTCTTTAATGGTACCTTCAAATCTTGCCTGTGGCTGTGATTCTGTGACTCGTTAGCAGGTCAAGTTAGAGCTCTTCAACACGGGGGCATGCTTGCCACGGGACAGTGCCGTGTGTCTCTGCCCCCAGCCAGCTGCAGCTTTTGAGCAAAACTCTGCACGTGGTCTAAGGCTTTTGCCAATCCAGGCCAACTTCTTTTCTTTTTTCTAGGCTTTAGAGTTCTGACCTGTTCCATCCTCCCACCTAAGTCCAGGAAATGCCCCCCTTCCCCGAGTTTCCAAGCCCCACAGGAGAACTAGGCCAAGTGTTTTAGATCTTTTGCCTCTTCTGTGTGTTTTTAACCAGATTTTGTCAGACTGCAGAATTAGCATGGATTTGTAAATACACAGGCGCATAACCGCTGTGCAGCGTCTGGACGGAAACTTGCTCCTAGACCCTGCTCGCTGCTCCCAGGGACACGCTGGTCCTGCACACCCTGGGCAGGCACGCAGCATCCAAAATGATCGCTGTCTTTCCTCTGCGTCTGTTCAGTTCTTTCTTCATACACAGGGCCATTCTGAAACCCATCGATGCCTTTGTGTGTGTGTGTGTGTGTGTGTGTGTGTGTGTGTGGTACTGGGGATGGAACACAGGGGCATTGTACCTCCAATCTATACTCCCAGCTCTATTTCTTAGTATTTTTATTTATTTTATTTTATTTGTGGGTATGGGAATGGAACCCAGGGGCATTCGACCTCCGAGCTACACCCCCTGTCCTATTTTTGTATTCTTTATTTTGAAACAGGGTCTCATTGAGTTGCAGAGGGCCTCACTAAGTAGCTGAGGCTGTCCTTAAACCACGATCCTCCAGGTCTCTGCCTCCCGAATGCTGGGATTACAAGCATGCGCCACCACGCCCGGCCTCGTCAATGCCTGAGGACTATCATTTCTGGATCATGTAGACATCGGTGTAATGTGAACAGAATGCCTTACAAGTTCTCAC
The DNA here is from genome assembly GCF_963383645.1 of Muscardinus avellanarius. Lineage (NCBI taxonomy): Eukaryota > Metazoa > Chordata > Mammalia > Rodentia > Gliridae > Muscardinus > Muscardinus avellanarius. The sequence goes on from NC_137804.1 coordinate 6,756,315, forward strand.
TGGGAGAGGCAGAAACAACGTCGGGTGGCTTAGGGAACCCGGTACCAACTCCACTGGCGGGGGTGAGTCTCCTCTACCTCGGGAGAGGAGCTTTTGGTCAGTCAAAGGACCAGCCACTGGAAGATGAACAGATAAATGGGAGACGCGGGAGGAGAGGGTGAGGGGGATGCTAGCTCCAGCATGCCCCAGCAACAGATTCCTTGATGGAGGTGCATTGGGCCACCTGGGGCAGTTCATGGAACTCAGATCCCCGGGCCACCCCTCCCCGGAGCCCAGGGGCCGTGAGAGGGTGAAATTGCACTCACTCCAGCGACTGCAACTGGCGGCCGGGTTCGGTTTCTAAGCTTCGGTTTCACATCCCTAAAAAGAGGGTAATCGCATGGATTCACAGAGTCATTTGCAGGAACCAAAAGTGCGTGGGAAGAGGCCGTGGGAACGTGGAGGAGACTGGCCAGAGTCGGTGGGGTTGACTCTCAGCCTCCTGCCAGAGGAGTGTCGGCTCCCACCCGAGTGCTGGGAGGCCCTGCCTGGGCCAGGGAGCTCAGAGAGACTCGGTGCCCAAAGCATCCCGTCCTCGGCCTTCATCACCCGCATCAAAATGCCAGGAAAGGCCTTGCAGCAGCTCGCCGCCTCCCTGCTTCCTTCTTTCCTTTCCTCTCCTTCCTTAAATAGATATCGCGTCCCCATGGTTCTAGGGACACATCAGAGACAACTTCTCTCTCGTTTTTTGGCAACTTGTGAATCACCCCGAGATAAGGGTTCGGGAGGCCCAGCCAGGCACTCCTCCCTGTGTCTTCCTCCCAAAGCTTGAGTTGCCCAGATGCCAGGATCCTCTCTTCTCCGGAGGCCAGCCCGGGCCAGCGCCATCCAGCCTTGACCTTTCCCTCTCCCCCACTGCCCCAGGCCCATCTGCTCTTTTTGCCTCAGCCAGGTCCAGCCCTGGTGGCCTCATTCCTGGTCCCTCTTCCTGTCCGCAGCCACAGGTCCGATGACCCCTGCCTTGGGTCTTTATGGCGCGCCTCTCCTAGGTGGAGTGACGGAGTACCTGGCCTCAGAACTCTAGGTGACTGGTAGGAGGGGCAGGGACTATTCCTGGCCCCGTTTCTCTCATGAAAACTGCAGATGCTCTCATTATGCATCTGAGATGAATAATGGAGGGGTGGGGGAGCTGGGGGGGTTGAAGTCGAATTTTAATATTTTAATTTTGTATCTGGATGTGGGAGAGAAGCCAGAAGGGAGGGACAAGACAGATTGTGGCTGGTGGCCTTGTGCAGGGAGCACCCAAGGACGGCACCAGCTCCCTGGTGTGAGGGAGGCGGTGCTTCCGTATTCGCTGGGGAGGGCTGGGAAGTTTTGCGTTACCCAAAGTAAGCATGGATTGAAGTGACCAAGCAGTGCTGCAGGCGGCCTTCCAGTGGCCCCGGGGCGCGCCCTTCCCAGGCAGCCCAAGATCTGCAGCCCAGCACAGCTCAGCTGCGCCTCGGGAGCGAGGCGCGCCCTCTGAGCATATATCTGGGGCCTGCAGGCCGAGTCCCAGGTGGCACCGAGGCGGGCTGTGCCTGCAGCATCCCCTGCACAGCGGCCTCGCTCTGAGCATGGAGCTCCTAGCATATGAGCGGGGCCCCTTGTCTGACTTTCCTGTGGAACTCCCTCTGCTCATGGGACTCTGCAGCCACTCCAGAGCCCTCGCCCCTGTGAAAGAGGGTTTAAAAAAACTGGGGTTTGCCCAGGGCAGGAGGGAGGCAACCAGGGCATGAAATCTGTTGGCCTCTCTCATCCACGCTGGCAGCCTCAGTCCTCAAATCCTCGTCAGTATCATGGGTTTTTCCTTTCCCATATTCTGAGTCCTGTGCTTCTGTATCATAGGATATTACAGGTCTCAAGTTTCAAGTAATTTCTGTTTTATTCTCCTGTCTTCCTTATTGGACTCTGATCTCCTTAAGGCCAGGAATTAAGGCCTGCTTTATGTCTTTAGGTCTGGCACAGTGAGTGGGACACTAAAGATGGATGGATGGATGGATGATGGATGGATGGATGGGTGGATGATGGATGGATGAGTGGACAGTGGACGGATGATGGATGGATGAGTGGATGATGGATGGATGGATGGATGGATGGATGGATGGATGATGGATGGATGGATGAGTGGATGATGAATGGATTATGGATGGATGGAAGGAAGGATGGACGGAAGAAAGAAACAGTGGATGCCAGGAAGGAAGGAAGAATGGAAAGATAGATAAATAGAAGGCAAAGATGAAAGATAGAAGGACAGAAGCCAGAAGCAAGTATCTGGGCTTTCGTAAGTGAGTAATGACAGCATTTGCAGTTTTCATGAAAGTCAGGAGCCAAGAATAGTCCTACCCTAGAAGCTCCTCATGAATGTGAGCGCCGCTGCTACCGTCCTAATTCTGAATCGCGGAAGGGCCAGAAGCCTGGAGCTGGAGCCCGCAACTGTGTTACCTGCACAGCGGCTCTCCGCGGAAAGCCAGCTCACACAGCTGGCCTTTTACTGGCCGTCCCCCGGGCTCCAAGGCGTCCTCTCGCTGGACTTGCCCTCCTGCCCTTTCTCCAGGACCATTGCCCTCTTCCTGAAGGCGCCACTCCCCGAGCCCCGGTGGCTTCTGGGTCCAGCTGGGCCTCAGTTTGCTGTGACCATCCCAGCAAAGGCAGAAGCAGCTCAACATGGGCACTGCCCTCCCGGGATGGCAGGTCAACGGGGCAGCTGTGGGCCACGGGGGGGTTAGCCTTTCTGACAGGTTTAGGGGGCTGGGGTGCTGGGTGCCTTCCTGGCAGAGGCTCCTGCCTCTCTGCTTTAATAATTAAATGGTCCCTCTCCCCCAGTCCCGGGGTCTCCTGGTGAAGTTGCTGGAATAAGAGAGAATTCACTTTTCGGCCTTCTTTAATGTTATCCCTTCAGGGCCTTTAGACATTTTGTTATAAAGACCAAAGATATCAAAGATGATGTTCTATTTCAGATCTTTTTTAAAAGAGGAAGGTTGTAAGTATAAAATCCCACTTGGTAAAGTACTTGTAGCCCTAGGGATTCTGTATCTTTTTTATTTGGAGACAATTTTCATCACTGGAGTTCCCCGTCACTTAAATTCAGACATCTAAGGCTGCCTTCAACGTTGCAGACATAGTTTTTACAAGGTAAATTATCGGCGACGACGATGCTAATAATTAATAATAATAATAAAACAATAGGGGCGATCCCTGGATGAGTTTCTGTGTCATGTAGAAATAATCATTCAGAAAAGAGATCTTTTCCAGTGAGAAATCGGTTTTATGAAATCTAAGAGAATCCTGGAGGCTGCACCGATTGATTCCCCGGCTGAGTCAGCGCTGTCCCTCCTCTCCAGCTCTCTGTCTGGGGCTGGAGCTGAAGCTGTGCTGTCCCCAGGGCTCAGCCGGGAGCCGCCTCCCCCACGCCCTTCAGGGGTACATCACCGTCCTGTGCACCTCCTTCCTGTAATGTCACTGCTGCGCCCAACTGCTGTAGAGCGCACGTTTATTTTGTACTCTGTGTCTTTCCTCTGAATCTGAAAGGAAGATGTGTTCATTTTAGACAATTTGGAAAGTACTGAAAAGCAGACAGGGGAAAAAAATCAATACAGTGACCTCTCCGGGATGGCAAGAGACAGAGACGCCACCTACATCCTGTCCCTTCGTCCCGGTCGGCCTGTGTGATGGAGCTCGGCTCCATCACCCTGTCATGTCCTGTTCCTGCCACTTCCCATCGCCGATTGAGCAGGTCTCGTGATATCAAACATTCTCTAAAGACAGAATTTTTCCACCCACGAACAGTACACTACCACAAGCAGGTACCTGAATTTATTTAATCGGTTACCTCCTGGCGGATGTTGATGTTCTTGGTTTTTGCTAGAAAGGATAGCACCTGTTGGTTGCTAATAAATCTCCGTGCACCTTCCTCCCAGTGCTCCTCTTGCCTGTGGCTTTTTAAAATTGAGGTCTATCGTGCACGCAGTAAAGCGCAGGCCTTTTATGCACATGTGGGCGCGTGAATCCACCTGTGTGTTATAGCCCGTTTAAGGCTCCTTGTGCGTTTCCCTGGAATTTAAGGTTATGGTTGGTTGTTTGTTTGCAAGTATTCAGACACAAACTAACAATTACCAGGGGCTTTTCCTCTCTGATCTCATCGCATGCCTGTGGGTACCTGCAACCTGGATGCTACCCATCCTGTTTCATAGTTGAGAAAATCGAAAGACCAGACGCTGAGCAGTTGCCGAGACCACAGAGCCAGCCGGGTTAGAATGGAACCTAGAGGTCAGGTCTCCGGGATAGTTAAAAGCGGATGCTGCCAACAGCCTTAAGCATTCGGTTATATTTTTTTGTTTTTCCCTTTGAAACGTAGGCAGTCATGGACCCGCACTCACTCTCCTGTGTCTAGCTAATGTGTGAAGCCGGTAGAGACCTGGCTCCCTGGCGTTCTGGTCTGGGAGGTATTCTGCACAGCGCATAGCACATTGCCCAGACAGGAGAGCAGCTGGAGCTGTCATGGGGGTACCAGCCCGCACCCTGCCACTCGCGTCCACAGACTCAGGCTCCCCAGCTCCGCCACCAAGAGGAGCGCCGTCACGGAGCGGACTGGATTAACAATAGTGCTGGACAAACCCTCGTCCCAGGTGTGAAGCCCGACAATTCCAGGGTTCTAGTTGCCGGCCGGGTTCGGGGCCGGCACTGCCAGGCCATGCGGCTGTCTACACCCGGGAGAGCAGTGCAGGTGGCTCCCGTTGTAGCTCAGCCCCTGGCCCCTGTGTGCCCGGGAGGATGTCACTTTCTTGGGGTCCTTAGGTCCTCTTGGGAATAGACCTGGGGGTCAGGAGCTGGCCGCTAGACCCCGTGTCACCGGGCTCTGCCTTCTCTGATGGGCAGGCGAGGATAATTACAACGCCACCAGGGGAGGTCAGTAATTAAATGAGCTCCAGATAAAAGATGGAGTGGTTCCTCCACACTCAGTGGGTGGCAACCCTTGGGCCTGATTGTCGTCTTCTTCTTCTTTTTTTTTTTTTTTTTTTTCCATACTGAGGATGGAACCTAGGGCATTCTACTTCTGAGCTACACCCCAGACCTACTTTTTATTCTTTATTTTGAAACAGGATCTCACTGAGTTGCAGAGAGCCTCACTAAGCAGCTGAGGCTGACCTCGAACCGCGATCCTCCTGTCTCCGCCTCCCAAATGCTGGGATGACAAGTGTGCGCCACTACACCCGACTCAGCCTTGGCTCTTTTACCTGCCGTTTTCTGCCTCTTCCTCAGACACCTTCCGCAGTATTGGACCTCCGGGCCAGTGTTCTTGACCAGCAGAGCTGCTCTCCTAATCTGCATTGGTCTCTTTATTTAGAGGCAGGCTAAGCCTCCTCCGTCTAGTGTGTATTTTTTCTAAGACTCGGCACATTTCTGTTAGAAGCCTTTCAGGCCTTGGGTGAAACGTTGAAGTGTCTCACCCGACTGTGCCCCTAGAAGGCAGGGACTGCTGGGTCCCCGGTGCTTTGCCAAGACTAGCAAATGTTTCCGGAGTCGATAATTTTCCTTGCAAAGGACCTTAGAGAGATGAGGTCACCAGGGGCCGCTGGGTGTCCTAGGCAGAGGACAGAACCCAGCAGTGGCGTGTTCCCTCTCCCAATGGCCTTTTCTGAAGTCCTTTTCTTCAGCCAAGCAACTTTCTTCTGCTATAGATGAAAAAGGAGAGGGAGGAGGAGGTGCTTTGCCTTGTTCTGTTCTGTTCCTTTGTTGTAAAATCAAGGAGAGGAGAAGGTGCCTGGAGCCCACTGGGACCCTCTGTCTCCTCTTTCCTGCCTGGACTCGGTGGTGGGGAGAACCCGCTGCGGGTGTCCGTCCCGCCCCCTTTTGATTTGTGAGGTCTCTGAGAAGTGAACCGGATGCCAGCATCTCTTATTTGTTGAGCTGGTGCCTAGATAAAGGGCCGGGGGCCCGGGGGCAGTGCGGAACTTGCCCACCGAGCTCCCCTGGCTTGGCCGGCTCCTCGTCCCTCCCTCCCGGCACAGGCAGGCCACGAGGGAATCCTTCAGAGTCAGGACAGCAGGCTGCGTGGTGCAAGGCAGAGAAATATTCAGACAGAAACCACATAATACCTCCTGCCGGGGTGCCTTTTGTCAAACTCCACTATGAAAGCAATTTCCTAAGTTTTTTCTTCATTACATAAATAACACTGCTTATAAAAATTTCTGGTTCCTATAGGAAAGTAGAAACAAATGTTACATAAAGGGCTGGGGGTGTAGCTCAGCGATAGAGCGCTCACCTAGCGTGTGTGAGGCACACGCGCACACGCACACGCACGCACACACACGAGAACAAAAAGGAAAGAAGATGTTGCATAAGGGGGTCATATCCTACATGCTGTTACATCTTATTTTGAACATTTTCTCTCGTGTGTGTGTGTGTGTGTGTGTGTGTGTGTGTGTGTGTGTGTGAGTAGAGATGTACCTCAGTGGCGTTCCACATCTGACCCACACCCCCAGCTCTATTTTATTTTTATTTTTTTATTTTTGGGTGGTACTGGGGTTCCTGGAAGCCCTTCTACCTCCGGGCTACACTCCCAGACCTATTTTATATTTTTTTATTTGGAAACAGGGTCTCTTAAGCCAGCGCGGCTGGCTTCGAACCTGCGCGATCCTCCTGTCTCCGCCTCCCAAGCGCGGGGACTACAAGCGTGCGCCACCATGCCCGGCTTTATTTTATTTTTTATCTTAAAGCTGTGTCTTGCTAAGCTGCTGAGGCAGACCTAGAGTCTGCGATCCTCTTGTCTCAGCCCTCCAAGTATTGGGATTACAGGTGTGCACCACCACACCCTGCTAACGTTTTCTTTTTAAAAACAATCCTCCAGCCAGGCGTGGTGGCACATGGTTGTGATCCCTGTGCTTGGGAGGTGGAGACAGGAGGATCACGCTGGCTTAAGAGGCCCTGTGTCCAAATAAAAAAGTATATATAAAAAAAAAATAGGTCTAGGAGTGTAGCCCAGAGGTAGAAGGGCTTCCAGGAACCCCAGTACCAACAACAACATAAACCAAGCCTCCATCTCTGCTACTCCCACTAAGGTTCCCAATATTAATAGGCTGCTGGTTTCCTTTTACACTTTTATCCATGAACACACACACACACACACACACACACACAAACACACATATACACAAACAACGTCTACCCATATACATATATAACATAAGTAAAATATCACTTGGGCTGCATGTGGTAGTGCACAACTATAATCCCAGTACATGGGAAGCTGAGACAGGAGAACTGCAGGTTCAAGGCCAGCCTCAGCAACCTAGCAAACCGTTTCCAAATAAATAATAAAAAAGGCTAGGGGTATAGCACAGAGACAGCACTCCCCTGGGTTCAGTCCCCAGCACCACAAAAAAGTTGTTAAAACTGTGATCTGGTCAGGTTTAAGACACATGAAGTCATAGGCACCTCTCCGCATTTTACTTTTGACACTTAATGAACTGGGCCGGGCCCTCCTGGCCCTACCCCAGCCCGAGCGCCCTTTGCGGCTGCAGGCTGCAGCGTGCAGGCACAACACTTCACCCGGCGCCCCTGCCTCTCCTCTGCACTGCCGCAAGGCTGAGCGTGTGGGTGCGTGGCGCATACAGTAATGTCCGCCCACTCCTCGCTCAGCAGCTCGTACCAGCTAGAAGCCTCTCTGCTGTAAGAAAAGGCCTGATTCTAGCTGGCTCAAAGTGCAAGCATTTCATAAACACAGCAAAGGTGACGCACAAGCCCTAAATAATAGAAACTTAAAATGAATCCAGCAACTTAGTAGTAAGGACAATGTCATAATTAGAATATGCAAGGGAGCTTTGCATTAGAAGTCAGGCTGGGCGTGGTGGCACAGGTTCGAAGCCAGCCTCAGCTACTTACTGAGGCTCTCAGCAACTTAATGAGACCCTGTTTCCAAATAAAATATTTAAAAAAGGTCTGGGAATATAGCCCAGAGGTAGAAAGCCCCTGGGTTCCACCCCCAGTACCAAAAAAAAAAAAAAAAAAATTAAAAGACTAAAAAAATAGGGCTGGGGGTATAGCTCAGAGGTACAATGCCCTTGGGTTCCACTCCTAGTACTACAAAAAAAAAAAAAAAAAAAAAAAGTCAATCAGGCTGGAGAGGCTGAGACGGGATTGCAGGTTCGAGGCCAGCCTCAGCAAGTTAGTGAGGCCTTCTGCAACTTAATGAGACCATGTTTCAAAATAAAAAGTAAAAAGTAAAATAGGGCTGGGGATGTAGCTCAGAGGTAGAATGCTCCTGGGTTCAATCCCTAGTAATCCCCCCCGCAAAAAAATCAGTAAAATTCACCACAATCACAGAAAAGGTGTCTCATCAACTCAACCAATGCATAAAAAGCTTTTGGCAAAATTTTAACTCTCACTTTCAGTTTTTAAAAAGTTGACTAATGAGCCAGGCATGATGGTTCATGCTTATAATCCCAGTCCTTGGGAGGCTGAGACAGGAGGATTGCAAGTTTGAGGACAGCGTCAGTAAGTAGTGAGACTCTTATCAACCTAGTGAGACCCTGTTTCAGAATAAAAATAAAAATAAGGCTGGATATATAGCATGGAGGTTGGGTTCAATCTCCAGTACCAACACACACACACACACACACACACACACACACACACACACACACACACAAAATTGACTAATGAGAATAGAGGGTCAATGGAGTACATTTACCAGAATTTTCTAATGAACATCCTGATAGTAAAATGTTACGTGCAAGACATAGCAAAGGTGCTCAGCTCCGCCTCTCTCTAACACTGGGGCTGGGGTCCCAGCAGCTGCGACACATAGGGAATAAATATGATTGTAAAGGGGAGAGATTTCATTTTTGAAGACCACGTGGTAGTCTATGTAGAAAATCCATGAGAGTTTACGTGAACAGAAGCGTTGGTGAATTTGTGTCAGAGACAATGGTGCACACCTGTAATCCCGGCTACTTGGGAGGCTGAAGAAGGAGGGTCACAAGTTTGAGACCAGCCTGAGCAAATTAGTGAAACCCTGTCTCGAAAAAAAAGAAATAAAATTAAAAGGGCCGGGTAAGAAACTTCATGGTAGAGTGCCACTGGGGAGTAACGCACACCGGAAAAACAAAACGAAAAAAACCAGTGGTTGGAAATCTGACAGATACCAGTTGAATGACGTTCCAGAACGCTTGCAACTTCTAAGTAAAAAACGAAATATAAAATGTTTCATTAACTTCAAAAACTCAAATCTAATAACAAAAATGTGAGATGAAAAAGAAAATCTCCAAGTAGAAACACAAACTACGCCGGGCGTGGTGACGCACGCTTGTAATCCCCGGGGAGGTGGAGACAGGAGAGGTCGCGCATGTTCGAAGCCAGCCGCGCTGGCTTAAGAGACCCTGTTTCCAAATAAAAAGTATAAAATAGGTCTAGGGAGTGTAGGCCGGAGGTAGAAAGGTTTCCAGGAACCCCAGTACCACCAAATAAATAAACAAACAAACAAATAAAAAGAAACACAAACTAATACCCTAAGAACTGGCACATTTCCCCACATGAACGTGTCGACTCACTCTAGTTTCAGTAAAAGCTTTGATAGTTTCCTACAGGATCCGCAAGCTGATCCAGAAATTCATGTGGAAAACTGAAAGGTCAAGAGAAGTCAAGCGGAGGGCTGGAGGAGGCAGCCCTGCCCCGCCAAGCCGGCTCTTCCTACACCTCTACGAGAAGCGTGTGGTCCTCGCAGAGGTCGACACGTTGTACATGGGTTCTGCTCGTGAGTGGGGTCTCTGAGTTGGGGGTGTCATTGTCAATCGGTGGGAGAGGGAGCCGCCATACAACGCCATGCTAAGGTGTCTGTCTTTTCATACTGGGGAAAATATGAACTTAGCTCTCTCCCGTCTCATTCAAAAAGAAATTCCACATGGATTTAAGACCTAAATGGAAAAGAACACTTTTAAATGTTTAGAAGAAAAATGTACAAATATCTTTATGAGCTCTGGGGGAGAGAAGGATTTCTTAAGCAAGACTCAAAATACCACCAGTGATAAAAGGAAAACATCAGTACATTTCACGACCTGAAGGCGCAAACCTAGAAACAACTGCAGGGGCCATTTTGACTTCTCTTCTTATATTGGTGTGTTGTGATTATACATCATACAGAGGGGTCGTACACACACAAGCTCACACACGTGCTCCCACAGTCCCTCCTCCCTCCTCTTCCCTCGTGCGCGCCCTTCAGCTTGGCATTGGTTTAACCTGTGGACGTAGCCGTATTTCAGCTGTTACCTTCCTTACGTCTGTCCCTCCTGTCCCCTCTAAGCCCCTCCGTCACTCCCTGTCCTGTCCAGCTGAGGACCTTCGTTCCCGAGTTCTGTCTCACTTCCACAGATGAGAACCCACGACCCTTGGTTTTTGGAGACTGGCTGATCTCCCTTAGCACAGCATTCTCCAGTCCCACCCATTTTCCCGCAAGCGGGACAGCCTTGTTCTTCTTTCTGGCTGAGTGAAATCCCACTTCGTGAAGATACCGTGGCTTTGTGATCCGTTCCTCTGTTGCTGGACACCTAAGCTGGCAGAAACTGTTTTTTAAAAATGAGGAAAGTGAGCCTGTTACTGGGAGAAGGTCTTTACGACATGTGCTGGAATTCCCAAGGAACCCCCAGGGTTCAAGAAGAAAGCCCGTGAGAAGCCATGAGAGATGGTCAGAGCCAAGACAGCTCTTGCAGGAGCTCTGGAAAACAGAAGAGTCTGTGGACATATGGAAAGAGACTGATGAGTCAGTGGGAAAGGCCCATTAAAACCCCGGAGGGCCAGCAGGTGAGCTACGATGTTGAAGTTTGACGAGCCCTGGGGGAGCAGGAAGCCTCCACACCTGCAGAGCACGCTGTGAATTCTGCGGTGTTTCCCTTGCGGTGGAGCTAGACAGCAGCGTCACTGTCTTCCTGCTCTAGAGCAGGGAACTCCTGCCTGGGCGCCAGGAGATGCAGTGAGATGTCCAATGTGCACGTGTGATAGAACGAAACAGGACACGTCTGCGGGAGACGGAGGCATACTCACAGCACACAATCAGCGCGATTTTGAGTCATGGCTAAAATGACACGGATCGCCGGGCGTGGTGGCGCACGCATGTAATCCCCGCGCTTGGGAGGAGGAGGCAGGAGGATCGCGCAGGTTCAAAGCCAGCCTCTCTGGCTTAAGAGACTGTTTCCAAATTTTAAAAATATAAAATAGGTCTGGGAATATAGCCCGGAAGAAGAAGGGTTTCCAGGAACCCCAGTACCACCAAAAAAAAAAAAAAAAAAAATGACATGGATCTCCAGGTGTGGTAGGTGCACACCTGTAATCCTGGTACTTGAGGGCTGAGACAGGAAGATCGCAGGTTCAAGGACAGTCCCCGCAATTTAAGGAGGCCCTCAGCAACTTAGTGAGACCCTGTTTCAAATAAAAAAGGGCTGGGTGTTATTTGGAGGTAGAATTCCTCTGGGTTCAAATACAACTCATTTAAAAATTTTGAGCCAGGTGTGTATGCCTATAATCCCAGTACTTTGGAGGCTGAGGCAGGCACACCGCAGGTTCAAGATCAGCCTCAGCAATTTAGTGAGACGCTCAGCAACTTTGTGAGACACTATTTCAACACTTTTTAAAAAGAGTGGGGGCGGAACCTTCCTTGTCTTCTTTCCTCCTCTCTGGTGTTTGAGAGTGGGAGCCTTGCCTTTCACCTGTGGTTCCAGCATCAAATGAAAGAAGAATGGAAGGTCCCAGTGCTTATAAAAGAGACCACTAGGATAGACAGGCCCTCAGTAACTTAGGACAACGAGTACTCATTCTTTGACAGAGGTACAGAACCCCTGTCCTCGCCGATGCGTGGATATAGACCCGGCTGCTCTTAGGGCCTCCCCCTGGCAAAGTGGACTTGGGGCTAGGTCGTGACTTGGATATGGAATGTTCCCTGAAGAGCTCACGTGCAAATGTTCAGAGTTGGTCAAATGAGCTCCTCGGGGTTCTGATCTCATCAGTGGGTTAGTCCGCTGTCATGGAATTATTGGGTGGTATCCTAGGCAGGTGGTTGTGGCTGGAGGAGGAAGGCCACAGGAGTGTGGCCTCGGGGACTGTGCATGTGTCCTCGACCCTCCTTCATGAGCTCTCTTGCTTCCCGGCTCCACGATGTGGGAGCGGAGCCCTTGCGTTCATGTTTGTGCTCTCTCTCCCTCTCTCCCTCTGTCTCTCTCCCTCCCCCCTCTCTCTGCTCCATGCCTGAGCTCCACAAATGTAACCTAGCCAAACATGGACTGGCCCCATGAAACCTCCAGGACTGTGAGCAAATCCATCATCTCCTTCAGCTGGGGCACTCAGGCTCTGGGATCACAGCAGTGAGCATGTTTTCTGAGACATAGTAAACATTTGATGAGACTTTGTTTGGGGTCCATGTTAGTTTGGAGGGTTTTTTTAACTTGTTTTTTCAGGTCTGGGGATGGAATCCAGGGGCATTTAACCTCCGAACTACACTCTCTGCCCTATTCTTTTTATTCTTTATTTTGAAGCAGGGTCTTACTGAGTTGCAAAGGGCCTAAGTAGCTGAGGCTGTCCACGAACCGCCATCCTCCAGTCTCAGCCTGTGAATGCTGGGATTACAAGCCTGCGACACCACGCCCAGCTCTGGAGTTTTTTGTTTTTTTTTTTTTTTAACTTTTGGTCCCCATCACTCCTCCTGAACTTAGGAGGAGGAAATGGAAAGCCACATGAATTCTCAGTATTTCCTACAACTGTTCTGAGTCTGAATGCAGCACAACACCAAGGTATTCAGCTGTCCTCGACATCCTGACTTTGACATCGGATTTCTTTCTTTCTTTCTTTCTTTCCTTCTTTCTTTCTTTCTTTCTTTCTTTTTTCAGTACTAGGGATTGAACCCAGGGGCATTCTATCTCTGAGCTACACTCCCAACCTGATTTTTTATTTATTGTGAAACAGGGTCTCACTAAGTTGTAGAGAACCTCACTAAGTAGCTGAGGCAAACCTGCGATCCTCTTGTGTCACCCTCCCAAGTACTGGGATAACAAGCGTGCACCACCACGCCCAGCTTGATATCAGATTACTATGAAACATTCAGAAACTGGTGATCTGACTACCCTGACTGCTCTCTGTTTAAATATTTCTTTCTTTATTTGTGTGTGGTACTGGGGATTGAACTCAGGGGCATCCTACTTCCAAACTACACCACCCAGCCCTATTTTATTTTTACTTTTGAAACAGTGTCTTGTTAGGTTGATGAGAGTCTATTTACTAAGGCTGTCCTTGAACCTGTGATCCTCCTGTCTCAGCTTCCCAAGGACTGCAATCAAAGGCATGCACCACCATCACCATGACCGGCTATATGATATCTTTCTTTCTTTCTTTCTTTCTTTTTTCTTTTCTTTCTGTTTTATTTTTTTCAGTACTGGGGATGGAACCCAGGGGCATTCTACCTCAGCTATACCTCCAGCCCTATTTTTTATTCTTTATTTTGCAATAGGGTCTCACTGAGTTTCAAAGGGCCTCACCAAGTAGCTGAGGCTGTCAGTGAACCATGACCCTCCTGTCTCTGCCTCCCAAATGCAGGGATTACAAGTGTGCTCCACCATACCCAGCTATATTATATATTTCTGAACAGAAAAAAAAATGACCAAAGCTTTGGTAGTTAACCCTCTTCTAGATAAGCCAGTTGGGGGAAAATAAACAAAATAGAAAGTGGTTCATTCTGAGAGGTTCCCCAGACCTCTGGGAACAGCTCTGAGCCCTTCCCAGCTGCCTGAAAGTCTCTGTGGAGGGACTTTCAGGCTGGGGAGGATGCGTTCTGCTGGCGGCCTGTGAGATGCAGGGGATGAAGAGGTCACGTCCACCCCTCACATCTGCAGGGGGTTTTCAAGGTCCAGCTAGTGGAGGCTTCATGGTCACAGAGTGTCAGGGGGTCCTGGAGCCCCTGCCTTGGAAGCCCACCCTCCCTGCCCTGGTGGCAAATTAGCGTCAGCCATATGGTGAACACTTCTTTCTCTCAGTTGTTTACACTCGAGACAGCCCACAGTGGAACGGGAAGAATACAGATCGTCCGACGAGAACATTTCTGTCCTCCGTGCTGACGGACCTCGTGTGTTAGTGTGGCATGTGCGTCTACTTCATAAGTAAATGTGCGTGTGTGGGTAGCATGGTCACCGTTTTTCTTTTGCTGTTGGGGTCATGTGCCAAAAAAAGTTTGGAGACCGCTGTGTTAGCCGACTGCCGTTAATCTAGTGAAGTGAGGATCGATTTTCAGTTGAATGGATGAAAATGCTGACAGGCTTCAAACCACGCGTCCGTGATGGAAGTCAAGTGTGGTAATTTTCCTCGCCGCCTCGTGCGGCCCGTTGATGTGGGTTTAGAAGCTCTTGTATTTCTTCCTGCTGAATCCCAGGGTGTGAGATGTCACACTGGATGTGCGTTGTCAGCCTCTGTATGTGATTAGAGAATGAAGAAACTTCTCGAGGAGGAACCCATGCTGTGATTCTGTGTGAAATAAAATATCAGAGGTCGATGGTAGAAGGGACCGCCATTGATACTTTGCTGTCTGTTTCACCATTTTTTTTTACACACACACATTTTCAGCTTACTAATTTAAGGTTATGTTGACTGCTGTTTTATAACCCTGATTTTTCACTAATATATATGTTTCCTCGTTGAAAAGGTGAGAACAAGATCGTAGAAACAGGCTAACGATTCTGAAGGTCATTTCTGGTACTTTGGTGGCTTGGTTCTGAGAGTCAGATTCTGGAAAATCATCCTCTGAGCCCAAGTGCAGCATGGTTTGGGTGGACCAGAGGAGGCCTCCTGTTCCCAGTAGCAAAAGCTACATGGAACCTTAGAAAACTAGATGGGCCCGGGCGTGGTGGCACACACTTGTCATGCCAGCTCTTGGGAGGCTGAGACAGGAGGATCGCAAGTTCAAAGCCAGCATCAACTACTTAGTGAGGCTCTCGGCAACTTAGTGAGACCCTGTTTCCAAATAAAGTATAAAATAGGTCTGGGAGTATAGCCTGGAGGTAGAAAGCCCCTGAGTTCCACCCCTAGTACCACAAAAAATAAATAAATAAAATAAAAAATAAGGCTGGGAGTGTACTTGGAGATAAAATGCCCCTGAGTTTCATTTCCAGTACCACACACACACACACAAAAAAAAACAAAAATAAAATAGGGCTAAGGGTTTAGCTCATAGGTAAAACCCTTGGATTCAGTCCTCAGTATCAAAAAGAAGGAAGGAAGGAAGGAAGGAAGGAAGGAAGGAAGGAAGGAAGGAAGGCAGGCAGGCAGGCAGGCAGACAGACCATATGGAGGTAAGGAGCCTTTGAATGAGGCCTAGGCGTGATCTGACCCTGGAAGTCCTCCCTGCCCAGTGGCTCCCGAGGCTCCCAGGAACCTGAGCAGCTGTTCCAAGCAGCAACCTACTTCTCACAATCTCAGGTTCTCCATCAAAAGAATCCTGACTGCGTCAGAGAAAATCCTGTTCCTCCTCCCCCACCCCAGACACAGGTGCCAGGTAATAGCAGCGCAGGGAAGGTTCTTCCCTGGGTAGCCTTAGATGCCAGCACGAGGGGCATAGTCACTGCTCCCACCCTTAGCGGGTGAGAGCCAGGGTCCTCCCTCCCCGGCACCGTGGCATGGACAGAGCCAGCTGCCAGCTCCGAGCAGCTCCCGAGCTGTAACTGAAGTCACCTCCGCTTTCCTACCCGGCAGCCTTGTCTGAATGCAAGGGGTGTGATCATAAGGATAGACCTGTCAATGTTACTTTTAAAAGTAAATCATAGTCCTAAAACTTCACGATTTGTTAACTCTTATTAGGTTCGAGTTGCTACAGAGAGATATAGCGCTGTGCCTCAGAGGTCTAGATTCGGGTAATCCCCTTCTGATGCCCAGTCTACATTGCTGATAATCTCTAACCCACAAAAGCTGCTCCAGCCCCGCCGGGAAGGGCACAGGAGCTGGAAGAACCTCGGCGGGTTCTTACAACCCAAGCAGGGTCCAAATGTATCTTCCGGTCCCCTTTTCATATGCGTCGTTCAGTTAATAATAGCATGCGTATGTTTGTGGACAGCCATGGATTCCTGCCCCTCTGTTGACCAAGTCAGAACGGAAGGCGCAGGAGGGCTTCAGACAGGCCCTAGAGTTCCCCTGGTCCCACCTTCAGTACCCGAGAGACTTGGAACACCTCAGGTGCGGGAGGCTGGCCAGCCACACACAAGCCGTCTTAGGCCCTTGGCGACTGCCTTCGTTATCTTTGGAATGCATTTTGGCAGGAGGGTTCTGGCTCCCAAATAATTCCAGTTCTATCCATCCTCTGGAGTGGCTGGGCCCTCCGTTGCTAGTCAGCCCAGAAGAGCCCAAGAGGTCTTCGGTGAATGTAAATACTTCTGAATGGGGACGTTTCTCTATGAACAGCCCGGGTAAACAAAGGGCCCAGTGTGTTGGGTCTAGCTGGTATTTGAGCCAGCTGGTGGAGCCTGCTTTCTTCATATCAGTCCATTCTTGCAATTCCCCACATGACTGGTGGTCCTGTTCTGCGTCTGATGGCCACCTCCCAGCACGAAGCTCTGTCTTTCTTCACAGTGACCTGGGCTTGGGATCCAGGAGCCATAAATGAGGACATTGCTTTCTAGCTTCAGACGAGCAGAGTTTCCTTGTCTCTATAGCGGCCTGAACGGAGGGGTGTAGAAGTGGCCTGAGTTAGGAGTTATGAGGCTGCAGCTGATTGATTCGTCATGTCTTCTGTGGACACAGGGATGATCTGCTATCCATTTGTCATCCCAGAGCCAACCTTCCAATTAAGGTCCTCCCAACCCCCAGCCAGACAGAGGAGGGTGGCCCACAATACCTCGGTGAAGCGTCTTATTAGTGAGAGACCAATGTAAGACCACCAAGAGGCAGCCTCTGAACTCCGAGCAACGTTCAACCAAAGCGTTTCCTCTCTCCCGAGGGAGAGGGGACTTCTCTACCATGGTGTCTGTTCATCCTGCATTGTCAAGGGCTTCTCAGTAGCACAAAGACTGCAGCTCTGCGAGGTATTTTCTGCGTGCAAGCGTCGGAGCTGACCGAGGTTCTGTAGACAGAACCGTCACGTTTGATCAGGGCTTCTCCCACAAACCGCTCTCCACCAAAGAACTCTTAAAACAGATTAAACCCACCACGGCAAGCTGCAGGAGACTCTCTGGGTCTGCCTGTCTCGTGTGTCAGAGTGAGACTGTCAGAAGACTGACCTTGCAGTCACGCTTGTAATCCCAGGAGTTAGGAGGCTGGAGGATCGCGGGTTCGCGGCCAGCCTCAGCAACTTAGTGAGACCCTGTTTCAAACTAAAAACATTAAATAGGGCTGGAGGTATAGCTCACAGGTAGAACGCCCCTGGGGTCCAATCCCCAGTATCACACACACACAGTATCACTGGGCCTCAAGAGAGTAAATGGAGATCTCCCAGGAATGGGCTTTCTAAGGGGCTGGACTTGGAGATATGAATTATTTATGATGTTAGCCCACTTGTGTCTTTGCATAGAACTGTTAAAAACTAGAGTAAATAGGTAGACATATTTTTGCTGGGTATGGTGGCGCACCCTTGTAATCCCAGTGCTTGGGAGGGTGAGACAGGAGGAGCGCGCAGGTTCGAAGCCAGCCTCAGTTACTTAGGTTCTCAGCAACTTAGAGACCCTATTTCCAAATAAAATATAAAATAGGTCTGGGAGTGTAGCCCAGAGGTAGAAAAGCCCCTGGGTTCCATCCCCAGTACCACCAAAAAAAAAAAAAAAATCAACTTTAGTTCCACTCAGAAATCAGTGCATCGGTAAACAGCTGAGATTCACGCATCTGGACAGATGGTAGAGGTGCGGCCGCCTGCTGTGCCCTGTGAGCCAGGCACTGACGTATAGAGGGGACACTGGTCCCTCTGGGGGGTCCTCACACTCTGTGTTGTTGCAGCCAGTCGCTGCGAGATGCCGCAGCCTGGCCATCCCAAGCGGGGAGCAGTAGCTCGTCTGCTTGTCTCCTGGTGACTGTTGGGGGCACCAGCGGGGTGCCGTGGCTGGGGGATTGGTGTGTGCCAGGAGCTCCACTGCCAACCTGCAGCGCCCGATCAGCCAGGGTATCGGCTGACACGACCATCCTCTGTCCCTCCCCCGGAGCTGAGCACTGTGGCCTGCACCTGGAGAGGACCTCAATACGTTTTTGTTGCTTTGCACTGGGTCCTTCATCCCCGGCCGTCATGTCGCTGCTCCGGGGACGAAGCCATCACAAGGGCATTCCATTGAGCCCTCGCGGCTCTGAATCAGCCTTTGGACCACCCTCAGACGTCTCCAGTATTGACGTGGCTGCCCCCCACCCGCCGGTCAGCACATCTGCCCTGACACTGCACAAAGGACAGAGCCCAGGAGGCCCTGCTCAGAGTCTGGTGCAGCATTCTCCAACAGACCCTCGCTGTCCCCCCTGCAGGCTGCACCTGCGCCTGGGGGTGCGTTTAGTCTTGGGCTTGCGGGCCCTTCATCATACATCTTTATTAATAAGTCTCTGCAGCATTTGGGTATAAAATCAGCTTTAGGACTCTAAGGAATCCTATAGGCGCGCCTAGCTGGTTCCTAGCCTCCCTGTACAGAGAGACCATTGGCTGCCTGATCCAATGTGAAGTCCATTTTTTGAATGGGCAAAGGCCATGTCTGTGCTCAGTTTCAAAGAAACCAAGCAGCTCCACGCTGACCTAGTTGATGGCACTTTTAGCATTGTTTGTGGAGCCCTTCTTGCCTCGAGGAAGAAGAGGAAGAGAAGTATGGCGGTGTATGTTTGTAATCCCAGCATTTGGGAGGTGCAGACCGGAGGATCACAGTTCACGGACAGCCTCAGCTACTTAGCGAGGCCCTTTGTAACTCAGTGAGACCCTGTTTCAAAATAAAAAAGAATAGAAAAAATTAGGGCTGGGTGTGTAGCTCAGAGGTAGAATGCCCCTGGGTTCCATCCCCAGTACTGCAAAAAAAAAAAAAAAAAAAAGAGGAGGAGGATGCCTCCTGTTAGGGAGGATTCCAGCCCAGGGGTCAGAGAAGCCCAGTGGTCTAGGACAAGGCTCATGGGTGAAGCAAAGAGGGGGCCTTGCAGGACAATAGCCCGGCCCCCATGCCCCGGAACTTAGCTCTGAGTGTCCCTGGTGGGGTTCTCTGGAGGCCTCTGTTTACTTAAGTCTGTGATTAAACATTTTCAGGCTTAGACTCTCACCACCACAGTCCAGGGTGACTGAGGCCAGTGAACAACCCCCAGGGCAGACCACAACAGCGTCTCCCAATGGGGAG
The DNA here is from genome assembly GCF_963383645.1 of Muscardinus avellanarius. Taxonomy (NCBI): domain Eukaryota; kingdom Metazoa; phylum Chordata; class Mammalia; order Rodentia; family Gliridae; genus Muscardinus; species Muscardinus avellanarius. Next base: position 6,775,634 of record NC_137804.1, read on the forward strand.
TGTGGGCCCGCCATGCCCAGTGCTCCGCAGATGGACAGGAACTGTACTGAGTCCCCACGCAGGCAGCCCTGCCAACCCAGAAACGCTTCCCCCAGTACCTTCTACCCCACTCGCGTGCCTAGGTCCCCACCATGAGGCTTCGGCCCCACCAGGAAGTTGTAGATGTCTTCTTGTGCCGTCCTGCTGGGGCCCCCTGCCGGCTCACCCTCCTGCGGGCTCATCCTCTTGAAGAGCGTAGCTCTCCGGTGGCCTGTGTGTCCCCGGCTTCCGGTCGTTTGGTCAGGAGAGCGGTGTGTGTAAGTGTGCGTGACCTTCAGAGTGAAGAACCTCTGCGGTGCAGGGCTTGGCCCGCCACCCTTCCCGGCGCCCACAGAGGGTCCGGCGTCACCGGCGGCAGCTGCCTGAACAGGGAACGCGCCTGTCCTCACCGCGATGCCCCGGAGCCAGCGACGGTGTCGCACAATGTTGCCCCGGCCAGGGTGGGTGGGTTTGTTTGTGATGCTGTGGTTGAACCCAGAGGCATTTTACCTCTAAGCCTTGACTCCAATTCTGTTTTATTTTTATATTTGGAACTAGGGTCTTGCTAAGTTGCTGAACCTGCAATCCTCATGCCTCAGCCTCCCGAGTACTAGGATTCCAAGCATGCACCACCACGCCCAGCCCCAGCCGGCTTCCTTTAAAGGAAGCACCACTCCACCTGCAGAACCGAGGAGACCTGAACTGACTTTAGAAAAGGCCCCTCTGCCAGCTCCTCGTACTCTGGTCACATGGATGGAAGTACTCCCAATCCCAGCAGCCTTTTCTTTGGGAGTACTGACCTTGTTCCAGAACCTAGAGCAAGGCTCCTCTTCGTCCTGGCCACGTGGGGGCGCTTTCTTCTCCCCGTTTCTCTGATGAGTTATGCAAGGCCTGGAGGCCAGGCCAGGACATCCAGGGAGAGCTGACGTGGTCCCTGCTGAGTGGCAGCCACAGTGGAGATCCAGGGGCACACAGTCCTCGATGGCTGTCTTCTCCCCAGGCCACTGATTTAGCCCAGGCCTGCCCGCCGTTCAGCTGGGCATGGTGACACACACCTGTGATCCCAGTACTTGGGAGGCTGAGACCGGAGGATTATAGGTTCAAGGATAGCCTCAGCAAGTAGTGAGACTCTCATCAACCTAGCAAGACCCTGTTTCAAAGTGAAAATTTAAAAATAGGGCTGAGGTGTAGCTTGGAGATAGAATACCTCTGGTTTCAATCCACCACCAAAAAAAAAAAAAAGAAAGAAAGAAAAATTTCAGTCCAGCCAACCTGCCCACGGTTTTGCCTCGTCTCCTCCAGAGGGTGAGGTAAGAGTTTCTTGATTGATGGAGCTTGGCATGGAAGGTGAAACTTGAGATCTAATCAGTGCTCAGCAAGAGTGCAGTAATTGATTATTAATGTCTGCCAAGGGCAGGAGGAGGAGGGGCTCGTGGCCCAGGCCTCCGCCATTGTTGCTACCCAGGCTCTCACAAATCTTCCCTTGCACCCCACCCCCGGGGTGGTCTTCATTTCAGTAAAACGGGGAAGATGTAGCCAGTCCTACTGAAGCTGCGGTAACTTAGCTGGCCCTCCAGGTCGCTGTTTACTCCTTCATGCAAGTCATTGTTTGTGACTGTGCTTCCAGCACCTGGCGTGAAATTCAGGCGCAGAACGCAGAGTGGTGAGGGGACAGGACACCCGAAATTGCACAAGCACGCGGCCACGCGGCCCAGGGCCCTGGGTGATCTGTGTCCAGTGCTTGATAAGTGTCATTTGCTTCTGGTTTTGTTTCATAAAATTTTGAAAGCAGCTAGACTTTTTTCCTCCAGAGGCACAAAGTAAAAGAAAAAGGGTGGAGAAAATTGCCCGGAGGTTCAAGAAAAATTAAGCTAGATATACGGACCTTTGACGGAAGTTTCAAATAAGCCCTATAGAATAAGTAACTTTTTTCTTGGAATGATGCTTTATTCTCATTTTTGACACATGAGTTTTGTTTTTGTGGGGTTTCATCCACCACCACCGGAAACTACTGGGTTGTGTGGGGACATGAGTGTTCTGTGAGCTGAAACCTTGCAGACAGGATCCCTGCATTCTTTGACTAATCACTTTACCTCTTCAAATGAGCGGTCCTGACCGGATCACAGCGGCCGCCCCGCCCCCACTGTCTTTGTGCAGGAGGCAGCCAAGTGTTCTGCCTGATACTGTGTCTGTGTAAGAAAATCAAGTAGCTTCATGAGGTGACGTGTGGTCTCATCGCTTTCCTGAGCCCCTCCGCTCCCTGGAAGCAGAATTGAGCCTGCCAAGAGCTCATCCAGGGAAGGAGTCACATCTTTGGGGTATTTCTTGCCTGTCTCCCTTTGTGTGACCTGTGTCCTAAGGCAGAAAGCTCAGTGGCTTTATTTTGATTTTTTACTTATTTGGTACTGAGTGTTGAACCAAGGAGTATTCTACTCCCAATTCTTTTTATTCTTTATTTTGAAACAGGGTCTCACTAAGTTTCTGAGGTCCCCGCTAAGCTGCTGAGGCTGGCCTCCAACCTGTGATCTTCCTGTCTTTGCCTCCCAAGTACCAGGATTACAGGCATGCACCACCATGCCCGGCTTAGCAGCATTAGCTTGTCTGCAACCCGTGAGGGATTTATGCCCTCCAAGCATCTGCCAAGTACTAAGGAACCGGACGTGGAGGGGCCCAGGCCCCCAGGGCCGCTGTATGCACCCGAGGCCCTGAAGGCAGGCTCTTCTTGGGCTTCTGTGTGAGCTGGAGAAGGCTGGACCATCTCCGGAGGCCGCGATGGATGAGGGCTGAGGTGAGAGCAGACCGCCCACATGCCTGATTTCTCCAGCCCCCCTTCTTGCTGGGAATCTGGCGATACCTATAGCATTATCAATATTCATCTAAAAATAAGGTCTGTAACATGCTTGGCGTTCCTGAAGACGGACCTTGTTCGTGCGTGCTCTTTCTGACCAACTCCAAGGCAGGAGCATCATGGTGCCTATTCCCCAGGTGCCCTGGGCCCCCTTCCTCCACAATGATGGAGAGCCCATGCTCTTAGATTGCCCTTCCGGCTGCAGCCGAGGCATGCGGGGCCCCTGCGCAGGGCCTTGCCAGGGCTCTCAGCTTTCTTTTGCTTTGAAAACCACCTCTTGCCCCTCTACCCATGTGTATCCTCAGAGCGAGTGTGTGTTTTTAGCCCCTCCGCATTCAATGGTGCTGTTTGTCGGGCAGGACTCCGACCTCTTGTCTTGGTCCTGACCTCTGTCTCTGCACTCAGGTGTGGCAGCCCCTCACTTCTGCCCAGCTCCACCCTGGCCCCACCACCCCTCCCATCCACCACTGCTCCCAGCCCCTGCCCTCAGCCCCTCTCAGCAGGCTTCCTTTTCTACCACCTTGCTTCCTCCCAGGCTTCCGCCTCCACCCATCCTCTCCGACCCCTCCTCTCCTCTGCGCTCCTCTGGGCTCACCCCAGTCCTTCTCGGTTTGAACGCCAGCGGCCCCCATCAACCTCCGGCCAGCTTCCCCCACAAGAAGCATTTGCTAACTGGCCCCTTCCAAGGGGCCTTGGGAGGCATGCTGCCCCACCCAGCCTTGGGTGGCCACCCATGAAGCAGCTTGAGGCCGTGATGTGTTGTGTCCTGCCTCTCCAGGCCAGTGCCGGCCACCCCAGATGCCTGCCGACCTCTGCTCCTGTTCTGTAAGGCCCGTTTCCTCGGCCCCTCCCATGTCCGCTGCCTCATTCCGTGCTGATCCGCTCCCTCGCGAGGTCCTTAGCTTCCTAAGGGGACCAGCCATCTCTTTCACCCAGGGGTGCGTGGAGCAGACTTCTAGTTGATGGGGTTGGATTTCCACCATGTCCAGGGAAAGTGAAAGGCTTCCGGCTTCTTGGACCAAGGTGATGTCACACAGTGTTTTTACAGGTTGTATCAGTCCGCTTTTCCATCACGGTGGCAACACAACTTAGAAGAGGGAGAGGGACTTGGGTTCGTGGTCTAGAGGTTCAGTCCACAGTCAGCCGACTCCAAGGCCAAAACATGGCGACAGCATGGCAGAAAACTGCGCGACTTGTGACAGCTGGAGGCAGAGAGAGGGGGCTCCAGGGACAGGTCCAGGCCTCAGCCATGCCCCCACGGCCCACTTTCTCCAGTCTTGTCCCACCTCTGCACGTTGCTGCCTTGGGGACTCTACTTTCAAGACAGGAGCTTTTGGGGCGCCCTCCTGATGCCACACATCGTGGTCTCCGAGCTCAGCCCAAGCCATCCCATTTCTGTGCACCGCTTGCTTGATTCCCGCAGCCCGCCTGCTCCAGGGAGGCTGTGGAGCCAGGCGTTGATCCAGAGTGCTGCTATTTTTTTTCCCCCAGTGCCAGGGGCGGCGCGTAGAACCTCTTGCCCACCCGCACACACTGCACCGCTGAGCGGCGCCCCAGGCCCGGTGCTGTCTTTATGGGGGAGAGGTCCTCCTCCACCCGAAGGTAGCGAGATGTGAGCTGCCAAGCCAGAGGAAGGCCGTTCACGCCTCAAGAGGTACTTTGAGGCCGGCAGGTGCATGCTTTCTGTTGTTTTTAAGTGAGACGAATGTGCTTTTCAAAAGACTCTGTGTGTGTGCTTACACCCCTGAGTCTGCGTGAACATCTAACACCTACCAGCTCCCTGACAAGAACACTCCTGGCAGATAAAAGGCATTAAAAAGTCCTGTGAGTGAAGCAGGATGAGTCATGGAGGGGTGGAGCCTGCTAGCAACTCAGAGCAGCCAGTTGCACCGTGCAAGTCCCAGCTCCTCTGAGCTCAGGCTGGTGCCGGGCAGGTCCCCGCCACCCGCAGCCTCTCAGCACACAAAGCTCTCAGCCCGCTGGGCTCGCTGGCTCCTGGGGGTCTGTGGAGGCCCGCGTGGGCTGCCCATGCCAGAGGCTGAGCTGGACCCTGAGTCACCCTGGGTCACTCTGCAGCCACCATTGCAGCTCGAGGAAGCAGCAGGGCATGCGGCCCCGGCAGGGCTGGAGAGATTAGACAGACTGGCAAAATGCCGAGCATGCTTGCAGCTGCGGGGCACCAGGGCCCGCTGCCGTGGGCAGCACCCCTTCTCACCTGCCCACAGCCCGCCAGGCCCCTTTTGCCTGATTACACCTGCCTGGGCTTCCAGCCTTGGGTGTCCCTCTCCATCCAGGTGGGGGAGGAGGCGGAGACTCAACACTGTCCTCTGGGTACTGTAGACAGAGCACCGCGGTGGCAAAAACTGGGGACTGGTGCCTTTTGAGGTCTTCCATAGTACACAGCTGAAGACGGGCCCATGGTGAGGTTGGAAGGAGAGGAGGGAGGTTGGGAGGGAGGGGAGGAGGCCTTTCCTGCTGTGGAAGATGTGTTTGGGAGGGAATGGAATACGTGACTACAAGGAGAAGGACAGGAGCCGTCAGAGCCCCGCTGTCACCCAGGGCATCTTTCTCTCTGTAACCTCGCACCAGTTCTCTGGGGAGCAGAAGAAAAAGAAGAGTCTGAGCCCTGAGCCTGTCTTTCCCCAAAGTCTACGGAGAACCCGTGGGCCAGAGCCAATGAGCACACAGGTAGCCCTCAGGAACACAGAGCGTCCAGACCTCCAGTTACAGCCCAGCCGCTGCGTGCATGTAACAGGGCCTGTGGTACCTTGGCGCGGCGTCCTCTCGGGTGCCTTCTGCCGGGCCAGGTGGGACCAAGCTCCTTGCGCTCCTTTGTATTCTGAGGCCAGGCTCCACAGAGTGGCCATGGATGGATTTTATTTTAAGAATTCGGTAGCAGCTGCTGCTGAGCCGGCCTCCTGCAGCTGGGGGCTCCTGGCCCCTGGGCTGGCCCTGCAAGCATTTTGCAGTCAGGTATGGTAAGCAGGTCTTGCGCCCTCCCGGTCACCGCGCCCACACAGTGTGTTTCATTTTATTTCTGTGGAAGCAGGCAGAGGCGAGTGCTACACCCCTTTCATGGAGCCCAGGAGCGAGGTCAGGGTGCTGGCGGTGGTTAGACTCTTGCCCCCCTCCCTCTGTGTCTAGATAGGTCTGTGTTCTCCCAGTTACTACACTCAACAAAAGAGCACAAGGTTGTTTAGACGGGGTAGAGTGCACTGTATTTTTTAGACCATACTGGCCCCACTGGGAATTCAGAAGCGGGACTTGTTCTATTGGAAAGTTTGAAAGAAGACATCAAAAGGAGAAAGGCAAAGAGACCAGCCACAGGTCTGATGGAACAGGCACGGGCAGCCAGCGCGGGACAGCTCACCAAGCCAGCGGCCGCAGAGCACAGGCTTCTCCTGGCCGCTCGCTTGGCGGGGCCGGGACCTGCATTCATCATTCTGGTCCCAGGCAACGGGCGTGTCATTTGTAGGAAAGGTTTTACTTTACAACCGCTTCTCCAGGTATGGTGTTGTGACTGCCGTTTATCCGGGAAGCTAATTGCTCTATTCTTTTACGTTGACCTTGAGAGTAATTCACCTCTGAAAAAAAGTGACATTTTGGTTTTCTAATTTAGAAGCACAAAGAAAGAGGGAGGGAGGGAGGGAAGGAAGGAAGGAGAGAGAGAGAGAGAGAGAGAGAGAGAGAGAGAGAGAGAGAGAGAGAACGAACGAGAATGCATGTGTGCACCTGATTCACACCTTGGGGGAAAGTGCTCTGGTTAAATTATAGACTCTTGGAACTGGGAACGCAGATAACATTATTAGACTTTGGCATTAAATATGATTGATGGGACAACGGGGATAATGTCCGCGCCACCTCCTGGGGACAACCGGGGCTTGCATTTCATCCCGGGCACCTATGTATGCTAAAGTATGTCAGTCCACACTGGGGAGGCCGACACTTGCCAAAAACCCTAACTTCCCTGCCAGTGAGTCGGTGCCATGCACTCTTCCCTTGCAGATCATAGGAGGCTCTTTTAGGGGGAAAAAAGAAGACAGGTAGAGTGGGATATTTTCAACCCCAGTACTTGAGAGGCTGAGATGCGAACATGCAGGTTCTAGGCCAGCCTCCGCCACTTAGCAAGACTCTCAGAAACTTAGCAAGATCCTGTTTCAAAACAGATAGGCTAGCTGGACGTGGTGGCGAACGCTGGGAATCCCAGTACTTGGGAGGCTGAGAAAGGAGGATTGCAGGTTTGTGGCCAGCCTTGGCTACTTGGTGAGGCCCTCTGCAAACTAGTGAGATCCTGTTTCAAAATAAAGAATAAAAAATAGGGCTGGGGGTGGAACTTGGAGGTGAAATGCCCCTGAGTTAAAACCCTAGTACCGCAAAAAAAAAAAAAAAAAAAAAAAACAGGAAGGCTGCCACAGGAGGATCATAGGCTCACAGCCAGTCTCAGCTTAGTGACCTTCCACAACTTAGCAAGACCCTGTTTCAAAATAAAAAATAAAATAGAGCTGGGGGCATGGCTCAGAAGTAGCATACCTCTGAGTTCAAGCCCCAGAACCACACATGCGCGCACGCGCGCACACACACACACACACACACACACACACACACACACACACACATGGCTGGGGTGTAGCTTGGAGGTAGAATAACCCTGGGTCCAATCCCCAGCACCACACACACACATATACACACAAAAAGAAGAAATACCCACCCCCTTCCCAAGAAGCACACCAGTACAAATGTCAGTCCTTTGGAGGAGGGTCACTGTGAGATGAATTAATGATTGCATGAGGTGAATTAATGAATCAAGGAAAGAGAATACCAAAAATCAGTACTTTGGGGACATAGGGAGGTTGAACTGGCCAGAGTCAGTTATCAAGCCATTCTGCAATGTGTGTATGTATCAAAACACCATTTTGAATACCATACATATATACATATATATTTTTGCCAACTAAAACAAATAATGAAAAAAATTATGCTGACATTTTTATCTTTTTTTTTTTTTTTTGCGGGTCTAGGGATGGAACCCAGGGGCACTCAACCTCCGAGCCACACCTCCTGCCCTGTTTTTTATTCTTTATTTTGAAATAGGGTCTCACTAAGTAGCTGAGGCTGTCTGTGAACCGCGATCCTCCAGTCTCAGCCTCCCGAATGCTGGGATGACAAGCGTGCGCCACCATGCCCAGCTTTATGCCGACATTTTTTATTTATTTATTTTTTTGGTGGTACTGGGGTTCCTGGAAGCCCTTATACCTTCGGGCTACACTCCCAGACCTATTTTATACATTTTTAAATTTGGAAACAGGGTCTCTTAAGCCAGCGCGGCTGACTTCGACCCTGTGCGATCCTCCTGTCTCCGCCTCCCAAGCATGGGGATTACAAGCGTGCGCCACCACACCCGGCTATGTCAACATTTTTAAAGGCTAGCCAACGTGGGTCTGCAGCTAATGCAAGCGGGCGGGTCCCTGTTTGCTCCACGCCCCAGGTCTGGTAGTCCTGGTGCCCCATGGGCCTCTGGCACCAGCTGGGGATGCTGGGGAGCTCAGCCCTCAGCAGGAACCCTGGGGTTTGCTTCTTCAACTCACAAATAACACCACATTTAGATCATGTTGGAATGATGCTGGAGGGGGCGTGGAAAATGTGGCTATCACCTCCTCTTTCTCTTGAGAATGAGTGATATCTTCGTTCCTTCAAAAAAATGAAAGGTGAGCCGGGCGTGGTGGCGCACGCTTGTAATCCCAGCATTCGGGAGGCTGAGACCGGAGGATCGCGGTTCGCAGGCAGCCTCAGCTACTCAGTGAGGCCCTCTGCAACTCAGTGAGACCCGGTTTCAAAATAAAGAATAAAAAATAGGGCAGGGTGTGTAGCTCGGAGGTCGAATGCCCCTGGGTTCCATCCCCAGACCTGCAAAAAAATAAAAGGTGAGAAAAAACAAATGAAAGGTGGGGTGGGACTTTTCCTAGTGTCCGCGTGGTGGGAGGAGCCACCACACACACCCTAGAAGTTACTTAGGGGCCCACACAGCAATCTGAAAATCAAACAAATCCCCAAGTCATTTCTTTTCCGCATCAATATTAGAGCAACTTTTCTTGTGTGTGTTTTGTGCACTTGAAATAAAAATCAGAATAGTTAATTAACCCTAGTGGGAAATTTTAACGCTTCCATTAAAAAGTACTTTAAAAAAAAAAGTTCACAAATGCTGTTTACTTTTCGATTTCCTCCTGGATTTTAACTCGCCTCCTGGCTGTTAAAATAGTAATGTATCTCATATTTGTCTGATTGCTAGAGATTAAGTTTGCCGGCTTAACCTCCACGCTCTTTTATTATTACCGCTGTATGGCTCTCAGTGCCAGGCTCCACGGCTCCCTCGTGGTGCTGTGAAGAAGGGTGCTGATGGGAATTAACTTTCCTCCCCATATCCAGGCCTACCCTCTCTAGTGCCAGTTCCATCAGCAGAAACACTTGGGGCCGGTCTTGCATTTGCTTTAATCCTTCCAAGCTGCTGGTTCCTGCCCAGTAACTCCTGAGCCAACCCTCGGGCACTGTCTGCCAAAAATGTGCTGATCACATCTCTGAAAACTGATCGTGCATCAGAGCGCTCCGGGCCAGTCCTCCCAGCCTCTCGGGGCGAGGAGAACTGTGCCCACAGGCACCCGGCACTGACGCAGCACTCGTCCCTGTGCAAGGCGAGAGCGGGGTCCTCGACCGGAATTGTGCATGAGAAGCAGGAAGAGATTTGGAAAGGGCGGAGGTAGGGGCGCCAGGGGAACGTGAGCACTGGGGATGGAGTCCCTGATGCAGAACAGATGAGTGTCTGAGTCTGGTAGAAAACCAAAAGGAACAGCCGGAAGAGAAATGGATAGGATGCCCGTAAGCAGAAATGTTTCATCTTCCAAAGTGAAGATAGAGAAAACCAAGAGGCAGAGGTCCCAGACAGGTCCAGCCTGCAGGGGCTGGAAGGTTGGGGGATACCCGTGGGGCAGTCTCCACTGTTAGGGTGCAGAGGGATAATTCTGCAAACTGTGGAAACCCAGGTGGAAAGGAGAGCGGGGTGTGACACCTGGGATTGGAGGTAACAGCCCAGAGAGCTGGCCATCTCTGTAGGGATGCTGGCCTGCGTCTTTAGTGACCTGTGGCGTCCTGCCTTTGTGACGGTGCCTGGCTGCCTCTTTCTCTAGGGAGACCACTGGGGAAGAGGTAGCCATGGGAACCTGGAGCTTTAGGGCCCTGGGGAGAGGGCTGTCCTTCCCTGGCTTCAAAGCTGGGCCAGGGGCTAGAACATGAGCTGGAGCTGCCCAAGATCGGAGAGGCAGGTGAAGGCGGGTGTGGAATCTCAGCTCTAGGAGACATCGAGGGGAGCAGCAGCCTATCTTTCCCAAGTGGCATGATCTGTTTTTTTTTTTTAATTTTTATTTTGTGGTTCTGGGGGTGGAACCTGGGGGCTTTCTACTCTGGGCTACACCCCCAGCCCTATTTTATAATTTATTTGGAAATAGGGTATCACTGAGTTGCTGAGAGCCTCACTAAGTAGCTGAGGCTGGCTTTGAACCTGTGCGATCCTCCTGTCTCAGCCTTCCAAGCACCAAGATTACAAGTGTGCACCACCATGCCCGGCCTGGTTTTTTTTTTTTTTTTATCATTTCAACTTGGAAATAAAAGGTCTAGCGTGGCGGTATACTTTTTTTTTTTTTTCGTGGTACTGGGGATGGAGGTAGAAGGTACCCTTCTACCTCCAGGCTATTTTTATATTTTATTTGGAACAGGGTCTCTTAAGCCAGCGAGGCTGCCTTCGAACCTGCGCAATCCTCCTGTCTCTGCCTCCTACGCGCAGGGATTACAAGCGTGCACCACCACTCCTGGCATGGCACACACTTTTAATCCCAGTACTTGGGAGGCTGACACAGGAGGATTGCAGTTTGCAGCCAGCCTCAGCTACTTAGTGAGGCCCTCTGCAACTTAGTGAGACCCTGTTTCAAAATTTAAAATAGGGCTAGGAGTGTAGCTCAGAGGTAGAATGCCCCTGGGTTTAATCCCTAGTACTGCAAAAAAAAATTTTTAATTAAAAATAAATACATTTTAAAAATCTAGACTGGGCTATTGTACCTTCCCAGAGCAAGAGACAGCCATGGGTGTTGACAGGGCTCACAAGAGCAGCTTCATTCTAGGGCCCCCCAGGCCACAGGTGCCTGGGGCCTCCACTGCCCCTGGCCAGAGTTGCTCCCAGAACCCTGCGCTCCCGCTGGCCCTCGGGCCAGCCACGGCCTCTCTGCAGTTGCTTCATTTAGCTCTAAAGTAAGGGCCGTGCAATCCCCCATCCCACAGGATGAAATGAAGGCACCGTGGGAGGTGGAGGCGTCCCCACCGCAGAGGGAGTGCCAGAAAGCGGCGCCCTCTGTGCATGGCTCAGAGACAATCTCGGCTAACAGCCGCCATCGCTAACGCCGCTGTCACATGTCCGCGGTGACCAGGGGTGCCCAGGCCCGCACACTGGCCATGCACACACCCCAACCGCCTAGTGCCGGTCAGTTAGCTCCCGGCAGTCAGAGATGGAGGAGGGTGCAGCCTCACGGTTGCTCCCATGAGGAAGGAGGGAGAGATGGAGGGGTAGAAGGATGCGTAGACGAAGAGATCCAGGGAAGGAAGGATGGAGTGGCGGGCGGGAAACGCCCTCGCTTCTTCAGCCGGAGCGCTGCGAGTTACACTGGCAAAAGACAGTCGAGAGGAAAACGGTGCGCCCAGAGAGGACGACCCGGAGGGATGGTCAGACCTTGGGCTTCCATGACAGCGTAGACTACCAGAGCATGAAGGGCTCTGGGCTTTGGGCCAGGAAGGCAGGTCCTGGAATGCTGACCAAGAAAGGCATGGGGAGCCAGGGTTGTTGCTTTCTCTCTTGGTAAGAGTTGGAAGTCCCCCTCTCCCCGGTGAGGAAGAAGGAGGTGCCTTTTACAAATGGACACTTGTCTTATAAATACAAATTCATTTTACAGAAGGGAAACCAACTCATTCCCTGTTTCTGGAGCTTTTACTGCACCCTCTGGTTCTCAGCGGCCTTTAGCTCAAAATAGTCCGTATGTCAGAGAGGAATGGGGGTGGCATATTCTGGTGCCTTTCAGAGGACGGGAAGGAAAACAGGGCACTATGGTCCAACTTGTCCTCCTCGCTCTTTCTCACTCCTCTTCCTCCCCATAGCAGCCAAGAGAATCAATACCAAGGGTTTTTTTTTCAAATTCAAAGAAAACTGGGTAAGCTCCTACTTATAGCCCTGGTGCATGCTCCTGCCCTCAGGGAGCTTCCTCCTGAAAGGGGTAGCAAGAGGAAGCAGGACTTCCTCTGCGGCACAGGGGAGGCAGTGAGGACCCCACCCAGAGCGTTCGAGGTGGCACCTGTGGGTAGGAGATGCCCTTGGGGGACAGAATCCTACGCTGAAGAAAACCGCTGCCCCTCCCAAGCGCCAGCCTCTCCTTGCAGGAACTGCAGATGGTCCCCTTTCGGTTTGCATATCAAGTCCCTGGAAGTAGAGGGGGAACTGGCAGAAATAAAGTAGAAAATACAGGCGAGGACCCTATTACGAACAGCCCTAAATATCAGCCTGGGAAACATGGGCACCGTTTCCTGGTGAACGCAGAGGGACTGTATCCGTGTTTTGGAAGCCGCGGTTAGCATACGCACCAACATGAATCTGCATCTGAGACCTGTCGTAGGACGAAAGATGCGAGTTGCGGAAAAAATACACCCAGTGCCTCGTCACCGGTGGAGAAAGATGAACCAAAACAGTTCTCCGTGTTTGTGTTTTCCATGGGCCTGGAAGGACCCACGGCAGACTGCTAACAGCATTTACTTTTGGGGTGAAAGGAAAGAATGAGGGCTTGGGGGGCTGGGGAGTATTGAAGGATGGTTGTCAGCATTTGGGGTAATGATTTTGTTGTATTTTAACAGGAAAATGTTATCTTGACATTAAAATGTAATTTTAAAATTCAAAGAGATAATGGAGTCATTGGCTTACTTCCTAGCTCTTAAATTTTCAATTAGCGCTTGCACGTTCTGAGAAGTGGGAAGATGTTCTCTGAAACCAAACAAAATCCAGGGATTTAAAAACAAAAAGGCCATCCACTCCCCCGGCGCCTGCAGAGAAGAGGAAACTCGGGGCCTGTCCTCCTCACAGGCCCGGCGGCCTCCACGCAGTGTCCCAGAGTGACCTTGGAGTCACTCACCACCCTGCCCGGCCCACCCCGTGGCGGTGGCTGGCTCCGGGCAGCAGGGTGACTATGTTTTTCTCTTTCCTGGCACCAGGATCATTTTCTTGGAGAGTCTCTGTGGACATTGGCAAATAGTTTTGGCCTTCGTCCAAGAGATTGGGTTTATACCAGTCTAAATGAGGCAGGCATTTAATCAGTCACCCAGGGAACAGGCTGGAGGCCCTCTGGTGTCTTCTTTATAATTAATTTTTAACATTTGTTTTCAGTATAAAATTTGGGCCTTTATCTCCTTTGAAATAAAAACATAGCATGCATATTAGACTGTATTGGCACTAAAGCTCACACACCATTCTATTATCCCCTTCCAACTATTAACTCCTATTAGGCAAGACAGGGGGATAATCAGATCCCCCGAACTCCCCCGGCACGCCGGCTTGTGTGAAGTCTCAGCCTCTCTAATTGCCTTCTGTGGCCAGAGTCCTTTCCTGTCATTACTGTGCATCAGAGGCTGCCTGTCGGGGACCCGGCCACCTCCCAGGCCGCCCCGTGCCGTGGTCCCTTCTGTCCCCGACCTCACCCAGCCCTGCCGCTGGGAGGCTCCGGTGGACTGCAGCTCTTGTTAACAAGACACAGGGGCATTTCTGGGGGTTTAACCCTCGAATTGAAACTTGACCTGCAGGCGACGGTGCTGTCCCTTCACTTGGCTGACTTGCTCTTGACTTCTGAGACAGTAGGCCTGGGTCAAGACCAGAAACACTGCAGCGGTCCTGGAACCTGGGTGTGTGCAAACAGCACCCAGGATGGTGACTACAAGAACAAGTCCTCAGCCCTCCCAGGCCTACCGAATGGGCTCTCCGGGACAGAAGGGAAGCCAACTGAATTATATTTTAAGCTGTGTAATTCTTCGTAGGTCACTAAGTGATTGTTTTACTTTTTGCAGAGAAATTGCGGCTCAAACATATCTTTTTTTTTTTTTTTGTACTAGGGATCGAATTCAGGGGTGTTCTACCTCCCAGCTATACCCCCAGTCCTATTTTATTTTTTGTTTTTGAAACAGGGTCTCACTAAGTTGCAGAAGCTGTTCTTGAACCTGCAATCCTCCCGCCTCGGCCTCTCAAGTGCTAGGATTACAAGCATGAGCCGCCATGCCCGGCTTCAGCTCAAACATGCCTTTAACCTTCAGTACCTTGGGCTTGCTCTGGGCTGCCATGCCCCCTGTGTGCAGGTTTGGGGCCCCTCCTTCTGAGCAGCTTTGGGCCCCCAGGAGCAGGCTTAGCCTGGGTAGCTCAGGATGGATCTCAGCCTCATTCACCTCCTTGGCCGGGAGTCTTTGTACAGATAATAAGTAGACAACCCCACGTGGCAACCCTGTGCACTCTGTGCTCTGATAAACCAAATACCTGCCCTTGAGTATTGCTATAATTTGGATGGAATTTTCCCCCAAAGGGCTATATGTTAAAGGCTTTGTCGAAAGCCAGGCCTGATGGTGCATACCTGTTATTTGGAAGGCTGAGACAGGAGGATAGCCAGACGGGCTATGCCCGTGGCAACAGAGGAGGAGGGCAGGTGAACACACAGCCATTCTCTGGAAACCTAGGCTTGGATTGGCATGCCCAATCGGCTCTATGTTCAAAGCAAGTCCTGTTCAAAGCAAGTCCTGCGGGCACCTGAGGTCAAGGGGCAGGGCAGCACTGTCCTCCTTTCTGTGGTAGGAGTTGCTGTGGATTCACGTGGCAGGAGATTGGAATGGGGCTGAGACCTGCAGCCACCACCGCCCCACCTCAGCTCCAAGCCCAGGCCTCTCTGGGTGGGGCCTCCTTCCTCCACCTGCCCTGGAGCTATCTGGACCCCCAAGCCCGGTTAACCTAGAGCAACGGGTGCTCAGAACTTCATTCCCTGATGGCAGGCTTTATGTTCCTCATTTCACTTGCCAGAGCTCAAAACGGAGCAGCCTCTCCGAGAACATCCTCCCCAGGCTGTGCGAGGGCAGCAAGATACCCTCGCCTCGCCGTCCCTGTGTCTGGTGGGGGATTCTTTGGAAAGGGCACAGTGACCAGGAATTAGAGACCCAGCCTCTACATTCAGCCCATTTCTAACTCAGACCTCCCTTCCCCGTCACCTCCCCACTCGGGGCCTCGTCGTCTTCATCTGAAAAACGAGGTGGTTGAATTAGGTTACCTAGAAACTTGCATTCAAAGTGAGGTCCATGGGATTTGTTAGTAACCCAGAATCTGGGGCTGCACCCAGACGGGCTGAATCAGAAATGGCAGGCAGTGTGCGCGTGCGCTCCCTTCGGAGAAGCTCTGTTATAGAAGGAGGTGCCTTCTGGGAGCCTCTGATGCTGTACCTCCGAGACCTCTCCTGTCCTCCTCCCCCGACGCCCTCTGTGACCACCTGTCTCGAAAGCCCTCCGGTCCCCGTTCCCTCCATAGTCAGCTCTTCTGTAGATTCATCCCGCCTCTTGCCGACTTCTGGCAGAGCGGCCTCCTGCTCTTTCGTGTCAAGGCTGAGGGGCCAGGAAACCTGGAGAAACTCACAAGCTCTGAAAAACCAAGAGGAGAGCTGTAGTTAAAATTCTAAGCAAGTCTCATGCAAGTCCGGGTCGCTAAACACGTCAAGATCACAGAATAGATTGACGGTTCCAGGGGGCGGAGGGGGGGTGTGCAGAAAGCGAGCTGGAGAATCCACAGCCGTGGAAATAGAAGCGTGCAGGAAACCCAGTTCCATTATAGCTTGTCAAAAATATAGGCTGCTATATGCCTAGGAAAAAAAAGATTATAAATTTCCCTTGTTCCCTTTCTTCGCTGTTTTGAAGAGGGGTTTTGCCGTGGAGTTGGAGCTGTGCTGATTGGCAATTTATTTGTGAATTGTTTTCTGAAACTGGGGCTCTTCTTATGCAGTTCACTACGATAACCACAGATTGGGTGGAAACTTCCTTTTCCCTGGAGCTGAGCTCCCCACCCTGCCCTGCCTACCTCCTTCAAAGGATGGCACCATTAAAATCACAGGCCCTTCGAGCTCCTGGGACGCGTCCCTTTCCTTTGGTCTCTCGGATCTTTCTGAATTCCTCCCGTTCCTTCATGGCAGCATGTCAGCTGCTATTTATTCTCATCTGCTATTCTGTCAGGGAATATGGACGGTTCATGCATAAAAACCACGGGCTTCTCCTTTACTCTCATCTCGATGCCTAGTTCCGGAGCCCAGGGCCCTGCAGAACTCTTAAGATACTGGGTTAGGACCATTCCTGCCCTGTGGTCTCTAGGCCGGACCCACATCATTGCTGTAGAAAAGCAGCCAAACATCCATTAAGTCGGCTCTTCCTTACTACGACCCACTACCTGACAAGACCATCTTAGAGAAGAAAAGGTTCATTGGGCTCACAGTTGGAGGCCCAGTCCATGGCTGGCCAGCTCCAAGACAGTAATGTTATGGTCACAGGGCAAGGTGGATGGTAGCTGTTAACTCTTGGCCACCAGG
This sequence comes from Muscardinus avellanarius, assembly GCF_963383645.1. Lineage (NCBI taxonomy): Eukaryota > Metazoa > Chordata > Mammalia > Rodentia > Gliridae > Muscardinus > Muscardinus avellanarius. The sequence continues at coordinate 6,792,173 of NC_137804.1, forward strand.
AATCCAGAGGACTAAGAGGAAGGGACCAGGGGCAGCCCCCAAGGCCGTGGCTGCCCGTGGCCAGTGGCTGCCTCCACCACACTCTACCTGCCCACAGTTACCGCCCAGTAAGTCCATTCAAATTATAAGTCCATCTGTGACGGATCCACTGCTGAGCTCGGAACCCCCACTCGCTGGTGTCACCTCTGAGCATGTGTGTGTTGCCAACACAAGTTTTTCTGGGGGACATTCTGTATCCGACTCAGAAGAGCATCTACTCAGTCCATGAACCCGTGGAGGAGGGGTACTGGGAATTGAACCAAGGGGTGCTCTTCCACTAAGCTACACACCCCCCAGCCCTTTTTATTTTGAGATAGGATCTCACTAAGTTGCCCAGGCTGGCCTCCAACTTGGAATTCTTCTGTCTCAGCCTCTTCAGTACTGGGATCTCGGGCAAACACCACTATATCCGGCTTGTCCATGAGCCATTTTAAGAAGCAGTCTGTGGGACAAGAACTGGGTGGGCCAAGCAATTTGAGATAGTACATAGCTACCTTCTTACAAAGAAAAAAGCAAAGAAAGTCTTGCCCAAGGTTCCAGACCCAGCAAGTGGGGACCAGGCCAAGTCTAGGCCTCCCAGCTCCAAGGCTCTCCCCCTCAGCTCCTGCCTCTACAGTTAGACTAGAACGCTACCCTCCCCGCCATCACGCTTCCTTGCATGCCCCCCGAGCCCCCAGCTGTACAGTCTTTCTCCTCAGGGTGCAAGGTCGTAAGCAGTCTCCTCTGCGGAGAGCCCTTCCTGACCCCACCCCCCACTCCTGTAGGGTCAGTAGCATCTTCGTCTGCATAAGCAGTGTTCCCACCCTGGTCTCTTGAGTGAGTTCCCAGTGGTCCTTCTTCCTCCTTAGACTCAGAACCAGGCCTGACTCGCCATGGGCAACCTTCCAGGTGCCCAGCACAATGCCCGGCAAGAGTGCCCACATCCTTTCCTCCTCGAGCTGGAGATTGTGCAGATCCTTTGTGATAATACACTACACGAAGGCCGGGTGTGGTGGCACATGCTTGTAATCCCGCACTTGGGAGGCTGAGACAGGAAGATCGCACAGGTTCGAAGCCAGCCTCAGCTACTTAGTGAGGCTCTCAGCAACTTGGACCCTGTTTCCAAATAAAATATAAAAAAGGTCTGGGAGTGTAGCCCGAAGGTAGAAGGGCTTTCAGGAACCCCAGTACCACCAAAAAAAATAAAATAATAATAATAATAATAATTAATAATAATAATAATAATAATAAATAATAATAATAATACACTACATGGAAGGCGCGGTGTATGTGGTATTCCTCCACGCATGCTCTTTGTTCCTTTGTGACCATTGCCCTTGAAGGTACTTGTGACTCTAGAGGGGATGGGATGAAGCTCTTTCAGGGGCTAATGATGGTGAGATGGCGGGCCTCACCCGGGCTGCCTCCCATGGCGTGGAAACCTCTGTCAAATCAGCCCCCTGATGCCCGACTGATGTTGCGTAAGACGTCCCGGGCTTGTCTCTCTCCATGAGAACCCTAACGCTAGCCATTATCCATGAAAAACTGCTCTGAGCAGGGGTCAGCAGAAGGCTGTTCAGGAAGGCGAGCGAGGTTTCTTTCTCTCTGGTGTCCTGTGACAGTAACGGCTTTGTTCTGAGGCTCAGAGAGGGAGATGAGGGATGCAGAGCCTGAGGTGCACAGATTGCCCTGCCCTGGTCCACGTGGTGCTGAGCACAGCGCCGGGGCTGCATTTGGAGGAGCCTGGCTTTGCCATTGGGTGACTGATGGTTTGGGGTTGGGACATCCCCCAAGAGCTCATGTGTGGAAAGCATGTCCCCGATGCAACAGTATTCAGAAGTAACAGAATCAGGGCTCTAATCCCATCAGTGGATAAATCCACGGAAGGATTAACAATTTGAATGGATTTAATGGATTTACTGGGTGACGACTTGGGCTTAAGGGGCGTGGCTAATGGGGTCACTGGGGGTGTGGCTTTAGGAACTGTACCTATTCCTGGTTACTTCCCTTCCTGTCTGTCTCTATTTCTTTCTCTCTTTCTTCCTCTTTCCTTCTTTCTCTCTTCTACACTGTGATGCCCTGAGTATCTGTCACCATGGCTCCTGCTTGGAAGACTGCCAATCAAGGAATGCCCTCTGAAATAGCCATAATTTTAAGCTGTAAGTCTTCTCAAAGCTGTGCTCATGTCAGATATTTTGGTCACAGCAGCAAAAGTGCTAAAACAGCGGTGGAGGGACATGAGCTACGTCAAGGCAGAGGCTCAGCCCTCCTTGCTCCACAGCCTGAGAGCCACAGCCCCTTCTGGGAAGGGCCATCCGACAGGGTTCGAGGATTGCCGTGTGTGCTAGGCCAGGTGAGGGCAAGGAGAGGTGGCTGGTTGAGAAGTGGCTGCAAACTCTGGGAGAACGTGACAGGTGGCTCGCACCTGAGCCCCGAGGAGATATCACCGCCTCACGGAGGCTTACGCGAGGACGAGGAGATGGAAATGCTCTCCTTCCTCCGGGCTACAGTCCCAGACCTATTTCTTATATTTTATTTGGAAACAGGGTCTCTTAAGCCAGCTGAGGCTGGCTTTGAACCTGCGCGATCCTCCTGTCTCAGACTCCCAAGTGCAGGGATGGCAAGTGTGCGCCACCGCGCCCGGCTGAGGCCGGGTTTATAGCCAACAGGAACCGAAGTCCAGCCACGTGGAGGTGTGCTTTCTACAGCTGACGGGGCACTGTGAAGTTCCAAAGGACCTTGGCCAAGCCGGGCGTGGTGGCGCACGCTTGGAATCCCAGAACTTGGGAGGCTGAGACAGGGAGATCACAGTTTTGCCGCCAGCCTCTGCAACTTAGCGAAGCTCTTGGCAACTTAGTGGGACCCCGTTTCAAAATAAAATATGAAATAGGTCTGGGGATATAACTCAAAGGAAGAATCTCCTGGGTTCAATTCCCAGTACCAAAAAAAAAATTTTTTTTAAACCCTCTGCCAGTTCTCTTCATCTGTGCCCTTCACCTGCTGTGTAGCGGGAGGGTCCCACACACCCGTCTTCCACACTTTGCTGGGTGTTCAGGGGGCGCAGAGTACCAGAGACAAGCGGTCCCCCCTTCAGGGAGTCTCTAGCCTGGTGGGGCACCAGGTGGGACTGCTGCAGAGTTGAACGTGTCTTTCATGAAGTAGGATATGGCTAATTGTTTAATGATAAATGGAACAGAAAATTAGAGACTGTCAGAAACGGGAGGGAGAGCCCTCTCGGGTTTTTCCAGGCAGACCCAGACTCTAGGGGGATGGCGGGATGGGAATGGCCCCTTCCCTGCACCGGGGTACCAACCAGCCGGGGCAGAGAGGCTGGGGAGGGCTGGAGCCCCAGGCAAGAGGGTGTGGCACACCGCATGTCTTCAGCGCTGGGCCCTGCAGCCGCGGAGGAGCTACGAGCGGCTTCCAGTGGAGGGCTGCCCTGTTCTGATGTATCTTTAAGGTGACTGACTTTTCAAGGAGCAGAGTGACCTGAGCTAGACAGACTAGAAGAGAAACGCCACCCGCAAGGCCGATGAGGGGATTGAGAACTTGCAACTTGTGGGGAGGGTTGGGAGGGGGCAGGTAAACCAGAAAGGTCAGCTGGGGCGGGGGCTCAGGAGGCCTCCCGCTCCGTGGGACCAGGAGGCCTAAGGGGGTCCGTGATGGTAGGAGGAAGCCTGGGCAGGCAGAGGGACGATGTGCTTGAAGGGCTGGGGAGACACGTGGCTGGCTCGGAACATTCCGAACGCTGTGTTGGGGACGCCCAAGGAGAACCCTCGGATGTAACGTCATGGATAGCAAGGTCCTGGGAGACTTGCTTTTCTTTGGGCTGGGAATTGAAGCCAGGAGTGTTCTGCCTCTGAGCTATACTCCCAGCCATTCATTCATTCACTTGAAACAGGGTCTTGCTAAATTGCCATAGCTGGCCTTGAACCTGCTCTCCCATTTCAGCCTCCCGAGTACTGGGATTACAGGTGTGCGCCACCACACCCGGCTCTGGGAGACTTTCTCTTGATGGTTAGGATAAAACCATAGGACGTGAGCTGTGCTCTCCCAGACGCTGAGAGGCAGGTGTGGCTCCAGCCTGAGCCTTCCGCGCACACGGTGAGGTTCAGGGCACGTGCGCGGCCCTCGCCTTTGCTGGCCTCCTCCAGGTGGTTCAGTAGTTCCCGCCCGGCCGTTTCTCACCACCGCCTCTCCCTCCCCCGCTGCCTCCTGTGCCCATGGCTAGTGGTTCCCTTCTGCTTCTCAGGGCCGAGAGAACGCATGAATCGATGCCATCTCGGGAGCTCCTTTAAACACCTGCTTAACCCTGCTCAAGCAGGGCTGGCCTCGGCCAAGCACCGAGACCTTTCAGGGAAGGCAGGTCCCCGTGTGGGTCCGTGGCGCTCATTAACTGAAGAGCACTGTTGGAGCTTTTCTGTATTTGGAAGAGCACCAGGGCAATTTCTCTGACCTGCACTTCAGGCTCTCCTGCCTTGAGCGGGAGCCACGGGAGGACGGCAGTGTGGGTTCTGGGGTCCTAAGCCAGGACTTACCTTCCAGGTGCTACCTGCTATTATTTTGTATTTTATTATTATTAATAATTTTTGTGGTACTGAGGATTGAACCCAAGGGCATTTAACCTCTGACCTATATCCCCAGTCCTATTTTTTACTCTTTATTTTGAAACGGGGTCTCACTAAGTTGCAGAGGGCCTAAGTAGCTGAGGCTGGCCACAAATCTGTGATCCTCTGTCTCAGCCTCCCAAGTACCAGGATTACAAGCGTGAGCTGCCACGCCCGGTTTAACCCGTTATTGACTCCTAATCCCGGAATGATGAGCCAAAAACCAGGGGTGTAGTTATCGGCATCAGACAGTTCATGTTGAAAATCAAGGTCTCTCGGGCTCCTCCCAGCCCACGCCCACCTGGGCGCCAAGGTCTTTTTCTTCTCTTTGCTGAATGTGGCCTTCACACCCACTTAAACCCACCAAGCAGAACAAACTCACCCCGTCTCTGGCTCATTCTAGATTATGGAAACCTCACTTATTCTAAGTGCACACACACACACACACACACACACACACGCAGGCACACACGCAGACTGGTTCTCTCACCCTCCCTCTCTTCCTCTTCCCCATCTATCCCTCTCCCCTCTCTTCCTCCCTCCCTGTCTCTTCTCTCTTCTCTCCTCCCTCTTTCTCTCCCTCTTTCCCCCTTTCCTGTCTTTCTCATTCTTGGCCCTTCCTCCCTCCTCCCTCCTTTCTTTCTCCCTCCTCACCTCTGCCTCTCGCATGGGCACTTCTTCATGGCAGAGACCAGGCTTCTGGGCCAGGCAGGGCCACTGTGCTTCTCTGGGGCCCTCAGCGGGGAGCCGTCTTAGTCCCGCCTCTCACCTGTGCCTGTAACTACACCTGCTCAGTGAAAGCCTCCTTTTCTGGGACGCTGCAAGTCCAAATGGAGCCACCCTTACTCACATCTAACCGCGCTGCGTCCTGATGTGTCCTGATGTGGACCTGGATCAGTGTGCCCGCCCCGTGCGGGCCTTGCAGTGCACCCCTGCATCCAGGGCTTCTGCCTGGGCCGCGCCTGCCACGGAAAGTCCAGCCCCACCGCAGGTCACTCGTACGTTGCAGGGACCACGGGGGAGGTATGGCGCCAGGACCGCTCCTGGCAGCTCAGCAGCAAGGCCTGGACTTGGTCCCCGGGAGGCTCTGGACCCAGTATCACTGTGTCTGACTGAGTCAAGCACTTAAGACGTCACAGCCAGGCCCCCAACTCTGAAAGCCGGCTGGTTGAGTTGGGGTGAGCAAGATATATAATAGGAGCAGAATGTGGGGGGAGCCTGTTCAGGGAACCCACAGACAGGCGGTGCAGCGGAGAGAGGCCAGGCAGGGGCACGGAGACCCAAGCCCCGTGTCCACCCCTCGAGGCCGCAGGCGGAGCACGCGGGCCAGTCTGTAACTTGCACCTTGGAGCTTTCTGACGGGCGGCGGAGCAGATGTGGTGGTGCACGCTTGTCATCCCCGCGCTTGGGAGGCCGAGACTGGAGGATTGCAGGTTTGAAGCCAGCCTCAGCAACTTAGACAATAAAATAGGGCTTCGGGGGCAGGGTATAGCTTGGAGGTAGAATGCCCCCAGGTTCCTTCCCCAGTGCCACAAAAATAATAATAATAATTAAAAAGGGTCTGAGGGCTGTAGCTCAGAGGTAGCTTTAGCGCCCCGGGGTCCAGTCTCTAGTACCTAAAGAAAACCCCCAGGGTTTGGCAAACAGCTGCCCTCCGTGACCAAGCAGGAACTCAGGAGGCATCTTAGAACCAGGCGGGCCCTGAACCTACAAGGCAGAGGAGGCGCAGCCCTTCAGGACTTTGGCAGCCCCGCCTGGGTGGCTGAGCTACGCCCTTCCCACCCGCAGCCCCGGCCTCCGGAGCCAGTGTGCAGAGCCCAGCAGAGCGCCCGTCCCCCTGAGCACCCGTGGCTGCTGGGGGCGCAGCAAATTAAAGCAGTTGAAGTCCCGTCCCCCTCGCGTCTCTGAGGCAGGCCATAAATACATAAATCCCGGAGCCTGCTCTTCTGATTCGGGCTAATAGGTTTAACCGCCGCGCGCGGACCTGGCAGCAGCTGCGAGGAGAAGAGCGATAAATTGGATGGTTAAACGCTCAGGATAGAGACGTGATTACTGGTCTGGACGTGGCCTGGCTTTCCGCGCCCGGAGGGAAGAGTGCCTTCTCTGTGCTTCTGCGGGAAGAGCACTTCCAGGTTAGGCCGCGTCCTCATTATATAATCAGCATCCGCATCTAGAGCAGATCATGGCTCTGGCGGGCTCTGGGCGCGGTGAGCCTGCCTCCCCAGGGCTTTCCTCTTCAGCGCTCAGAGACACAGCCGGCCATGGCGGCGGCCAGGACCCCAACCCAGGACTATAGACTCAGAGCCCTCTCAAAGAGTGGAGGAGGAGAAGAAAATAGGTCAATTCCCATCTTTCCAGTCACATTTCCTTTGCATACCTGAGGGACAGCTGTTGTCTCTGGGCCCCTCCCAGAACATAAGCACTTGCTCCCTCTGGTTGAAGCAGCCGTCCTCTCTGATCCATGGCCAGTAATCCCAGCTTTGGGTTCCACACGCCACTGTGGTCCTGTGTCCCTGTATGGTTTTAAGACTCTCACAGTGCCAGGCATGATGGCACCTGCCTGTAAGTCCAGTACTTGGGAGACTGAGAAAGGAGGACTACAGGCTGGAGGACAGCCTCAGCCACTTAGCGAGACTTTGGCAGCCTACTGAGACCCTGTTTCTAAACAAAAAATAAAATAAAAAGAGCTGGGGGTGTGTGGCTTGGAGATAGGATGCCCCTGGGATCGATCCCCAGTAGCAGGAAAAAAAGAACTTCAGAAAAGTGTACTCTGATCTATTGCACCAAGTGCCAGCCACTTTCTATTTTTTGCTCTTCTGCTTAAGTTTTCAAAGAATCTAAAATAGCAGTTGCCATTTTTTTTAACCACCTTCTCTTCCGCAGTGCTTAATTCTTCCTCGGGTGCTTTAACATCGCAGTGCCCCGGGATTAACTTCCACCACTGAGAGTGTCTCAGCCCAGAGAGGCAGAAAATGCGTTTCAGCAAGCGGCAGAGGCGGGCTTTGCCTGCGTGAGCCACTCACCCGTCCACTGAGCCCCGGCCGACGCCCTATTAAACGCGTGCTGATTTTTAAAAAGCAGAGTTTCCCCGCAAAGACCAATTTTAAGGGGATTAATACAGAATGAATAATGTATTGCAAAAGAACTACGACGGTGATGCTTAATTGGAAGAGGGTGACTCGGCCAGGGGAGGCAGACGCGCCGCCCTCCAGATGCAAAGCAGGTTGAGGGCTTTGGGTCCGAAGGCCTGAGGACGAGCGCAGCGCCCGTCTCGGGCCAGGAGGAGAGCACGGGCTCCCCTGCTCCTCAAATTAGCTGTTTCTTTCTGTTTGTGTGGCACTAGGAACTAAACCCAGGGGCATTCTACCTCTGAGCTACACCCCCAGCCCTGTTTTACTTGAAGCAAGGTCTCACTAAGTTGCTGAGGCTATCCTTAAGCCTGCAATGCTCCTGCCTCAGCCTCCCAAGGACTGGAATCACAGGCGTGTGTTGCCATAGTCTTTCTTAAGAACTGTCAGAGAAGAAGAGAAGGAAAATCATGCTAAAGTTAAAGGCTTAGGTGCCTTCTGCCTTTTTATTTGAAAATCAAAAGCCTTATTCTCAGCTAGGCATGGTGGCACGCGCCTATAATCCGATATTTGAGAGGCTAAGATGGGAGGATCGGAGGATGAAGACTGGCCTCAGCAATTGAGCGAGATCATTTCAAATTAAAAAGGGCCGGGGGTGTAGCTCAGAGGAAGAATGCCCTGGGGTTCCATCCTCAGTGCCATTAAAAATATTTTAATAATACGCCGGGCGTGGTGGTGCATGCTTGTAATCCCCGCGCTTGGGAGGCAGAGACAGGAGGATCGCACAGGTTCGAAGCCAACCGCGTGGCGCTGGCTTAGGAGACCCTGTTTCCAAATAAAAATGTAAAAATAGGTCTGGGAGTGTAGCCCGGAGATAGAAGGGCTTCCAGGAACCCCAGTACCACCAAAAAATATATATATATATATTAATATTTTTTTTACATATTTATAAATATATAGCCCTTTTTTTGCGGGTCTGGGGATGATGGAACCCAGGGGCATTCTACCTCCGAGCTACACCCCTAGCCCCATTTTTTATTCTCTATTTTGAAACAGGGTCTCATTGAGTTGCAAAGGGCCTAAGTAGCTGAGGCTGTCTGCGAAGTGCGGTCCTCCTGTCTCAGCCTCCCAAATGCTGGGATTACAAGCATGCACCACCACGCCCGGCTTATTCTCCTTTCTAATTAAGCCAGACAATGCTAATATCAGGATCTTCCCGCACACCTCTCGCTGGCTCACACGTCCCACTCCCCTTGGGTCGGCCCTTGAGACCCTCCGAGTTGCGCATATCCATTCCTTGTAGGGCTGAACACTCACACAGAGCAGACGTGCCACACCTCCGTTTAGCCTACAGAGGGCCATTTTGGTGGTTTCCACTTGAGGGCAACGGTGAAGCTGCTGTGAGCGGTGATGTGCTTGTCATGTGAATGCCGGGGTGCTTCTTCTGGGACAAACGCTCAGGAGCATCGTGCTGGTTGTATAGCAAGTATATGTTTTATTTTTTAAGAAACTGGCAACGTTTTCCAGAGTGGCAGCGCTGTTCCGCATCCTCCACACCCCTCCCCGCGCTGTTGGAAGTCTCTGCGGTACCAAGGGCGTGCTGTGCCCTTGTGCCTCCCTGGTGGACCTACTGGATATTCTTAGATGGGCTTATTCTGTAAGTCCATGTCTTTGGCCTGTTTTCTAGCTGGATCGTGTGTTATTTTAATAGCGAGCTTAGAGAGTTCTTCGCATGTTCTAGGTCATAGCCCTCTGTAGGACCTGTGGTTTCCAATATTTTCCTCCAGTCCGTCTTGCCCATCAATCCTCTTAGTAGAGTCCTTGCAGAGCAGGAAGTTTTAATTTGCTCAAGTCCAGGTAACCACCTTTTTTTATTCCTGTGATGGGGAGATGCCCTGTTTAAGGTTTTTTGGGGGGAGAAATTTGTCTTTTCCCCCCGAGATTTGTAGTTTTGTGTTTGGCTCTGCAAACCATGTGTTTGTGGATGAGACACGAGGCTGAACTGGAGATTCGCTTTTTGGCCCATGAATTTCCAGTCTCACGGCCCCATGTGTTGAAACGCCATCCTCCGTCCACTGAATTTCCCTGGCACCTTTGTCAAAACTCAGTTGGGCAGTCGGGTGTGGTGGTGCACGCCTATAATCCTGGTACTTGGGAGGCTGAGACAGGAGGATTGCAGGTTCGAGGACAGCCTCAGCAAGTCCTTGTTTCAAAATTTAAAAAAATCTAGGCAGAGTGGCTCACACTTGTAATCCCAGTACTTAGGAGCTGAGACAGGAGGATCGCACAGGTTTGAAGCCAGCCTCAGCTACTTAGTGAGACTCTCGGCAACTTAGACTCTGTTTCAAAATAAAATATAAAATAGGTCTGGGAGTGTAGCCCAGAGGTAGAAAAACCCTGGGCTCCATCCTCAGTACCATAAAAAAAAAAAGAGCTGGGGGTAAAATTGGGTAGCTTGGCGGTAAACCACCTCAAGGTTGAATCCCAGTACAAAATAATCAATCAGGCAGTAACACAGGCTCATTCCTGAGTTCTCTGCTCTTTGTCTGTCCCAACCAATGCCATGTGGTCATAATTACTGTGGCTGTACGGTGAGTCTGGACGCCAGGCAGGCTGATTTATCTCACTATTTAAACCTTTTCAGAATTGTCTTAGTTGTTCTGGCTCTTGGCTTTTCATACCCATTTTAGAGTAATCTTGTCTACTCCTGTGGAATCAGGTGTTCTGTTAGGGGTCCCCCCCCCCACTTTGGACGGGATTGGCATTTTTGTTACATTGCGCTTTCAAATCCCCGAGCCCCCTGCGCCTCCCCACAGCCGCAGAGTGTCATTTTCTTTCGTGAGCACTTTGTGGCTTTGAGCACCCACGTTCTGAGCCACACGCCACATCTGTTGCCAGCCGCCCCAGCCCGGCTACCTCCTTTCCCTCTTTCCTGTCTGCGTCTCCATGATGGGGAGAAGTCGAGGTGTGCTACATCAAGGTACCTTGCTGAATAAGTTTAGTAGTTCTAGGCATTTTCACATTGAGGGCCTTGGACTTAGGGAGACGTTAGTGTTTGGGTCAGGCACGAAGCACACGTAGGACCTGGTCCCGCACGATCAGGTGCCTCATCGCATCAGAGCTCAGCGTCTTCAAGTGTTCTCTATGTCCACACAACTGGACCGCCTAAAGAAGCATCTCTCAAAATACGGCCCTGTCAGACAGGCGTGGTCGCCCACACTTGTCATCCCAGTACCTGAGAGGCCGAAACAGGAAATTCGCGGGTTCAAGGACAACCTCAGCCACGTAGTGAGACTTCTCAGCACCTGTTTCCAAATAAAAATAAAATAGAGCTGGGGTGTGGCTCAGAGGTAGAATGCCCCTGGGTTTAATCCCTAGCACAAAAGAAAAAAGAAAAAAAAAAAACAAGACATCCCTGTTGTTCAGCAGCATGTGACTACTTGGAAAAGAGCTGTCTTCTTCCCCCTGGTTAGAGCCTCAGGAGCCCTGGTGTGAGGCAGAACAGCAGTGAGGGATGCGGGCCGCGTCCCATCCCTCGTGCCCCCAGCTTCTCGCTTCTCCGCCTCAAGGCCTGGTGAGCTTCTGTAGCCAAGGGTACGCGGTTTTATTGGGTGTCCTTACTGAATCAAGATGATTCCATGGTGCTTCTCCATTGATCTGTTAATGAGATGGATTTTTTTTCTTGCATTCCTAGGATAAATCCTCCCTATCCTGTTGTGCTACTCTTTTAATACTGACTTGGGCTTAGGGAAGTGCGTGAGGGTTTCGGCTCATGTCTGCATTCATACCGCGCCTATAGCTCCGACTCTGTCAAGGTGCTCACCTCTTAGAGACGGACCAAACGCCCTCCCTCTGGACGGTCTATCAAATACTGACCATCTGCCTAGTAGCCGCCTGCCTGGCGTTTGTGGGCATTTGGGTCCCTGGACTGTGATTTGTACTTAGCTATTTTAATGCTGAGCTGCTTTTAGTATCCAAGTTACACTGATTTCATACAGTAAATTGAACAGCTTTATATAGTTTCTATGTTCTCTTCAGTCTAGCACAGGTATAATATGTTCTTTAGACTATTATTAAAGGGAACGTGGTAAAAGCGTGTGGGTGCAGGAGCTGGTTGGTGGGAGCTGTCTTTCTCTTTCTTCCCCCTTGGTTACTGATCTTGGTGGGTTTTCCTACCTCTTAATGATTCATTTTCAGAGCTTATACGTTCCCGGAAAAAATAGATTTCTACCTTTGCATGTATTTTTCAAATGTGTTATTTGTAGATGCTCTAACAGTTCTGAAATCAAATCTGTGTCTGTAGTGGTACCCTTTGTTATTTCCTGCTTTTGTTTAGCTTTTAAGTCAGGCTGGCTTTTTTTTATTGACCTTCGCATCTCTGAAGGTTTTAATGATCAAACCAACTCGTTCGACTTTCATCATTCTTTTCCCGAGTCCCTTCTGTGAGTTTTAAATTTCTCGATGATGGTGGATTCTCGATCTTCCCAGACGCATGTGGACGTGGGCCTCCCTTTGATGTGCCCGTGGACCGTGAGCCGAGCGCTCCGACCATCACCCATTCTCCGCCATCTCTAATTTCGGCTTTGATTTTCTCTTATCAATCGCTCTTGGGCCAGAGCTCCGCGCGGCCCAGAGTATTTCTCTTTTGAGAGTTTCCTTGAGATTTGTGTTTGTAGACTAATACGTGATCAAGTTTTAAGTGTTCTGTAGACAGGGAAACAAATGTTTTCTCGGGAACCGAGTTTAAATATGAAAACCATCCAGCTCCCTGACCTTGTGTTCCAGTCTAACTTTGTCAATTTGGGAAAGATGGGCTAACATTTCCACAACAATTGTGGATTTCAGATCCTAGGCACATCTGAGTTACACAGGCCTGTGATGTGTGGCTCAGTGAAAAAGATTGATTTGTGACTATTTTCTCCCCCAGATTAGATTTTTTTTTTTTTATACTGGGGCTGGAAGCCTGGAGCATTCTACCTCCAAGATACACTTTTTATTTATTTTGAAAAAGGGCCTCACTAAGTAGCTGAGGCTGTCCACGAACTGCGATCCTCCCATCTCAGCCTCCCGAATGCCGGGATTCAGGCTTAGATTGTATCTTCCTTCCATGTAAAATGCTCACCTGTAGCACTCCCTCGGTGACTGCTCTGAAGCCCCCGCCATGGAGTTGAGAAAGGAGCATGCCTTGGAGCCAGCGCCTGTGCCCACTCCACTTGGGGTGGGTTTTCATAGAAGTTATAAAGTCTTTTATTCATGTGCTGATTTTTTTAAATAACCCCCCACCCCAAAAGATATGCCCTTGTAGCCGGGCATGGGAGTGAAGGCTATAATTCCAGTACTTTGGATGCCGAGACAGAAGGATCAGCGGATTTGCCAGCCTCAGCAACTCAGGGAGACGAATCCGGGGTGGAGGTGTAGCACCAAAAAGAAAAAATAGTCACTCGCTCTTGGCCTTGAGTTTAATCTTTTGGAGAAGTGTTTAAGAACACTAGGTTTATCTCTAATTATTCTATATCAAGAATAATAATCTTTTGAAAATATCAGCTTGGTTCTATATGTTTCCCATCCGAAAGCCTATCTTTTAGTAGGAAAATTTAAACTATTTGTGTTGTGGCCACCAACAGATGTGGGCGTGCCTCATCCTTTCTTTTCCTTGGCTGCTTACCGTTTCTTTGTTCCTCTCTCCGCCCCTTCTTTACAGCTGTGCCCCATACTTGCTTTTCTTATCCCTCGGAGCTTTGGAAGTTCCAGGTCCTATTCTTTTGTTGTTTAAAGCAGAGTTTTTAATGCTGGTCATTGATAGCTATTGTTTTATTCTGAATTTGTCATTTCCCTTTCCCCAAGACAAAATCTTTCGCACCTTTTACCCGCTGGGCTTCCCAGGCCCCTTTCCTGCTCTCGTCAGCGGAGCCTGCTTTCATCCTACTGGTGCCGAGTATCGCTCAAGATTGATTCTCTCTCAGTGAGGAGAGGAAAGCATATGTGCTTGGTCTGCCACGCTACACCAGAAGTCTACGAGAGGGCCGAGGCTGCGGCAAATGTGCTGGTTTTTAAGTAAGGAAAACAAATCACTGAGCTATTCCTACTATAAATAATCCCCAAGGAGACTGAAGTCAACTGAAAACACAGGGACGCGCAGGGCAGGTCCAGGGGAGACTGAGGCAGCGAGCTCCCCCGCCTGGCAGAGGCCGGGTGCGGGGCCCTGTTTGCACTGGCAGCACCAGTCTTGTACACTAGCTGCTGCCGTTCACACGTAACTATTAGCAAATGGAATTAAATACTTCAGTTGCCTAGTAACTAATCCAATCGGAGGAGAGGCAAAAAATAGAATACATAAATTTAGAACTTTTAGGCCGTGTGCCAAGCCAAATATTCTTGCTTGTATCCTCTTAATCATCTGTGATTTGAGTGGAAGAAAGTATTTGCGTGTCAAAGAAGCAACACTGATGTTGACATTTCTTGGGGAAAGTGAATTCCCTCGATGGCGAAACAGATGGCTTTCCAGGGACCTCGGGCCACACTCGCCCCCAGTGTCACCCGGTGCAAGAAACTGAGGACTCTGAATTTACTTTTCTGACTTAATTAAAAAGTCAAAGGGCGGTATGTGATGTCAGCTGCATGAGACTGTCAGAAAAAAAAAAAAAAGTATATGCCATCTGGTTTACCCCCTTCCATGGGAAGTTAAAATATTTTGCCTTCCAAGCAGCTTTTCAACAAGGCATAGAAAAATCAAGACAGTTTAACCCAGTACTTAGGAGGCTGATACAGGAGGATCACAAGTTCTAGGCCAGCCTCAGCAACTTTGTGAGACCCTGTTTCAAAATCAAGAGGTCTGGGGCACATAGCTCAGTGGTAGAATGCCCACAGGTTCAAGTTCAGAGAGACAACACGCAAAGGAGGAACAGTTTATCTGATAAATCATTATTGGAATAATATTATTGGAGCTTAAAGAACTACCGGGATAAGTTGATGTTAAATGTGATGTTATGTATTTTTTTTTTGCCTCCTTAAAAAAAAAAAGCACAATTGCATGTAGTTTTGTACATTTCATGATGTAAAGTATTAAAAATAGCCAGGCATGTTGGTGCACACTTGTAATCCCAGTAACTTGGGAGGCTGAGACAGGAGGATCGCAGGTTTGCATCCAGGCTCAGCAACTTAGACCATTTCAAAATAAAAATTTTTTTTAAAAGCCAGGTGTGGTGGCACACGCTTGTAATCCCAACACTTGGGGGGCTGAGACAGGAGGATCACACAGGTTCGAAACCAGCCTCAGCTGTTTAGTGAGGCTCTCAGCAACTTAGTGAGACCCTGTTTCCAAATAAATATTTAAAAAATAGGGCTGGACTGGTAGTATAGCCTGGAGATAGAAAGCCCCTGGGTTCCACCCCCAGTACCACAAAAAATAATAATAATAAATAGGGCTGGGGTATAGCTTGGAGGTAGAACACCCCCCTGGGTTCAGTCCGCAGTGCCATATACAAAATTTTTAAAAATGAAAATTGCCTGGCCTGGTGGCACACTTGTAATCCCAGAGCTTGGGAGGCTGAGACAAGAGGATCACAGAGGTTCAAAGCCAGCCTCAGCTACTTAATGAGACCCTGTTTCCAAATAAAGTATAAAATAGGTCTGGGAGTAT
The DNA here is from genome assembly GCF_963383645.1 of Muscardinus avellanarius. Classification (NCBI taxonomy): domain Eukaryota; kingdom Metazoa; phylum Chordata; class Mammalia; order Rodentia; family Gliridae; genus Muscardinus; species Muscardinus avellanarius. Next base: position 6,807,505 of record NC_137804.1, read on the forward strand.
AGCCCGAAGGTAGAAAGACCCTGGGTTCCACCCCCAGTACCACCAAAAAAAAAAAAAGAAAAAAAAAAGAAAAATTATTATCCCAAAATAATAATTTACAATTTAAAGAAGAGTTGTTAAGAATAGTACAGTGAAATGCCAGAGATTTTTGGACTCAGTTTAATCACTATCATCTTTCTCCCTCTTTCATACACACACAGTTTCCATTAGAGAATTAGTTGACTCTAAATATTTCAGCACATAATTCCAAGAACATAACCAAGTACAACGACAACTCTGGATTTAAATTTGATAGAATACTGTATTGGTTTGCTCGCACTGATGCAATATCAGGGTCCATAGTCCCACTATTGCCCTTTCCAGAAAGCCTTCCCTTGGCCCCGGCCATCGCAGAAGCACGCAGTCTTGTGTCCTTTTGTGAGCTGCAGCCACCTCTCTCCCTCTTCTGACCTAGACGGGCGTGCACGCACACGCGGTACCAGAGATTGAACCCAGGGCCTCTGGCACGCTAGGCAAGTGCTCAGCCACCCCCACACGATCTTCAGCGATCCCAAAGCTAGTGTGACCACCTCCAGGAAGGACACTGGGCCAGCCAGGGAGGCAGCAGTAACCTCAGATGCAGTGGGGGGCATTGAATAAAAATAAGGGGGCAGCTGAGGCACCCAAGGATGCGCTGAGTCGTTTTTCTTCTTCAAGAGGAGGCAATGAGCCAGTAGGTTTGGGAATCTAAGACTAAACCCTTAAGAGGACCCCCAAAGTACAGCTGTGGGCTGTCAGCAGCCTCACCTGCCCGGGCCCAGCATGCGCCAGGTGCCACCAGGCAGGAGGCACCTCCCAACTCGGGGACCCTCCCCAAACAGAAAAGCAGTCATCGGAGCATGAGACCTAGTTTTCTCACTCTGTTCTAGGGATGTAAAATCTAAAAAAAAAAAAAGAAAAGAAAAGAGGCCACCTAATTGGCAAAAATATTTAGGCTACCTAAATATTCTTCTGTTCCTTCATTAGCAAATTGAGTTTTGAACTCGAGACCCACTGTAAGTGCTGAGAAGCACAAGTAAAGGCAGGGGCCAGATTCTCTTTCAGGCCAGAGATGGGGTGTGCGGAGTTAGAAGAACTGCTTTTTTATCCTGAAACTGAAGGCCTTCGTACCCCAGGTTCCCTGCTGGTGCGGCCATTTTCGCCCCCACCCTCAGGCGTGTGGACATAACGGATTCTGCAGACCGCCAGGCCGTCCTGCCCCCAGCCTCTGTGTGAGCTCTTCACATAGCATCCAAATATGTGATTCCCTACAGCTCTTTCTTCCTCCCCTCCCATCTTTCTGCAGTTATTTCTAATCTTACCCTGAGACCAGACACCTTCTTGCAGACATCTGCAGGCCGTGGGCCTGGATCCTCCCAGCGTGCAGCTCTTACCTGTGCTATGATTCTGAGTGTAGCTTCTCTCCCGCTTTCCATCAGCTCCCTGAGCACTGCCTCGGTGTGTTGTAGGCAAAACCAGGGGTGTCGCACAGACCAGGAGCAGTGTGGGCACTACAGGGAGCAGAGGCGCCCCTTCTCGGCTCCTTTCGGGCATCCAGCACTTGGGGAGCATCTACTCCACACCAGTGCTGCTCTTGGCACCAGATGTACAGAGGAGCGGGTTGGGTGGGTGTCCGCCCTGCGGCGCTTCTGTTCCAGTGGGAGCCTATTATCTACAAGCATAGAAGTCCAGGAAGGAGGTCTATCCAGATGGAGATGAATGTTCTGGTAGAATCCAAGGCACTAACATGGCGGTGGGGGTGGGGGTAGGGCACTCACTCCAGCTTCCCCGGCCTGTCTCAGCCTCCGGCTGATCTCAGGATGCCCTGATTATGGGTTTCTTTCTGGTACTTCTCTGCACAGACCACCCGTCTGCGCCTCGTGCTGGGTCCAAGAGAGGTGGAGAGATGCCATCAGGGCCAGGAGCTCCTTACTGATGGTCTCAGCAAAGATGCTAAGCTACTTGACGTCTCGTGAAGCCAAGACGGAGTATTCATCTCACAGGAAGAACCTGGGTCAAGAAACCAAATGAACCCAATTAATCTGAAGTTCACTGAGAAAAGAGGGTTTGCTTCATGGGAAGCTGCTACAGTGTTGTTTGCTTAACGTAATTTTTATGTGAAAATTAACCAGAACTATATGGTAGGACACACTTCCGACAGATGTCACCTGGCCTGGGAGCCCTGGCTAGGCGTGCTGTGGTCATCCTGCAGTCCACTCAGTGACTTTCTGCAGGTCCTCGTGACAAGCACTCCAGTCACCTCTGCCCCCAAGGTAGGGCCTCTTGCAAGACTCTCTTCTATTGGTCTTTCAAATATCAGAACAGACCAGACTGAGATTGGGACCTCAAACAGCCTCGGTGGTGCTTTTTCACATCTTTCAAAAGGTGGGATCTTTGGGGTGTGAATTTTAGAGTGTGTCAGGTAGACTGGACTGAGAAGAGGGGTGAGAACAGCTGCATCCGTCAGAGTTTGGTAATAGACTCTAAGCCATCGAAGGGGCTGCTTCTCCTTGAGCACCAGCTGGAGACAGATGCATCATCAATTGAGCTGTGAGCAATTTTATTTCCCAAGGTACCAAAAAATGTATACACACCTTTCCAGGAAAGTACACGCTTCCACCAAAACTTGACCTCAGGCACTCCTTTGCGGAGGTCAAACTTCCCCTCTTCAGGGCCTGCTGGTGCTTTAAAGTTTGGAGAATGTTCCAGAAGCAGAACCCTGGACCGGCCCTTGAATAGAGTCCTGGGGCAGAGATTTCCCCTTCCCTACCCACACCGCACCAGTGCCCAGGAGCAGAAGGTTCCTAAGCAAAGAAAGCACCCAACCAGCAAAGCCCGTGTGTCCCTGCAATGCCCGATGGCCCTCGGCGACCCCCATCTTGTAGGTCCGCCACCACTTCTACATCCCAGCTCTGGACCTTGGCCAGCAACTGCACAAAGTGAGGACCTCTCCCACGGCACCTTACCCCGGAGACCAGCAGCCGCTGCCTCCAGAAAGAAAAGAAAACAAATGTCTTCCATCTGGGCAAGCCTTTAACGCCATATGAAAGCAACCTGAAAGATAGAAGTAAAGATATAAAGACCCAAAGCAAACCAAGACCAGGTCAGGCAGGCTGCAGACGCAGAGCTGGCCCCTTGGTAGTTACATGCATCCATTAGCGCGGCTTCAGCCCTCGGTGGAGGCCCACCCAGGGACAGTCTCCAGAGGAGCGCCAGCCCCTGCGGCCTGCAGATGGCCTCGCGGTCCCCGTGAGCCGCTGCCGAGCGCACCATATTAAAGGCAGAGTTTGTCGGGTTTGTTGTTTTAATCTCAGACGCCGCCGCCGGCACGGAGGCACAAGATGTTTATTATCATTTTCCAGACACCGCCAACAAAAGTGCCCTTCGTGAAGGAAAATTAAATGTTAAGGTTTCATGGTGGAGGAGGGTACACTGCGGAAGGCTGGGGAGAGATGTCATTTCCTCTAGAAAGAAAAAAAATATGGGGCCCACCACTGTAAACAGAGCTTCAGCCCCAAACTGGCAATTCTTACCCATAATATGTTTTGTCAGGCGAGTCTTCAATACAGATTAAATGAAATGCCAAGTGTTTCCACCTCTCGCCCCCATGCCGGAGAACAATGGGCTGTGTTGGACGTCAGTTCAGGCCTCTCACGGCTCTAGATTCAGCCCGGCAGCGAGCGGGGGAGGGGCAGCCGTGTGGCGGGAGGGGCCGCGAGGTCCCTCGTGTAATCCCCTGCTGCTGGACTTGGTCCTGATCCACTGAAATGGAAAGTGTGTACAAAACAGAATCAGAGTGCCAAGATAAGACGACCCCTTGTTAATTAGGCTAAGGCACGAAATGCAGGGTTGAATCCAGAAGCATTCTACCTCCAAGCTACACCCCCAAGCCCTGTTTTTTTCATTTGGAGACAGGGTCTCACCAAGTTGCAGAGGGCCTTACAAGGTTGCTGTGGCTGGCCTTGAACCTGCGACAGATCCTTCTTGTCTCAGCCTCCCAAGAACTGGGATTACAGGCATGCGCCGTCATGTGTGAAATGTGATTTCTAAGACCTGGGTCCCCTTGGTGGGGTCTCTGTGCGTCTCAGATGCCTGGCTGGTGGGTTCTGTTTCACTGGAAGGAGGGCAGCTGGTCCCTGAGCCCTGGTTGAGCAGGCGTGTGTGGCAGGGCTTCAGTGTGGCACTTTGTCCTTTCCTTCAGTTGTACCCCAACAAAACCCTGTTACCTCCCTTCCCTGCACATCACTGCCTTGGGAATTCTCCATCCTAAATTCCCAGAGTGAGAGGACTTTGAGGAGGACAGAAGCTATTGCACCCAGGTTGTCACCAAGGATTTAACCGTCACCTTCCTTGTGGCTGGCCTGATTCCTGTTCTTACCGCTTGGGAAGTTTGGCTTTCGCCTTTTCTCTCACCCTTTAGAATGGGGTGTTCACTGGCAATCACCCCCAATTTTCCAGTTGTGTAGATAACACTTGCGTCCTGTCATCGCCAACAGTCTCTCTGCGTTTGAAGTCTAGCAGGTCATGTCAGTCTCCACCTCGTGGTCACAATGGCAGCCAGTTCACTTTGGTGCTTAGGTGTTTTCTGTAGGTTTTAGAAACCCCGTTGGCTACATTCTGTGTTATCAAACCCAGCTTTCCCACACACTGAATCAGAAAGAGGTTCTTGCAGGACTCCTGGAATGTACGGGAAAATTCTCTTCCTGTGACCAGAGCAGAAGGCCCAGAGAGCTGGGTGCACTGTTTTCGCTGGTGGGCTCCTCTTCCCCACGTCATCTGGTTTGATCTGCACAGCACCTCCATCTTATCCACAAGGACACGGAGCTTGACGGCTGACCAAGACACCATGTAGCCAGGAACGCACCGCTCGAGCCTACGCCTGTGTCTGACCCTGTTTCAGTCAACATTCTCACCACTATAATCCAAAAGACCAAACCACACAAGTCAGAGGAAGGAAAGAACATTTGCCCAAGGTTTCTTGGCGATCCCAGGTTCAGCCCATGTGAGGCGGGCTCTATGGCTCTCAGGGCATGGTGGGGGAGCAAAGGAGGAGAGCACCTGGGCTCTGCTATCACGGGGGCAGAAGCAGAGAGAGTAAGGGGATCCGGGACCACCCCACGGACCCAGAGCTTCTCGCCACATCCTACCTGCCTCAGTTACCACCTAGTAAGTCAGTTACAATGGATTTATCCACTGATGAGATTGCAACCAAGCCCCCAGATCCAATATTGCTACCCTGTTTTCATGAGAGCTAGAGGACATTCTAACAGACTGCAAGCCCTAGCTTTCTCACCAAAGCTTATCTGTCAGAAAGTTCCCAACTTTAACTCGGGAATTGAGCCTACTTGAAAAAAATCCACGCTTTGGGGAAAGACGTGGTTCTTGTTATACTCACACGCCGATGTTGATTTCCGTTTCAGAGTTTCTAACCCTGCGCCTTCAGGTCAGTGCTGAGTCTCAAAGCACAAAATGTGATCTCAGAGCGCTCCGTCCATGCGGCAGGATTGCTTTTCATTAGGGGCTTGCGCTTTCTCATGTGCATCTCGGAGGTCAGGTGTTTCAACTTCCCAGATGACTGACAAGGACCATTTTTGCTGCCAATTCCAGGATTTTCGAAGCCATACAGTTTTCAAGAAGGGGTTTCCAAAGCATCATTGTTGAAATGGAGTGGTGTGAGTCGGTCCATCTTCTGCATCTAGGGAGCATGGGCAAGGAGGAGAGTCTGCATCCCGCCAGCCTGCGAAGACAGGAAAGTGACCCCATACAATGTTAGCCACTACCGCCATGACCCACCATGGAGGTACGCTGTCCTCTCAGCACCCAAGGCCCATGGTGCCAGCCCCCATCTTGCTGTCACCACCACGGACATGGGGCAGGCATGCAGGAGAGGCCAAGTCTATCTCCTCACCCTAAAATGGAGCCATGGCACTGCCTCCCTGGTGGCTGAAGAGCTTGGAAAGGAGGGATGTGGCGCTCCAGCCCAGTCAGGATTGGGGAAAGATGGTTCTGGAAGCTCCCAGCTTGACCAGGCCTCTGTACCACTCCCTCAGCACACCTGAACTCAGCCAGTGCTGATTTTACAAATGGGTGATAAGTCACGTCTCTCCTGGATTTGGAGGGGGTATAGTGGGGGGGGGGAGGCTCCAGGTACCTGAAAGGTGAATATTTAGGGTCTTCAGCCTCAGCCTACAAAGACCACTTCAGAACATGGATTGATCCAGAGAACTCCAGGTGTGCCTCAGGCTCATTCCTCTGCGGCCCGCTCATGATCAGAAGGATTCTTCACCTCAAAATCAAAGTCACATCTCTGGTGAAACCCCAACAAGAGAGCTGAACATCTCTGTCAGCATATTTGACTTCCCAAAGAACCGCATCCACGGGAGAGATGCCAGGGGTCATTGGCGGAGAAAGAAGCCCGGCTACCATGCAGGCCTTCCCCGAGGGGGGACGGGGCAGCTTCTGCGCCCAGGGCTCAGCCTCCAGGACACAGTCATGGAGAGGAGCCAGGAGGGGCACCCCTCCAGAAGGATTGTGAGACTTTTGCCTACTTCTGAAAGCGCAAACCCAAGGAATGCGTGTGGGAATGGAATCTAAGGATGCTGTTAGATTCTGAAGTTGATGTGTTTGCTCCCGCAACGGGAAGTGGCTAGCTGGTTGGCTAAAAGAGGGACTTGGGGGGCCTGCGATGAGGTTTCCAAGACCTCCATGCTATGATGTATAAGGACGGGATCGAGGGCTGGGGAAGCTGAGGTGCACCCTGAACATCCACTTCATCTCCTGCCCAGGGCGGGCCTGGGACACTCCCTTCCCTCATAGGGGTAACGCAGCAGAGCAGGGGCCCCCGGCAGGGAGGTGCTGCTGTTGGAAGGGGCTCGATGGCACCTCCACGGGCACAACCAGCTCTTTAACAGCCAGAGGCGAGGCGGAGGCGTTTGTCTAACGAGCCCGGTCTCTCGAGGCCGCTGGCCCTCTTCCACCAGCACCAGCGGCACGTTTTCCTTCGCTTCGGCCGAGCGCCCGTCCCAGCCTTGACTCGGAGCGTGCTTTACTTGGATCCTTTTTTGGTTTTCCTTCCTGGTCTTTGATATTAAAAAAAAAAAAAATTTCCAAGAATGTGGTACGTACTGCCACCACGGCCTTGTCCAGTGCTGTGGACCCTGAGTCGAGGCGTGATGGAGGATGTATGTTCACGTGTGCACCACCCCTCCAGGGCTCCGTGGCTGAACTGCTTAGGAGCTCCCTGCCCTGGCGTCCGGGCTCCTTCCTGTGGTGTCGGCACTGACCGGGAGCACAGTGACAGCAGGGAAAGGGTACTGAGTCACGGCTAGCTCGTGGCCTCGAGCTGCCAAGCACCCAAGCATCTTACCACCCTGTTTTTACAGATGAGGAAGCAGTCAATCATTGGGTCTGCCTTGCCGACCTTTACCCTCCCACCCAGGCACCCAGTGTCTCTGCGGAAGGCTCGCGGGCCCGGCTGCGTGGAGGGGAGAGGGCTCCCTGAGCACCTGCCTACCTCACCTCCTCCGCTGTGAAGGCGCTGCCTGCCTCTCTTTCCATTTGAGGGTCCGAACCCATCACAAGAGTAAGGAAAATAAGAACTGTTAGCTGCGCTTCCCAGCATACCCAAGGGCCTTCCAACCTGTGGCTTCCAGAACTGTGCCTCAGTTTCCCCATCCAAAAGTGGGGCCCCAGCCCCGAGCCATCCCCCACCTCCTTGCATCCTGTCTCCTTACCGGTGTATCTTCAGCCCAAAAGAGCAGCGCTGTGAGGATTCTCACCCCACCACTTCTCTCCAGCTTCCCTGGCAAGTCCTCAGGTCTGCGGCTGCCGGGGAGCCCGGAGACGTGTCGGCGCTTTGTCTAAAGAGCATCGCCCAGCAAGGTGGGCGGGAAGGAGGGCATCAGTGCCTAGGGCCACCCGGCTCTGACGCTGCGGCTCCCCCTCCTCTCGTCACCTGGGCTGAAAGACGCAGCAAGGCACGCCCCTGATGGCGTGGCGTCGCACAGGGGCTGACAGCCACGTGAGACCTCCATGACGCATTGGCTGCGCCCTGACAAGTTGTCAGTGAATACCCAAGTGCCGGGAGAGCCTGGCGTTGGTGTCCTGGCTGGTGAGCGCCCCGCCTGGTGCCCCTACCCTAACCACCCTCTTGCCCACAGCCTTTCAGCCCAGAGCTGAAAATTCAGCTGCATCTCAGGGTCTCACTGGCCCTGAGATGCAGCTGAATTTCAAGCCTGCTTTGCCGAATCCAGAAGGACTTGCTCAAGTTTGGGTGAGGATGACCAGTTTCTGGAATTTTCTTGCAGAATGAAGAATGAGCCTAGGCCCCCTGTACTGAATCCAGACAAGGATGCAGAGGCTCAGCAGATCCAACAGGTCAGTAGGGTTTGGTTTTGTTTCTGTGCTAGCTGATGGGGCTCTGAGCTGGCTACTGCGCAGCCTCAGGCCGGGCGTGTGACATCTTATTCTGAGGCCCAAGGGTGTTTTAGTCACAGGGAAGCTGAGGCATCATGGGTAGTGCACTGGGCGGCGTTGCAAGGCTGCGGGGCAGGGGCAGGCAGGGCAGGGAACACGCTCTGGGCAGGGAGATGAGGCCCAGTGGCTCCGCCTGCCCCTAGGACCCCAGGGGCAGGGTCCTGCCTCTGCGCTACAGCCCCATCTCAGAAAATGGTCTAAGTGCCCATGTTGTTTTGTTGTCTGTGGTACCAGGCATCGAACTCAAGGCATTCTACCTCCTCCCCAGCCCTGTTTTTTTTTTTTTTTTTTAATTTTGAAACAAGGTCTCAGTAGATAACTCACTACTTGCTGAGGCTATCCTCGAACCCACGGTCCTCTTGTCTCAGTTTCCCAAAGCACTAGAATTACAGGCAGGAATGAGCCACCACCGCCAGCTTTACCCATGGTTCTCCAAGTGCTCTGAGAAAAGTCTCAGGGATAATTGTTGGAGCATTCCTTCTGTTATCCAAAAGTAACTGCAAGATCCGGGCGTGGTGGCGCACGCTTGTAATCCCTACACTTGGGAGCCTGAGACAGGAGGATACCACAGGTTCGAAACCAGCCTCAGCTACTTAGTGAGGCTCTCAGCAACTTAACTTAGTGAGACCCTGTTTCCAAATAAAATATTTTTTAAAAATAGGTCTGGGAGTATAGCCCGGAGGTAGAAAGCCTCTGGGTTCCACCCCCAGTACCACAAAAAAAAAAAAAAAAAAAAAAAAAGCAGGATATTTTGTAATAGGCTTACCGAGGACACTGCACGGGAACCTTAAATCCATCCTCTGCCTCAGTGGATCTCATCTCCAGTTCTTCCTGTGTGCCTCTGAATAGGCCCCTACCCAGCCTGTGAGCACCTCCATTTGCAGAAAGGCTCCCCTCCAGGATGTGGGGGTACCTCTGAGGTTTAACACACACAGGCCAGCATTCCAGAGGTGTGCACCAGCACTGTGCCTCCTCCAGGGCCAGCAGAGGTGGACGCTCCAGTCACCCCAACCGCCACATCTGGAAGAGCCACCTCAGCATCTGTGCCTGCGCTAAAAGCGGGCAGCAGGCCGGCTGTGAGGCCGCTGCTCCAAGCCCCCCGGGCTTCTCAGCCCCACACGACAAGTTGGACTTGGGAACTGTCCTTCAGTTTTGCTAGTGACGTCTCTAAATACTGACCAGACCATCTCCAGACAGGTCTGAATGAGCGTGTACACAGTCCCCCAGCCTGGGGCTGCCGGGGAGGGGTAGTGACCCACTCATGTATCTTTGGAGACCTGTACCAGAGGTAACTCACTGGCCCAGAGCAGCTGACCCCGGGCTTCTACAGGAAATTGTGTTTCAATAAAGGAGTTTCGCCAGGCGTGGTGGCGCACGCTTGAAATCCCAGCATTCGGGAGGCTGAGACCAGAGGATCGCGGTTCGCGGACAGCCTCGGCTACTTAGTGAGGCCCTCTGCAACTCAGTGAGACCCGGTTTCAAAATAAAGAATAAAAATAGGGCAGGGGGTGCGGTTCAAAGGTCAAATGCCCCTGGGTTCCATCTCCAGACCCGCAAAAAAATAAAATATAGGAGTTTCTTCCTCCAAGACTAGGTTGGTTGCTGCCTTGCCCCCTATTATTGAGGATTGAACCCAGAGGTATTCTAACCTCTGAACTATGCCCTCACCCATTTTTAAACTTTTTATTTTGTAACAGGGTCTAAGTTGCTGAGATCGTCCTCGAATCTGCAATCCTCCCGTCTCAGCTTCCCAAATACTGAGGTGACAGGCACGTGTCAACACGCCCTTAGTTGCTGCACTTTTTAAAAAAATAATCATTTCTTGGGAGAAAACCGGGAGGCCGGGGGAGAACACGTCATGACGGGCCTCAACTCCGGCTGCAAAATGACCCCGAGTCCCACCACTAGGAGTTGGAGGAAGAAAACGGGACTTTTTCTTTCTTTTTTTTTTTTTTTTTTTTTGCAGTATTGGGGATGGAACCCAGGGGTATTCTAACTCCAAGCTACACCCCCAGCCCTATTTTTTTTATTCTTTATTTTGAACCCCGGTCTCACTGAGTTACAAAGGGCCTCACTAAGTAGCTGAGGCTGTCCGTGAACCGCGATCCTCCGGTCTCAGCCTCCCGAATGCTGGGATTACAAGTGTGCACCACCACGCCCAGCTAGGAAATGGGACTTTTGAAAACTTAGAGTCAGGTGTGGTGGCGCGCACCTGTAATCCTAGTATTTATGAAGCTTAGACGGGAAGATCATAGGTGTGAAGACAGCCTCGGCAACTAAGCAAGACCCTGTTTTAAAGTAAAATAGAAATGGCTAGGGGTGTAACTCAGAGATAGGGTGACCCTGGGGGTTCAATCCCCAGTACAGAGAGGGAAAGGAGAGGTAAGGGGAGGGAAATCAGCCTCTGCTGCTCCCCGGAGAAGCCCAGCTGCACTCGCGGGGCTTGCCGCCCATTGGTTTCAGCAACGTCTTTTCTTCCATGATCTCTCTGCCTGGCACAGCTTCCCCCTCTGTATGCTTTATCTGACCAGAAAGCATTTTGTGCTCTGGGAACAGAAATGCCAAGGTGAGGGGGGCGTGCCAGGAGAAAGGCAGAGCAGCCCGCAGGCCCTGGGCGCCCAGAAGGGACAGATACAGTCAGTAACCCTGCAGGCCCTGGCCAGGAGTCCACGTGCTTGAGGAAAAATGGGCCCCAATGATAAGTGTTTGTCACGCACCAGGTTAGGAACGGACCCTTCCAAGGTCAGTCTACCTTCATCCTCCTGCTGCCGGCATCTGTCTTCTGAGTTAGCGGGGGAGGGAGATGGTTTTGCAGAAGAAACCTCTCTCCAGACATGCCTCTGCGTAGCAGGTGGGGCCCTGCGATGCAGCGTCTCTAGGAGGTGACTTCCAGCTATGGGAAACTTGCTTTTGACCCACGACAGTCACTCCAAGGCACTTCGTGACAGTGGAGGCTTCTGGGTCTTGGGCGCCTCTAAAGCGAGGTTAGCCGGCAGGTTACCTGTTTCTTAAAAGAACAAGCAATGTTATTCAGGCAAAGCGAGGAACCGGCAGCCCATCTAAGACCTCTTCGTGCCTCGGGTCCTGGCCGTAGCTGGTGACCGAGTAGGATTCTTGCTTGGCTGGTAGCACCCCCCGCCCCCGTCCCCCTCCACAAGCTTAGTAACAGAGGACCACAGTTACAAACAAAAGAAATGGAAATTTAGCCACCTTCAAGTATTTTTAAATTCAACAAAGAATTAGAAAAGCAGAGTTCTGAGCATAAGGTCAAAGGCAGGTCCCTTTGCAGTGTATAAAACTGTCGCATTTAAGCCCTTTGGAACCAAGAAAGGCAGGTGGTGTAGCCCCGGCTGGGCTGTGCGTGCTGAGCCGTCCCCAGAACCACTCACAGCCCAGGGAACTCAGCCATCTTTGATTTGGCTAAAAAAAGAACCGGGGGGAGGAAAAAACACACAACTAAGACAAAAACTTTACACCGTGGAAAAAAGGGAAATCACAAGCTTTCTCCTCGACAAAAGCGAATTTTCTGACAGCGAATCAACCATGAAGAAAGGTTCTCTGCGCATGCCAGGAAGCAGCCTCCCCAGTATCACGTATGGCTGCTTACTTACTAATCCCCTCCCTCCCTTCCTCCAGAAAGCTGCGCCTCCAGAGATGAATTAAGGGCGAGGGGACCATGCATCTGGTGTGGGGGATTCATCCTGCAGGAGGAGACACAGCTGGTGCTAGGCGGTGTGCTTAGCCAGCGGGCGCAGCCCAGAGACCCCGTCCCACCAGGTAAGCGCAGCGCTCTCTCTGACCCAGGAGTTCTCGCCCAGACAACCAGAGGTGGGCCGCAGAGGCCGGTCCACCAGAACTGCTAGCTCTGCAAAAAGCTCGCTTTAATTAGTGTAGACTATCAAAAAACAGTCCTGTTCAAAAGGGTGGACAAGTGAAGGCCGGATTAAGACTGGGGCAACGGACTTGGGATATACGTAGGGTTTCCAGTCGCTGAAAAGTGCCAAGTGCTGGAAGTTCACGATTTTTGCAGAAAAGGGAGTCTCAAGATGTTTTGCTACGTGTTCCCTCCCCAAGGGGGAAAAACCCAGTGCAGGACTCCTCGAAATGATAAAAAATAAGGTGCACGGTGGCGCACCTTTGTAATCCCAGTACTTGAGAGACTGAGACAGGAAGATCACAGGCTCACAGCCAGCCTCAGCTATTCAGTGAGTCTCTCTGCAACTCAGTGAGACCCTGTTTCAAAACAAAAAATAGGGCTGGGGATGTAGCTTAGAGGTAGAATGTCCCTGGGTTCAATCCACAGTACCACAAAATAAAATAAAAAATAATAATAGAATATGGCGGATGGAATGGCTAAACAAATTCATAGAACAAACGTGCTGAAGGGAGCCGGTAGTTCAGGAGGCCCGCCCTTGTCTCAGATGCCCTGCAGAAGTAGCGTCACACCCAAGCACCTAAATGGCAGCTCCCAGCTCAAACCCCAGCTCTGCGCCACCCTAGCCCCGCGAAGCACATGCCAGCACCAGCCAAGCAGCCAGCTTACGTCAGTGCCCCGAGTTCTCGCAGCAACCCTGTGCACTGGTGCCGTGCCAATGACCACTTTGCAGAAGAGCCACTCGAGGCCGGCAAGAGACAGCGCCGTGCTCAAAGTCACAGAGGTCAAGTCGTCCCTCTGGGATCTGAACCTGGGCATATCTGGGCACCCCGAGCCACATGCAGCCACGGACTTGGGGGCAGCACACCGAGGCTGGACCTGCTCCCCCTGTGTCAAGCAGAGGCAACCACAGGAAGGGATGCACTTTTTTTTTTCTGCCATGCTGGGGATGGAAGCCAGGGGCATTGTAACCCATGGAACCTCTGAGCTACACCCCAAGCCCTACTTTTTAGTCTTTTTCATGTCTGTACTGAGTTGCGAAGGGCCTCACTAAGTAGCTGACACTATCAATGAACCATGATCCTCCGGTCTCAGCCTCCCAAATGCTGGGATTGCAAGTGTGCGCCACCACGCCTGGCAGGATGCACCTCTTCGAATGGTTCATGGTAAAAACTTGTGCCACCCTCAAGCCCTGGCAACGCGGGGAGCCGCAGGAAGCACCAAGGATCTGGGCCTTGTTTTAACCCTTCCTGGTGAGCCTTTGCAGCTGACAGCTGGGTGGGGCTACCCGAAAGAGTGCAGGGACCCACTGAGCATCATGACACCCTTGTCTGGAAGACTTTGGCATTGGCAGGTGTTGTAAGCACCATGATTGACTTTCAGACTATGTGAGTGATTTAGAAAAGAAGGGATGGGAGCAGGGAAGGAGAAGAGAAATCTTAGGGAAAAAAAAAAAACCTGATACATGCTTTTTCCACCGTCAGCTTGACCCAACGGGGCCACCAAGCTGATACAACAGGATTAGCAGAGGGCTTTGTTAGACGTAGGCACAGCGTGACACGCACTCCAGCAAAGGCATTTGGCAAGATTAACCTGCCAAGGATAAAGATGTAGCAGACAAGGGGCTGAATTAATGGACTGGCATGACCGAAGCGGGGAAATCTATTTGCATGCCATATTAGCTGTGCTAATAATCTCGGGCTGGGCAGCCTCTTTGAAGCAGGAGTTTCTCCTCCAAAGCACACCTAGAGGGCTTCTGCCAAGATGGGCTAACGCAAGCGGGCGGGCAGGTTGCCTTCGGGCTTGGTTTTGCTGAATCTCAAGGCAGACACGCTATCTTAAAGCACACCTCTACAAGCCCGAGAGCTTTCTGACCGTGTTGAATGAGCCCAGCGCCTCAGAACTTGGGTGCCAAAGGTCCTGTAAAGAGGACTACTGCCCAGGAAAAAGCAACAAAGAAAACCAGGTACGGCACACTAGGAAATACCTCCTCAGGGTGGGTGCCGCCCGATTTACTATTCTGGCTTCCTGAAGGTGGACAAGAAGGCTGAGCAAGCGAGGTGCCCAGGGGGCGAAATTTCAGAAGTGCCATCTTCAAGCTCCTGCAAAATCAAAGTGAGCATCTGACCGCCAGAGACTGGCTCGCCCAGCCCCTGCACAGGTTACCATGGGAACAGTAGAAGATACACCTATTCAAAACTAAGCAAGTAGCTGGAAGCCCTTCTACCTCCGGGATACACTCCCAGACCTATTTTTTATATTTTTATTTGGAAACAGGGCCTCCTAAGCCAGCACGTGCGGCTGGCTTTGAACCTGTGCGATCCTCCTGTCTCCGCCTCCCAAGCGCGGGGATTACAAGCGTGCGCCACCACACCCGGCTAGAGATCCCATTTCTTAATAAAGAGGGCTGGGGGTGTAGCTCGGAGGTAGGATGCCCCTGAGTTCAATCCCCAGTACTTAAGTAAAAGCCAGCCATGCCAGCTTGGTTAGCACCAACACCCATCGTCAGATATGCACGCTTAAGGAGCACTTTCCGTGTGCCAGGTTTTCTAGTCTTATCATACTGTTCTGCAGGTACTGAATCTGAGGCCTAGAGAGGTTCATAACTTGGCCCAGGAGCACAGGTAGGCAGTCAGGATGCAAACCAGGCCCCCATGCTTACTCAGGGTGCCACACGGCCACCCACTCGCCCTCCTGGGCACCCAGAGCACAGGCTTGCAGGGCTGTGGGACTCAGACCACCTGCTCCAGGCCCTCCAACAGATGCACAGTCAGAGTCTGGGGGAGGTCCCCAGATTTGGCCACGTCGACCCCGGCTTCCCCGCTGCTCCTTGACATGCAAGCTCACGCACACCTCAGGACGTCCCATTCATCACCTGTGGGCACAGAGAGAGAACGACCTCAGAGTTCACGCGAGTGAAGTGCCCAGACACCAGCCCAGCCACGGTGAGCTGCACACCGGTTCCCCGTGCACCCGTGAGGGAGGCGCAGCCACGTTTGGTAGAACTCAGCGTGGTGCGATGGGCCACGGAAACCCCCGGCTAGAGATCACAACCCCGTGCCCCAGCAGGAGCCCCCAGGTTAGAGACAGGAAATCCAGACATGTGTGCCCCTCAGAGCTCAGTCTTAGCTGTGATTGATGAGCTAAAGGCTCTGTCTCCCCCTGACTTCAGCAGGAACTTGGGCAGGACTTCTGTGCCACATCCAGTACCAGGAATGTGCCAAGTTTGTGTCCTTAAAATAAAGAGGGTTCCAAGATAGATGGCAGAGCAGAGGAAAATGTGCTTTTCCCCGATTGGGCAAACCCAGAACCACACAGCAGGTGGGAGCCATTTGGGGCCAGAGAGCTGTTCCTTTACAGTGTTACCGACACCTGGAAATAGGAAATCAAACTTTCCACGCTGTGTGCACGGCCACTGACGCTACATAATTTTATGATGGTGAGCAGCTCCAAGCAGATACCAAAAGGCGAGTTCCAAAGTTATTTCTGCGAGGTTTCCTTAGCAGATGCGCTCACTGTGCCCAGACCAGCTGGAGCCGGGAGAGGAAGCCCCACGCATCTCCGCTGATGGGAAGGCAGGGCCACGACCACCTGTGGGTTGGTGGGGGCTTGACTCCTTTCCAGCTGGCCTTGGTGTCCGTGGGTCTGGCTGCCCCAAACCCTCAGCGGTCGCCCTTATTTTGTAATTGGGATGTGTTCCCTGTGCTATTAGGACCAAGTCAGGGAGCTTTCGCTCCATCCTTGAGAGTGCCCGCCTGGACCCTGAGCTCCTCACTAGCCCTGGGAGCTTCAGGCTCCCTGCAGGCTTTGAGGTCTGGGGCCCCGGACCCAAGACCAGCTGAGGGGATGGGCTTTAGCAAACTTACTACCCAGAATGCAAAGCGGGGACCATGCCTGATTTTCTGTTTGGCAGGAGAATAAGGGCACTCTCTGAATTCCTCCCAGACACCTATCGGGGGGAACCCTTCCTAATGGGCTTTAAAAGTCTTTGCAAATCATTTGAGCGTGGTGGCACACACTCCTGTAATCCCAGTACTTGAGAGGCGGAGACAGGGGGAATCACAGATTTGAGGCCAGTCTCAGCAACCTAGTGAGACCCTGTTTCTAAATAAAAATAAAATAGGGCTGAGGGTGTGGCTCAGAGGTAGGACACCCTGAGTTCAATCCCCAGTACCAAAAAAATAAAAAGAAATCGCCGTCTCTCCAAGGGTAGAGATATTAAAATCTATGAAGGATCATGCTTCCATCTAAGGGTTGAAGGCAGCTTCTGTACCAGAAAAGAACACACTGGTGAGTCTGATTTGGAAAGACAGGGCTCCACAGCACACTCTTGGGGGAAAGCTGGTAGGAGACACCAGAAAAGAAGTCGTCAGAATGGGCGGTAAGAGGGAGGCAGATGGGTGATGGGATTGGCTTGCATCTGACCCTAACCCGGCTGCTCTCTCTCCTCTCCCACCCTCCAGCAGCCCCACGGAGGGGACCCCAGGACCTCGGCGTTCCAGAGACCTCCAGGAGCAGACAGGTGCGGTGGGGCAGCTGGTGTTGTGAATCAGGCCGCTGCCAATCAGAACGGCTACTTCACAACACCAGGGTCACACCCCGCCACGGGCAGCACTGCGTGGGACAGCAAGGGCCACCCTCGGCAGAGGACCACCGTGGGCACCCCGAGGCTGCTGTGTATCCCGATATGGGTACTAGGCCCCCACTAACAAAGGCACCCCCAGCGACACCAGCTTCCCGCAGAGACAGTGGTGCCACAGAGCTGGGAAACCAGCCGGGGTCCCCAGCACACGAGTCTTTACACCTAGCAAACCTTACAGGTGCTGCCCCGTTCCTCCGAGCCCAGGCAGAATTCCCGAGGCGGAGTGGAGCAGCAGGGCTGCCTGGGAACCTCTCTGAAGCGCTCGGGGAAGGAGAACATCTTTCTGGCTTTGTATGGGACAGGGGCCAAGCCTCTGTAGATCAGGCTCCGTGCGCGGGACTTTTGCTACCTCGTGGAAAGTGAGACGTACAAAACCGAGCCCCGTGCAAAACTCGCGCAGCAACAGGCCATACAGAGCCCAGACCACCCTGGCCTCCTGGACCTCCGTCTCCTTAGAGTCTGGGAGGTAAGCCTCCCACTTCTGGGCTGTGTCCTTCACCCTGTCCCCCAAAACTCTAAGCATCTTACTGAAATTCCTACTAAACCTTACCTCTGAGTTAAGAGCCCCCGTTTTCTTAAAAGCCTTACTGCCATCTCCTCAGAACACAAACTGCCTCTGTCTGCGGACCTGCCCGCTGACTCCCCTCCCACCAGGGATCCAGGCCGGTATCACCTGCAGAGGATCCCTGGGCACAACTTCAGCAGAATCCTGACCCCTGCGCCCCTTGCTGCTCATGAGCCCCATGCTGAAGAAAGCCAGGCCAGTAACTGATCAACGGGCCTTCTAGGCCATTTTTGAGAACACTAGTGTGCCCAGTCCCCTCCTCTACTTGCTCAGTCGGCCTGGTCTTCTCAAAATCCACCCCCAATTCACAGGGACCCACCACCCCTGGCCCGAAGCTGCCTACAGAGCCGGCCTCGCCCTCTGTACACGGCACCTGTGAGTGGCCCTGCTCCAGCCCCGCCCCAGAACCTTTTCTGGAATGCTCCCAAGCCCTCCCATCCTCCCATGACCGATGCCTGGTTATCCTTCAGAGCTCAGAGGTCTGTCACCCCTCCTGAAAGGCCCAACCAGGTGGCTCTGGTTCAGTGCACTCAGCAGCAGAATTCCTGCCCTCTGTCCCCCACCACCACTCTGCTTCATTAGCAGGACACGTGTCTCCCACTGGCCAGGAGCCCCTCGAGGCCAGGAACGGCCAGGAACGTCAGCTCCATGTTGAGTGGTCCAGTAATGGATTCATTAAATGAATCCATGGACACGTCCCGGGGCCAGGCATCCTTAAGCCCCAGGTCTGATTCTCTCTAGCAAGATGGCAGCAGGTGCTGTATACATCCAGCCATGTACCTGGTGTCCAGTTCCTGAAGGCAAGGTCCTGGGCCACCCCACAGGTGCCATGCTATTGGTAATGGTGACACTGCCCTGGCCCAAACTTCTGCCCCAAGCTGCTGCTGAGCCAGAGACACGTGGCTCGACAAGGAGTCTCCGGGGCAATGCCATTCCATCCTCCTTGGCTTCCTCTCTGGTCTCCTAGACCAGGTAGAGCAGGCGGTGTGTTTGTAAAAAGTTAGACTCTAACCTGGTTTCCAGCACTTCATAACAAAACCTGATTAAAACCTCAGAATTATAAAACGGGGTCACGTCCAGAGAGAGAATCCGTCCCAGATCAGAAGGAAGCGCCACTTAATCTGGGTGTTAAACGGGTGAGTTCTTTGGAGGTCTGCAGTGACCTTCAGAGGTGTAGGCTGTGCTGGCAGAACTGCGTGTTTCAGGAGCGTGACCCTGGGGCTGCCTTCCCAGCCGAGTCCCACCCCTGGGCCTCACACCCCTGCCCACAGCATGGCTTCTTTTCCAAATTGCACCCTGCCTCGCTGAGCACAGCTTCTCCTCCTCCAGAACATTCCAGTCCCTGCACTTAGGCACCTGGTGCCACCTGGCAGGACTATGCGGGTCCAGCTCCCTGGGCTGGCACCTAAATCTAGTAGCTATACCACCCAAGGCCCTAAGTCTAGAATCTCCGTGCCCTGCTTCCTTGGAGTCAGTGCTTGCAGCTGGCCACCTTATATCTAAGCCGGAGGATTCTGAGACCCAGCGCAGACAGCCACGCCCTGGCACAGAGAGCTTCTGAATCACACCCTCACACCATCTCACACTGGTGCACTTCTGGGAGCAGCTGAGTTCGAAAGGAAATTTCCTTATAATGCTATGATAGAGCAGTGATTCTCAAAGCCTGGTCCTGGGCCAGGGACAGCGCCAGCAGCCCCGGGGATTGTTAAGGATGCAAACCTTTCTCCAGCCCCGCCCTGGCCCTGTTGAATCAGGGTCTGGGGTGAGTCCAATAGTCTGTGTGTTAACAAGAACCCAGAGTCCTGCACGTAAGTTTGAGAACCACAAAAGCAGAGTAAAAGGAAAGCAGCGAGAATCTCAAGTACCGAGCGATAGAAGCGTGCGGTGGGGTGGTCTCCGAGCCGACCGGTGCGGTGGGGTGGTCTCCGAGCCGACCAGCACGGTGGGGTGGTCTCCGAGCCGACCGGCGCGGTGGGGTGGTCTCTGAGCCTACCGGCGCGGTGGGGTGGTCTCCGAGCCGACCGGCGCGGCAGCGCGAAGCATTTGAGGCATCCACTGAACGTCAAATCATTTTTAAAACTCGCTTTTGCCAAACCTTAAAAGTAAATCTCCAGGTGTTCTGGGCTGTGGCAACGTGACCCTTCCCATCTCCACCTGAATAAACATGCCCAGAACATTCATCCCTCACCACGGGGGAGGCTGGGAGGTAAGAGATGTTTCCTACCAACACAGTCTCAGATCTTTTTTATAACTTATTGAATTCCTAACACGGTGCACAGAGCGCATCTTAAAGGCTTTACAGTTCTCTAACCCAAGCTCACGACCACCCCCCCCCCATTTGAAGAGCTAGAGACGAAGCGGGTCAGTGACCAGCCCGGGATGGAGGCCTTTACTTGCAGGCACAGAGATTCAAGCCCACCCTTGGCCCTGCCCTTGATCTGCCCCCTCCTCCATGAACCAACAGGGACCCGAAAATGTTGCATGCCCAGCTCAGGGCACCCACATCTGTGTAAGCACTCGAAAGCCATTTATGCTTGCTGCCTACCAGCAAAACCCTGAACCTGATGCAGGACATCCCAAAGACTGAACCCTGGGCCATCCTCCTCTTTCAGCCTGACCGTTGTTGCCCACCTGGAGGGGGGGTACACTTTGTCCGCATTGCTGGTACCCATCACTAGCCATTGACCCCAGCCCCTGGGGATGGTCTCACGAGAGCAGACAGGTGGCTTTAGAAGATACTGGGGATTGAACCCAGAGGCCCCCTACATCTGAGCTACACCCCAGCACTTTTATTTTGAAGCGGAGCTTTGCTGAGTCGCTCAGGCTGGCCTCAAACCTGTGACGCTCCTGTCTCATCCTCCCCAAGTCCGCAGTCCCAAGTGTGCGCCGCCGTGCCTGGCTCCAGTCTAGTCATTTAAGGCGAAGATTCTTAACCTACACTTTCTTGTTTATCTCAGTGGGGCCTCAGGAAAGCCACAGGCCCCTCCCCAGGACACCAGAGCACAGACTTCAGGAAGAGGTAACAGTCTCCAGGACAGAGTCGTGAGGTCAAAGGCTTTCTCCTTAATGCTGACTTCAGAGAAGGGCCAACAAAACTATTCCATTATTCTCTGTCCTCCACCCCACCAAAAAAAGCAAAGCAAAAAGCCTCCTAAGGGCCAGGCGTGGTGGACACGCTTGTAATCCCCGCACTTGGGAGGCAGAGACGGGAGGATCACACAGGTTCGAAGCCAGCCGCGCTGGCTTAAGAGACCCTGTTTCCAAATAAAATAAAAAATAGGTCTGGGAGTGTAGCCCGGAGGTAGAAGGGTTTCATCCCCAATACCACCAAAAAAAAAAAAGAACTTTGCACAGACCAAAGGGAAAATGAAACTGGTTTTAAAAGTCATTAGAAGGCCAGGCATGGTGGCACATGTTTGTAATTCCAGCATTTTGGAAGCAGAGACCAGAGGTTTGCGGACAGCCTCAGCTACTGAGACCTGTTTCAAAAGTAAAAACACTAAAAAATAGGGCTGGGGTATAGCTCAGAGGTAGAATGCCCCTAGATCCCAGGTACTGCAAAAAAAAAAAAAAAAAAAAAAAAAAAAAAAAAAAGGAAGAAAGAAGAAAGAAAGAAAAGAAAAAGAAGAAAGTTATTGAAAAGTTTTACTAGAAAATTGTACGAGCTAAGCAATAAAAACCAAATTCTGGCGCGACCTGCCGGAGCCTAGCATGTTTCCCAGAGACTTGAACGATGGCTTCTTGTCCCAGGAGTGGCAAAGGGGCAGAGAGCGGGAGGCCCACAGCAGACAAGGCTGGGCACCTGGCATAGTCCAGCCAAGGCCTCGACCGGCTCCCACTGCTCCCTACAGGCTGCGCAAGGAGCAGCTGGCATCTGAGTTGCCCACGGCCTCCACCTGGAAAGCCCAGAGGAAGAACACGAAGCCTGCCGGCCTGGAGTGAGCCTACCGGAGTGGAGGTCTCAGCTAATACCTTTCCGCGTGTAGAGGCAAAAGCAACAGGAAAGAACAGCTCTGTTCAAGACCCAGACTGTCAAAAAAAAAAAAAAAAATAGCAAAGATGGCAGACATGGAGGGTAGAACACAAAGGCCCCTTACAACCCTGTCCCCCCAGAGAAAACCTTTTATTCTCCCCCACCATTTGACTTTATCATTTTACATTTAAAGATACATCAGAACAAACGTACCCCACAATGCCTGGGTTAGCTCGGCCAGCGCAGCGCAGAGCCACAGGGCGCCTGTTTCTCCACGGAGGAGGTGGGGAAGGTC
The DNA here is from genome assembly GCF_963383645.1 of Muscardinus avellanarius. Taxonomy (NCBI): domain Eukaryota; kingdom Metazoa; phylum Chordata; class Mammalia; order Rodentia; family Gliridae; genus Muscardinus; species Muscardinus avellanarius. The sequence continues at coordinate 6,829,347 of NC_137804.1, forward strand.
AAGGGCCTCGTGCCTATACGCTGTTATCTGCAGCCAGTACCATTCATAGCTGAGCTACCCAAATGGGTGGATCAGAATTACGCTCCCATAAGAAGCCCGGAGGTAGAGAGTCCCCAGGGCCAATGCAGTGGTCCAGGGGTGCCGCCCAAAGCCCAGACTCGCCCTCTGCTCCACCACCCTGACCACACACATGGTCACAAGAGGGCTGCTGCCACCCCAGTCAACACCACCATGTTCTGGGAGGAAGAGAGGGGAGGTGGAGGAACCATCACAGCCCCCTTTTTTCAGGAGACGCAATCTTCTCAGGAACATGGGCCTCCCCCCGGCAGGCTGCCACAACCCCTGGCCAGTGAGAACCGCATCACTTAGCCAGCCCAGCAGCGAGGGGAGGGGGAAAGGTGGAGATCCCGCTACAGAGTGGGTGGGAGGCGGCCAGACGGCGGGTCAGGGGCGCTGGAGAGCTGGACAGCAGCCGGAACCACAGAAACCAGGTTTTATTGTAACAAGATTTTGTGGGTTTTTTAAAATAACAAAAGTAATGGTTTGTATTTTTGCTTTATAAAATAAAGATTTAAAGCCTCCATATCCCACCTCGTGGAAGTAATATTTTCCTCAGTTTATCCTTCTACCCCTTTGTATTTTTTAATGTGGCTAGAGCCACGCCATGGGCTGCTCTGTGGTTTTTTTTTTTTTTTTTTTTTTTTTTTTTTTTTTTTTTTTTTTTTTTTTTTTTGCAGTACTAAGGATGGAACCCAGGGATGTTCTACCTCTGTGCTACATCCCCAGCCCTATTTTTTATTCTTTATTTTGAAACAGGGTCTCACTGAGTTGCAAAGGGCCTCACTAAGTAGCTGAGGCTGGCCACGAACCACAATCCTCCTCCTGTCTCAGCCTCCCAAATGCTAGGATAACAAGCGTGCGCCACCATGCCCGGCTTTGTAATTGTTCTTTTCTGATAACTGCAAAAAAATATCCAGGTCACTAAGTGTTCTCTGCAGAGTCACATTTTGTGTGTTCCGTTGAATATGGTAACATGATTTGTTTATTCAGCCCCATGGTGTTAGGTATTTTTGATGTTTATAACAGTAAAATGTAAGCAGAAAATCTGGTGGCATGTGCCTGTAATCCCAGTACTTGGGAGGCTGAGACTGGAGGATCACAGGATCAGGACCAGCCTCAGCTACTTAGTGAGGCCATCGGCAGCTTAATGAAACCACTTCAAAAAAAATAATAACAGAGCTGGGGGGTATAGCTTGGAGGTAGAATGCCCCTGGTACCTGGGTTCAATCCCCAGTACCAAAAGTAATAGTTGGCATGGTGGCACAAGCTTGTAATCCCAACATTCAAGAGACTGAGACAGGAGGATCACGGTTCGCAGACAGCCTCAGCTACTTAGTGAGGCCCTTTGCAACTTCGTGAGACCCTGTTTCAAAAATAAAGGCTAAAAATAAGGCTGGGGATACAGCTTGGAGGTAGAATGTCCCTGGGTCCCATCCCCAGCATCACACACACACACACAAATGAGAATTAAAATTAAGAAGCCAATCAATGATTCTTTTATGGTTTGAATACAGACCATCCCTCCTCTCAAGTCAACTGGTCAGAGAATCTGCCTCAGAATCCACACGAGCCTGTTGTCAGCACACCTGCCAGGCTGCCGTGTTGTAACTGATGGACCTAGACTGACAGCATCGTCCTGAGTCTCTGCCCTCCTCCTGCTCATCCTTCCTGCTCCCCAACCCCAGCTCAGTTTTGTCCTTCCCGAGCATTCTATCACGGAGTCATACAGCAGCTGCCTTCCCACCATGGCGTCGCTGGCTTAGTGATGCGTCTTTAAGGTCCCATCGTCATTACACTGAGAGCTCCAGAGGCCCGGGGGTCCAGTGACGGCCTTTTAGATACAACGCCAACCTTACAGGCCATGAGAGGAGTCGACAAAAAAAAAAAATGAAACAAGCCACAGGCCAGGAGAAGATGCTCGCAAGAGAGATGCCTAGACTAGTGAGGGACTGTTCAAGCACACAGGTTCTCTGTATAACCCCGCAGTAACTCATAACTCAGCAATAAAAGTTCTATTAAAAAAAGAGCAAAACTGCCGGGCGTGGTGGCGCACGCTTGTCATCCCCACGCTTGGGAGGCGGAGACAGGAGGATCGCGCAGGTTCGAAGCCAGCCGTGCTGGCGTAAGAGACCCTGTTTCAAAAATATAAAATAGGTCTGGGAGTGTAGCCCGGAGGAAGGAGGGCTTCCAGGAACCCCAGTACCACCAAAAAAAACAAAAGAAAAAAAAAGAAAAAAAGAGCAAAATATCTGAATAGACACCTGACCAAAGATACACAGATAGAAGCTCCCCCACCCCCGGCATTTATCCTGATGTGTAAATAAAAACAAATAGGACGCTGCCGCACACCTACCGTCCTGGTGAGGCTGAGAACAGCAGCTCCCCTCTCTCCCTGCCAGCGGGGACGCAAAACACTCCAGCCACATTGGAAAACAGCTTGGCCACAGCGAGATGTCCAATCCTGGCCGTGTCTCACATGAGATCCGGCGTTCACGTGCCTTGGCATTTTACCCGGAAGAGTTGGAAACTTAGGTCCACACAGAAACCTCCACAGGATGTTTATAGCAACTTGGTTCTCTATTATTTTTTGGTACTGGGGATTAAAGCCGGGGGGTATCCTCCCTCTGAGCTAAACCCCATCCCTTTTCATTTTTTACTTTGAAGCGACGTCTTGCTAAACTGCTCAATCTGGCCTCAAACCTGCAATCCTCCCATCTCGACCTCCCACGTCCCAAGATTACAGGGCGCCACTGCTCCCAGATCAATGCAGTTTTATTCTTAACCACCAAATCCTGCAGGCAACCAAGACATCCTCCAGTAGTTGGTTAGCAAACTGTGGCATATCCAGATGGGAAATATTATTCAGCACTAAAAACTCCCAAGACAGATCCAGGCGTGCACACACACACATGTGCATGCATGCGCAGCCCCAGTGGAGCATAGGCTCCGCGGGCATGAGCAGCCAAGGACACTGCAGAGCCCGAGTCCCAGTCACAGGGGTGCGAGTGGTTAAAGCAGGCAGTTCTGGAGCCAGCAGAGCCAGGTTCAAATCCAGTCCTCACGCTCACTTGCAGGATGCCCTCTGCGGTGAATAGCACGCTGGGCCCCGGGCGGATCAATGGTGGGAGTAGAAACGGCTCTGACCTCCCGGGATCGGCCAGAGGCCTAGACAAGATGCAATGTCTGGCGCACTGCCTGCGCTCAGAAGGCAGCCTCGGAGCCTTGCGGAATAGATGTCCCTGCAAGAAAGGACTGGCTGTTCAGCTACAAAGGGCACTGTGGGCCACGGGGCTTCAGATCCCTCCGCTGAGGCACAGCCAGCTCTTCCCAGGCAGCCCCTGGCTAGTTAATGATGAAAGCAGGGCAGAGAACTGGGGCCAGGCCAATTCCATCCAACATGGGGCTTCCCCAAGGGAGGTCCGTGCAGGAGCTCCCCACCCGGCGAGGACCTGCGTTGAAGCCGAGATTCTCCACCCTGCGCTGCTTTCTTCTCCCTCCCCCCACTGGGTCCTCTGGGAAGATGCCAACACATCTTCCACCCCTGCATGTGACAGAAACCGCACAGGTGGGGTTCCCCAGGGCTCCATCTGAGGGCTCCTAGATTTTTAATCCAGCACAATCACTCCAAAGGAGTCAGGATTGGTCAGGGATCCACCACTGCAATCAACAGAAACAGAACCTGGTTAAAAAAAAAAAAAAAAAAAAAAGCATAAGCCAGGCATGGTGGCACACGCTTGTAATCTGGACATTCGGGAGGCTGAGACCTGAGGATCACGGTTTGCAGACCTTACTTAGTGGGGCCCTCCGCAACTCAGTGAGACCCTGTTTCAAAATAAAGATAAAATATTGGGCAGGGGATGTAGCTCGGAGGTCAAATGCCTCTGGGTTCCATCCCCAGACCTGGAAAAAAAAAAAAAAAAAGAAGAAGAAGAAGCATAAGAAGGCTCTGGATGCTCAGAGAATTTAGGCCAAAGCACTGGGTTCTGGAAGAATAAGAGTTAGCCAGGCATGGTGATGCCCAGTACTTGGGAGGCTGAGACAGGGGGATCACAGGACCCGTCTCACAGCAACTTAGCGAGACCCTGTTTCAAGCTCAAAAGGGCTAGGGGTATGGCTTGGAGGTGGACTGCCCCTGGGCTCTATCCCCAGTACTTTTTTTTTTTTTAATGGTACTGGGGATGGAACCCAGGGGCCTTCTACCTCCTGGCTACACTCCCAGACCTATTTTATATTTTATTTGGAAACAGGGGTCTCTTAAACCAGCTGAGGCTGGCTTCGAACCTGCGCAATCCTCCTGTCTCAGCCTCCCAAGCGCAAGGATTACAAGCGTGCACCACCATACCCAGTTTATCCCCAGTGCTTCTAAAACAAAACCCCAAGAATTCACAACCTCCTGGCATCAGTGAGCAATTCAGAACTGATCTGTTGACAGCAATAGGTTCCAGTCAAAGTTTGGTGCTTGTAACATCCTAATCAGAATTCAAGTTCCCAGGAGAAGGTGTCCAACTGGTCAGAAGGTGGAGGGGCATCTTGGAAAGTGGCCCTTATCCCATCGAGGACAGACCCACCGAGTCAGCATCTAAAGCAAGAGCGGGGTACCTGCTGTCAGGTGGCGAGTGGCTCCGCCAGGCAGCCAACTCTACCCCAGAATGCCATGGGGAGAAGGAAAAATGTGCTTGCCAAGCACCCAAAGCAACATTTCTCTATACAAATTCAGCGTGACAACTTACCGTCTTGTCATAACCACCGTGATTGCCCCGGAGTAACTCCAGTTGGGTTTCAGCAAACTACAAAGGGACCAAACCCTTTGTACCCATCAGGTTCCTGCAGCTGTAATCAAAATATCTGACCACATAACTTAAAGATTTTCTTATGATTCCGGGCTGAGACCAGGGTCCGTGGATCTCAGCATGGCGGGTGGAGGCAGTGAGGCAGAGAGAACGTGAACTGGGTATGCTCATTACATCATGGGAGGCCAAAGCAGGCATGCGAGAGGGGGAGGGAGAGAGGAGGACCACTATACAATCCCCATGGGCCACCTCCAGTCACATCACCCGTGTGAATCCTCTGCTCTTGGGATTACCACCCTCTTGACTTCCATTACATCAGTTCCAGACATTAATAAGTGAGCTCTTTAGGGGACATTTATATCTACCTATAACACCCTTAGGGATGTGGAGCTTGACAACCACCCCTGACCAGGACTGTGCCCCACTCCTTGAGATCAGCATAATTTGAGTCAAGTATGTTCTAAGATGAAGTCACTTTCATCTTAATGTCCAACCTGTATGGCCGCTGCCCAGGATACCTCTAATAAACTGCACTCTGTCCAGTCCTAGATAATCCTTTCTTCCTTGGCCTCATGGCACCTTGGGCCTGGGAGAGTCTAGAACAACATACTGTGCACCTGCCTGCCCACTGTCTGCGCCACCACGCATTTCTCCACCAAGATCTGAGCTTCCCAGATTCCTTGTCATGAGCCTAATCTTCAAGTTTGCCTCCCCCCTCCAAAGTACCAGTAAGGAATTGAGGACATACCCAAACGCTTCCAAACACATTCATTTGGGTGCCATAAGCTGCCTCCCTGTTCTCTAAAAGAACCTCTCACCCACCTAGCCCTTCCTCCGCTTCTGCAATAGAAGACAATCAGCCTTGAGGACCAAGCTCACGGCCCCGAGTTCTCCGGGTATACTGAGCTCCTCAGAGGCCGCTTCACAGGTGAGGCTCCTCGCCGCCACACATCAACTCCCGAGAGCTGCAGAAACATCGAGCCCACCGAAGGCCAAGCGCTCCACCTGCCAGGAGGCCTGAGGCAGGGGACATGGTCCCTGCCCACATCCCCTACGTGGGCTCATCTTTAAAGGCTAGGGACTACCTGCCCACACCCTTGGCTTGCCTCAGGATTTTATGGGGTTTTAGTTTTGATGGCTCAAAGATCGGCACCCCCAGGAGGAGCCCTGCTCGCAGAACAAATGGGGATTTGTTACATAAATGTGTAGCTTCTTGCCCCTCTGTGTGAATGTGGGGGTTCCCTGTACCACACGGTCTCCCCAAGTCTCCACCAGGACCATGCCCACAGCGGTCACTCCTGAAAGTGGTCCTTACCTCCCCTCTCAGTTGGCGTGCGCCCAGCTTCCCTCCCCCAAAGACTCCTTGCACTTCAATCCTCCACGTGTACCCCCAGAGGTAGACCAAGCCCCTAAGTTTCTGCCCAGAAAGAGCCAAAGAAGTGCTGCGCCCCCACCCTGTGAAAGGCCAGCTGAGAGCGCCCTTTCTGCGTGGGCCACCCACCTTCTCCCCAGAGACCCGGGGCCACCCCATGCTGGAGCCGCAGGTCCCTCTGCGCGCGGGGTGCGAGGAGGCGGTGCAGGGAGTGGAAGGTCCCGCCAGCCTCCCCTGCTCATAGGCACATTTCACACTGACAGGCTGCCGGGGGTGTAGCACTATTTTTATTTAAGATGCCAGTTTCCATAGCAACGCTCACATGACCCAACACTTATTCTAAGTCACACAGAAAATACCCTTGGGAAGGAGGAGAGAGCAGCCCCGTGTGTGTACAGTGTGGCCCCAGGAACCAGACAGCAAGTGGGCGATGCCCGGGAAGGCGGCGGCCGCCCCAAGCCGCCCAGCTGGACTTCAACACCCCAACTCTGCCCGGGCTTCCCCTCTGCAATCTGTGGAAAGGTTGGGAGACACATGGGGACTGCTGTGCTCTGCCCAGGCGGCCTCATGAGCCCTAAAGCACCTGCTGAAAGGCTGGGCGTGGTCTCCGAAGTGATCTTGGTCACAGGTGGGGACTTGGTGCCCAGCGGGACTCTCATCCTTAAACACAGTGGTGATGCTGCCCAGAGCCCACCCTCCCCCACTCTGCTGCCCACAGCCTGCGGGGAGTCTGTGTCCCCATGGCCCTGCCCAGGGGGAACCAGTGATCTGGAAGGCTGAGCCAGAACAAGGTCACCTGGATTGCATCTCAGGAAAGAAAAAGGTCCAAAAGGTGCTGGGTTGGGAGTTCTTAGAGCCCGCCACCCACCCTGCACCCCGAGGACTTCAGCGTCTTCCCCTCGAATGCAATCTTCACTATCAAAAGCCCAGAACCGGCGGTGCTCACAGCAAAGGCCCTCAGAGACTCCGAGGGCCCGCGAGTGTCCTCGTGAGGACTGGGGGCTTTGGACAGAGGCCACGAGGGTCGGCACAGCACAAGGTCAGCTGGCCCAGCTCAGCCCGCCATGCCCACACTGTGCTGGGAGAATTACTTCCCAGCCCAGAGCCTGGGTTTTCATCTGTAGCCTGGACGCAACAGCACCCATTTCACAGGTTTCTCATGGGAGATAAGTAATGATTATGAAGCACCCAGCACAGAGCACAGGTGATTGATAATTACCTTTACAATTGGGCATGGCGGGCGCTGGCAATGTGTTAGTCCATTTCCATTGCTATAACACAGTATCTGAGGCGGGCTAATTTATGAAGTGAAGAGGTAAATTAATTCACATTTCAGAAGGCTGAAAATCTATGACTTGGTCGTCTCACTGGTTTGGCCTCTTGCAAGGCCCTGAGCACATGGGTAGCAGCTTCTGGAACGAGGGTGTGAGAAATCCATCTCCAGAGCAGGAAGCCAGGGAGCAACTGGCTCCCACGTCCCTCCCAAAGGACTCTGCCCTCAGCGGCCGGGGACCTCCCTAAGACTCCAAAGATCCCCTCACCCTCCGCATGGCCACACTGGGAGCAAGATTCCAACACCATGCCTTGAGGGGGCAGGCCACACCCCAAACCATGGCAGCTGCCCCTGGGGGGCACCAACGGGACACCTCACACCGAGCCCCCCCCCCAGGTGACAGTAAGGGTCCCAGCCATCACAACACTGATCGAACGCTGGGTGTGTGCACGCACTGGCTCATTTGGTCCCAGCAAGAGCTGCAGGCCGCTATCCCCGGACGAACTCAGATGAACAACTCCTGCTTCCCCGTCCCAGAGGTAGCAAGCTCGCCCTAACTGCTGTATGCCACGGACCTGGGACGTGCACCCGGACCCATCAGACTCCCCGGGTCCGTGCTTGCACCAACACACTATGAGCGGGGTCCGCCAGATGCCACTGCCCAGGGGGGCAGAGGTAAGGGCAGGTAGGGGCCCAGCTCTGCCTGGAGGGTGTCAAGGGCTGACTCTGCTGACACCACCTAGTAAATACAGCACCAGGCCTGGAACAGAGGCCAGCTGGGGTTTGCTCTGCACACCTGAGCTGCCTAGGGACTCTCCTTCCCTAGCCTGGCAACTTGGGATGCACCCTGACTGGAGGTGTCCCCATCGAATTCTCGATACTCAGGTGAATCTTTGAGAAGGACTATCTTCTAGATCAGTTTTTCTACTAAAATTCCCTCACGACGCAGAAGAGAGGCTACGGGGAGAATATAAGATCTTAGCAAAATTACAGTCAGCACCCTCTTCCTTCCCCCACCCTGCCCAACCCTTCGGGCTCACTCAAGGGCTGTCCTGCTGTTCAGAGAACGACCCGCCCCCATGTGAGAGGCCTCGTGCTCCCCCCAAATCTGCCTTACCCCATCAAACCTAAAACTACACCATGGGCAAATCCACACTAAACGGTGACTGACCGCCTCCCATCGCAGCAGGGACTTCTAATTGAGGTGCGCATGCGCCAGGGCTGTTGCAGTGTATCTGAAAGCAGATCACCTTGAGATTTCTTGTGAAGACCCTGCTTCAGCTAGAGCTTGCACTTGGCCCTTTGGGATTCCACTCCATAGAGTACCCAGAATTTTAGAAATTCAGAATCAGGGCCACAAACCTGCAAATACGTCAAATATGAGTCACAATGCCTGCCCTCTATGGCCGAATGCCCCGAGATTTTGTTTAGTCTGCTGGCTTTTGTGTTCTCTAATTCTACACGGCCACTTTCTGTGCTTTCAAAGAAGAAAGCAAATCAGAAGCATACAGCAGGAAGAATATTTGAGTCAAGGACTTAAAGACAGGTCTGCCTCCTCCACCCAGGGTTCTCTTGCCTATTTAGAGGGGAGACCCTCCCACTTCTGCAGAGGGGAGTGGTGGGGAAGGAAGGAGGACTTCCAGTACAATCCCTCGTCCCTCCCTAGGAAGCAGACTTGGTTGGTCCAGGGCTGGCTTTGAGATTCGTTGATAAGCCGGGATGCTGGCCATTCCTACGGAGGTCATCTTTAGATTCTCCCTTTGTTCCTTTAAATTAACATTTCTTACAGAGGTGTCCCTGGGAGGTGTCTCTGCCCACCTCTGCCCTGGTTCCACTAAGCTCCCAGAGGTATTTGAACAGATCAAAGAAGGCTGCTTCATCCCGGGAGAGAACGTGTGAAAATCTGATGCCTGCAAAGAATTGTGTACCTCTAGGATTAAAAGCTCGCAAATGAACCGGCTTGCTCACTCCTATTCTCTTGCATGAATACGGTTCTTTAAATCTGATTATTTATAGACGTTCCTGGAGTAAGAGCTTGCCATCGCGCACACCCTCTACAGAGAACGTGGAGGACTCCGAGTGGGAACAGGGCAGCGCACAGCAGCCCCCAGGTGGTGTCTGAAACGGACCTGGCAGGGATGCGCTCTTCAGACAGGCGTCCTCAGGGGCTCCTTCACATCAGAACACCGCCACCCCCAGCCAGTATTCCTACTCAGAAACACTCCACTGGACACTCCAGGCTCCTTGTTAGAAACAATCTCCATTTAGATCAAGATTCAGGGGAAAATTACCAGCCTCAACATAGATAATGATAAAGTTTTCTGGAAGATGTGTAAGGCAGATGCAGGACCCGGCCCAGCAACAGCAGCACCCAGAGAGGCCTATTTGTCAGCACCGCAGGCACCTAAGCAAAAGCTCCCTCTATCTCAGGCCCAGGTTGAGGAGGGAACTGCAGCCTCCAGGTCTGGACACATCCTGCCCATTAGTGTCAGACTTACCTGATAGACAGGAAGGACCAGGGCTCAGGAAGCCTGTGGTTGTGGTTAAAAAGAAAGTGCCAGAGCCGGGCCTGGTGGCGCACACTTGTAATCCCCGCGCTTGGGAGGTGGAGACAGGAGGATCGCACAGGTTCAAATCCAGCCTATGGGAGGCTGAGACATGAGGATCACGCAGGTTCAAAGCCAGCCTTGGCTACTTAGTGAGACCCTGTTTCCAAATAAAGTATAAAAAAATAGGTCTGGGAATATAGCCCAGAGGTAGAAAGCCTCTGGGTTCTACCTCTAGTACCACACACACACAAAAAAAAAAAAAAAAAAAAAAAAAAAAACTCACAAAGCCAGCCTAGCTGGCTTAAGAGACTGTTTCCAAATAAAAATATGAAAAAAATAGATCTGGGAGTGTAGCCCAGAAAAGCTTCCAGGAACCCCAGTACCACCAAAAAAAAGAAAAAAAAGTGCCAGCCAGGCGTGGTGGCGCACGCTTTTAATCCCAGCATTCATTTAATCTCAGCGCTTGGGAGGCTGAGACCGGAGGATCATGGTTCACGGACAGCCTCAGCTACTTAGTGAGGCCCTCTGCAGCTCAGTGAGACCCAGTTTCAAAATAAAGAATAAAAAATAGGTCAGGGGGTGTAGCTTGGAGGTTGAATGCCCCTGGGTTCCATCCTCAGACCCGCAAAAAAAAAAAAAAAAAGAAAGAAAAAGTGCCAGCCTGTTCCCAACTTTACTAACCGATATCACAGATCTAGAGGGAGCCAGAGACCCCCTAACATGGAGGGTGACCCCTCATCAAGCCTTCTGGGTCCCACAGAAGGGGTCAGGCCCAGCCACTCCCAAGAAGAAATCCTTCTCATAGAACAGACCCCATTATGTAACACATCACCCCATTCCATCAGCTCAGGGTCCGGGGCCACCACATTGCGGCATTTCCCCCCAGAATTCTTCTGACTTCCCAAGCCCCAGAACTTGCCCTCTTCCTCCCTCCCCAAGGTCCTATTGCTGAAGGGCTTCCGGTTCCAAGTATTTCAAATACTTTCCCTCTGGAACATCCCTTGAGCCCAGAGTTTCAGCAAGTTCGTGTGTGTGTGTGTGTGTGTGTGTGTGTGTGTGTGTGTGTGTGTGTTACTGAGAACTGAGCCCAGGGATGCTCTACCTCCAAGCTACACCTTCAACACTTTTGTTTGAAACAGGGTCTCACTAGGTAACTGAAAGACTGTTCCTGAGGCTGGCCTCGAACCTGCAATTCTCCTGTTTCAGCCTCCCAAGTACTGGGGTTACAGGTGTGTGCCTCCTTGCCCCAACAAGCTATATCTTAATTTGGGTCCTCTCGGAGGGAAGGATCTTAAGAATTTGGATGCAAAGTGCTTTACTCAAAAAGTAATCCAGGAATCATTGTTAAGGGGATGAAAAAGCCCCGTCAAGACAGTCTCCCCTTCGGCTGCTGGAACTACAGGCCACCCGCAAGACACTCTGGAAGAATTAGCATTTGCTACTCACTTCCAGGGACTGGGAAGATTCTTGTCTCATCTTGTGCAGGGCTATCAGATCTCCCCACCAGCCCAGCCAAGACTGTGCCAGGACTGCTAGGGAGGCCGGAGATGCTCCCGCACCCTTCTGCCTTTCTCCTCTTCTCATGTCAGATCTGACTGCAGTCTGAGGCTTTCTCTGCACTCCTGTGTCCCCCCATTATCCCTCGCAGAGGCTCCGACAGATCTTTTGGTCCTCTACCTCTGTCTCAGTGTCTGCCTCTGAGCTGAGGAGACACCCTTGCAGGCCTGGAGCTGTCCGTCTCTGTGGTGCTGAAGTAGGAAACTGCAGGGGAAAGTGCTGCCAGAACAAAATAAATCTGAGCTCTCGCTGGGTGAGCAGGAGCCCCTGAATGAAGCCACATGTTCCCTTGGCTGGCATTCCAAAGGACCCACTCAGATGCTAAGGGGCGGGGCCGAGGGGCCACAGGACCATGCGCATGGCTCCCAGGGGCGTTGCCCCAGCAACGTGAACGCTGCTAAGATCTGCAAAGTCACCCTTGGTCCTCACAGCCCCAGAATCAGGAGCTGGAGCTGGGTGGCATCTACTTCTCTGCCTGCCATCCCCAGCAAAGCCTGACAGGAACCCAGGTGGGCAGATCAACTGGAGACGCGGTGCCCACTTCTACCCTTTGATGTACACCTCAAAGGTGGGTTCCAGGAAGAGACTGAGGACTGGGAGAGACCCCCCCCACTGGATGGCAAGCGACGTGCCCCTCACGTCAGCAGCTGGCGCCATCTCCTGTGGGGACACAGCTGTCTCCATCCCACGGATGTGTGAGGGAGAGCTTGGATCTTGCCAACAAGGCTCAAGTCCCACCGCTGTTAAGAGTCCAGCTATAGGCCGCTGACCAATTAACACCAAAGCTCTGAACCTCAGACACATCCTTTGTAAAGCAGAGGTGGGCCCAGACCAGGGGTGTTTGTGTAGTGCTCAAAGGAACCCTAGAACCCGCCCCCTTTCATGGGCTGCTACAGTCTGGGTGGAGAAGGGAAGCCAAGTCCAGCTCACTTAAGCTCCTTTTTCTGGTTCCCACTCTCAGGTTTTCCTTTGAAGCTTAAAAGTTTGAAAACTTCAGACTCAGATGATCTTTAGGGGCTTCCTATGCTTTTCCTTCATAAATGGGCTCTTTAATCAAATCTGGCCCTGCTACATACAAATGGTGACCTTGGGAGCCACCTAACATCTCTAACTTATCTGTAAAATAACTAGACCATCATTAATGAGCACCTGAGAGGTGTCAGATGATTGACATATCTCGGTATTTCACACATATCCCTCTGAGAGGCACCATGTGTTCCCATCTGGCCACAGAGCCCCCCACATTCCGCAACCAGTGAATGGCTCAGTATGTCCCACCTAAGATTCCAATATCCAGTTGTCCAGCTGTACTGCGTGCCCACCGCGGAGGACATGAAGAATAAATGAGGCTCTGCGTGGAAGCATGTTTCACAGAAGGTTCCGACGTGATGCTGACACACAGAGCTATGATCCTATTTTAGGATCAGAACTACTTTATCCAAGTAGCCCTTACTCCCTACACCAAGGGATCCACAGTGCAATCTCATGATAAAATGTCTCTGGTTTATATTCCACTTTTAACGGTATTTATAGTCTTTGCTCATCCTTTGTTCTGAACCCAGTTCAGACATTATCCCTGAGCCTGGGCCCCACCTCTCCTCTCCCATCACAAGCCGCTGCCACCCAAAGAGGAAACGCAGTCAGGCGTGGTGGCTCACGCCTGTGACCCGGGTACTTGGGAGGCTGAGACAGGAGGATCACGGATTCAAAGCCAGCCTCAGCAACTTAGCGAGGCCCTCAGCAACTTGACGAGACCCTATTTAAAACTAAAAAAAGGTCTGAAGATGTACCTCAGAGGTAAATTCTCCTAGGCTCAATTCCCAGTAGCTCAAAAAATTAAAAGAGGAAATATGGAGGGCCAACAAATTGAAAAATACTTCAAATTTGTTACTAGTGGAATATCTGTAAACTAAAAAACTGCATTGATAGGTAAAAATATCCTAAGTGGGATATGATTTGGCCTTATTTTCTCTGGGTTTCTACTACATTCTATTCTGTGGATTCATCTCTATTTCTTGTAGTTTCTGCTCTTGGACTTTCAAATAGCCTACTGCTATTTGAAGCAATTAGACATTCAGTGTCTACTGCTGTCTGCCTCATTTGGAGTTCCCAGGCAGATTTGATTATTTGTACTCATATTTATGAGCCAGAATGAGACCAGCATCTAGGCTGGCTGGCTCTGATCCAATGAGGTTGAGCCGCGTCATCACATGGCACAAAGCGTGGCCACGCCTACCACCCGGCATCGTAAGACATGGCTTGCTCCTTACATGTATCATTTCCCCATATATTTTTACAACAACTGTTTTAGTGATTTCCCATCACTGATAAGCACACCTTAAAGGTTTATGTGCCTCAGTTTAGGAAGTGTCAAGGTTTTTATCCATGCTCAGCCAGCGCCAAGGCAGAGACATCCATGGTGGCGGTGTGTGGAAATCTGACAAGAGCCCACCCATGTCCCAGGCTGGGGGGAGCACATTTGGGGGCCAGCCTTTCCCTACCCCTCCCCAAACTGGTTGGAAAATGGACAGATGGGCTCAGAGACCATGCTGTTACAGGACCACAGCCTCTCGCTCATCCCCACGTCCAAAAAGTTCTGAAAGATTTGTTAACTCCATTTCAAAGCTTGCCCTCAGTGGATGGGAGGCTATTTTTAATCTCAATGCCACTCAGTGTGAATATTCATAAGTTTTCCCATAGAAATATTAATGTGTCTGAAGGCAGGGTGCGTCTCCAGACTCCACTGAGGGTGTTCATAATATGATATGTATGCGGAATTAACCTTCCTAAAACCCAAAACATCCTGAATCCTGAAGGACATCGAGGTTTTCCAAAAGGGATTACAGGCTTATATTACACAAAGTCACGATGGGTATTATCTTCATTTTAAAAATATAACAGAGAACGCCGGGCATGGTGGCGCACGCTTGTAATCCCCGTGCTTGGGAGGCGGAGACAGGAGGATCGCGCAGGTTCTAAGCCAGCCTCGCTGGCTTAAGAGATCCTGTTTCCAAAAGTAAAAAATAGGTCTGGGAGTGTAGCCCGGAGGTAGAAGGGCTTCCAGGAACCCCAGTACCACCAATATATATATTGCCCAAGGTCACATGATATTACACACGTCAACAGACAAGTCTGCCAGTTGAGACTGCCGGTGGATGTGATTTCACCTGGCGCGTAGTCAGAGAGCTGGTTATAACTTAAGGTGGGGCTGATACTTCCTAACAGACTGGACATTACAGTGTGAGTTCGGGGCATTGGCCAAGTGATGCTGCTATTTCAGGCCAGCTGCCAGGCAGCCTTTCTCCCCGTCTCCACTTTCAAGGAAACTGTGCCCTCTGACTTTAAAAGGAGCACTTCTCATCCCTTAAAAGCAGAGGACTATGATAAGGAAATTGCCTGGCAAAGAGAAGGAGGAAAAAAACCCACTAGACCAAAATCAAAACAAATCATTTTTTGCATATTAATCATGTGCCTGATTGAAACCGCTAGCTGCTCTGCGAGAAGAATATTAAAAGTATGCGCTGCTAATTTAAGCATAACTAATTTTAAGAGATGTACCTAGAGACAGCCACATGGGAGAAGCACTTAATCTATCCTAACCGCCCGCTCTGCTTGGCGGGGTCCGCCTGGGCCGGGGTTCATTGTCTTGACGTTGGCTTCATCCCTGTGGGCAACTGTGAAGTCAGCCTTCCCTGCAACATGCAGGACTCCATTTCTACCCGTGTATCCTGACTCATTCCTGCCTCTAAAGCGAGCCACGGGGATCCAGAGGGGAGACAAAGGCCCAAGCAGCCCCTTAAACCTGAGTCCCACCCCCACGAGCTGGAAGGCCACGCTCCAAGAAGGTGGTTCCATAAACACAGCTGCTGGCTCCTTAACAAGCCACTGGAGGCCTTGGCCAGTATGATGGGAAAACAAAGTCCCTCACATATAGTAACCGCTCAGTAAACGCCGGAGGTGTGGAAGCGCCCTGCTCCAGGCCGGCACACTGTGCTCCAGAGCACCCCCGTGGGGTCAGCCACACCTGAAACCATGCCTGAGCGCCCCCCCTCGTCTTTGTGCTGTTTGCCCAACTCCTTCACTGAACTTCTCATCCTTCAAAGAAAATCACTGCTCTGGGTCACCCCATCCAAGACCGTTACACCCAAGGTGCTGAGGTCTCAGTACAGAAGGTAGGTGCTATACTTTGAGGTGATTAATGATCTTCTAGTAAGTTCTCCACACTCTGGAGATGACCTACTTATAGATCTACTTATTTGCCAGAGAAAATCAGGCAGAATCAGAGCAGAGAGTGCACCGCAGTTCAGCGCCTCTCCATCCTCTCCCCGGAGCTATGGGTGACACTCAGCAGGCCTGCATCAGGGGCCATTAGCTACCACAAAAGCTGTTCCTCCACTTTTTTACAATCCAGGAGCCCCAAGTTATAAACTGAAGACATCACAATAGTTTAAAATTATACTACAGAGCAATAATAACTAAGCACAGTCCTGCCATAAAGACACATAGACCATGGGATAAAAGAGACAAGCCCACACAGACACAGTCACCTGATCTTTGACAACGTTGCCAAAAACATATGTTGGAAACAAGACAGGCTTTTTAATAAATGGTGCTGGGGAAACCAGATATCTTTATGTAGATCCCTATCGTTCACCCTGTACAAACATCAACCCAGAATGAAGTCCCAGGAATTAGACCAGAGACTTTGCAACTACAAGAAAACCCAGGACCAACGCCAGCATACGGGCACGATGACTGCAAGGGCACTCCTAAACCTTCGGAAATCGTATCAAGAATAAACGAGGTGGCATCAAATTAAGAAGCTTCTGCACAAGGGGGCAATCACAAGTAGAAAAGAGCCGGCAGAATGGAGAAAAGCCTTTTGCCAGCTCACCCCGACAGACAGTTAGCATCCAGAATATATAACGAACCCCAAAACACCCAAATAACCCAATTGATAAGTGGGCAAATTAACTAGACACTTCTCAAAGAATACAAATGGCCAACAAATATATGGGGGGGGATGATCAACATCTCTATCAGAGAAATGCAAATCAGAAATATACTAAAATTTTATCCCACTTCTGTTAAAATAGCAATCCCCCCTCCCTCCCTCTTTCTCTCTCTCTCTCTCTCTCTCTCTCTCTCTCTCTCTCTCTCTCACACACACACACACACACACACACACACACACACACACACAGAGTTCTATTCAGCAATAAAGAACAAAATGATGTCATTCGTAAGAAGACGGAAAGACCTGGAGAACATTATGTTAAGTGAGATCAGCCAGGCACAGAAAGAGAAGGGACAAGTCTTTTCTAATATTCTCAAGCTAGAGAGTGTTTGAAATACCAGAGGGACTCCAGATAATGGAGTAGACCCTCAGTGGAGCCAGGGAGGAAGGGGAGGGGAGGAGAAGGCTGGGGTTCATTCATGGGAATGATACCTGCGAATTAACGTTGTTAACTTGGACACTCGGTACTGGGCGGGAGGAAAATGGGAGGCACCAAGTACTGTGAATATATGCCATCGCCAACATGATCTACATTATGATAGACTATAATGCGCCAGTAAAATATATGAAAATAATTTTTTAAAAATGGCAACGATCAAGAATACAAACCAGTGCTGGCAAGGATGCAGGGGGAAAGACACTTACATGCCATTGGTGGGATTGTAAGTTAGTACAGCTGTGGAGGTCAGTATGGAGGTTCCTCCAAAGACCAGTAACGGAGCCACCGTGGGACCCTGCCATAACACTCCTTGGTATTTATCCAGAATAATTAGTCAGCATTCTATAATTAAACAGGCAAACCCATATTTATAGCAGTTCATAAAAGCCAAGTTGTGGAACCAGCCTAGGTGTCTGCCAGCAGATGAATGAAGCAAGGAACTGTGGTACGGTGGAGTTTTATTCAGGCAGAAAAAAATGTGATGTCATTTTCAGGAAAATTGATGGGACTGGAGAACATCATGTTAAGCAAAAAAAAGCCAGACATAGAAATTCAAGGGTTGTATGTTTCCTCTTAAATGTGGAAGCTAGAGGGGGAAAAAGGAAATAGAAGGGAGACCAGCAAAATCAAGAAAGGGATAAGGAGAGGGAGGAGGGAAGGGAACGAGACATTCTGAGGACTGAGGTCGACCAAGCCACATTATGAGCATGTACAAATATGTCGCAATGGATCCGCTGTTGTGTATATACAGTGGACCACTTAAAAACTTTTGTGGTACTGGGGATTGAACCCAGGAGCATTCTACCTCCCTTTTTTTTTTTGAAACAGGGTCTAAGTTGCTGAGGCTGGTCTTGAACCTGTGATCCTTCTGTCTCAGCCTCCTAAGTACTGGAATTACAAACGTACCACCATACCCGGCTCAGTTAAAACTTTAAACTTTGGGATGCTGATTATGATCCGACACACACATTATATCTCGGGTATGAAACCTTAGGAGCTCAAATTGTTCCAAGCAGCCCCATTCAGTCAATCTGCTTCCTGGGCTTCTCTTGTCTCCCAGATACCTTGTGGTTTTCTTAGGTCCCCCTTCACAGTGTCCTCTATACAGAAACTCAAGGCTCCAGTTATCCCACCCATTCTGCCTCACACTTCCATGACTGGGTTTACATGTGGGCTAAGTGATAGCTTTAATTCCTAGTACCAGAGATAAAGCAAGAGTGGCTAGCCCTACACTCTCACAAGTTGCTAAGGTGAGCTCCACCTGCAATCCTATCTCAGCCTCCGAAGTCCTGGGATTACAGGCGTGCACCACCGCTCTCGGCAGACTTTAACTTTTACTAACAATATTAACTTTAGGTGCCATCTACCAAAGGTATAAAACAAAAAGTTTTCAGAGGACAAAGACTATCAAGAGTGAGAATAGTAGGGAAAAGGCTTTTTACATAGGAAGAGCACAGCTGGGTTGTGAACTATGATCTCAAGAGGAGGGTTGTATCAGTCGGCTCTTGCATCACAGCTGAGGTGTAACAAGCCACCCCTGAATATTTTTCACTCATGGCCCTGGGACTGAGGCAGCTCTGCTTCCGATTTTAATATCGTCCTCTCTGGATGGCGCAGGTTCGAAGCCCCTCACTGGCTTAAGAGACCCTGTTTCCAAATAAAAATATAAAATGGGTCTGGGAGTGTAGCCCAGAGGTAGAAAGGTTTGATCCCCAGTACTACCAATATATATATATATATATATATATATATATATATATATATATATATATTCCTCTCTGAAGTCCCTGGCTTACATCCTTTGATCTCAGATTTAAACTGGCAGCATTAGTTGCCCCGAGGTTGCACTCTATCAAGCCGACTTTAAGTCCCACTAGAACACCCGTGCATCCCAGGAATCTTGTAATTCAGCCACACTTCAGGGGGATCACGTGAAAGGTCACACCTTTGAGCACAGCCTCCTGCCATTTTGTGAGCAATTCCCTTCTCCCTCACCCTATCCTCCTTCCACTCTTGCCTTCTTCAGAACTCAAGTCAATCCGCCAACAACCTTTCTTTTACAGCTCATTCTATTCTCACACCAGCCCCTCTGGGTTTCACCCGCTTCCTGATGGTTGGACAAAGTATCTCCTTCAAACTCATTCTGCCCTCTCCCCGAGAGAGTGCGGTAAACACACCCCGCAAAAGCAACCGTAGTTATTTGTCGTCTCTTATCCCTCCAACCAATTATTCTTAATAACTATACAAATGATCTGCGGGAGAGTTAACCCACCTAAAAGGGGGAGGAATGAGATGTGGCTACCCGCACGTTATCCCTTGAAGAATCTTACAGATGTATAAGCCCCAGTAGCCAGGATGCTCTGAGGAAAGCCCTGTTGGGGAGAACAATGGCTAAAAATAGTACTTGACCCTGTGGCAGCTGAAAGAAAAATGATAAAAATGTTGACCAAAGAGTTTAAAGTGTCTTTGAAGAAAAAAGTACACCCAACTTTGAAAAAAATAAAACTGCACGGAAGTCACCTTCTGTACCTTCTGAAAAGCAAAAAGGTGCAGTCAGATAAGGGCTTTCAGGCCTGACCTCCAGAGCAGGCAAGGGGCAGCCACTACTCCAGATATGTAGATGGCAGGGGTGAACACTGGCAGGGGAGGGTGCAGATGCCCAGGAACACTGGAGCAACTTGGGAGGAAATGGCAGATCCGGAGGCAGCACCAGCATCCTGGGGTCAAAACCAGCCAGACCTGCCTTATCCATCAGCAAAGGGATGGGTGTCAGTGGGATCCGGGATGGCGGCTACTCGTGGGATCTCAATGTTTCCACAGAGGAAGGAGGGAGGAAGAATCCGATCCTAATCTCACCACAATGTGTCCAGGATCCCAGCACCCGAGGCACCTTGCAAAGGGGGTTCTTCTCTAAAGAAAAAATGGAAGGCAGGCATGGTGGCGCACACTTGTAATCCCTGTGCCTGGGAGGCGGAGACAGGAGGATCGCGCAGGTTCAAAGCCAGCCTCGCTGGCTTAAGAGACCCTGTTTCCAAATAAAAGTATAAAATAGGTCTGGGAGTGTAGCCCGGAGGGAGAAGGGTTTCCGGGAGCCCCAGTACCACCAAAAAAGAAAAGAAATGGAAAGCCCTGGTGGAGGGGGCGCCTTGATTCTCATGATCCCCAAGTGCTGTCTTGTTCTGACCTTTCTCTTCTCTTAAAGATATTCATCAACAGATGAATGGATACAGAAAGTGCGACATATACACACAATGGAGTTTGACTCATCCATGAAGAATACAATTATGAGCCAGGTGTGGCGCGCACTTGTAATCCCAGCATTTGGGAGGCTGAGACAGGAGGATCGCGGTTCGAAGACCGCCTCCACTACTACTTAGCAAGGCCCCTTGCAACTCAAGTGAGACCCTGTCTCAAAATAAAGAATACGAAGTAGGGCTGGGGGTGTCACTTGGAGGTGAATGCCCCTGGGTTCCATCCCCAGGAACACACACACATACATACACACACACACTTATCCAGTCTCCAAAAGGGTAGTGTGTTTTCTGTCCTATGCCTAAGCTAGGGAGAAAACAGCAGAGACCAGGGGCTTCAGGTAAGAGAAGAGTGGAAGGAGGGTCGGGGCAAGAGGAGGGGAAACGAGCGAACAGCTCAAAGCATCTTATTTCACGTATGAAGCTACCAGCTCAGAGACAGGATGGTGACTACCCGAGCAGACCATGACCAGGAAAGGCAGCAGATAGTCAAACTGGTTTCAAAGGGAGCCCACATCGCCCTTGAAAATGTGGAGAAAGACCTTGGCTCACACGTAGGTTTCAGGTGAGAAGCTTTGAGCAGAGCTTGAGGAACATACCACGTTCACGGTTGGAGAGAGCTGCGAAGATGCGCCTTCAGAGAACAGAGGTGGCGGTGCGCGTGCCGGGGCCGTGTCTTGTTTTCCACGGTGACCTGGGTTAACTTGGAGGACACGAGATCTCGGATTCTGGGGATCCAACTGGGAACCAAGAAGTCGCTTTCCTCGCAGAAGCTCGAGTCTAGTGGCAGGTTAGACAGAGCACATTCCCCTCCTAGTTCTCAAACTACAAACACGTAGCAGGACATGGGTCATTCCTAGATTGGGACGAACAAAGAAAGCTACTAGAAACATTTGGACAGGCTTGTGCATGGACGTAGGTTTTCATTTCTCTGGGATAGTTTTCATTTTTCCGCACCATGGCTGGGCCAAGGAGTGGTCAGGTGCGCTTTCGGTTCTCTATTCTACTGATCCGAGTGTCTATTCTGCCTCCATACCACAGTGTCTTGCTCCTGTAGCTACCTAGTCGGTCTCAGAGTACACCAGTTCTTCCCACTTCGTTCTTCGTCATTAACTATTCCAGCTCTTTTGTCTTTCCACGTAAATTTTTAGCATAAATTTGTATATGCTGGGCATAGTGGTGCATGCTTCTAATCCCAGTACTTGGGAGGCTGAGACAGGAGAATCACAGGTTTGAGGCCAGCCTCAGCAACCTAGCAAGATCCTGTTTCAAAACAAAAGATAAAAGTAAAAAGGGGCTAGAGATATAGCTCAGAGGTAGAAAAAACAAACTCATATATGCCAAGACAAGCAAAACCTTGCCAGGGTTTTTGTAGGAACTAAAAAATTAGCCTTAAAGCATTAAGCCTGTAGCTGAGTTGGACAACACTGACATCTTTGCTCCATCAGCATGGTAAGACTCCCATTCTCCTAGGTCTTTGATGTCTCACATCAGCATTTTGTAGTTTTTGGTATATGGTTCCCACATGCGTTTTGTCAGATTTATAAGTATTTCATTTTGTTTGGCATGATTGTAGATGGTATTGTTTTTATTTTTAGTTTCCTCATGTTTTCTGTTAGTATACAGAAATACAATTGATTTTGTATAGCCTTGGCCCTTAGTTCGAGAAGGTTGCTGTGGGTACCTTGACATGTCTATCTATGTAAAGAAAAATCCCATCTGCAAATAGGGACAATTTTATTCTTTCATTTCCAATCTGTCTGCCTTTTAAAGCTTTTTTTCTGCTTCTTGGCAAATGGATGGCAGGTCAACCTATTTCTGGGTGTAGGAGGTGGGCAGACAATGGAGCCATGTGTTAATATTGGGAAGACTGAGGGAGAAAGTTGGAGAGAAAACGTCTTGCCCAAGCCAGGTACGGTGATGCATGCCTGTAATCCCAGTACTTAGGAGGCTGAGGAGGATTGCAGGTTCAACGCTAGCCTCAGCAACTTAGTGAGACCCCTGCTTGAAAATAAAATAGGGCTGAAGCTGTAACTCAGAAGTAGAATGCCCCTGGGTTCAGTCACCACTAACAGTCATGCCTGTGGGGCACATAAGTGGAAATGTTGGCCAGATGACAAGAGGGTTGGGGGCAGGGCCACAGAGCAGAAGACAAAGGTGGAAATAATATGTAGGAAGGACCAGCAATTAGATAGTCCAGGGAAGAGCACGGATCTCAGCCAGGACCCGGGGCTGGGCCCCAGGGAGCAGAGACATGTAGAGGCTGGCTAGAGGATGGAGAATCTGGGAAGCCCTGCTCCCCATAGACACAGCAAAGTCAGTTCGTTTCTTTATGCTTAGGTTACTCAGGAAATGGGAGTCTGAATGAGACCAGCTGGGGCCCTTCATCAGCGATGTTTCTCAGCACAGGGCTCCCATGAGCCAAGCACTGGGCAAGAGAAGGTGAGCTGTCAGCCACCCCGTCCCCACTGCTCACTTGGCGGGACTCGGCGCTTCGGGAGCAGCGGGGATCCGATTTCCTTGGAAAGATGGTGTCTCTCCAGAGTAAGGAGATGCCTGTTCGACACCTCTCGCACCAGGCTCTTTAACCACTAAAAGTTAAGTCAGAACTAAGTTCTCCTCACTAATGAAGTGCTACAGTTTGAATCTCGAATGTCCCCAAAGTCTCATGTGTGAGGATTAGTCTCCAGCCCGTTACTGAACCTTCACAAAGTGAAGCTGAGGAGGAGTTAGGTCATTGGGGGCATGCCTTCAGAAGGGAGGCGGGACCCTGGTCCTTGCTTCTTGACCACCAGAATGGGAGCAGCTTACTGCCCCTCCCACCATGATATAGTTGTTACTAGAGGCCCAGAGTAACAGGGCCATGCAGTCGTGGACTGAAACCTCAAACTATAAACCAAAATTGGCCTTCCTCCTCCCAAGTTGTTATCTCAGGTGTTTTGTAACCGCGACCGAAAGCTGACTAACATAATGATCAGCATTTTGCTGATCAGAAAGAACCCAATGCTCTGCAGGCCCCGCCATACCTGCGTCCACACCATCGCTCAGAAGCTCAGAGGCCTCCAACCGGGAACCCTCGGTGGATTTTCATCAGCTTCCCCAGCCAGCTCTGATCACCCCGTTAGCAGCAGTTACACTGGTAACTGTAGCATAATCCTCATGGTCCACAGGAAGCTAAAGTGCTGGTTTTGCAGAGGAGACCCAGGACTCCAAGAACCAGAGCCTTACCACACCACTCCAGTCAGCACTGCCAGGGAGCTTTTCTAAGTGACCCTGCAGGCCAACGTTCCACACATGTGAACAAGTGAGCACGAGACCCAGAGAAAATACCAGTCACGACGGGCCCAAGGATTTACTGCGATACCAAGAAACGCGTCCACATCTCAGCGACTTAAACAAAAGCTTACTTCCTGTTCATGTGGTTCAGCAGGGGCTTCTAACTCAGCAAGGTAGCTCAGGCCTGTGATCAAAGCCATCTCAAGAAAGGCTTCCAAGATCACCAATGCAGAAAAGATCAGGGAGGCCAGTCACACCGGCTTCTGAGGTGCCCCCAGAAGGGAAGATTCTTCTGCCCACATTCCCTGGCCAGGGCAGTCACATGTCCACCCCCAAATTTCAAACTAAATTTGGTGTTACAATTCTATCACAATAAATGACGTAGGAACCCTGCCCAGCTCTCCTGAGGTTCCTTCTGCTGGGGGATTGTGTCTCCTGTTCTCCCATCCCCTTTTATCCCCACCCCTCCGGCTCCCTTTTCTTCTTTCTGCAGTAAATGGTTTATGCTGTTCAACAGTGGTTTGATCTGAAGTCAGCCCCACCTTGTCCTGTGTCAGGAAACTACAATTCCCAGGCTGCCCTGCTCTCCGACTTCTGGGAGGTTCCACCCAGGGGAGGCCTTGGCAGAAGACTGGCGGTGGGAAGAAGGGCAAGGCCGGGCCAGGGGCCTCTCTCAGCTTCCCATGGCACTGCCCGTGGGACCCAAGTCCTCCCTGACGCTGTCTCCCTTCACATCCCTTCCTGCGTGGTTCATGGCTTCCTTGGAGCTTTCTCCAATGACCTCAACTTTGGGCTCTGGAAAGCGGCCTCTTCCCATTGTTTTAAAGGATTGAAGTGAGCCACGGGTGAAGAGGTACACACACAGGGCAAGGTCCAGGAAACCCCCCCAGGAGTCAGGAGCATTGTCCTTCTGGCCTGTGAATGCATTCCCAACTGGAAGCACCCCTGAAGCCCATCACACAGGGGTTTTACAAAGGCCCTATGGCAGAGACGTGATCAAGCTATTGGCCCCTGAGAACCCAGGGTGAGGCCAAGAAGCTCCAATCTCTTAACTCGGTTGGTCCAGTTCCAGGCAGCTGGCCCTCATCCTGAAGCTACTAGAAGCCACTCAGCCAAACGCCATCTCGCTAGCATACCAAGGCCCGCGTCGCCTGGAGAATTCCACCAGTCTCAGCACCTGTATGCCAGGAACTGAGGAACAAAGACCACATATCATCTCATCCTTCCTGGGTTTTGTTAAATGACAAGATTCAGGAGGAAGTTCCGGGGTGCTCTTTGCAGACATTTCTCTACCAACAACATTGCAGACGCAGGTAATATTTGTCCCCAATAAACAGAAGCCAATTGGGAGTCATTTTCACCATTTTCCCTTTATCAGTGGTTGCTTAAGAGACATGCTGATCTGTGTGAGGATCAGACAAGTGCGATTTCTGAACTGAGGAAGAATGTCTTAACGCTAGTGTGAGGAATTATCACTCATCTCTGAATATATATCCCAGCATCAGTGTTCCTTGTGCTTCCTGCTCCCCATCAGCATTATGGCTCTGAATTAAACACCATGACTAGGAACAAAACAATTTAGTATTTAATATACCAAGCCAGCATGGGGGGGCGCACGCTTGTAATCCCAGCATTTGGGAGGCTGAGACGGGAGGATTCCAGTTTGAGGACAGCCTCAGCTACTTAGTGAGGCCCTTTGCAACTCAGTGAGACCCTGTTTCAAAATAAAGAAAAAAAATAGGGCTGGGGGTATAGTTTGGAGGTAGAATGCCCCTGAGTTCTATTCCCAATACCACAAAAAATATTGATATACCAAGAGCCACATGCCTGCATGTTTTTAACACACTGAACCTCACTATGATTATAATGCACCAATAAAATTAAAATACATTGCACAAAATATATTTAAGAGCTTTCTATTCCTTTGGATTTAATGACGAAAAAAAAAAAAAAGAAGAAGAAATAAGCCAGGCATGGTGGTGCACATGCATAATCCCAGTATTTGGGAGACTAAGGTGAATCAAAGCTTCAAGTAGTGAGGCTCTCAGCAATCCAGCAAGACCCTGTCTCAGAACAAACAAAAAACAAAGAAATGGACTGGAGGTACAGCTCTGGAGGTAGGACAGCCTCTAGGTTCAATCCCCAGTATCAGAGCCGGCCGTGGTGGCGCACGCTTGTAATCCCAGCGCTTGGGAGGCTGAGACAGAAGGATTGCCAGCCAGAAGGTTCAAAGCCAGTCTCGGCTACTTAGTGAGGCTCTCGGCAACTCAGTGAGATCCTGTTTCCAAGCCCCTGGGTTCCACCCTCAGTACCACACACACACACACAAAAATCCTACTATCATAAAAACAAAACAAACCACACACCAAACTGTTGGCCTGAATAGCTATAGGTTTTTCTGCATCTATATTTTCTAGATCTGAACAGACATGTACCCTTTGTATGATAGAAGAAAAGCTAAGGAAACAATCTAATGCCCCGCCTCTAGTCTTCGGGGCTCAACACCGCTTCTAGAGGCCCACGGAGGCATTAGTGGGTCCAGACAGCCCCACCACACCTTCCTGATGAGCATGCCCAGCACCTCTGAACCTTGGCTGCATCTCGAGTCCCCTGGCCAGGGCCCTGCCCCGAGAGATGCAGCTTGAGTGGCCTAGACAGGGTCCCAAGCAGAGCCACCTCTGTGCCCTGTGCAAGCCAGCTGGGTGGGAGATGCCGGAGGCCAGCGAGCCGGCTTGTTCTCCAGAGTGCATCCTGAACACTTAAGAGGCTCCAGAGTGCATCCTGAACACTTAAGAGGAAAGGAAGGAATGGATTGTGGAAGAGGACTTGGAGATAAAGGATCAGAGGGAAGTTAATCAGAACGCAAGGAAGAAGCAGAAGGTTGACACCTCATCTCTCACACCGGCTCTCAGGAGCAGCAAAGCTCCTGTCCCTGCTCAGAAGCCGGCTCAAGCTGCTGGAGGAGGCGTCTCCTGCTTAAAACGGGGCGGACCAGAGCTGGAAGCTCCTTTTGAAGTGCTGGCCCCGGGGTACTGCTAGGTGGCGCCTCTTCCATCTGGGCTGACTCTCCACCTGTGCCTGGACAGCCCTGCTGCTCAGTCTTACTCAGCACAGGACTGCAGGGGCCCTGGCTGGCGGCCCTGGGCTCTCTCCCTCAGGAGTCCTGGCATCCTTGCCCTGGTCTTCCCCCCTAATCGCCCCACGCAGTGCAGAGCCATTGAGGCTAAATGGCCACATGCTGGGCGGCTGGGAGGCCAGGCGAGTGCCGCTCCTCTGTGCAGCCCCACTGCCCCCCACCGGGGAGGGGTCTCTCACCAACGTTCCTCCATTCAGCCACCTCAAAGCAGGCTCTGAATTCTGGTTTGCAAAGCCAAACCAGCTCAAACTGGAGCTGTCCTAGACAGAGGGATCTGGCGAACAGAAGCCAGAAGGCACAGAGAGAACTGAGCAGGAGGACATTTCCGGCCATGAAGCTAGCAAATGGGTTACTATACCACTGCCAGGGTGCTTCGAATTCCAGAGGGCTGGGGACGGAGCGCCCTCCACTGGAGCGCTCCCAGAGGGCAGGCAACTTCCTAACTGCTCCACAGCACTGTCGAAGCCCAAACTCGGGCTCTGCTGGAGGAGCCGCAGGAAGGCAAAGGCGGCGGCTGACTTGCGCTCCTAGGAGCATTCTCAAGGGTGCGCTTCAGGAGCCCTGTCCTGCCCCGTAGCGCAAAGCAGACGAGGAAAGTTCAGATGACGTTCCTGCAAATGCCAGTCCCTCCGCAAATCCAGAACCTGCCCACTCACACCCCTCCTCTGGGGGGGGTGGGGGTCTCCAGCCTCATCTGCTCTTCCTCCCCCATGCTCCCACCCCAGTGCCATTACTTGCTTTGCTAGTCTGATCTATCTCAGAGACCAAAAGGAACAGAACAGTTCTACCTAGTAAAGCTCCCTGCAGCCCCAAACGTAAGTTACAATATGCCAAGGCAAACAAAATCGCCACCTGGGGTTATCAGCTCTATGCCAACACCCAGTCGGGGGTTGCCACCCAGGCAGGAGGCTTCGCCCGCTTAGCCCTGGGATTCCAGATGCAAGCAGCTGATGTGGCCAGTTGTTTATTACAGCTTCTCCTTCTATGGGGATGACACGGTTTTCATTCTTTGTGTCTAGTTTAGCCAATGCACCAGGCAACGATTGAGGAAAACAGCATTTATGACAACCAGCCTGTGCGTGGTGAGTGACTGGTGCGGGAAGCTGGCTTTGGAGCCACGCTTGCCGGCCCGAGAAGGCGAGGAAGGGTGCGGCAGGCAGCCACAAGCCGGGATGAGCCAGGCTCGCCAAGGGCAGCTGCTGCTCAAAACCACCCAAGCTACTGCTGCTACGGAGTGTGGGTCTAGGACTTCCAGGATGGGCAGAAGCCCAAGTTTATGTGAAGTCCCCACTTTTAAACACTAGTAACTAGCTGGGCGTGGTGGCACATGCCTGTATTCCCAGTACTTGGGAGACCAGGACAGGAGGATTGCAGGTTTGTGGCCAGCCTCAGCTAATGAATGAGACCCTCTGCGACTTCGTGAGACCCTGTTTTAAAAAAATCAAAAATAGGGCTGAGAACGTAGCAGTGTAGCTAAGAGGTAGAAAAGGTAGAATGCCCCTGGGTTCAATCCTAGGTACCAAAAGGTTGGGGGGGAGGGGAAACCCTGGTAACTAAATTCAAATTAAAAACAAAAAGTAGCAAGCCAAGTGTGGTGGTGCACGCTTGTAATCTCAGCATTTGGGAGGCTGAAACTGGAGGATCATGGTTCACGGACAGCCTCAACTAGTGAGGCCCTTTGCAACTCAGTGAGACCCTGTTTCAAAATAAAGAATAAATAGGGCTGGGAGTGCCACTTGGAGGTAGAATGCCCTTGGGTTCCATCTCCAGTACCAAAGGAAAAAAAGTAGCATGAAATTATGTCTGTGGATGGATTCAGCAAACAGGCCCGCAGTTTGTGAGCGAGCAGGACGTTACAGAGAATGAGGAATGAGACCGAGGGAGCTCTATAGATGCAGAATAGTAATACGAGTCCTTGGGAGGCTTAGATAGACAGATCACAGGTTCTCAGCCAGCCTCAGCTACTTAGTGAGGCCTCCGCAACTTAGTGCGACTCGTTTCAAAATAAAGAATAAAAAATAGGGCTGGGGGTGTCGCTCGGAGGTAGAAGGCCCTGGGTCCCCTCCCCAGACCCGCAAAAAAAAAAAACAAGGTCAGGGAAGGTTCCAGAAAGGATATGAGTCTCGGGACAACCCCTGAAGGATGCGACTTAAGAGTTACGGGCAGGTGTATGTTCACCTGGCAACAGCTCGGCAAGGGCTTGGAGTGGGGACCACAGACAAGGTAGAGTCCAGTCAGCGGGACCACGGGAGGCGCACTGGTCTCGCCACCCCGTGTGCCCTGCGGTGCCGGCCTCCCAAGAACACAGGCGTCCAACTTAGGTGCTGCGGCACTGGGGGAAGAGGCACGCAAATCAGCACAGCCCTCAGTAGGGCGGCTCCTCAGAAGCCTAGGAATGGAACCGCCATATGACCCAGCTGTACCACCCCCTTGATATCTTTTCAAAAGAATTAAAGTCAGAATACCACAGCGACACGTGCATATCCCCGTGGCACGTATAACATCACAGTTAACAACGGCCAACTTACAGAACCCACTTGGGGGTCAGGTGAATGGATGGAGGACACGTGGCGTGTACACACAGGGGAGCTTTCCCTGGCCATCGACAATTATGTCATTTTCAGGAAAGTGGGTAGAACTAGAAAACATAGTAAGGGAGATCAGCCAGTCTCAGTCAAAGGTTGTATTTTCCGCATAAGTGGAAGGTTGAGAGTAGACATGAACCAAAAGGAGCTTTAGATGAATGAGAGAAGCCTGTAAAATAGGGGGATGAAGCCAGGGTAGGAGAGGGAAGGCCAGGCTTGAGGAAGGAGTGCATCACAGGGCGTGCTTGTCTCTCTACAGTCTAGCTCTAGGGGAGATGGGGGTGTTCAGAGAAGATGCACCAAGGGAGGTGTGCGTGGGTGAATGCAGCACGTTGAATCCCACTCTGCCTATAATTACAATGCACCAATGAAAATATTTTTAAGAATACAGGCGTCCCTGGTACTTGATGCTTCAAGACAGAAGCCGCAAGCAACCGGGTACTGCATTGGGCTGCAGTCTAAACTCTAAGCCCCCTAGAGCTGGCAGAAGACTCCTTAAGAAAGGTATTCTGCTTAAAATAAAGAGCCTAGAAAGTGCTTTTTCTGGGCTTGAATTTAACAGAAGTCACAGTCCGCAATGGAGGCGACCTGCAGCCCACGTTGCAGAAGAACCGCCTGGGAACCAGCCCGATTCCAGAGGGAAAGAGCTGCAGCACTTAGGCTCGTGAGATTATGTGGCTGCCCGGATAAAATCCCGGCTGCGGCCTGGCGGCAGAAGCCCCCAGGATAAAGGAGGCCACAGTAGGAAAGTGAGCAGATGATTTATTGCTAAAGAAATCCCTGTCAATACCTTGGCTTCCCCAAGAAAGAGTGAAGTTGACGTTTCCTAAGACCCAGGAAAACAAAGGCTCAAAATAAAAGGTTTATTCTTCAATCACCTGGGTTTGTGGACTTAGATTGAATCTGGCTTCTCCAGAAGTCAGAAGTAGCAGCCTCTTCGGCGGTCACTGTGGGAGACAGACCCAATACCCCCACCTCCTGGTGCTCACCCCTCTGGTCTAGACCACCTTCCCCAATGTACTGGGACTTTGGCAGAAGTGACGGCCTGTGGCTTCCAGGACGTCTCGTCACTCTCCTGGATGGCTCACTCTTTAGAGAATCAAGTCTGCATTCTATGAGCAGCTTTAGGAGAGCCCTGGCTGGTAGAATACTGAAGCCACCAGCCAGCCAACAGAGCCCAGGGCCTTGGGCCAACAGCTTGCAAGTCACCCAGCTACCGACATGAGCAACAGCAGAACAGCCTCATCCTCAGCAGGCTTTGAGGCAAGCAGCCTCAAGGGGGCCGAACCACCGCCCCTACATAACCCGCTCCCAAGTTCCCGGCCTCAGAAACCGAGCTAACTTAGGGTAAGCAGTCCCATGGAGATCGCCAATTCACCCCACATCAACAGATGAAGTAGATGCTAAACCCAAAAGGCTTAGAAATTGGATGTCCAGCCTGCAGCAAAGCACCGAAGTACAGTCCTGTTTCTGCTAAGTGATGTGACCAGCCCTTGGCTAGAAGAGGCGATTCAGGAAAGAGGGAGCCAGTAGAAGGTCGGACATAGAGCCAGCCTGTATATCAGCCACTTGCGGGCATCAGCTTGTGTACCAGCCACTTGTGGGCATCACAGGACACAGCTGTACAGAAATGGTACATCCCCAGGAGACTGTTTTCCCCTGTGGCTTGCAGCAAGTGGAAGAGTTCCCTGGGTGTCCTGCCAACGTGGAGTTAGGGCCACAGGCTGGGCAGCCTAGGACCGGAGCCGGGTGATTTAAGGTAAAGACTAATTTTCAAGAGTAGAAAATCTTTGCAAATCACTTCTTTCCTCCCACTCTTCCTCTTTTTTTTTTTTTTTAACACATAAGGGGAACATTTGCTGTTTTGTTAGTGCCTAGAGCCTTAGCATCTGCCCCCGCCGTTTGGGAATTGAGTGCTATGGTACTTGCCGATTTTCAAAGTCGCCACTCATCACTTAAGTTCTACATCCTGATGAGCCAGAGGCCGCTGCATGCTGGGGCACTGGCTGGACTGTCCCAGCGCTTCCCCTCCGCGGGCCGAACGCTGGCCCCTAGGTCCCACGAAGCTGCTGGGTACAACCCAGAGACCTCAGAACCCAAGAGAAGCGGGTGTGAAAACCTGCCATCCAGCCTGCTCTGGAGAGATTCCCCGTGGCCTTTCTCCCAGTACCCACGTCTGCCCACGCGCAGCCTTCTGTCACCGGAGTCGGCCCTAAGAGGTGCTTCTCGAGTGGCCAGAGAGACTTCCCTAAGCCAGGGGCTGTGGGTGGCTCCATCACTGCCATCCAGCTCCATTGTTAGTTTCCACTTGGGATCTCAAGACTTACAAGAACTCCAAACAAAACTATAACAATTATAACACCAGCGTAGAGACCAGATGAAAGGGGAACTTCTTGTGGTACTGGGGTTGGAACCCAGGGGCATTCTATCTGCGAGCTACACCCTCAGCTCTTTTTTATTTGAAAACAGTCTCGCCGAGTTGCAGAGCCTCACTAAGTAGCTGAGGCTGGCCACGAACCACGACCCTCCTGTCTCAGCCTCCTGAATGCTGGGATTACAAGCGTGCGCCACCACGCCCGGCTAAAGTGGGACTTTAGGAGTGGATGTGACATCTGGTGTCCTGTAGGACTCAGCTGGAACCCACTGGTGACACCTAACGGCACTTTGGGTGTGGCAAAACAGATTGCTTCGCTACGCACACCGAGACCGACTTTGTGAACAGCAGTCGGTTGCTGGGGGCTCTCTGGCCCTGCCACAGGAGGCAGCTCCTCTGGGAGCAGCTGAAGTGCCTTGGGAATCCCCCAGGGGACCTGGGAGCTCTGGACTGGGGTGAACGATGGCTGCAGAACCCAGGGTCTGGTACCTACTTGGACATGTGGCCACCAGCTGTACGAAGTCACTTGGGACACCATCCACCTTTCTCGCAAATTACTTTCTTGTCTGCTTAACTGGGACAGAGTTGGTACTTGCAACCCAAACCTCTCAACAGCCCCAAGCCAGGAACAAAGGGAGAGAAGCCACTTCAGTAGGACTAAAGACTCAAATGTTTACCAAAACAATCATGCTCCCAGACCACGCTCCGTTCCCCCACAGCACCTTCCATTTGTGGTGGCCTAGGGTCCATGTTTGACATTGTTTTATGATATGAGCCATGGTAGCTGACTCAAGGATGGGGCACACGCCAGGAGGAGGTGCTCCAGCAAGTATGAAGAGCCACAGTCCTGGGAGATAGCCGAGGAGGGAGTAGTGAGCCACTCCTAAAAAACCCGGAGAGGCCGGGCGTGCTGGCGCACGCTTGTAATCCCAGCATTTGGGAGGCGGAGACCGGAGGATCACGGTTCGTGGACAGCCTCAGCTACTTAGTGAGGCCCTCCGCAACTCAGTGAGACCCTGTTTCAAAATAAAGACTAAAAATTGGGCAGGGGGTGTAGCTCGGAGGCCAAATGCCCCTGGGTTCCATGCCCAGACACCCCCCCCAAAAAAAACCCGGAGAACTCACGAGAACAGTCGCTGTCCAATCTAAAATCACACACTGCCCCACCTTGGGTAGCCTTGGCTGGGACTTGTCTGAAGACTTGCTGTAGATAGTTGGCTCAATGAGAAGCCCCTGGGGTCAGAGAAAACGGAGTGCAACACAGGGGAAGTGCCTTCAGAAGCACCTATCACCATCACCAAGGTGGTCACCACCATGGGCCACGGGGGATCGGCCCGCCAGGACCAAACGACAGTTAAGTGCTCCCCAGAACCGCCCACCAGGAGACAAAGGAAAAAGCAATGCAGGTGGCCTCTGCCTACTGGCCGAGTGCTGCCCCACAGCGCCCAGTTCCCTTGGCACACAACCCTGTGAAGTAGACCCCCATGCATACCGGGGAGGCGAGAGCAGCCCATGTGTGGGGTAACACTGAGAGAAAGCGTGGCATCAAATGCCAGAGGACACAGGGCAATGTGCCATCTCTGTTGCTCTCTGTTCCGCTATCACAGCCCTCAGGGCTCCGGGTTGGCGTTGTGCTACACAGCTGTTATCAACTATCACTGCCCAGGCTTGACCACTTCAGCAATATTTCTGAAACATGCACCATATCCCCAAGTAAGACCCAGACCCCTCTGGCTCTCAGTCTCTTAACACACATGGCAGTGCTCAAGATTCACTACCATGAGGCTAGGCAGAGAAAAGGTGCCCTAAGATTTTCTTGGGCCATCAGAGAAAGGCACTATGTAAGGTTTGATCCTATGGTGCCTGGTGTTCCAAGCCAAACTTTTCCGGACTTTGTGTTGGGGCTGGGAAATAGGTGTCAGGCTCTACTAAAGTGGCATGCTGTTGTCCCACGTCCTGTGGTTCCTGGTGTATGGAACTCCCTCAAGGGCCTCTCAAGGAAAGCACAGCCCAGCCAAGGTGTAAAGCAGGATCCCCCACCACCTTGACACTAAGCAAAGCACCTGCCCCTGCCCTGATGCGCACTCAGGCAGAGGGTTGAATGGTGCGTTCACTCCAACAATAACCAAGAGCTGTTTCAGTCCATATCCTCACTGCTATAACCCAAAACACCCAGCCACACAGAGGAAGATGCTCTCACATCACAAAGGCCAGAATTAACAGCAAGCAAGGAGACTCAGACAAAAAGCAGCCTCCCCCAAGGCCACACATCCAGGGACCCATCTCTTCCAGCACATGCCACCTGCCCGGGTTGCCACCCTGTAAACACTGCAATAGATTGAAGATTGTAATTCTAGCCGGGCATGGTGGCGCACACTTGTCATCCCCACGCTTTGGGGGCGGAGACAGAAGGATCACACAGGTTTGAAGCCAGCCACACTGGCTTAAGAGACCCTGTTTCCAAATAAAAAAGTATATAAAGAAAATAGGTCTGGGAGCGTGGCCCAGAGGTAGAAGGGTTTCCAGAAACCCCAGTACCACCAAAAAAAAATTGTAATTCTATCAGTATAATTCCAACATTGTATCAACTCTGATCAATACATGAGCTCTTTCGGGGAAATTTCGTATTTGAACCATACACTTTTCTTGCATTTCAGCTTTTTACACTTAACATGAAGTAAATACTTCTGATATTTCCAGGCTAGTAATCATCTCTCCACCCTCTTCTGAGCCATGCTCCACACAACCTCCAGCCCACGAAGCAGTGGTGAAGAGAAGCCCCGGGGGAAGCCGTGCTCATGTAACACCAGCTCTGATCAGATCACCATTGACAGAGTGTGGGAGCAATCCACGAACTTAAGAGTTCATTCAAGTCCTCAAAGCTGTGAAACACTATCAAGCAAACAGTTTTCTCTGTAAGTCTAAAGTAACCCATGCCCAGTGAGCCAATTTCTTTCCTGAGTCCATTAAGTGAGAAGATGAGCTGTTATTTTTTCTGCGGGGACAAGGGATAGTCGTTTGAATAGCGTTAATGGGTCCAAAGACACTGAAGTTGGCAGCTGTTAAAGTGCAGGGTCTGTGCCATAGATCCAGGGGCACGTGACAGCCGTGAGGCTGAATGGCACTGAGGAACCACAGGGCCAACCCAGGAAGAAGGGGCCCATCCAGCGCTGAGTCGAAACTGCCCCTCAGTCGCCCTGAGCACCGCTCTCCATTTCATCATCCTTTTACCTGGAGAGCTTTGTGCACTATGACCCAAGAAAGCATTTTGCCTCCAATGTTAGCTCTGAGATATTGGGAAACACCCATGTTTGTATCTGTACCAGGATTTGTCGGTATTTTCAATGCTTAAAACCTTGTCACAAAGATTAAAATTTAGTGCCAGGGTTGGGGGAAGAACTAGATGATCCCATTTCAGACTTTAAAAGACACAGGCACATTCCCCCTAACAGCCCAAACATGTAAAAGTACTATGGCTAGGCTATAATCTGGCATTTAAGAGGCTGAGATAGGAGGTCCACAGGTTCAAGGCCAGCCTCAGCAATATAGTGAGACTCAAACTTAGCAATATCCTGTTTCATTGAAAATTTAAAAAGCTCTAGGGGTGTATCTTAGAAGTAGAATGCTCTAGATTCAATCCCTAATACAAAAAAAAAAAATACCCTAGAAAGCACGGACGGGCTGGTGGCAGGGGCATTTTCAGAGGAGTGGGTTTCTATTTGGCCACAGTGGTCACTTTTCTCTCCTTCTAAGGAATTGTTGCCCCACCCTCTCCAGCCATGTAGTTTTCTAATCTGCCTGCCAACCACAGAAACTTGTAGTACAATTACATAAGTCTCCAAGTTCTGAAATAAGGTACTTTTTATTTTTAATAGGCAGGAGAGAACCACTGTAGTTTTTTTTTTTTTTTTTCTTTTTGCAGTACTGGGGATGGAACCCAGGGACATTCTACCTGAGAGACACCCCCAGCTCTATTTTTTATTCTTTATTTTGAAACAGGGTCTCACTGAGTTGCTGAGGCTAGCTTTGAACCTGTGCAATCCTCCTGTCTCAGCCTCCCAAATGTTGGGATTACAGGCGTGGGCCATCACGCCTGGCTTGGTTTTTTTTGTTGTTGTTTTTTGTTGTTTTGTTTTTCAGTACCGGGGATGGAACTCAGAGGCATTCTACCTCTGAACGACACCCCCAGCCCTTTTTATTATTTTGAAACAGGTTCTCAGTGAGTTGCAAAGGGCCTAAGTAGCTGAGGCTGTCCGAGAGCCACAATCCTCCTGTCTCAGCCTCCCAGATGCTGAGATTACAAGTGTGCACCACCACACCTGGCTGTAGTTTATTTTTCTAATGCATCATAACTGGATGGGGTAACATACCTGTAATTCTAGTTTGCTGGGGAGGTTAGAACAAGAGGATGGTAGGTTTGAGGCCTGCCTCAGCAACTTAGTTTCAAAAATAAAGAATTAAAATAGGGCTGGAGGTGAGGCTCAGAAGTAGGAAGACCCTGGGTTCAATCCCCAGTACAAAAACTCTGCATGTATTATAATGAAATCCATACCACAGATTTAAGATACTATTCCCAGAACACTATTAGAAGGCTTCAAAATTCCATTTGATAGGCTTAAGAATTTTTTTTGGAGGGGGGCGGGTTTGGGGGTGGAACCCAGGGGTATACGACCTCCAAGCTACACCCCCAGCCCTATTTTTTATTCTTTATTTTGAAAACGGGTCTGAGTTGTAGAGGGCCTCACTAAGTAGCTGAAGCTGTCCACCAACCGCGATCCTCCGGGTCTCAGCCTCCCGAATGCTGGGATTACAAGCGTGCCCACCGCGCCCAGCGGTTTAAGAAATTTTAAATGAAAAAAATAAAGAACACAGGCATAATAGGAGTCCCACAAAGAGCCAAGGCACAAAACACAAAGAAATAAGTTTGCCAAATTTGGGGAGAAGTGCAAATTTACAGAGCAACTTTTAATGCGTCCCGACAAACTAGGTGCACCACTAAAAACCCAGGACAAATAGAAAACTTTGAAAGTAAGCTCTAACCTTCAGGACAGCAAAGCCAGGGACCACTACTGGCTTATCAAAAATGGTGGTGGAGGCAAAAAGTTTAATGATATCTTTAAAGTGTGGGGGTGGAGTAACCCGTCAACCCAGAATTAGATAAACAATTACATGTATATACACACACACACAGCTACCTCAAAGTCTGAGGTACAAACAGAAGAAAGCTTTAAAGTACATGTTAGGTAAAATAGTACATTAATTCAAAGACTGCAAAAAGTTAAAGCCATATATTGTAATCCATAAAATGACTAAAAAGCCAGATAAAGTGAAATTGAGTCCTAAAAGATGTTTTTCCAGGCACGGTGGCATATGCCTGTAATCCTAGTACTCCTGAGGCTCAAGGGAGGATCACCGGTTGAAGCCAATCCTAGAAATGGACTAGGTCCCTCTGTGACTCGCCGAGACCCTGTTTCCAATTTAAGAAAATGGGTGCATCTTGGTGGTAGAATGCCCCTAGATTTAACAAAATTAGAATAGAGAAACGATTAAGAAATGTAGAATGGCCAGGCGTGGTGGCGCACGCTCGTAATCCCCGCGCTTGGGAGGCGGAGACAGGAGGATCGCGCAGGTTCGAAGCCAGCCGCGCGCGCTGGCTTAGGAGACCCTGTTTCCAAATAAAACGTAAAAATGGGTCTGGGAGTGTAGCCCGGAGGTAGAAGGGCTTCCAGGAACCCCAGTACCACCAAAAAAATAAAATAAAAAGAAATGTAGAATGCAAATAACAAGTGGTAGGCCCAAGCCTTGCTACGGCGCTGTACAAAGTTTCAATGTGAGGAATGAGCGGCATTAGAATGAGAACATTCTGAACGTCTACGTGACAAATGAAGCAACTTAGAGAAAATAGACAAACTTCCTAAGACTACAGCTGATTAAAGCTTATGCAAGAGGAAATAAGAGATACCAATATCTACTAACAGTTTTCAAAATGCTTACCACAGGCTGGGCGTGGGGGCGCACGCTTGTAATCACAGCATGCAGGAGGCCGAGACAGGAGGATCACGGTTCGCGGCCAGCCTCGGCTACTTAGCGAGGCCCTCTGCAACTCAGTGAGACCCTGTTTCAAAATAAAGAATAAAAAAATGGAGCTTGGGGTGTAGCTCGGAGGTAGACGCCCCTGGGCTCCATCCCCAGTACTGAAAGGAAAATGCTTATCACAAATACGACTCCAAGCCCCGATGGTTTCATTAGGACACTTTGCCACACATGTTTTTCAAGTTAATACTAATGTTACGTAAACTCAGAAAATATTTGAGACCAGCTTATGTTATGAGTCCAGTGTTGTCCCAATACCCACAAACAGAAGCAACTGTGTTACTTAACCAACGTGGTGCCCTTCTCAAGGGTTGGCTCAGATAGGGGAGGCACGGGGAATGGATATTTTAGGACACCAGACCACAGTTAAATGCCACAGATGAGGAGCATCCACAGCTGCGCATTCATCTCCAGCACTGAGTGGAAAGTGATCGTCCTCGTGTGGAGCCATCTGTTAAATAGGAATACAGTCCACCCTACACTGAAGAAGTCAGACACATCTGAGGTCACAAGGCATCAGACCAGCCGGGGTTGAACAGGAACGAACTTTGTGGACAAGGAAGGAAAGCGTATGGCCACAACATGGTACTCAGTTAGCGCGAGGAGACAGTAGCTGAGAGGCGGGTGTGAAGATAGACGCCATTAGGCGGAGAAACATCACCAGCGCACAATAAGGTGGCCAAGGATTCTAGACATTCTAAAGTCCAACAGCACAGTCTGCCTCAGAGACGGCACGCGAAGGTCAGCGCGGTTCAGGAAAGCGCTTTGATATCACAGTACTTGCAAGACAGGACGGCGTGTATTTTCTGGTCAATGAGAAATGGAAGTCAAGAGAGTGCTTATTGATGCCTCAAACTCATTGGGAACGAAGCAATCCGATACCCACAGGTCTCGTGGGTACCTCCAAACAGGACCAGCCTGGCTCCTTAGAACACAGCCCATTTCCCACTCAACCAAGAACTCACCGCTACAATTCTGGAAAGGATTCTCGAGTCCTGGACACCCATCACATGCAACAGCCGCTTCTACCTGCCCCTCCATTCTCCTCTGGCAGCAGGTGGCTCAGAACTGGCAGGGTTTCCTCAGGCACGTGACAAGGGAGAGCATCCAACCACTTACCCCATCACGTCTTAAATTCTTACATAGGAGAGAAGAGGCATGATGCCAGGTCAGCCAACGAGTGTGTGAATTAGACCATTCCAGATGAAGCCCTGTGGACAAGAGACTCGCCCAGGTTTCTGGCTGCGGGAAGGGGTGTACCACCACATCAGCAGCCCTGCGCAAAGAGCAGCAGCCACGAACGTTAACCACTGACTAAAGAAAGGCTCATTATTGAGCTGGGCATGGTGGCATATGGCGGTAAGCCCAGTACTTGGGAGGCTGAGAGTCAGGAGGATTGTAGGCTTGAGGACAGCCTCCGCAAGTAGCAAGACACTTTCCAAATAAGAAAATCAGGCTGGGGGTGTAGCTCAAAAGTAGAATGCTTCTGGGTCCGATCCTCAGTACCACATTAAAAAGCTCGTTATTTAATGTGTTTACTTTGGGCTCACAGCACTACCATAGTAAAACAGACTATGCTTTTTCCTATATGTACTAAAGTTTAATTTATAAATTGGGTACAAGAATAAAATTTGGCGAATATTCTATAGTAAGTTATTTTAAAACGTATGTGTTCCAGAATATTTCCATTTAATGGTGGGCCATGGGTAACCAAAACCAAGGAAAGCAACACTGTGGCTAAGAGTGGACTATGGCTGTAAGGTGTGAGTCACCCCCCTACCCCACAGGGGGCAGGGCCGGAGCTAGAAGGTGGAGCCTGCGATTCCGGGGACCAGGCCTCCCGCCCCGGAAGAGAGAGTTCAGAGAGGATCCGGAGAGTGAGGGAGGTATTCTCCCGCCGGCCACCGGCCCCCGTGCCCCCGCGGGGGCTGGGGGTTGACCCCCCACGAATAAAGCCTCTCGTAACTTATTATGGATCTCGGCGTGTCTCTATGCTGCTGGTGGGGCACCGGCCCCCGCATTTTCATTTAATCTTACATTTTGGTGCTGAAACCCGCATCGGACTTTTGGGACCTGGCTTGAATCTGCGCTTACTGGACTCGGACTTTCCATCCCCTCTCTGCGCGCCCGCCCGCCCGGCCCGCGGACTTCTACAAACTGCTGAAAAAAGGTACCCGGCGCCGCCTCCACCGGGATGGGCTGCGGCGCCCGCCCGCCCGCGGCACGCCGCGGCTTGAGCCGCTTCTGAGCCGCGCCCCGGCTGCACCCCGGCTGCGCCCAGGTCCGAGCCGCACGGCGAGCTCGCCCGCGGCCCGAGCGTCCGTGGACCCCACCGGACTGTGCCACTTGGCGCGCCTTGGCTTTCTCTGCGCCTGGCGCCGCGCCCACGCCACTCTGGGCGCCCGACCACGCCGCCGCGCCCGTGAACCTAGGATGGGCCTGAGCTGCCGGCGCGCGCGCTCCCATCACCGGGGCAGGCCCGCGGCCCCGCGGACCTCTCTCCCACCAGCCCGCCAAGTCCAGCCTGTGCCGTACATGCCTTCTCTGCGCCTGGCGTGCTTAGAACCGCCCGCCCCTGCGCCTGCTCTCTGCTAATCTCCCGCGCTCCTTCCGATTCCTTCACCCTATACCCGGACCCGGCCATTTCGGTAAGCACCCACAGGGCATCACTGTGGGGGGGAGGCCCGCCATCTTTGGCCCACGTGTAATCACTGAGGAGCCGCCATGTTTCTTTAACCCCTCCCCCCTCATGGCCTCGCTGGAGGTTCGCCATGTTTCTTTAACCCCTCCCCCCTCATGGCCTCACTGGAGGCCCCACCATATTTGACCCCTCCCACCTCATGGCCTCGCTGGAGGCCCCGCCATCTTTATTCCCGCCCACTTTCCATTCCTAACCAATCCTAGGAGTCGGCGGCCATTTTTAAAAAACTTTTCGCAGCCATCTTCAGGCCAGACCTCCACAGCAGCCTCTCTCAGCGGTGAGCTTCCTCTTAAGGGAATAAGTGGGTTCTGCCTAACTCGGAGGGTTCTGACTGACTGACTGCTGTAAAATCCGGTATACTGGTGTCCTCCAGTTCTCCAATCGTCCAGGACGATCGCGAGGTGTGTAAAAGAGAAAAGAGACGTCTTCTCTCTGGCACTCCTACTCTGTACCGAACTAGGCAGGGCCCTGGGACGCTGGAGTCTCCTGCCTTTGTTCTCGCTCGCCCACTTACAACTCATGGGGGAAGTCAGCCATCTAAGATTGAGATCGATTCTCAATCCCCGCTGGGCCGTGCGTTATCTAATCTGCAGGCTCTGGGATTCTCAGGGGAACTGTCCCCAGAGAGACTTATTTCTCTTTGTACTAAGATCTGGCCGACATATACTTTAGCCAATGACATTCGATGGCCTGCCATGGGCACGCTAGACTCTAGGACACTGATGGCTCTCAGTGAATATTGCACCCGGTCAGCAAAATGGTGTGACCTCGAATATTTACAGCCCTTCTGGCGGCTGCATTTTCTGTTTTCTCCCTCTACCGGCTCTACTGCTGCCCAGGGCATGCTGGCTGGAGCATCCCGCCAGTCACAGCCGCCATCTTGGACACCACGTGGCAACTCACAGGCGCCACCTGGTGGCCATTCTGGGTCACAGGCTTACAATTCTGCAGACCCACAGCAGCCATCTTGCAATAAAACATGGGGGCCGGGGTCTGACCCAGCTGGGTTACAAGCCCCATCTTCCTCTCTCCTGGCCCCACTTCGCGAAGTGGCTGGAGCAGAAGGGGTGATACGGGTCCATGTTCCTTTTTCCCTTCCTGACCTCACTCAACTAGAAAAGAGATTGGGGTCCTTTTCTTCCAATCCTTCTGGTTTTATCAAGGAATTCCAGCATATTGTGCAGGCATATGATCTAACGTGGCGGGATTTGCATGTCATTCTAACCTCTTCTCTAACTCTAGACGAACGTGATCGGATCCTGAAGGCAGCCAGAGAGAGGGCTGACCAGAGTCATTTAACAGATCCAGGGCTTCCTATCGGTGCAGCTGCAGTTCCATCTGAGGAGCCCCATTGGAATTATAATGTAAAGGAGGGAATAGAAATGAGAAATTATATGATACAATGTCTTCTTGATGGTATGCGAGATGCTTCCCATAAGGCGGTTAATTATGATAAGCTCAGGGAAATCACCCAGGGTCCAAATGAAAACCCAGCAGTTTTTCTTAATCGGCTGCAAGAGGCTCTTACACGCTATACCCGTCTAGATCCATCCTCTGAGGCAGGCTCGATCATATTGGCCACCCATTTCATTGGGCAAGCGGCTCCTGATATAAGAAAAAAGCTAAAGAAAGTTGAGGATGGCCCACAGACTCCTATTCGAGACTTGATGAACATGGCATTTAAAGTCTTTAATTCCAGAGAGGAACAGGCCGAAGCAGAGCGTACTCTCTGTCGTGCGCAGTGACGACTCTTACACGATCTTCCTCAAGCAGTTTTATTACCCCAGGTTCTTATACAGTTACCATTCCTCTTTAATGCTCTCTCAACGCCCTCTCAGGTAAAAACAACATCAGTCTTCTATCCTCTCCCTCATCACTCCACCAACCCTCCTCCGTGGCACTCTACGTCTCTGCTACAGCACACACCGGTCACAGTGGTGGCTTTGTGAACATGTCCGTCCCAGCTCGGAGCCCGGAGCAGTCCGCCAAGGAACTGCTCTTCCTGTCCACCAACCCTCTTAGCTCCTTCTCCTTCTCCCCGCTAGGGCATGCGCGCTTTTTTAACCTTCTCTTGGGCGGGCAGGTGGTAGCACGAGGCGTTGCGTCGCTAATTATCCGTAAGGCGCCTGATAGGGCTCACTGCGCAGGCTCAGGGCACCGCCAGCCTCGTGAGCCTCGTGACTTGGCTGCAAGCCCA
The DNA here is from genome assembly GCF_963383645.1 of Muscardinus avellanarius. Taxonomy (NCBI): domain Eukaryota; kingdom Metazoa; phylum Chordata; class Mammalia; order Rodentia; family Gliridae; genus Muscardinus; species Muscardinus avellanarius. The sequence continues at coordinate 6,872,017 of NC_137804.1, forward strand.
GGCGCCATCTTGAGTCCATGCTGGCAACAAGCCTGGGTGCCACCTCGGTCCTGCCGAGTGGGCCCCGACATATCTCCCTTTTTGTTTTATTAAAATAAGGCTCGGGATCGTGCCTGTCTTAGGTTGCCGACCCTCAAGGACCATTCTTACCCGTCATTGGGAGAACAATAGCATGATTGTTTCCCTGTCTTAGGTTGAAAGGTCCCGGGGACGATCTTACCCGTCACTGACTACCGATCCAGCATACTGAGCCGTACATGGGGAGATAAGCCAGCTTCAAGGGCTGCCATAGCTTGCACCAATATGCGCTGTTGTTGCAGTGTGCGTTGTTTAGTTCGCCTGATATATCCAACCATGAAACATCATGCTACCACCAGCAAGAATGCCCAGAACGCCATGCCACCCCAGTCTTTTAAAAAAACCCAATGTTCCGTGTATTAAGTCCATTCATTGTTGTACTGCGGCGACTTCCACGCGGGTAGAATTAATTGCAGCGATGGATGCTCATAGCTCAATCATGGTGTGTTCAAATTCACGGCTCCAAGTTCCTAGAAGCGTCTTGCTTAATTGACGAAACAAATTGCCTGCATGGGAGAAATTCTGATACTGCACATACGTTATACATATAGTCCAGATAATTGAGCTTGCTGAGCCATGCCAGCAGCCACATGTGAGGATAGAGCATTCATAGTGGCTGCAATAACTGCCACGGCCACAGAGGCCACAATTACAGCAATAAGAGCAGAAATTCCAAATTCTCCAAGGATGCATAGAAGCATAGCAGAAAGTCAGAAAACAGGTATCAATAAAACAACCTAAACTATCATTAACCAAGGTAAAGGAAGAGGGAAAGTAGAAATAATTCCCCAAAGATCTTAAAGAAAACAACTCATCTCTACAGTACCAAGCAGCAGTTTACAACTCTTACGTTAGGAACTAATCTTCTGACCTATCCTTTACACATTAGGCGCCTTTTCCAACTAACCTCAGGTGTCTTCCATCTATGGTGGCGGATTAGGAGAGGGAGTCGAATCAGGACCAGCCCGATTCTCTAACTTGCTTACACTAAAAAATATCCTCCTTAATGGAGCCCCCTTTGATCGGGGAAAATACAGTGCTGTCCCTCGCTTTTCCGCGAGCCTCGCTTATCCGCGAGCCTTATTTACTAAATATCCTCCTTAATGGAGCCCCCTTTGATCGGGGAAAATACAGCGCTGTCCCTCGCTTTTCCGCGAGCCTCGCTTATCCGCGAGCCTTATTTACTAAATATCCTCCTTAATGGAGCCCCCTTTGATCGGGGAAAATACAGCGCTGTCCCTCGCTTTTCCGCGAGCCTCGCTTATCCGCGAGCCTTATTTACCTCCTTAATGGAGCCCCCTTTGGTCGGGGAAAATATCCTCCTTAATGGAGCCCCCTTTGATCGGGGAAATAACTTGCTTACACTAAAAAATTACCTCCTTAATGGAGCCTCCTCCTCCCTTTTCGGAGTCAAAGGAGTACTTACCAGCCAGCTGCCCGGGACTGCCAAGGTTCTGATCAAAGCGAAGTTCCCCGTACGGGCCACCATTTGTCGCGCGCAGTGACGACTCTTACACGATCTTCCTCAAGCAGTTTTATTACCCCAGGTTCTTATACAGTTACCATTCCTCTTTAATGCTCTCTCAACGCCCTCTCAGGTAAAAACAACATCAGTCTTCTATCCTCTCCCTCATCACTCCACCAACCCTCCTCCGTGGCACTCTACGTCTCTGCTACAGCACACACCGGTCACAGTGGTGGCTTTGTGAACATGTCCGTCCCAGCTCGGAGCCCGGAGCAGTCCGCCAAGGAACTGCTCTTCCTGTCCACCAACCCTCTTAGCTCCTTCTCCTTCTCCCCGCTAGGGCATGCGCGCTTTTTTAACCTTCTCTTGGGCGGGCAGGTGGTAGCACGAGGCGTTGCGTCGCTAATTATCCGTAAGGCGCCTGATAGGGCTCACTGCGCAGGCTCAGGGCACCGCCAGCCTCGTGAGCCTCGTGACTTGGCTGCAAGCCCAGGCGCCATCTTGAGTCCATGCTGGCAACAAGCCTGGGTGCCACCTCGGTCCTGCCGAGTGGGCCCCGACACTCTCCATCTTCGTCAGATGGCGGACTTACAGTCCCAGGCCCTGATTGCAGCCCTGAGGCCGGAGGAGGAAGGTCAGCCCTCCGGGTGGCAAGCGCCACCCAGGAGAGGACGACAGTAAAGACAACCACCTCCAGGAGCCTGCTTCAGGTGTGGAGTATATGGCCATTGAAAGGCGAATGTCCTTTAAAAAGCGGTGGACCTCAGGTATCTCACTACAGGGGGTCTACCCTTCTGGACAAGGACCCGCCGCTGGCCCTATCTGGTCTGACCAAGGACTGACAGCTCCTGGAATCCCTCGTCCTCCTTCCTCCATCTTCCTTGCGGGCCCAGGGTAACTGCAGGTACAGGGTAAGCCAGTTTCCTCTTTGGTGGCCTGCTCGATCTTTCAGGCCTTAGTTTCCTTCTCAAGTCTCGGTTCAGGATGATGAGGCAAGCCCTCCAGCCTCTGCCCACAGCTTAGGCCATATCTAAAAGGGCTCTGTTACAACAGCTCCAGGGACAAATTCTCTTGCACGGTGTTGGGATCCACTAAACTTTGTTTCTCTCGACATAACTCTCTTTGATGTTTATATTTTAGCAGGTCCACTTGTTTACATACTATGGTGCTCTCCCTCCTCGGATGCCAAATTGCCTAAGTATTAAACTTCTAAAATGGGTAACTGATGCTCCCAAGGCAGTGACAGGTGTTTAACCAGACATATCCATACTCACTCAATGCTAAAAAGAGTGGTGTGGGGTCTGCTTCGGGAGTTGCTGCTATTAATAACTCTGATCTAATAAAAAACTGCTAAAGGGGCGATAAACGCTCTCCTCAGGAAAATGTTGCTATTTAAGTTAGTAGATCTAGTGACTGCCTTGTGTCTAAAAGGGCTTCTGCCCAGCCTGGGTTCCGTTCTCACAATTTTCTTTTTCTTTAATAGCACCTTGCCTGTTAGTCTCCTCAAAGCAAACCTGTCACCGAGCTCTCCAGGATAACCTCCAACTCTCGCTGAGACCACAGCCACCTGCTCCCTTCCAGCGGCTCAGATCCCGGTTTCTCCCGACCTGGGGCCCCTGACTGACAGCGCCCTGTCTCAGCTTGAAGCCGCTAGATGAGCAAAAACTCCGTCCTTCTGCACCCCTTAGTCAAAGAGGTCGGAATGTAAGGTGTGAGTCACCCCCCTACCCCACAGGGGGCAGGGCCGGAGCTAGAAGGTGGAGCCTGCGATTCCGGGGACCAGGCCTCCCGCCCCGGAAGAGAGAGTTCAGAGAGGATCCGGAGAGTGAGGGAGGTATTCTCCCGCCGGCCACCGGCCCCCGCGCCCCCGCGGGGGCTGGGGGTTGACCCCCCACGAATAAAGCCTCTCGTAACTTATTATGGATCTCGGCGTGTCTCTATGCTGCTGGTGGGGCACCGGCCCCCGCATTTTCATTTAATCTTACAATGGCTAGGTGTGGCAGCCCACACCTGTCATCCCAGTACTTGAGAGGTTGAGACAGGAGGATCACGGGTTCAAGGCCAACCTCAGCAAAGTAGGAGACCCTGTTTCAAAAACACAAAAGGGACTATGGGTATAGCTAGTAGAATGCCCCCCTGGGTTCAACACCAAAAACAAAAAGGGTAGACTACTGTGCTTATATGGCTTCAAGAATAGCTTTTCATGGTACAAAATATTTTCGTTTACCTGCATTTGGGAAGATGTCTGAAAAACTTGATAGCAAAGGTACCCAAGCAAAATTTCAGTTTAGAGGACAAAGTATATAGTAGAGGGAAAAATAAGCGATTTTGATGTTCTCAACTCCCTGCTGATTTTAGCAAGGGAACATGCCCACACATGCCCTTAGGCTCGGTTACTGTGTTTGTCAAGATGCAGTCGAATCTTTGGCCCGGGAGATCATGAAGACGCTGATGGGATGCGACGGCGTGCCCTCGCCCTGAAATTGCTATGGCTCACCAAATACGCAGCTGTCTGGCTCCTGCAGGTGTCCTGCAAAACGAAACCCAGAGTCACTCCAAGGCACAGGGCAAGTCGGAGTCAACACCTAAGAGATACTGTGTAGCTGGCGGGGGTGGGGGGGGGTGGGGGGATACACACCTCTAATCCCAGTACTTGGGAGGCTGAGACAGAGGAATCACAGGTTTGAGGCCAGCCTCAAACTTAGCAAGACATGGTTTCCAAGTAAAATAAAAGGGATGGAGGTTGTAGCTCAGAAGTTGAATGTCCCCGGGTCCAATCCTCAGTCCCACCAGGGTAAAAAAAAAAGTTTCATTTGAATTTTTCTGAGACAAGACAGGGGTTAGGAAATGATGTTCCCAGCTCACTCCTCCTAGAGCCTTTTATTCTGAACTCTTAGGCACATTTTTACATTCCAGAGCAGAGAAGTATTCCTTGAGGGTTAGTTAGCATCCTGGGAGGAAATAGCCATTGGCACACCGCCACCTAGTGGTGCTGTTGAAGAACTAAGAGGCACGCCCCCCTTTTTTGTGGGGGGGAGTGCTAGTGCTGGGGTTTGAGCCCAAGGGCCTTCTATCTCTGAGCCATACCCCCAAGCCCTTCTTGTTTTGAAACAGGGCTTCCCTAAGTACCCGAGGCTGACCTCAAACCAGCAATCCTCCTGTCTCAGCCTCCCAAGCCCTGTGATTGCAGGCACATGCCACCACATCCAGCTTGCTTTATTCTTTAAGCAGCTTGGAGAGGAAGGCTCCGCCTGCACACTCCATCTGAGAAGCGAGCCCCGCGGCGCAGACCATCCCCCTTGCACAAGTCCAGCTACCTCTCATCTCGGGCCAGGACAGCAGCACCCGTCCTCCGGCCCTTGTGAAGAGAAAATGGCCCACACTGGCAAGGTCCCCAGCTTTCCCCAAGGCCTATGATTAAAATTCACTCACCCCTCCTCTGAGTTGGGCCACACTGCCCTCTGGGATCATCCGCTGCCCTCTGCAAGGACCCACGGGAACGTAGCAGAGGCGGTACACTTCTGTCAAGCCAGGGCAAAAGGCAACGAAGTAAAAGACGCCCATTCTTCCTTCTGTGTTTAAGTTTTTTCCATGACTCCACACTGAACTGCAGTTTTAACCAAGAGGGTTCCCCCACACCTTTGGAAGCCTGGTAAAATAGGAGCCCACCAGAAAAGCACTGCCTTTTGGAGGTCCACTAACCTCCAAAGCTCATTCCCACAAACCCCACGACGAACACAGCCTCGCCTAGAGGCTGGGGTCCTCTGGAGATAAGCAAGCGGGAACTTTCCTTCCAGCCCCGGGCTTCCAGGGGCATTCTACCTCCACGCTGCTCCCATCTTTTTATATTTTTTTGAAACAGGGTCTCGCACTAAGTTGGTAAGAGTCTCGCTACTTGGCTGAGGTGTCCTTGAACTGTGGTCCTCCCATCTCGGCTTCCCAAGTGCTAGTGTCACAAGCATGCGCCACTACGTGTGGCTTAATTCGCAGTATCCAAATGGAAGAGAAAGCTCCGGAAACTTCAATACCAACACAGCCAGTCAAGGATGTAGGTCCGCCCTTTGATGGACAGACGTTCAGTGATCTGAGAGCCAGCGATGCCAGCAGCGCAGCCCAGAGTTAAGAGAAGACGGAGGTAAGCGTGGCTTCCACTCTACGGCTGTGGTGGTCATGACGGCGTCCCGTCGTGGTTGGAAGCGCAGTCGCTGCTTGTATGAACTGTGCATACGCCATGGCCACACTAATTAAAAAACGCTGTTCTCAGAAGGATGCAATGAAAAAAAGGGGACGGATATAAAACTCTTAATTGGCCAGTCATGGCAAACAGCCCGTCAGGGTTAAACAAAACGTGCCCAGCAGAGTCTTAGAGCGGGCCCTAAGCAGAGTCTCCTCCCATGACCGCCGCCAAGGGCTTCTTACTGCAGCTATTCAGGAGTTCTTGGTCTTCTAGAAAGAATGACTGAGGAGCCACCCAACACCAGAGGGGACGGTAGAAATATGTCCTCAGTTGTTCTATACTACAGAAAGTTAGAGAAAAATCATACCTCGTACAGTGAGTGGTCTGCCATTTTGAAGAATGCATAATCCATTTGCAATCAAGAATACAGCCTGGCGTGGTGGCGCATGCCTATAATCCCAGTGCACGGGAGGCTGAGACCGGAGGACTGCAGGTTCAAGGCCAGCCTCAGCTACTTAGTGAGGCCCTCTGCAACTTCATGAGACCCTGTTTCAAAAATAAAGAATAAAAATAAATAGGGCCAGGGGTGTAGCTCAGAGGTACAGTGCCTCTGAGTTCAATCCTTAGTACCAAACCAAAAAAAAAAAAAAAAAAAAAACTGGAAATATATGGGAAATAGGAATGCTTCTGCACTGTTGGTAGGATAACTTAGTACAACTTTTGAGATCAATATGGAGGTTCCTCAAAAAGTTAGGAGTGGGACCCCACTATGACCCAACTATACCACTTCTCAGTCGCTTTCCAAAGGAAGTTAGAACCCCATAGTGATGTGTGCACACCTGTGTTGATAGTGGCATCATTCACAACAGCTAGTTACAGGACCAACCCAGGCATCTATCAACAGGCAAACGGGTAAAGAAACTGGTCCACACACACACACAGTGGAATTTTACTCAGCCGTAAAGAACAAAAGCGTGTCATTACGTTAAGTGAGATCAGCCAGTCTCAGAAAATCGAGTGGTAGGTTTTCTCTCATACGCAGAAGCTAGAACAAAGCAAAGGACTTCGGATAAAGGAGACCAGAAGAAAAGGAAGGAGATTGCGGGGAAGGAGGAGGGAGGGCAAAACGAGGCTCAAGGGAACCGCTCGATAAGGTGGCGCCCACACAGGCCGAGCTGCCAGCCTAACACAGACGAGATACTCAGGTGCCGCGCGCACGTCTATCACGTCGAACCTCGCTACGACGTATAATTACACTGCGCCAAGTACAAGGACACGTATTCATAAGGTTGTAACAGAGGTGGCGAAGGCAGGACAGAAGCTCCCCGCGAAGGTACCGCTCCCAGCTTCGAGCGTGCCACCGGCTCTTGGGGACCAGCGCCAAGGACACGGTGGAGCACTTCCTGCCAAAAGCAATCCAGTCACCGTGGAAGGGCAGACCAGGCCGAGTCCTGCCACCAGCGTGGCCTTGGGGGTCACAAAGGAGTCTTCTGAGTTTTCAGAGCCAGTGTGACCAGCCAGGTAGGTGGTAGCACCGCTGGAGGGTGACCAGAAGGACATGGCTGCCTCTGAAAGTCTGGGGAGAAATAATCTGGCCAGCCGGGCCGCCGTCTCGCTCCGTGTGGGAAGTGTGCCGCCGCTGCTACACTGAGGCGTGACGGCACAAACGCAGGGCCCACCGGGGCTCCCACCACCGCGCAGGCTGGTGGCCTCCTGGGGGAAAGCGTGAAGCAGATCACGCCAGGACCTCGCCATGGCTGAGTGTGCGGCGAAATGGACACCTGGCCAGTGCCCAGGGCCTCCTGCCATTGGCCAGCTATGGAGATAGCTATGGAGATGTCTAGCGTCCGGGTTTCAATTATAGAACACAAGGACGGAAAGAGCTACTCTTACCATATATAATTTTTATTTTTTTGGTGGTGCTAGGAATTGAACCCAGGGGCATCCTACTTCCGAGCTACACCCCCATCCCAATTTTTTATTCTTTACTTTTTAAACAGAGTCTAAGTTACAGAGGGCCTAAGTAGATGAGGCTGTCCACAAACCGAGATCCTGTCTCAGCCTCCCAATACACTTGCTTTTTTTTTTTTTTTTTTGGTGGTACTGGGGTTCCTGGAAGCCCTTCTACCTCTGGGCTCCCAGACCTATTTTTTATATTTTTATTTGGAAACAGGGTCTCCTAAGCCAGTGCGCGCGGCTGGCTTCCAACCTGCATGATCCTCCTGTCTCTGCCTCCCAAGTGCAGGGATTACTAGCGTGCGCCACCACGCCCGGCTACACTTGCCATTTTGAAAGAGAGGGACAGTGTAGACAGACCACTAAGCCCCTTGCATCCCGATTCTTCTCTGGCTTCAGGCCCTCAGCTGGTGCTCTACCCAAGTTTTTTATAATATTTTCTCCAATAAAGGATGCTTCCTTAACTTTTACTTCCTTGCAGTCAGGATCATGCATGACCTACATGTTTGCTGTAGTACTCAAAGATGAGGGTCCTGCCAGGCATGGTGGCACACACCTGTATCCCCAGCACTATAGAGGCTGAAACAGGAAGATCACAGGTCGACAGCCAGCCTCAGCAACTTAGACCCTCTTTCAATTTATTTTTAGAAATAGGACTAAGGGTATAGCTCAGAGGTAGAATTCCCCTGGGTTTAATCTCCAACACCCCACACATACACGTAAAGATGAGGATCCTGTCCCAGTGTGCCTGCATTCTCTAAAGACTTCCAAGTGCCAGAGAACCTGCCCCCCCCCCTTTGTTTTCCAAACCCAGGACCTCATGCATGCTAGGCAAGTGTTCTATTGCTGAGCCACACCCCACTTCTCATTTCTGATCGCTTGTTAAGCACCCACTCCACACTGAGCACCGAGTTCATGGCAGGTGAATCACGGACAGAGGCGTGCCACTCACCAGCAATGCATCTGACCACCTGAGAGCAGAAGTCATAGTGAGGAATCAGTTGTAGCTCAAAAACTAGTTAAAAAGAAAAAAGCAATTACCTGGGCTGGGGACATAGCTCAGTGGTATGTTTGCCTAGCACATGCAAGGCCCAGATTCAATGCCAGTACCATTAATAGTGTCCTTTGTGAAAGTTATCATTAAAGACCTTAGATCTGTGTCCCAAGGACAGGGAAGGCTGCGTTCTTTGATGACTCTGTTCTCCCCCCTCCCCTCCACACAGCCTCCTATGGAAGAAGGAAAAAGACCAAGTCAGTTAATGGGGTCCCCTGCTGAGCGTCTACTGCAGAGCAGGAGCCAGTGGACTCTTGCTGCGTAGACTGAGCTGCTGGGTGGCTCGAACTGGGAACAGCGCTGACAGGGGTTGAGGACTTTGGCACGCTGCACCTTAGAGTAACCCAGGAGAGAGATTTCCATGCCAGTAGAACTTACCTGGAAGCATGGGCTGACGAGCCAGAGCAGGTCTCCAAGAAGCACCTCTGATAAGGAACCCTCACGCTTGACCCCGTCCTGGCTTCTTTGACATCAGTTGTTCTTCTGACACCAATACCTGAAGGGAATTGAGGACAACCCAGGAGCACGTTACCCACTAAGAGAGGATCCATCCGGCCTCTGCATAGGATACAATTAAGACAGATGACCGGGGGTGTTGCCATGGCGTTCAGCTGTTGCCACTGCAGGCCGCCCAGCCTCCGAGGGTACCCCGTGAGCCCTCTGTGGTCTCGACACTCTGTTCCTTCTTATCATTAGAGTTCAGTCTTCTGCATCTAACCAAAGCTTCAAGGATCCACGAAGCGTGCCCACGGCCCTGCCTCCTTTCTCGAGCCCGTTCCCTTGGCAGGCTGCAGGGCTTAAGTCCCCCAGACCCTGCATCCTGAAAGGACCGGCCCTAACATTAGATGCAAGAGCTTCCGCCCACTCCAGAGTTAAAAACAAAGCTCACATCCAACCTAGCAGTAATTTAGACAAGCCTGAAAACAAAGAGAAAATAGCTCAAAGCCAAAAGTCACTCCACTGAGGCGGTTGAGAATTACTGGTCCCCAAGGTGGAGCTTCTCAGATACCCCACAAGCTAGGTACTTAGTACCCGCTTTTCTGCTAGCTAACTGCCTAAAAAGCCACGTTTGTTTGGGTTTTGTCTTTGTGTGCAGTATCGGGGGTTGAACTGAGGGTGTTCTACCTCTGAGCGTGTTACACCCCCAGCCCTCTTAACTTATTTTGAAACAGGCCCTAAGTTGCCGAGGACCTCACTGAGTTACCAAGAATGGTCTCAGACCTGTGATCTTTGTCTCAGCCCTCCAAGCGTGAGGATTATAGGCAAGCATCACCACGCCCAGCCAGCCCTGGTTCTTTGCCAATTCTGGAGACTGCGGTGGTGGGCTGGGGCCTTTTTCCCCAGTGAGCCACCCAAACGCGGAGAACTCTGTCAACGTGAAGACAAAAGCCTGACCTGGGCGTGCTGGCCTGGAATACGTACAGCTTTCCCTACAGGCCCGAAGGCTCACTGCCTCACAGAATCAAGAGGCTTTGTTGCAGCCTTCAGCCTGGCAGAGCTTCCCAGAGGACACACAGCCAGCTCCTCATGAGCTAAAGCCATAACAGCTCTAGGTCGAGAGCTTTTGAAGCCAGGGGCTGGGCGGCCCGAACAGCCAAACCTCGTGGTTTCACATGGTTGGCCTCCACGAGAGAGGCGGCCCGGGAGCCACGGGCACAATTCCTAACCAACAATCACCTGGATGGCTGCATTTTCCTGATTGTTCTCTGGCATCTGATAGGCTACCTCCCAAACAGTAGCAGCATTTAGAAGCACGGGTTAGGCATGTGGTCCTCAGACCTTATTGTGTACAGGGGTCACACCTGGGTGCTTATTAAGGAACGCGTTCCTGGGCCCACCCCGCCCAAGACTGGGAGGCAGGAGTCTGTGAACCTATCCATCCGGTTGCAGCTAATAACAATGTAAGCATTCCATTAGCCACAGGCTAGGGGGAGATCCATGTGAATTCCTAATCAGGGACCACAGTCCTACAAAGCCCACGCCGAACCCCAGACTTTCAGGGATATTTCCCACGACTCCATAAAACAAGCTGTCTGCTCTGTGGTTTACCCGGGACACCACTGTACACCCAAACCAACTCCAGACCCGTCTCCACTATGAACAGGAGCGGCCCCAGCTCCTCTCCACAGCACAGGAACCCAGAGGACACGCCTCGATCAGATGCTTATTTAGAACAGCGGGGGAAGAAGGTGATGTTGGTTGTTGGGCAAAGGACCCTGGCTTTATCAATGAAATGGAAGTACCTCCAAAGATGGCTGGAAGATAGACTAGGCATCAGTATGTTTGTCTTCCCAACTAGATTCTAGGTCGATGGAGAACCAGACGATTCATCTTAGCCTGCAGCGGGACACTGTCCAGTGAGCACTCAATCATGAGTCAGTAAAGTTAACTGCTGCGACTGAGCGCAGCTCAAACGTGGCCCGAGTGCCTGTAGACACTTGCAGTGCCTTGAAAGGGACGTCACAAGCGTTTGTAGAAGTGACTGGGTATTGGGTCCTCCTAGGTAAGCCCTACAGGGTTGGACAGGATGCACACCGCACAGACTACCACGCTAAAGAGACTGCTGTTCACACTGCAAACGTCAGGCCTAAGGGGAAGAACTGAACCACAAACTCGTGGAAGAAAGCAGGTGTAAATCTTCACGGCCTGGGACGGACAATGATCTGGTGGAGACGCCCCCAAAAGCACCAACAATGAAAAATAAAACTAGAAAAAGTCGACTTACTCAAAAGTTAAAATTTCTGTGCTTCAAAAGACATCATCAGAGCCCAAAGTAGTGGCGCATGCTTGTAATCCCAGTACTTGGGAGGCTGAGACAGGAGGATCACAGGTTCAAAGCCAGCTTCAGCGACTTAGTGAGACCCTGTTTCCAAATAAAGAATAAAAAATAGGGCTGGGGGTGTAGCTCAGAAGTAGAATGCCCCTGGTACCTCATCCCTAGTACCACATACACACACACACAAGACATCAGAAAGTAAAAAAAAAAAAAAAAAATGGAAGAAAAGTTACACAAATCCTATATCTGATAAGGGACTTGTACCCAGACTGTATAGATCACAAGAGTCAAAAGAAAAGCTTTCAATAGTAAAAAGACTGTGTATTTTTGGTGCTAGGAGTTGAAACCAGGGCGTTCTGCCTCTGAGCTGCACCCCCAGCCCTATTTTTTTTTAATTTTAAAACAGGGTTTCACTAAGTTGCAGAGAGCCCCACTAAGCTGCTGAGGCTGGCTGCAAACCTGCAATCCTGTCTCGGCCTCCTAAGTACTAGGATACAGGTGTGCACCACTATACCTGGCAACAACAACAACAACAAAATTAATAGGCGAAGTGAGTAAACATTTTTCCAAAAGAGATATATAAATGAATAACACATGAAAAAATATGCTCAGCATGATTAATTACTAGGGAAATGAAATCAAAATTACAAAGAGATACTACTTCACACCCACTAATATGGCTAGAATCAAAAAGACAGTGTTGGCTAGGAGGTGGGAGAATCCGGGCCCTCATACTTGCTGGTGGGAGTGGAAGACTGTACATCTGCTCTGTGACAGCCTGGCAGTTCCTCTGTTCATACAGAACAGAGTTACCATAACCCGCCAACCCCATTCTTCAGTGTGGACTCTAGAACGTGAAGCCAAGCGTGGTGGCGCAGGCCTGTAACCCAGTACTTGGGAGGCTGAGACAGGAGGATCTCAGGTTTGGGCCAGCCTGTGCAGCTTAGTGAGGAGGCCCTCCGCAACTTAGTGAGTCCCTGTCTCAAAATAATAAATAAGGCTGGGGGTGTAGCTCAGAGGCAAAATGCCTCTGGGTTCAGCCCCCAGTACCACAGAAAAGAGAAATATGAAAATGTGTCCACACAAAATTTGCACACTATAAACAACAGTTGCGCAACACACTTTAGTTGTTAAGAGCCTGATTTGATGCTGGTGGTCTAGATTTTAAACCTGGCCTCTTGTCACCTGATGCCTCCCTGAGCCTCAGTTTCTTTTGAGTGGGGATAACAGTAGAAGTTTTGTTCCCAGCCTGCTTAGGGTCCTCTTTATTAGCTATGATGTGGGTGTCTCTTAGGAAAAGGTTTCCTTCCTCGACACCCCACTTCTTGCAGAACAGAGGCTCTCATTTTTTATGGCACTGGAAATTCAACACAGGGGCATTTTACCTTCAAGCGACACCCCCAGCCCTATATTTTTATTTTTTTATTTGGAAACTGGGTCTCACTGGGTTGATGAGATTCTCATTACTTGCTGAGACTGTCCTCGAACCTGTGATCCTCCTTTCTCAACCCCCAAGTACTGGGATTACAAGCGTGTGCCATCAAGCCAGGCAGATTCTCATCTAAACAGGATGTAGAAAAGAAAACGAACGAAAATCCAAATCTTCTATTGAATGAAAATGTGGTAGACAGAATTAAAAGAGAAATGACTAGCAAACAGATGGCAACATCCTCGATAGAGACAGAGGCCTGGGACCCCCCAGCAGAACAAACCGCCTCAGGACCGGCAAAGTATATGCACACAAATCCACAGAAGGAACAAAAATAATAAAAACAGAAAACATGCTGAGCCTTGCCAAGCACAGTGGCGCACACGGACCTGTGATCCCAGCAGGGTTGAGACAGGAGGGTTGAGACAGGAGGAGAGAGGATTCCAGGCCATCCTCAGCAACTTAGCAAGGACCTATTTCAAAAATTAAAAAAAAAAATAGGGCTGGAATGTAGCTCAGAGGTAATATGTGCCATAGGCTCCTGGGTTCAATCCCCACTACCACACACACACACACAACCAAGAAAATATATACAGATATGTATATGTGTGTGTGTATAGATACGTGTTCAGGAAGTACAAGAAGGTCTAGAATATGCCGCTCAGAAGTTTTAAAATATCAGCAACATACTAAGAACAGAGCTTTATAATTTCCAGCTGCATTAAAATCAGGAAAATTGGAAGGGCTGGGACTAACTCAGTGGCCAGTCAGGCACGTGCCTGGCGTGCACGAGGTGCAGAGGGGGCGGAGGAAGAAATTCTCCATCAGACTAGGGAATTAGGTTCAGGTGGAGGGTACTAATGCTGAGGGCGGTAACGCTGAAGAGCGAGCTCCATTGACCAGCACGAGGTTGCTGGCCGCCCAGCTGAGCCTGCTCTGCGCTGATGCGGGAGGAGATAAAGAGGCGCACTGAGCCTGCGCGCTCGCCTCTGCTGGGGCGACTCCAACCGCTCCAAGCTCGCTTCTCCAGACATGTCCTGGGGTGCGGTCAGGGTTGGGGAGAGGGGATTCCAGGGCCCACGGGGAAGGGGCAGCAGCCTTAGGAACAAAAGCTTTCAACGTGCTAGCGGAGGGGTGGGGAATCAGGATTCCTAGAGCCTGGGGCTGCCCAGCAAGGCTGTTCACGGGCTGAGGGCTGGGGTACAGAGCCTCCTTTCCCTCTCCCTGAATTCCTGGCCCTTTCAGCCAAGGCTGATACAAAACGAGCTTTCTTTCTCTTCCGGTGGAGTCCTTACAAGGCGTCTGATCTTATTTCTAAGAGGGGCTGGCAGAAAGTCCATTCAAAAGTCTAGAGAATGGCCGAAAGTTTAGCTTACACATCTATCCCAATTTTTGTGCTGGCAAAGAAGCCAGGACCCAAGCACCTGCTCTGCCACGGAGCTTCGTCCTGGCCCGGTCAGCCCTAACTTTGCTCTGGGTGTTGACTATCTACGGTCTGGGGGTGCTGGGGTTCTGGGCACTGAGGGGAAAGTCCGCCTTTGCTTGGACTCCTGCCTTCTCTGTCTCCTAAGGCTCTCCAACTTCTCTCGAAGGGGTTCCCAGAAGTGACAAGACAGGGCCCATCTTACGCTGCTCACTGCCCTTCCGGGGTGTCTGGGTGTCTCCCTTGGCGGAGGGGTCAATCTCAAAAGCGGCGTGGCGGGGGAGGGGGTTCCGAGGGTCTAAAGCCTCATGGGCATTCTGGGAGCAAGGCAGCTACGCTCAACAGCGAATCATCCCATACCTGGCTGAAAACTAAGGAGCTTCCTTTCAGACTCTGCTCAAAATAGCCCAAAGGCAAAACTTTCATTTCCTCTTACTGGGAAGAGGGCAAATCTTCAAAACCTGTCAATCTGAGGGTTTCAGTAACACAAGAAAAGGGCCTCCTGAAACGCCAAACTCCCTGGCTCTAAGTCAGAGGCTAAGAACTCGGTATTTAGAGTGCGGTGCGTGGTGGTGCGTGCCTGTGAGCTCAGTACTTGGGAGACAGGAGGATCTCAGGTTCAAGTTCAGCCTCAACAACGTAGCGAGACTCATCTGCTTTAGGGAGGCTTTCAAAGCAAAAAACCCGATAGGACTGAGGGTGTCAGAGAAAGAATGCCCCTGGGTCCTCAACCCTCAGTATCATGAAGAAAACTGGCGTGTGAAGGGAGAGGGGAGGGTGTACAGACGGAGGCAATGAATCGAGAAATTCCCTTCCTCAGGGAGCCGGCTCTTTCTCCTGCAAGCCCTGGTCTCACTCAGCAGTCCAAGGAGTAAAACCTGATAAAAAAAACTCCTTGTTCTTCCCAGAAATACGAAGGGGATGTGTAAGCAAGCCAGCACCTCATAGTTCCTTGGAACCCCAGCTCTTCATTCCTCTGGAGGAGGGCATGAAGAGTAAGCTGGTGAGGGAAGGGGGGGGAGAGCGGGGCTGGGCTGGAAAGCTGGGCTGTGGACTCTGAGACCTCAGAGCTGCCGTGTTAAGTCAGAAACTGCCCACCTGCCTCATGCACCTGTGCCCCAAAGAGCCCTACCGTTCCCCTTGGTAAAAACAAAGGTTGATGGAAGTAACCCCAAAGGGGCTGAGGATTCAGAAGGTGGGAAGGGAGCCATTCAGCAACCTCGGGAAGGCGTCCCTGTTTCCTATCCTCCGGGGGTGGGGGGACAAAGCCGATGGGCTCAGATGGAACCGAATGCAGCTCAAAAGCAGGGCTTGAAGAGCAGCAGCCACACTGTTCCATCGGGCGTGGTAGTGAGTGCTTGTAATCCCAGCACTCGGGAGGCAGAAACGAGAGGATTGCAGGTTCGAGACTGGCCTCAGCTTTATCAACTTAGACCCTCTTTCGAAACAAAAGACTTCAAAGGACTAATGGTGTATCTCAGAGGTAGAATGCCTCTGGGTTAACCCCCAGTACTTCAAAACTGCTGGCTTCCCATTAACTGGCCTCTGGCATTAAGTGGGCCTGGGGTTTCTCAAAGCTCATGAAGCTTTCATCTTGAAACCAGAGGCTCTGGTGGCCTGGTGCTGGGGCAGCTGTGTCAGATGGCAGAAGGTGACGGTGTGGCTGGTGCAGTGCTGTGGGGGAGAAGGCTAGGAGGAGCCATCTGCCTTGTGACACAGGGCCGGTGTGTAGGCGGCTACTGCTCCAGCTGACCGCGATCTTGGGGAAAAAACCAAGACCCACAGAATGGGAGCATCACATCCCGACACAAAGCCTGGGTACTAACCAGGTGTGGCGCACGCTTGTAATCACAGTACTTGGGATTCTGAGACGGGAGGATCGTAGGTTCTCGGCCAGCCTCAGCTACTTAGCGAGGCTCTCCACAACTTACACCCTGATTCAAAATAAAGAATAAAAATAGGACTGGGGGTGTAGCTCGGAGGTAGAATGCCCCCCCGGGGTTCAATCCTCAGTTCCAAAAGGGAAAAAAGCAAACCGGTTCTGCTCAAAGAGCAAGCCAGTGCTTCTGAAACGTGTGCCCACAACACAGAATCCTGCCTCATCTACTTCATTTACCTCACTTAAGTCAGGAAGGGACTTACCGCCCAGACCTTAGACCATTTCCAAACTTGAGCTTGCACCAGAATCCCCTACAGGGCTTAAGACACTGGTGCCCGGGACCCGCAGCAGCTTGATTCAAGAAGCCTGGGGTTGTCCCTGAGCAAGCAGTGCTGGCAAACTCTCAAAGGTGATATTGATGAAGGTGATGGTCCGCACGGGCAGCAGCATGGTGCACAGGGAAGGGTAGTATAAGTAATGGTGAGGCTGCAAACAGGTGGAGCCCTTCAAAGACCACTCCATTACCTGACCCCACTGGCTTGAGAGGTAGACGACGCCTGGTTTAACCAAGACCTAGTTCTGAGGAATATTGCTGTAACTACATCATGGCGTATTAGGTGAAACGTGTTAGGTGGCTTGCCTGAAGTCAGAAGCTTAACTTCCAGCTAAAATTATTGCTTTTAGAAAAGGAAAAAAAGATGGTCGGGTACTTAAAGACCCTGTAGCTGACGTCTGCAATCCCAGAAGCAAGCCAGATGTGGCACATGCCTGCGGTCCTAGTACTTAGGACTTAGAGCTAAGTTGCTGAGGCCGGCTTTGAACCTGCAGTTCTGTTTCAGCCTCGGCAACTTTTAGTCCCTGTGCAAAAACTAAAGCCAGGCATGGTGACACATGCTTATAATCCCAGAGGCTGGGAAGCTGAGACAAGATTTTGCAGGTTCAAGGCCTGCCTCAGCAACTTAGACCTTGTTTCAAAATAGGACTGAAAGCATAGCTCAAAAGATAGAACACTCCGCTGGGTTCAGTCTCCAGGACCACAAAGCGGGAGACGCTATGCTGTTCACGTAACTGGTGTCAGGATTGGCTCGAGATGCCCGAGCCAGCACTGCCTCTTAGAATCATGTAGCATCTTTGCATAAGCCAACCTGATGACCTGTCTTCCTGCCACAGACACTTTGCGTAGTCGTGTGCTCTATGGTGAAACTGCTGCTTTGTTCTCCAGGTAGTTTGCATTCGATGGCCACATGTGCAGCTCACAACATATCACTATCCTGACAGCTTTGACTCGTGGGAGGTAACTCTTTTTCAAAACATGAGTTGCAGCCGGGTGTAGTGACGCACGTTAATAATCCCAGCATTTGGGAGGCTGAGACAGGATCGTGGTTTCCAAATAGCCTTAGCTACTTAGTGAGGCCCTGTTTCAAAATCAAGACTCAAAAAAATAGGGCTGGGAGCGTAGTCTGGAGGTAGAATGCCCCGGGTTCCATCCCCAGACCTCAGTTGCATTTCATGATGAAGTAAAGCTTGTTTATCCAAAATGACTTTGCAAATGTTGAAAGTTCTGACAGAAGTAACGAAACTAGTTTCAATGTAATGGAAGATACGCAACTCCAACTTTGGAAGTCCCTCTGGGTAATGTCAGCTTGATTTTTTTAAAGTGGTTTAAAATGTCTCTAAACTGACATTCAATTTTTTAAAAAGCATAATTTTTCCAGAATGATACTTTTAAAGTTCTTAAAAATAACTGCATTCCCAAGAATTCCTTTTCTAAGCTTTCTATCATTTCTTTGCCTTAAATGCCTTGAAACGGCCACCATCTTCCTCATGCTAAACAGCCATGGTGTGAGCGTGGAGGAACTGATCTCAGAACACAGGGTATCAGTTGAAGGGAGGAAACGGTGCTCACACGTGAAGACAACACATGTAAGCTGACTTTGGTTGAATTTCCCTCTTTAGTTTGAAATCTGCACTTCGGAATAAAGATGGACTGAAAAGCTCTTGTTCATGAGATGCCACGAGTATTGGTTTTGCTAAGCACCCTGTGTACGCTCCTGGGGAAAAACCGGGATTATAAAGGGAGAACATAAACATAACAGTAATTCACTCTGAAAATGGAGAACACACCATTAATGGAGGCAGGGAGGGGAAGGCATGTCTTCAAGAGTCGTTCTGCAGATGGTGGTGTTGGTTTTGAAGCTTAATGTGATAGCAGATGTGTAATTATAGAATAGTGTTTCTCTTATTGAAAGAGGGATCTTTGTGGAAGGATAGACGCAGGACTTCTAAAGTATCTGAATTCAACCGGGCGTGGTGGCACACGCTTGTAATCCCTGCGCTTGGGAGGCGGAGACGGGAGGATCGCACAGGTTCGAAGCCAGCTGCGCTGGCTTAAGAGACCCTGTTTCCAAATAAAAATATAAAATAGGTCTGGGAGCGTAGCCTGGAAGTAGAAGGGCTTCCAGGAACCCCAGTGCCACCAAAAAACAAAAGTAAAAAAAATAGGTCTGGGAGTATAGCCCGTGGAAGTGTATCCCAGAGGTAGAAGGGCTTCCAGGAACCCCAGTACCACCAAAAAAAAAGTATCTGAATTCAAAGTATTTTCAATTTCTTAACTACATCTGCTGAAGGAATTTGGAAACAAGGTGCAATGTGCTAGCAATGAGCTCCCCTGGCGCCCAGGCTAGGGTCTTGGAACACCGTTTCCTGAAAATACAAAACAAGACTCCTAGCCGGGCGTGATGGCGCACGCTATAATCCCTGTGCTTGGGAGATGGAGACAGGAGGATAGCGCAGGTTCGAAGCCAGCCGTGCTGGTTTAAGACACCCTGTTTCCAAATAAAAATATAAAATAGGTCTGGGTGTGTAGCCCGGAGGTGGAAGGGCATCCAGGAACCCCAGCACCACTAAAAAGAAAAAGAAAAGGCTCCTTCGAGAAATGACAGCAGGGCAAGAACAGGGATGAACAAGAGAAGCCTGGAACACTTTAAATCAAAAAGTCGGGATACCATAGAAGGTTTAGTGCAGCGATTCTTGACAAGACTCCCGCAGGCCAGGGCTGAGAGCTGAGACCGCAACAAAAAGGGGTCATAGAAATACTCAAATGTGTGAGCCATCAGCAAGTCCATTATGAAGTGTTATACTAAGTCAGCTGAGCGTGGTGGCGCATACCTGTAATCCAGTACTTGTGAGCCTCTCATCTCAGCCTCCCAGGTTTGAGGCCAGCCTCGACAGCTTTAGTGAGATGCTCGGCAGCCTAGCAAGACCCCGTTCCAAAGTAAAAAGGACTGATGGTGTTGCTCAGAGGTAGGACATGCCTGGAATTCATCCCTGGTACCACAGAAGGAAAAGTCACCTCTGGAGCAAGTTAGAGTGCATGCTTTAAAACATGGTAAATTGAGCAAAATAAGCTCCCTGCTCATTTATAGCTGGAATCACTAGATAACCAACTACTAGATACATGTCTCTATAAAAGTAGCCCAACTTAAGGTGATGGAAAACTATTCAGGACACATCCTCCTCCTCCCTCCTGCCACCCCGGGGTTCCGCACATCCCCATGAATTCACACATAAGTGTGTTCATCATGGACCAGTAACACATTTTGTCCTTTCCGGTGCAAAGACACTTGGCCACCTAGAGCATACCTTGAAGCTGAAGCTGAACTTGAATTAGAATAGCCTTAGGAAACTCAGAAAACAAGAAAATGACTACATCACAAAGATTGAATCACCTAAATCCAGCCTATGAGAAACCTCATAGGGTAAAAGACTCCATCTTTTTCACACTTCAAAAAACAGGGTGCAGCTATAGATTGACTTTGAACTTTCAAAAATCTAGCAGTACATGCCTAAAATCTCAGTACCCGAGAAGCTGAGACAAGGATCGCAGGTTCAAGGCCAGACTCGGCAACATGGCAAAACCATTTCAAAACAAGAGATGGGCCGGGCGTGGTGGCGCACGCTTGTAATCCCCGCGCTTGGGAGGCAGAGACAAGAGGATCATGCAGGTTCGAAGCCACCCTTGCTGGCTTAAGACCCTGTTTTCAAATAAAAATAAAGAAATGGGTCTAGCAGTGTAGCCTGGAGGTAGAAGAGTTTCCAGGAACCCCAGTACCACAAAAAAAAAAAAAAACAAAGGGATGGGACTGTATCTTGGAAGTAGAATGCCCTGGATTCAATCCCCAGTACCCAGCTCAATTCCTAGTTCGATCCTCAGTATCCTAGAGCATACGTGTGCAGGCATGCACACACAGATGTACACTCAAGGGTTAGAACTACAAAAAGTATGAGGTGTTGACTGTCAACGTGACTATAGGAGGGAGGTCAGGGCTGGGACTGGCGGACACTACCAGTGTGGTTGGCAAAGGTCTACTTACTGACCTAGGTAGTGACCGTATTTAGAATTTGCATCGTAATAGCTTTTTTAGCTATACCTTACGCACCTTTCTGTTCCTATTTCATAATGTGTAAAAAGTCACAGATGTTTTAATACCTATAACCAGAGTTCACATCCCTTATAAGAGCTCTTAGGATACCAGGCGTGGTGACAAATGCCAATTTCAGTTTTTGGGAGGCTGAGACAAGATCACAGGCTCATGGCCAGTCTCAGCTACTTAGCTGAAACACTCTAAAACTTAGGGCCTATTTCAAAAATAAAAAAGGCTGGGGCTGTAGCTCAAAGTAGAATGCCCCTGGGCTCAATCTTCAGTACCACAATACAAATAAGGACAGTCAACATTCATGGGAAAATAAGCAGAAGACTTGGAGAAGCTCTTGACAGGAAGAATCCAAATCGCCAATCAAGACAAGTGAAGGGAAATGTTTGTGAAAACTGCTATTAGACACTGCTGTTTACCCAGCAGAATTAAATGGAAGTGTTGGCAGGGATCTGCAGGAACTCCGAAATTGCTGGTGGGAATATAAATTGGTACAACTATTTCAGAAGACAGTCTGGCATTACCCAATAAGTCTGGAGACGCATAACCAGGGGTGGGCTGCAAAACAAGCAGCTCTCCAGAGGGAAAGCCCATGATCTGCAGTGTTTGCTTATTTCCCTGCTATAAAATGTCCCCACTATGACCTCAAGTTACCAATGTTGACATCGCTGAATGCAGAATGGAGAAATGATGCGTGGTGGCACGCTACTGTTCCCACCACACTTGACAATCAACCTGACTGCAGATGGCAGTGGGATATCCTAAGGAACTAGAGTGGGAGGTCTTCAGTATGCCACCCCTTGGTTTTAATTTCTTGTAAGTTGACATAACAATGTTCATAGTTGTGCTAACAATTTGCATACAAAATTGAAAAGTTTGTATAAGTCTTAAGGATTATGTAACTTAATGTATAAAGTTCTAATAAATTAAGCCAGGAGAGGTGGCATATGCCTGTAATCCCAGTACGTGGGAGGCTGAGACAAGAGGATCTCAGGTTCAAGGCCAGCCTCAGCAACTTAGACTCTCAACCTAATTCAGAAAAAATGGGGGGGGGGATAACTCAGAAGTAGAAATGCCTGTGGGTTCAATCTCCAGTATCACACACACCAAAAAGTAATGCTATGATAAATGTTAAAATTTCATGTAGATAAAACATAAGTAAAACAAAATAGTAACAGGATAGTAACGACCTTTGGGGGTGTAAGCAGGACAGTGGTCAGGGCACACGGGGTGCTGGAGAGCTGACATACTGTTTCTCCAGCTGGTGATGAGTGCACAGACATTGCTTAAGCCGAACATGTGTGTTGCGTTTAACACTTCTGAAAAGGCTGATAGAAAATGTCTAAGCATAACCTTCATGTTCCAGCAAAGTTGGTATCAAAGATACCTGTTTCAAAATAGTACTGGGGCTGGGCATGGTGGGCACGCTTGTCATCCCCGCGCTTGGGAGGTGGAGACAGGAGGATCGCATAGGTTCAAAGCCAGCCGCACTGGCTTAAGAGACCCTGTTTCCAAATAAAAAATATAAAAATAGGTCTGGGAGTGTAGCCTGGAGGTAGAAGGGCTTCCAGGAATCCCAGTACCATCAAAAAAAATAGTACTGGGGCTATAACTCAGAGGGTAGAATGCTCCTGGGCTCAATTTCCAGTAATCACACACAGCATGTAAACTTAAAAGTATTGATTCCGAGCCAGGCATGGTGGTGCACACTTGTAATCCCCATGCTTGGGAGTCTGAGACAGGAGGATCGCTCAGGTTTTAAGCCAGCCTCAGCTACTTAGTGAGGCTCTCACCAACTTAGTGAGACCGTTTCCAAATAAAAATAGAAAATAGGTCTGGGAGTATAGCCTGGAGGTAGGAAGCCCCTGGGTTCCACCCTCAATACGGAATCAATACTTTTCTTTGTAGTACTAAGTTTTACAGCATGAGTGAGGACCAATGTGTAAGTTCATTTGGGAGTGAAGGGGATTCAAAGAAACACCAAGAAGCAGACGTAAGTGTTGCCCAGTGGCTGTGCAGTGAGCTCAGTTCTTTGGCGATGCCTGAGAAAGGCGCAGCATGTCCTGAGACTGCCCATGAGCAGGCAGCAGGAGTCTTCGTGCGTTTCAAGGCATGCTAGTGCCCCTGCACTCCCCTGGAGTCCTGATGGGAGCCAGCCATCTGCTCTGAGGCACTGAGGAGCCCCTGGGTAGAGAGGCTTCCTGGTGAACACTGCTGGCCAAGCAAATTGAAGCCAGCAAGGAACGGTCATCCCACCAGCTGAGATCAGTGGTATAGCCAAGAGGACACAACGCAGGCTATGGGGTTAGAGATGAAACTTCAGAAGCGATTAGTTATGCACAACGTGGATAATGCTCTTGAGTGGGAAAGAAACGGAGGAATTTTCCCTGTCAGTGTTCTTAAACGAAACCATTTAGGTGACCATCCACTCTACCCATTGGTAAGCTGTGGTCTTGGCATAGCAGACACTGACAGGCTATCTCTGTCCTTATCTGAGGTTAATCTACTGGATAGAGATAAGCCAATTTTTTAAAGATTTAACGGAGTTTATTAAAAAGATAGAAATACAGAAGATAGTTACAGCCCAGCCCCATGCCATTCAGGAGTGGCATGGGGGAGGGGGGTTTCAAATGAATTCACTCAAGCCAATTTTTTTTAACATTTTTTTATTCAATGCTTTGAAAAGCAGAAAGATATTGGAGGTACAGCAATTATAAAGATTGTTGTTTTCTGAAAGTGATTGTTCATATTGAAAAACATCTATAATTCACTAAAGACATTTAGAAAATGTTTATTTTTAAAAAGCTGAAAAAAGGATTATGAAAGTATTCACCTTAATGAAACAAACTGAGATAAATATACATAACTTAAACATTACACAATGCGTACATCTACTTAAACAGAACAGAGTAACCTATTCTGTGCATATGTACCACTTAAAAATACATAAGATACTTAACAAATTAAAACACTCAAAACTTAGTGGTTTGCATATAAAAATGATGTAATCTCTGTGATGCTAGTATAAGAAAAATACAAGAATAAAATATTCTGGGGAAAATTATATCAAGGCCCTACACTTATATACATCTTCAAAAATACTAGTAACACAAAAATATCAAGGATTTTTTACATTGATGCATGAATTCGACTAGGGTATAATCAGATACTGTACTTATATATGGATGTATATAGTGCACATATATAAGTGTGTGCATCTATCCTGAACACTAAGGGTAAGACTCATTAATCTGGGGCAGCAAGAAGAATTTGGTACTTCTGCCTAGGAAAAATTCAGAGTCATAATAAATTGATTCTGTGGAGAAGCTCATTCAAATTAAGTGGGTGATATGTTTTCAATTACATTTTAAAGTAGCGACAAATCTCACTGAATCTAAGAGCTAAGTATACTTATATAAAAAACTGCTGTCTCGATGACTTAGCCCACTTACAGGTGTGGGTTGGCCAAATATTCAAGGAGTTGGGAGGGTGATTTCAGTCGAACCCCCTTAGGTTACCCCTGGGTAACATGAGGCTGTAACTATCTTCTGTATTCCTATCTTTTTAATAAACTCCTTTTAATCTTCAGCGAGAGTCCGGGCTATTGCATATTTTTTAGCTCAGGACAAGAACCCGCGGTTTTTGTTTCTTTTGGGGGGGACAAAGGTCCCTGGGGACAGTTTCCCAAACCATAACAGTCCAGAACCTTAACAGTTTGGCACCCACGTGGGTCTATCTTTGAGCCAAAGGCGACTCCAGCCAATGGTGTCTGGAAGCCACTGCGTCTTGAAGATGGGGTCCCAGCAATGCCAGATCTCCACTCGCATGTGTTCTCCAAAACTGGGAAAAGTTTGATCCCAAATGCTAAAGAGACCTCATTTTTTCTGCACCCAAGTATGGCCACAGTATGCACGAGGGGACAGACATGTGGCCCCCTCAGGGAAGTCTAAATTATAATACCATATGGCAATTAGATCTATTCTGTAAAAAGGAAAGATGGATAGAAGTAGCTTATCTTCAGCTGTTCCTTAACCTCCGAGACCACCCATATGGTTAAAAAATTAACAGATCAGTCAAAGCCTTCTAATACCAATTTTTCTATTCAGCCTCAAGCCACTCTTAGATACTGGCATCTATAGGTGTATTCAACTTCAAAAAAAGTACCCTAATGATATAACATATAAAAAATAACCTAAAGTCTTTATTCAAATGACCCCAAAGCCTATTTTAGGTCTCCACAATATAACTTCTGAATTCACATGGAGCCAAATTAACTACATACATCGCACTTCTTCATGTTTCAGCCTAAGTCAGCAAAACAGGTTTTAACTTCTCATTTAATTGCTATTTTTAGGTTTTCATGGTTAAACTGTGTAAGTATTGTCTCACAGGCTTGGAGCTTTCAGATTTCAGATGGTATGAGCAGACCCAAAGAAAAACATCTATCGAAGCCCTTTGGATGGCCATAGAGACATAACTCGCCCATTTGACTCCCTCACCACCAACCTACATGCGTGTCACCCCACAGCGGGGGACCCCTTACGGCACCCTTGTTCACCTTGAAGCCAGATGAGTCATCGGCCTTATTCCTTTCCTATGGGCACATTCACGTAGTGAAAATGGGGAGAAATTGGTGGGAAATAAGCTCATGTGAACTGTTAATAAGAATTGTTAGCCGGGCGTGGTGGGCACGCGTGTAATCCCCGCGCTTGGGAGGTGGAGACAGGAGGATTGCACAGGTTTGAAGACAGCCGCGCTGGCTTAAGAGACCCTGTTTCCAAATAAACATAAATAGGTCTGGGAGTGTAGCCCTGAGGTGGAAGGGTTTCCAGGAACCCCAGTACCACAAAAAAAAAAGTAAGTCAAAATGTATCTTCTGTATTTACCTTTGGCCTGACAGGTATCAGGAAATTACTAGACATAGGGGAGAATCTACCAGTATTGGGAATGGCCTAGGGAGATTTGAGAAAGCGCTGATTGTTAATATATTTCAAAAATCATTGTGTAAAAAGGGCAGACCTGGGGAAAGACTTGGTTTCCGTCAGGAAGCAAACAGCTATATTGAAACTTAAATTGATTTAGCTAAAAGTAATTAGCAAGTCGATAGGAGAGATCTAGGACTTCCTCATTCTAAATACAGGTTTACATAATAACTGGGTACTCTAGCTAGGATGGGAGGAGGGGGTCAGCCTTCCTGAAAGGAGACAACTTGGCGTGAACTTAAGATTTCGGCTTCACGGGGACTTCTACTACATCAGAGTTACATGAAACGAAACGGAGGGTGTCATGTCTCTAAAAGGCTGTTCCGTGTTCTGTACTTCGGTGATCTTGGTCGAAGCACCCCCTTGTTACCCCGGGTAACATGAGGCTGTAACTATCTTCTGTATTTCTTTTTAATAAAGTCCTTTAAATCTTAAGAGTTGAGAGAGTGACACCAAGAAGAGGCCAACATTCTTTAGGCACCTTCCCTACAACCCATCAAATACTCCTCACTCTGGGTTGAATTCAAAAGTCCTGAGGGACAATTCCGCAGAAGAGTCAGTCTAGTGTTGGGTATCCTCCTACCAATGCTAAAAGGCAGAAAACAAAAGGAAATCTAACTTCAAGAATACTCAGTCTAGTCCTGTGTTTCCCCCAATGCCCAGATACCTCGTTGCTTATTCTAAAGACTTTGACACTAGAGAAAGAGCCAGGCAAAGTTGGCTAATACTATACTTGCTCTTTCTGAAAGGTCTCCTTTCCAAGAGTAGAGCCCTCATGTAAAGAGCACTGCTTCCAATTTCCTTCTCCCCGGCCTCCACTCCTTTGTACTTCTGGAGGAAGAAAGGGAAGTGAGCAAGGAAGTAAAGGTCCAGGAAGGAGAGGTCACCCCCTCTCCTTCCTGGACTTAGGCTGGGAATTCTGACTACAACTTAGGAAGAAAGCTCAGACTCGAGTTCTGAGGAGCATGAGCTGGAGCTACTGCCCTCAGACCCGCCGTCTCCATCTTCGTCACCACTCTAGAGTCTGAGGAGGAGCTATCTGCGTGCTCCGCCCATGCTTCTTACTGTTTGGATCTGAATGAGGATTGACAGAGGACAGCTGGCCCCATCCAAACTCTCTGTAGTGACTGTCCATGGAGCCTGTGGGCCCTGCTCCTCTCCACACCCTTGCCAGCCTCTCGGCTGTGAGCCTGGCAGATCTGTGCCCTTGGGGCTTGGGCCTCCCGTCTTTGCCATGTTCTTGGGCTTCGCATGGGTCCTCTTTGTATGCAGCATATTCCTGAGGGGACAAGCTCTGGAGCCAGTGATCCAGGTCTACCCTGTACTGCTCCTTTAGGCTCTGTGGGACATGCTGCCGGCACCTGGTAATCTCCACCATGCGCTCCCTTCGAAGGCAAGACTTGCAGTTCCTGACTTGTCACAAAATTCCACCAAGAATTACGGTCATCAGTTCATGGGGGCTTCTTGGGCTCTCCATTAAATTTTACCTTCTTGGAAATGGCGTCAGTTCTTGGAAGGGCTCTCACATTTTTAACATTTCCTTGTAACTTAATGGAGCTTTGGATTGGCATCTCTTTCGGACACCAGGTTTCTTAAGAGTCCTGGATGAAGTCAGGGTGTTCTTTCTGAATTGCGCCACTTTTTCTTCCTCTTTCTCCTTCTGGAAATCCTGAAAATATTTCCTTTAAATGCTCTGGGATCACACCGGGCGTGGTGGCGCACGCTTGTGATCCCTGCGCTTGGGAGGTGGAGACAGGATCGCGCTGGTTCGGAGCCAGCCTCGCTGGCTTAAGAGACTGTTTCCACATAAAAATGTTAAAAAAAAAATAGGTCTGGGAGTGTATACCGGAGGTAGAAGGGCTTCCAGGAACCCCAGTACCACCAAAAAAAAAAAAAAAATGCTCTGGGATCTGCTTATAATTCTTAGCCAGGACCTTGGTCAGCTCCTGGTTGCTCAGCTTAGCGTACATCTGGGAATACTGGGGCCACTTCTCCTTGTAGAAGTGGATGTAAGAGTCAGGGGCTTTGGAAAGTCTGAAGGGTTCTTACCTATTTTGCCTTTAGAGAAATCATGTTTCTTGGCTTTGACAACTAATTCTTCCAATGTGCGGGACCTCCCCAATTTGCAAGAAATCGCCAACCATTTTTGTTTGCACATCTCTCCAGAAAAAGGTTGAAAAGCTGTTTTTTTCCAAGTCCAGTTGTGACTGGGTCATTGCATGCAGCCCAGCTTCCCCGTTGTTGGGCTGAATGTTTTTCTCTATAGATTCCAGTAACCTGAGGATGTTTTCCTTGGACCGGCAGCCCTGGCTCTGAGGTGATGTCATTTTGACAATGATCTGAACCACTTACAAGGTCTCAGAAGTGCAAACGCCCCAACAAAAGCTCAGAATTCTTCTCACAGCTGAGCAGACATGAAGTTTGGCCTTCAGAATTTACACAGGGTGGACTATTCTTACTCCAAGTTTGCTTTTTTTCCAAGCCAATTCTTGAGACCTAGGACTTCCAAGAGTTTACTGAGCCATTACTAATGCTAGCTGGAAGAGGACCAGGTGCTAGGACAAGTTCCTTCAACTACCTGTAGCAAGGCTAAGCATCAGTGGGGAAAAGTCCTTGGCCCTGGAGCTTTAACGTACTTACTGGCTTTGGGGAAGAAAATCACTGTTTATACTGAACCTACCTGGGTCAAAGAGGAGAGAGGCAAGATTATTCAAAGCAAGAAAACTCTGGCCGGGCGTGGTGGCGCACGCTTGTCATCCCAGCATTCGGGAGGCTGAGACCAGAGGATCGCGGCTCACAGACAGCCTCAGCTACTTAGTGTGAGGCCCTCTGCAACTCGGTGAGACCCGGTTTCAAAATAAAGAATAAAAAATAGGGCAGGGGGTATAGCTCGGAGGTCAAATGCCCCTGGGTTCCATCCCCAGACCGGCAAAAAAAAAAAAAAAAAAAAAAAAACCTCTTGTGTGTAAGGGCAGACCAGACCGTAGAAGTAATTGCTGCTTTTGGGTCTGCTGGGGTTAAGTCTGAAAAGTTGATGCATGTACAGGATGGAGGTCCATGGTAAAGGGACTTGAGATCACAGCACACTCGCACATAGTCGTGCTCTTAGCATGTAGCTTGTTACTGGCCTAAGATTAAGGCTCAGTCTTCTTGCTTTCAGTAAAATGGCCATTTTTTCCTCCACAAAAAAAGACTGATAGCCCGATGTGGTGTTGCACTCCTGTAACCCCAGGACTTGGCTGAGACAGTATGATTGTAGGCTTGAGCCAGCCTCAGCAACTTAGGCCCTGTTTCAAAATAGAATAAAAACTGGCAGTGTAGTTTGGAGGCAGAATGTTCATGTTCACTCCCCAGTGCCTGCCTGTGCACGCCCCCACCACGTGCATGCACGCATGTGCACACACAAGTAATGGTTCTGTGTCCAACTTGAAAATCTGAGCAAAAGAACTAAGACCCCCTCCAGAGATGCCAGAGTGTAGACACACCCCCGGTGGGCATGAGGCCTGTGACCCATGCAGAAGCAACAGGATAAGCCCACGAGTACGTCCATCCCCCTCGCACTCCAGAGGGTCATCTCCTGGCTGCTTAGAACAGCAAGCAGCAGGGAACACCTCTGAACACGTGGCTTCTCCCGCCTCTGAGAACTCCAGGTGGGACTAGATGGTTTCCTGAGTCCTGACAGTGGTCCACCTTGGACATCATGCATTGAGTAACTGAGTTCTTTCAACTCAATGACGCCAAGAGGCTCTTAAGAGGAAAGAACCTGGAGGGAGAGGAGTCCAGGCTGGATGCTCTGGGCCTGGAGTCCTCTGGTGGACAGAAACTTGAGATTCCCAAGTCTGCACTCAATATCTGAAGCAAAATATCTGGGACAAATTATAGGTTTTGAAACCTTTATTTAAAGCTGGGCGTGGTGGTGCATGCTTATAATCCCAGCGCTTGGGAGGCTGAGACAGGATCACACAGGTTTGAAGCCAGCCTCAGCTACATTAGTGAGGCTCTCAGCAATTTAGTGAGACCGTTCCCAAATAAGACATAAAATAGGTCTGGGAGCATAGACCAGAGGTAGAAAGCCCCTGGGTTCCACCCCCAGTACCACCAAAAAAATAACTGAAACCTTTAATTAAAACTAGATCTCTTAGGTTACTAAAATAGGATCATTGATTTTTTTTAACATACTAATGATATGTTACCATATTTTCTTTTGCTAATAACAGTACCATAGACCAAGTGATTAAAAAAAAAAACCTTGCCGGGCATGGTGGCACACGCTTGTAATCAGCATTCAGGAGGCTGAGACTGGAGGATCATGATTTATGGACAGCCTCGGCTACTTAGGCCCTCCACAACTTAGACCCTGTCTCAAAATACAGAATAAAAACTAGGCCAAGGGGGTATAGCTCAGAGGTCGAATGCCCCTAGGTTCTATCCCCAGGCCCTCAAAAAGGCAGACACAACAATGCGCACCTAGAATCCCAGCTAGTTGGGGAGCAGAGGCAGAAGAATCGAAAGTTTGAGGCCAGCTTGGGTAACTTAGCCCCCCCCTCAGCTCAATAAAATGAGCTCCAGGTACACTTAGTGTGGTAGAGAGACCCTGAGGCGGATCCCCACCCAGTAGTTATTTTTTAGCTCGTGGTTCTGGAGATACAAGGTCGAGAGGCCATGGCTAGTGATAGTCTTCTCACTAGTGGAGTCCCAAGAGGTGGGAAAGCATGCATGTGCAGTAAGTCTCCTGCCCCTCTTCTACAGAGGGAGATCAAACCACAGGAGTCCTACGTAGTGGCCTCATCTAATCCTAATCGCCTCTCAAGCCTCCCCACCCCCACTGAACATCAAACATCAAGTTTCCACCCTCTAATTATCTTACAGTGGCCATTAAATTTTGATACATGAAGCTTGGAGTACTTACTCGAACTATATCTGAACCACAACAATAAGATACGTATACCGATGATACCTATGCGCATACATACACACATAAATACACCAATGTTTTGTGAACATCGGATTGGATGATATTACTGGGCAGATATATCACCTAAAATAAGACCAAACCTGTAGGAAATACTAGAAATACTCAGGAGAAAAATGGCTTTGTCTTGGGAGAGCATCTTGCATTACTTAGGTACTTGTTTCAAGAACATTTCCTGCCACTGTGGCCAAGCCAAGGGCTTTTCCTTTCATCTCTTTTGTCCCTTTAAGCCTCATCTTTAGCGACAGTCTTTTATCAGGAAAATAAATTACTTTCTGTATTTTTTTTTTTGTGGTACTGGGGGTGGAACCCAGAGGCTTTCTACTTCCCGGCTATACTCCCAGACGTACTTTATACTTGGAAACAGGGTCTCACTAAGTTGCTGAGAGCCTCACTAAGTAGCTGAGGCTGGCTTCGAACCTGTGAGGTCCTCCTGTCTCAGCCTCCCAAGCACTGGGATTACACGTGTGTGCCACCACGCCCAGCTTTACTTTTTGTATTTTAAACTGTAGGGATCGGCTGGGCTTCGTGGTGCACACTTGTAATCCCCGCGCTTGGGAGGCGGAGACAGGAGGATCACGCAGGTTCAAAGCCAGCTGCGCTGGCTTAAGAGACCCTGTTTCCAAATAAAAACATTAAATAGGTCTGGGAGTGTAGCCCGGAGGTAGAAGGGTTTCCAGGAACCCCAGTATCACCAAAATAAATAAACTGTAGGGATCCAAAATGTGCCTCAGCTGCATGAGGGTTAACTTAGCACCTCAACAGCAGCAGGCAAAGGAGGGTAAAATCCAGTGAAGATGCTTCTGACTTGAGCGGGTCCTCTCAGAAGACAATGCCACTGCAAATCCCCTCTGGGAGGCTTACAGGCCCAGAGGGACTCTCTATTCTTTCCAGATGCGTAATTGCTGCAACAAGCTGTGTCGAAACTCATACGGCCTGTGAGTTCTCATAAAAGATCTTCCTTCTCTCTCCCACCTCTTATATGGGCACACATCTGTATGCCCATCTTTGGTGGTTCAGGAAGCCAGTTCAGCTAAAGGAATTTGAAGCATGAAGTAAACTTCTGCCCTCCTAATTAACCTAAGTTTCAGGACTCCAAGCACTGGGCCGATTGGAAGAGAAGAAAGTTCTTTCTCCTGTAGAGACCTCACTCATTGCTAGCTTCAAGGCTGAAGCACCTATTGTATGACAGATCAATGAGAGGAAAGCAAAAGGCATATCTGGTGTATTTTACATGGCACCAGGACCTTCAAAAACAAAAACCCAAAGAAACTCATGTGCTTAACATGCTTGAGTTTGAGGGCGGACCTTTGTTTTGAACTGACTGAAAGGGGGTGGGGGAGTATAACTTGTAATAAACTGGAGGAAACTTATCGAGGTCTGCTTGTTAGGATTCCTGTCCATCAGACGGGGACACTGCTTTTCTCTGGGCGTGGGGAGGGAGCCTCTGTAATGGGGGCCTTATGGCCTACTTCAGAGGAAGGCCAGCCAGGTTTCATGGGCTGCTTTCAGGGAGATTCAGTGAGAAGGTGAGATAACGTTCCTTCTGCCATCTTCTCAAATGCCAAGGTGCCATATTTTAAGGGTGATCCTAAGCCTGATCACCCCCCAAAGTGGAGCATTATGTAGGGAATGGAATGAGAAGTCAAATGGGATTTGGTGAGGTGCCCTGATGCTTGGAATAACAAAGCCACTAACTCTCCTAAGCTGGGTTGGGGGAGGAGGGTCCTGGAGACATCGACTGCTTGGCAGTGAGAGATGGTGCCAGGAGATTAACCCTACGTGATAGGCTGCTGGAGGCAGAAAGACCTGAGGGAAGCCTCCATCCTTCTTCCAGAACCCTCCACTTGCAAGATCTCGCCCAAAGCCTGTTGACCCTAGGGCTTGAAAAATATAACCTGCAAGCTGGGCATGGTGGTGGCGCACGCTTGTAATCCCCACGCTTGGGAGGCTAAGACAGGATTGCGCAGGTTCGAAGCCAGCCTCAGCTGGCTTAAGAGACCCTGTTTCCAAATATAAAATAGGTCTGGGAGCATAGCCTGGAGGTCGAAGGCCCCTGGGTTCCATCCCCAGTAACACACACAAAAAACAATACAACCTGCAGAGCTTGGTCCCTGTGACTTGAAGCAGAGTGGACGAAGGGTAGGAACTTACTGGCTCTAAAGTGATCAAGGAGGGGAAGTTGTGATGCTGTGGTTGAGAGGTCCTTCATCCCACAGATGTTTCTAGAAGCAGAACATGGACCCCCGGGGCCAACTTCATGGGCGCAGTGTGTGTGTGTGTGTGTGTGTGTGTGTGTGTGTGTGTGTCTGCTCCACTCTACGTGTGGCTTAATGCTCTGTCACTATCCTGAAATTCTTAATTTTGGAACAAGAGTTTGCACTAAGTCTGTAGCAGAGAATCGGAGGCTGCTTTGGTTGACAGCACTGTTAGTCGCCTTCTCATTGTTGACAAAAATACCTGATGTAAACAAAGCTATATTCTGGCTCCTGGTTTCAGTCTGGCTGGCTACCTCCATTGCTTTTGGCCTGAAGGAAGGCAGAAAGAACATCATGGAAGGATACATGTGGCAGGGAGAGCTGCTCAGCAAAAAGGGGAAGAAAGCGGGGACAAGATAGTCCCCGAGGCTCCACCCCCTACAGTTTCTGCTGACTCCATGAGTCTATTCAGATCAAGAATTCAAATGTGAATCCCTCAGGAGGTCAGAGCCCTCTTGACCTGTCACTCCCAAAGCCCTGCCTCTTCACAGTAGTACTGCAGTAGGAACCAAGCCTTTGGGCGCCGCTGCAGGACCTGATCCCGACAAGCCCTCTTCACGTGGGCCTGCAAGGGCCAGTAGGTAACCGCTGGGGAAAGCTCGGCCTCTCTGCTCCTTCACATCTGTCTCTCTTGCTTTAAACTTCAGGCTGCTCAGTTGTATGTAGACAGAAGTACCTATCCTGGCCCCCTTCAAAACAGGACATCAAAGTAAAGAACAATAGATATTTCCGAGATCTTCCGGGGACATTTAGCTGCAAGCTTCTCCAGCCTATTCTGTGCCCCTGCAAATGGCACCAGTCCTCGCCCTGCACCTTCAGAAACAGGCACATGACTGCATGAGACTGTCCCCGTTGGCTCTGTACCGGCGGTGCTCAGGACAACAGGATGGAATGATGCTCTTGAGACTTTAGTCCTGGTCTTAGGGGTAAAGGGAAGAGGAGCAAAAGCGAAACTCAAGTGAAACTCGGCTCTTTTAGTACAGGGTTAAGACTGGGCCATTAAGAGCAGCACCGAGTTAAGAATTACCCAGCAGTTTTCTAGGTGCCGCGAGGTTGCTGTCCTTGGCTTCCCGCTTAGGGTGGTCTTCCACTCTTAAGCAAAATAGAAGAAAACGGCTCAGATAGCAAAAGGGCAGTGAGGTCATTGTCTTCAGTTCCCTTAAAGGCAGTCTTCTACCAAAGCAAGAATACGTCCTTAGGCCAATACTTTTTAGACTTAGAAAAATTTCCCACATCCCCCTAAGCATGACAGTCATCTCATAGAAATGGAATCACCTGCTTCCAGGATCAGATAAGCATCCTAAAAAATCAGATTGCCCATCAAGTGATAAGGACTTCTCCAGAGCCACCTCACAGAACCAGAACCCCGATAATCAGACCACACTTTGACGAAGACAGCTAAAGTATGTGAGCCTCTCACCCCTGCCCCAATTTTTCCTGTATTTTTTTGAAGATTTAAAGAAGTTTATTAGAAAGATAGAAATACAGAAAATAGAAATATAGCTCCATACCAGACTGGCATGGAGGAGTGACTTGAAATGAATACACCCTTTTTCCTCTATTTAAACCCTGATGCTCACATGTTAGTACCATGAAGACACGACTGACACCCCCCTTGATCTCACTGTTTTTCCCAAGATGGCCATATTGACTTCAAGTTCCTTTGCTTTTTTTACACTTTAGTGCCTCATAGTGAGATCCAACATGATACAAGAACACACGCATGCACAACTTGGGCATCTCATTTTACTCCCTCTTCATGTTAGTGAGATGGGTAAGATAGCATTGTGTATGGGCATAGCATTATTGAAACTGTTTCCCTAATTTCTCCTCCCTGCCTCCTTCCCCCAATTCCCTCCTATTTTGTTGGTTTTTAATTTCTTCCATTTGGTTTTTGGGGCAAGTGGCTAGACTTGATTTTGTTGGGACTCCCACAGGCAAAAAGTCCCCAGCTTTAGTGAAGGACTCTGTAACCAGTCCTCTGGTAAATGACATACGCCAGCCCTTCCCAGGCATTACCATGCATGGCTGTAGGACTGTGGAGGATCTCACAGAAGAAAACTGAGCGCACCTGATCTCGAGTTTTAAGCTTGAAGTGGTTTCATATGGCTTTTAAAGCTGTTATACAGCTGGGCGTGGTGGCTCACACTTGTAATCCCTGCACTTGGGAGGCTGAGACAGGAGGATCGCGCAGTATCGAAGCCAGCCTCAGCTACTTAGGCTCTCAGCTACTTAATGAGACCCTGTTTGCAAATAAAGTATAAAATAGGTCTGGGAGGATAGCCCGGAGGTAGAACAGCCCCTGAGTTCCATCCCCAGTATCACGAAAAAATAAAAATAAAAAGCTTTTAGAGATTGGTGCTTTTGTGTGTATGGGTCTGGGGATGGAACCCAGGGGCATTTGACTGCCCTATTTTGTATTTATTTTGAAACAGGGCCTCACTAAGTAGCTGAGGCTGTCCGTGAACCACAATCCTCTAGTTTTAGCCTCCCGAATGCTGGGATTACAAGCATGTGCCACCACGCCCAGCTGAGATTTTTTTTAATCCAGAAAACTTGGTAAAGTTGATCTTGCAATTTCCTGTGCTAAGTTCTCACTCCTGTCTTACATACTGTTCAATGATAGTGTCTCACAAAAGCGTCTAAATACTTGGCCCTATAGCTAACTTTAATTTTTTTTTTAGACCAAAGAAGCTTCTAGGACTTCTCAGCTTTCAGGACTCTTCAATTTTTAGACTTTCAAAACATCTATTTTGAAGGCAGTAAATGTCGGATTCTAGAGCCCTCTTTCAACATTTCCATTTAACAAGTCTATTTAGTGTTTGCAATCTGCTAGGCATTGTTCTAAGAGAATTCTGACATGGCACTAAATTTAATCACAAGGATTGGAGGATTGGGAGGTAGGGAGAGAATAAGGGAAGTCAATCAGTGAACAAGCCATGTGCTAAAAACAAAAGTTTATATTCCTGAATGTACTCCGAAATTTAAATCCCATCATGGGCCTGGTGCAGTTATCCACACCTATAATCCCAGTACTATGGAGGCTGAAGAGAGGAGGATCACAGATTTGAGGCCAGCCTCAGCAAGACCCTTTCAAAATTAAAAGGGCTAGGAGGTTGGGAGGGCATAGCTCAGAGGTAGGAATGCCCCTGCGTTCAGTTCCCAGTACCAAAAGGA
The DNA here is from genome assembly GCF_963383645.1 of Muscardinus avellanarius. Classification (NCBI taxonomy): domain Eukaryota; kingdom Metazoa; phylum Chordata; class Mammalia; order Rodentia; family Gliridae; genus Muscardinus; species Muscardinus avellanarius. The sequence goes on from NC_137804.1 coordinate 6,908,076, forward strand.
AAATAAAAATTCTGTAATGGATGACCATCGGGCTTACCGTGCCCTGTCTACACTTTCCAGACTAATTCCAAACAATACCAAAGCAAGTACTTATGAGCTTCCTCCTACCCCAAAGATTTCATGGGCCTGCTCCTCTTGTCTATATTCAATGTGAGTAAATTGTACCTTCAAGTTTCATTATAAAAAACACCCTTAGCTCTAGTCCAGCTCACATTTCTCTGCACTTGCTCCCCTCGCTGCTGGCAGTCTACAGAATCTTGTCCTAAGACCTGGGTTTCTTGAGCAACCATCTGTAACAGCTTCAACCCCTTCTATTTCAGGGAACCCTTGTTCTCAAGAGCTTTGGCTTAACGCTTCTCATGAACTGAGGAAACACTTGTCATTGCACAAAATAAACATTAGGCTAGGTAACTGGGAGAAAACTTAAATCCTTGAGCTTCCCTTGATTTAGCTGAGTTTAAAAACACAAGTTTTGGAGGGCATGCAGCTTGAATAAAATACTAGTATCTTACCGGCTTTGCTCCAAAGACTGCCCCAGTGCCTGGGTTCTGACAGTTGCCTCGGTTATTTCTCGGGGGCTTGAAGACTTATCTGTCACTCTTTTCTGGGCCTGTGGGTGTCCCATGAGTGACTACAGTGGGGTGGGAAGGCATGGCGTTTCTGCCTCCTGTTGCATCTGTCTCCCTTCTGCCTTGACCTTTTGGACAGACTCTCTGCCCAACTCTGCACACATCTAGTCACTTAGGCAATGTGTTTTCTAGAACTTGGTAGTATGAGGCCGATTCACCCTAAACATGATCTCTCTCTTCCCCCTTCAAGGCTAAAGACAAGACGAGAGTTCAGAAGTTTTCCAGACTTACAGGGGCATCATAATTAAGATTATCGTCCACAGGCTCTGCAAGGTCTCATTTCAGGCCACCTGAGCAGTACCTACAAATCTCCAGTCATCAATGCTGTCTTAACCTAAGTTCCCTTCCTCCCCCTTGCCTACAGATAAAAGGAGTGTGGAGCCGGCCGTGGTGGCGCATGCTCGTAATCCTAATACTTGGGAGGCCGAGACAGGAGAATCACAGGTTCGCGGCCAGCCTCGGCTACTTAGGCCATCCACAACTTAGATCCTGCTTCAAAATGAATAAAAAAGGGCTGGGGGTCTAGCTCAGAGGTGGAATGCCCCTGGGTTCCATTCCCAGACCCACAAAAAAGTGGAACTTAATGCTATCTTAAGATGCTCACTTCTGAAAGAGTCCAACATACTCTACTGACATTCCAAGCAAACCTCACTTCATTCCCCAGCGCCTTGTTCTTGATTCAGCCACTTTCAGTGGCCAGTATATGAGCTTGGGTTTGATAACCCCTCTGGTCAGAAAGGCCTATGTGAATACTGAATAAATTCTGCTATTCTTAAACTGTTTTCCCTTTGACTTAGGGGAAATAAGGAATTGCTACAGGTAGGTACAAAATGGCCCCTGAAGAGTTCATAAATTGGTGTTTAGATTTAATGAGTCATGAGGGTTATAATCCTAGCGGTGGGTAAACCTGTTTATCTGAGTGGTGACTTGGGCTGGTAGTGTAGATGGAGAAGGTGGGTCCCTGGGGCTACAGCCTTGGGAGAGTATATGGTCCCTCCCGCCTCCTTCTTGGCTTTCTCTCCCTCAATTCCACCACCACTCTGAAATCCAAGGTCCTAACCTCACATGGACAGAACCTGCAACCACAAGCAAGTCTTCCTGTAAACCACATGGTCTTCAACCGTGAAAGTGCAGACGAATACAGGAATATTCCTGGATCATGTGCATACTTCCCACCAAAATTTCACAGATTCTTTCAAAGACTCCGCCTGAGCTGCTCATCCAATTGACCACAGCACTTACTCTACGGACCGTAATCTATAGTCCTTCAAGGATAACACGTGTTGCTTTCTGTGTGAAGGAATCTCAAACTCGAATACAGATTAACCGAAGACATGAGGAAGGTACACAAGCAAACAGCTGAAAACTTACAGCCAGGCATCGTGGCACACACCTGTAATCCCTGGACTTGAGAGGGCGAGACAGGATTGAAGGTTTGAGGCTGGCCTCAGCAACATAGCAAGGCCCTGTTTCAAAAAAGTAAAAGGGAGCCGGGTGTGCTGGCACACTTAATTCCAGCATTCAGGAGGCTGAAACAGGAAGATTGCAGTTCACTGATAGCCTCAGCTACTTAGGCCCTTTGCAATTATTCAGTAAGACCCTGTTTTTTTGTTGTTTTTTTTTGTTTGTTTTGGTACTGGGGTTCCTGGAAGCCCTTCTACCTCCGGGCTACACTCCCAGACCTATTTTTACATTTTTATTTGGAAACAGGGTCTCCTAAGCCAGCGCATGCGGCTGGCTTCGAACCTGCGCGATCCTCCTGTCTCTGCCTCCCAAGCGCGGGGGTTACAAGCGTGCGCCACCATGCCCAGCATTAAGACCCTGTTTTGAAATAAAGAATAAAAAAATAGGGCTGAGAGAGTAGCTCAGAGGTTAGAATGCCCCTGGGTTCCATCCCCAGAACTGCAAAAAAAGTAAAAAGGGGTGGAGGGGGGGCCAGGCATGGTGGCGCACACTTGTAATCACCTCGCTTGGGAGGCAGAGACAGGAGGATCTCGCAGGTTCAAAGCCAGCCTCGCTGGCTTAAGAGACAGTTTCCAAATAAAAATATAAAAGTAGGTCTGGGCATGTAGCCCAGAGGTAGAAGGGCTTCCAAGAACCCCAGTACCACCAAAAGGGTGGGGGTATAGCCCAGAGAAAGAAAGGACTGTTAGCAGGTGGAAGGAACATCTGACCCCCCCCTCCAAGCAAAAGGTGTTTCTGTCTGGAATGTTCCCTAAAGGCTTGGTCCATGATGTGGCAAATGTTCAGAGGTGAGGCTTTGAGGATAACATTTGAGGGCTCTGATGCCACCGGTAGATTAGAGACCCATAATTTTACGACAACTGGGAGGTAATGTAAAAACTGTAGGTGAGGGTCTGGTTACAGGAAGTGGGTCACTGGGAGTGTGCCCTGGACGGCTATACCTTGTCCCCGAGCCGCTCCCTCTCTCCCCTCCTCCCAAGCCACTGAGTTGTGGCTGACATTAACTACATCTCTGCTTTGATGGTACGCGCCTGCGGTGAGGCAGAACAGTGCCTCCAGCCTGCCACAGGCTATAATTTTTCTTCCTTGAAACTGTTTGCCCCAGGCATCTTGTCAGTGACACAAAGCTAATGGAGAAGCGACAGGGAAGCCTTCCGAAGGGCCAACCCTTGCACTGATCACTGAAGGGGGAGCATATGTAGGCTCCCAGGCACACACACAGGTTTTCAGGATTGGTTTGTAGAAAGGCCACTGCAAGATGGATCCCATGAAATTCAGAACTCCAGTAGCACAGTGGCCTAAGTCCCGTCTATGTGTATAGCTTAAAAAATACCATGGCTCTCTAGATATAAAAATGTGTTAGATTCTATTTCTCGTTAAGCAGATTTGGTCCAAAGAATAACTTATATACATCAGCAATATTTAAATGAATGTGGAAATGGAGGCTTCTTCCACAGTGGGAATGGGAAGTCAATTAAACTTCTATTGGACAGAATTTGCATTTCTATAGACCGTCATTGTGAATTGCTATCGCTTATTTACCACCCACAGTTTTTCAAATAGCTCCCATAGAATCAGAAATGGATAATTGGAAGCCTGACTTCTCTGGATATTCCCTATTGAAGTGCAAACCCCACACACACACACACACAGTGTCAGTAAGACAAAACTGTAAAATATCCAGGGGTCACATCAAACAGGATCAGAAACGACACACTAAGGAATCTGAACTTCTGTTACGTTTAGGTTTTGAGCAAAGGGTGTTGAAGTGTCCTAAGCTTGGAGAATGTCAGGGTTCCTTTTTATTTGGAGGCATGACTTTTGGAGCAGCGGTAGCTTGATTGAACCGGTACAAGGATGGAGACAAAAACTTGGGAAGGTTGATGGTTACATCAGTGAAAGTCTGAAGAACAGTCAGGGCCACGGCAAAGGGGAGAGACAGAGGCCCCTAACCACAAAAGTTAGAAGGGTGGAAGTGTCTCAAAACGTCCTAAGTTTCCTGCTTAAACAATCCGAGTGCACACAGTGGTGTATCCATCAACACCCGAAGAGAGCAACATTGCAAAGACGGCTAAACTTCGCTCATCTAACTCTGCGGTACCCTTGGGGTACATGCTCGTAATCCCCGTACGAGCTTGAAACAGGACCCAGACACTATTCGGAAGTAAATAAAAAGGGCCGGGGGTGTAGCTCGGTACAATGCCCATGGGTGTCCAACCCTAGAGGCATAAAGAAGCCGGCCCTGGCTCTGCGCCCGACGAGGTCCAGGGGCAGCAGCCAGCACAGTGTGGGCGGCCGGAAGCCCGAGGAGTCGCTGCAGAGCCGATGCTCTACGACCCTCTTCCGCTTCCGGCGGGCGGCCCACTTCCGCTTCCGGCGGGCGGCGGCCTGTGGAGCGGGCCGGATGCGGCGGCCGCCAGGGTCCACGACGGCGCCGGGGCGCGAAGGCGACGCCCGAGGCCCGAGGAAGCGAGGCCGGAGGCCGGGCGCGGGCGAGGCGGGAGGCCGCGGGCCCCAGGAGCGCAGGCGGAGGCTGGCGGCGCCGGCCCGGGCCGGGAGGGCGGCGGGGGAGGCGCCCCGGGCGGGGAGGGCGCGGCGGCGGGCCGAGGGGCCGCACCGGCGGGACGTGGACGCCGCGAGGCCGGCGGGAAGGCACAGTAAGAGCGGGCGAGGGCGCCGCGCAGGCCGGCCGTGCACCCCTAGCCCTGCGCCGGCATCCTCCTGGTCTCCGTGCGCTGGGGGTGGATGAGGCAGGATGGTGGCAAGGATTTTCTTCCCCCGCTTTTTTGCAAACCCAGGGCTGGTCTGGCTTCGAGCTACACCCCAAGCCGCCTCCCCTTTATCGTTTTAGTATCTTATTTTTTCTATCTTATTACTGAGCTACACCCCAGCCCTATTTCTTTAATCTTTATTCTGAAACGGGGTCTCAAAGGGCCTTAGTAGCTGAGGCTGTCCAAGAACTGCGATCCTGTCTCAGCCTCCCAAATGCAGGGATTACAAGTGTGCCACCACGCCTGGCTTTATTTTTTAAACAGGGGCTCGCTAAATTGCTGAAACTAGCCTCGAACCAACGATCCTCTCTTTCGTCTCCAAAGTGTGGGGATTACAGGCGTACTGCACATCATGCTGGCTGCAAAAGATTTTTTGTTTTGCGGGTGTGGGGATGGAATCCAGGGGCATTTGACCTCCGAGCTACACCCCCTGCCCTATATTTTATTCTTTATTTTGAGACAGGGTCTCACTAAGTTAATGCGTGCCTCACTAAGTAGCTGAGGCTGTCCACGAACCGTGATCCTCCTGTCTCAGCCTCCCAAATGCTGGGATTACAAGCGTGCGCCACCACGCCTGGCCAAAAGGGTTTTCTTAAGAGGCTTTTGCCCACTTAAGAGCACTCAATTAGAGTTGCTATAGAAAGGATTTCTACTAATGGTCAATTTTGACAACTGTGAAATAAGGACTTTTTCAGCTGTGTGAGGATTTATATAGGGTTGTTTTTCTTTCAACAGAAATTAGGTCTTTAAAACCGTGTATTTCCATAGTTGAAATAAAATGAATGGCCTTTTGATTTTAAGTGATACTTAATATAAAATTCTCTTTGGTATATTTTGTTTTGATCAGCCAAGGAAAAAAGAAAAGTCAGTGAAGCATCAAGTGATGATCCACAGCCAGGGACTGACCTGGTAAGAAAGGAATAATTTTACCAGTTCAGAATCTTTCCAGACAGTGGAATGCAATGAATTTCAAAGTATGGCCTTTTTGGCAGTTTTTGGCTAAAGAAAGTTTGGTAGAAGGTATTAAAAGAAAATTCAAATAAAAACTTTAAAATCTAAGTAGTCCATCCTTCAAGTAACAAAATGAGGTTACACAGAATACTAAGGTTGAATTCCAAGATGAACTGTAAAAGAATGCTCCAAAATACTGTAACATCTTGTCACCTGGTATAGAAAATCACTTTTAAATCACATGATTGCAATTATTTCCCCCATTCCAAGGCTTGCAATAATGGAAACAACATTGCACATAAACCTGATGGTGGATGTATCTGTGTAGCAGAAAATTCCTCCCAGGTAAAGAAAGAAAACAAGAGTCTTGAAGAAAAGAGGAACACAAGTGGGATTCTGCTGTTACAAACTGAAGAAAATGTAATGGGAGTTAATAATTTACTGCCTGAAGAAAGTGATTTATACCAAAGTAAAAACAATGGCTTACTTTGCTGTCTTCAAAGTGAAAAAAACAAGCACTTAGAGGAAAACAGTGTTGGAAAAACCAGAAAAAAGATGAAGTTGTCTGAAAAAGAAACTGTTACTGAGATGAATTTCTCTAACAAGTCTGAGTTGGTGTTGCGAGAAAACCATATGGGTACAGAGGGGAAAGAAGTAAAGATACTAGAGGCCAAAAAAAGCCTTTTCAGTGTTTTGAGGGAAGTAAACCATAATATGCTTTCTCCAATCGATCATTTAAGTCTCCCAGAAATAGTAGAAAGAAAAACAAGTCCTGGACATCATGTGAATGCTATACTTCAGAAACTTCATGAACCACTTTTGAAAGAAGAAACAAATGCTTTAGAGTTTTTAAAATGTACAAGTGTGGAGCCAGAGGAGTATTTCAAATCCACAGCATGTCCTATTGTGAAGTCACCCAGTGACAGCTATCATACCGAAAAGATTTCTTCATGGGAAGACCCGAAAAATGATGCTGAAGAATCAAAGGTAAGCTGTCGGAGGACAGCACCAATGACTGGCAAAAGAATCTGGCCCTGTTACTCCTGTGCTAGAATATCTGCCCACTGTTGGAAAAAGGCTTCCATGCCAGACTCAAATGACTCAGTTCCTGGGTCTCAGGAAAATTACAGGCAAGATGATTTTCTTAAACCCCAAACAAATCAGACTCACTTAACTGACTCCAAGTTATCACAACATTCCCTAACAGAAAAGAATACTGAATCCTCAATTAAAGGAATACTGCATTCTAATTTAAGTTGTTTGTCTTCAGCTTCTGTAGTAGAGCCTACTTTGGTTATAAAGGAACCTGTAGTTGACAAGATAAAATTAGAGGAACAGAGAAAAAATGTGTTAGAGGTAGTTTCTAATACTCCTGAAGGTACTCGGTTAACTAATGTGATTTCAAGCTTAATAGGAAGTAAAAAGAGAGAGAGAGGGAATTTAACAAAAAACTTGACAGTGACTTCCCACGATGGCCAGGAAGCAAATAGCTCTGCAAGTAAACCTGTCCTCCGAAGGGCCTGCACTGGTAAGCAAACACTTGTTCCAGACTTGGTTAAAATACTGAACACAGGACGATTGACTAATTTTAAAATTCCTTTGCTTAAGAATAAGACAGAAAAAATAAGTGCCAAGCCAGAGAGATCAACTTACAGTCCACTAGAACTTCTTGACAATTTATCTGGAGCAGAGGTAAAACAGAATAGAAACAAAGAAAATGTCTCCACAGCTACTTCAGGACCTCATCCGTTAACCATACAGAACAGTTTGACCCCAAGGCAAGCTAGCTCGAACTCATTCTACAATAAGAATTTCTGTGGTATTCCTCCAGGCTTTACAAAGCAAAGTGATAATAAATTATCTAATCACATCTCTGAGCCAGGCAATATTACCTCTAATAAGGAATCTGTTTCTCTCACAATTGAAACGAGTACTTTTTCTTATCCTGGATTTATGCAGAAAAGTTCCTTCTGTACGGAACAAAAAACATTTGAGCCAAATAACTCTGAAGTTAGTGGTAGAAAAATTACTAAGAGCATTTCAGAAATCAAAGTGGGGTTTCCAGATATTCTCAAAGCATATGAAGATGATGTCCTTTTAATTGACGTAATTCAAGATGACCCAGAACTCTTTGGAGTCTCCAGCGAAGGGGACTTCTCCTTTGCTTCAGAATTCCCCAAGATCAGCCAGGAGCTTACTGTTTCTGAAGAGAACCAGTCTGCAGACTCCCAGTACATGGAACCTGCAAGAAAAACAAGTGATTTGAGGTATGCACGTTCAGGTGTGCCTTTTGGTTTAGATTGTTGGTTTCAGACGCACTGCCTGCTCTTAGGTGTCACTACTCTAGTCAGTGATCATTGAAGCTGTTTTTTGGCCCAGTCACTTACGTGTGATAGCCAGGCATGGTAGTACACACCTGTAATTCCAGTACTTGAGAGTCTGAAACCAAGAGGATTGCAGGTTTGAGGTCAGCCTCGGCAAATTAAGACTGTTTTCAACTAAAAAATAGGACTGAGAGTATAGCTCAGAACACCTGTGGGTTCATTCCCAAGTAGCACGGCATATTACATCTGGTACCCAGAGATGTCAAATGCCAAAATGAAAGATATTTTGGAAAATAGAGCAGAGTAGTTCTCAAAATCTAAAGTGATGGCTTACAAACTGGCTTAAGTTTTGAAGAGTCAAACATCAGTAAAGTTTTTATGCTTTTATGAATATGCGGATAAGTTTTTATTTTTGCCTTTTTAAGATTAGTGTTATATTTCCACTTTTCTGTGGCTTCCTTGTTAGATAAACTCATTTTTTTCAGAGAAAAGAGAAGCCTTAGAGTTTTGTATATAGCTAGGGCATGAAAGTATAATCAAAGGTGTAATTGATTTTTAGAATATGATTTTATAGTTTTAAGATTTCTATACTTATATGTACAGACTCAAAATGGGAAAATTTTTTAGTGGAAAAGCTTTTCCACTAAGATTTAATGATTTTCTGTGGTATTTATAAACTTTTGGTTATCTTCAGGAAATCATACTTGGGAGTATTGGGGATTGAACACAGAAGACTTCTGAGCAACATCCCTTGCCATACCTTGTTTTTATTTTGAAACAGGGTATTGCTAAGTTACTGTATGTACTAGACTTGAACCTGCACTCCTTCTGTCTCAATCATACTGTTTCTAGAACTTGTGGATATATGGGGCTGAGGATGTGGCAGTGGTAGAGTGCTTGCCCAGCACACATGAGGCCTGGGTTTAATCTCTGGCACCACTAAAAACCACCACTTGTAACCTATCACCAAATGGGGAGCCGAGAACTTTCTTTTACCTGTGTAATTAAATAGTATGAGCATTTGTTTTAAAAATGGAATGGGAAAAGTGAGAAGTTGTCTGGTATCCAAGGTTACACTGCCAGTAACAGGATCTGGATTGAAGCCCAGGCCTAGCTTACTCCAGAACAGCAGCTAAGAGCCTTACGTTTATAATCTGACCTAGGGTTTCGAATCTTAGTGCTGTGGAATTGTTATGTAACCTTTTGACCTTTTCTATAAAAAGAATGTACTTCCTCAGGATTGTGAGACATTAGTCACTTTATTTAGTGGAAGAATTTTGAGGTTGAAGTTTTTTCTGGTCTTTTAATTGAATCTAAGTGATTAACTTTCTGAACACACAACTTCTAAGTGCCAGAGCTGAGCTCTGACCTCACAGCAACCTGCTCCAAAGTCTGTTCCCCCTTACACAAGGTGCTGGAAGAGAGTGGTATGTTCTTTCTATGGCTTTAATTCTAATCTACAACAGGACATTATTTTTGAGTCTCCTCTTAGTTCTTCCTCTTTAAAGCAGTGGATCATATAGTGTGAAGGAGCATTCTGAATCTTTTCATTTGGCCTTGAAAGCCGTATTTCTTTGAAATAAGCAGTCTTGTACTTAGGCGAGTGATCACTTGTGTCAGGGGACTGAGCACTTCATAGCAGAGCATCAAGCTAGAGGATGCCTGGCCCAGTGGATTGAACACTATAATTCTGTGCTTATGGCCACTGTTCTCTTGAATGATAACATTCTGATAAATTTGTGTCTATAACTGTGTAAATTAATGAATCCTAGTCAGTCAGCTAGTTAGCCTCTCAAAAGGAGGCAGTAACATCCTTAGATTCCCCCCTTGGGTAATAGTTTTCAAACCTTCTGCTCTTAATCATTCTAATGTCATCTTTGAACCTTTCTGTCAGTTACCCATGATGTGTTCTACATTGCAACCCAGTATATACTTAATGCATAAAACAATAGCTTCACAGAAACAACTTCCCTCACTACAGGTGATGTTAATTTTTTTTTTTTTAGTGGTGGCTGGGAATTACCCAATTTGATGCTGTGGCATAGAGAATAAGCTTGATGCAATCTCTGCAGTGTCCTTTATGCCTCTTGTCCTTCTTCCTAGCTCGTTTAGATCTTTTCTGCATTTGTCTTCAAGTCTGCCTCTGCTTTCCTGTTGTCCAGCCATTTATTTTACTCCCCACTCCATCAGTGCAAAATGTAAAATACTTCCATGGGTTGCAATTTTGCTCATCTTAGTTTTTTTAAATTTAGGTAAATTTAACTTGTATCAACTTCAGAATAAAACTACAGTGCTACGTGCAGTTCTGTCTTCTGTATAACTTAGCTATTCATAGTAAAAAGCTCACACCTGTATGTTATACCAGCAATACTATACTGTATTTTTGTACTGGGATTGAACCCAGGTACACTAACTTTGAGCTGCACCGCAGCCCTTTTATTCATCTATTTGTTTACTCATTAATTTAGAAACAGTTTACTAAGTTGCTGAGGCTGGCCTTGAATGTAATCCTCTTGTCTCAGTCTCACCACCATACCAGTCTATAAATACTACCTCAATACTCTAAAGTCGAAGCAATAATCTTGCTATCCCTGTTTGAATGGAACTGTCAGGACAGGGAGAAGGGCAGAAGCATCCCTGAAGTTTCCACTGAGTCGCATGATTCTCTTCCACCATTTCTTCCTCTACACACTGACTGCTAAGTTATTCTGGAGTATAACAAGCTCCTGGCTAACCTTAACACTCTTAATAAATCCTTTGCCACAGTGATATTCTGAAATAGAACCGTTGAGAATGCCTCACAGGCCCTCACGTACCAAAGGATAGTTTAAATTGTCAGGGTTTTTTTAAGGCTCCTTTGCATCTTTCGGATCCCCTCTTGACAAATGTGACATTGGAGAGAATTGGGGCAAAAGGCTGAGAAGGAAAGCTAAGCACAAGCAGCTCGATATTTCCACAGTGTGCCATGTACTTTCATTCTTCTGGTTTTTCAAAGTCTTCCAGTTATCCATCAACGAGTATCTGAGGTAATACTCCATATCTTCCAGTAGTTGTCATGGCATATAGCTTGATATATTATGTCTGCTTGTACACGAGCCTCACCTTATATTAGGAATTCCTAGAAAGGAGGGAAATAACTTCATTTGGGTCCCACCCCCACCCATATCTGGTACTGAATGCCAGGAGTATGGCAGATGTTAAGTGTATAACAAACAGCTAGACACATAGGGGCCTTGCCCTCAGCTTTTAATCAAGGGAGACAAATTTGTGTGTGTGTGTGTTGCTGTGGATGGAACCCAGAGGCTTTCTACCTCCAGGCTATACACCCAGACCTATTTTCTATTTTTTGGAAACGGTCTTACTGAGTTGCTGAGAGCCTCACTAAGTAGCTGAGGCTGGCTTCAAACCCACGCAATCCTCCTGTCTCAGCCTCCCAAGCACTGGGATTACAAGGGTGTGCCACCACGCCCGGTTAGTGTTAGGAAGACAAAAGTCTTGCTGGTGACAGTGAGATTAAAGATGAGCAATAAAAGGTGAGCAGGAATTAGCTGATAGGTAAAAGGGAGAAACAGAAATAACGCCCCATGTTAAGTGTGCAGATATCAAACAAAACTACAGAATATGCAGGAGCACAGTCATGAAGGGCTTTAACCTTAAAATGACCAGAGTCTCCTAAATCTCAGCTTTTAGGAGACTAATGGGACTATCAGTGTGTCAGGACAATAGGCATAAACAAACCATCCTAGGCAAACCAGAATTTATGGTAAGTTTGAACTTCATCCTAAGCATAGAAATTTGCTGAAGGACCTTAACCATGCCTGTCTGGTGCAAAAGGGCAGGATTGGGCAGATAAGATTCAGATGTTTTGAATCAGAGGCCTTGGAAACACTCCAGTAGACAGCTGAGTAGTCTAGAGAAGCCCAGCTGAGGAAGGAGATTTGCATATGCTTGTTAGTATTGTTTCCCCACCTTTTAAACTAGGTGCTTCTAATTCTTGGGTTTTTGTTGAATTCTTAACACACAGAAGATATGTTTTGTTTGGAAGTAATCCTGAACTGTGAGTAGTACAGAGCTGTAGAATGCTTATTAAAACCCATTTATAGCTGGCTTTGGTGGCATAAACTTATAGTCCCAGTTCTTGGGAGGCTGAGACAGGATTGCAGGCTCACGGCCAGCCTTAGCAACTTACTGTTTCAAAACAAAAAATAGGCCGGGCGTGGTGGTGCACGCTTGTAATCCCTGCGCTTGGGAGGCGGTGACAGGAGGATGGCGCTGGTTTGAAGCCAACCGTGCTGGCTTGAGACCCTGTTTCCAAATTTTAAAAAGTATAAAATGGTTCTGGGAGTGTAGCCCAGAGGTAGAAGGGCTTCCAGGAACCCTAGTACCCCTAAAAAAGGCTGGGGTAATAGAAGTAGATTGCCCCAGGTTCAGTCCCTAGTGCTATACATACAAAAAAAATATAAAACCCATTAAATGAACAAATGATTGGATTATGGATGCTTATTCTGTATACTTCCAAGTTTTTAAAAACAAAAGTGACCGTTTGTGAGTGGTTTCTATATCTATAGTTTCGAGACTTAAAATTATCTGTCCCTATAATAACCTTGTAGATAGTCATTCTTCATAGAAAAGTTCAAGTCTGAACTTTGTCACGTGTCAGTACTTGCCACGGTTTTACACAGCAAGTGGCAGAACAGTATTTGAACCCAGCTTGATCTGTTACTACAGCCTTGACTTTTAGATGAGTTGTCCTTAGCAACAAAAACTCACTGCTCTCGACCTATCTACCTTTTATTTTGGCAATGTGATACACATACATATTCTTGAGAGAATTTAAGCACCTTTGCACTGCTGTTATACCTTAAGTTCTTGTTTATTTCTTGGTGGTACTGGGGGTGGAATTCAGGGGCTTTTCTACCTCAAGGTTGTACTCCCAGACCTATTTTTATACTTTATACTTTATTTGGAAATAGGGTTTCACTAAGTTGCTTGAGCCTCACTAAGTAGCTGAGGCTGGCTTCGAACCTGTGCTGGGATTACAAGCATGCACCACCACCACGCCCGGCTTGTTCTTGTTTTAAAAATGCTTGGCGTGTCTTGCCAGGTTGTTTCTGAGTAACAGTCTGGACTGGCAGTACTCCCCAGTCATTGAGGCACGTGTGACTGAAAAGTCAAGTGTAGGATCTTCGGGTGTGCAAGATTGAGTCCCAGGGCATTACTGTCCTAGAGGACTTGATGTTCACCAGCTGCTAAAGCTAGTGTTGATATTGCTTTTAAAGAAATGGGTGTCAGGCTTGGAATTGTTAAAATGTTTAAGGTCTGTTTGTTTATAATAGAGAGCTTCCTGTACTGGAACCTGGATTGCTGAAGTCAGAGATCTCTTCCTCAGCACCAGGTGAGATTTGATGTCCTCAGAATAAGCAAGCTTTTGAAGTATCTTTTCTCTATTCAGGCTAGTCAAGATAAACTCGTTTAGAAAGGAAGCTTTCATTTTAGAATCTACTAACCATGTCTAGTTTGTCAAGTTTTTGCAGTAATAACCAACTAATTGGCAGATCAGATTTTGAGATTTCTCATTTGATTATTTAGTGAATAATTATGCGTTATCTACAAAAGATATGTAATCTACTCAAATTCAAATACCTAAATCTTCCAAAATTATAACTTAACTGTGAAAGTTAATTTTACTTTGACCTCCAAGTTTTAAAAATAGCTTTAAATGGGTAGACATAGAAATTCTGAAATGTCACCTTCAGTTCTTATGTAGTGGAGTTATTTTGATAAGGGGGAACTTCATAATTGGCTGAAAACTCATTTGTCACATAGACCTTAAAAGCCTTTAAACTAGATCTGTCATTTTTAGAACATTTGGAGTCACTTGATTAGTTGAATATTATTTCTTTCAGCAAATGAGACCAAACCTGATTCCAAAGGTGCAAACATTCCCTTAGAAGTTACTAATGAGAACTCTGAAAATGAAAAACTTGGAAACCTCAGTGAACAAATAAAAGGTTCCGACTTGGATGAAAAGGTACTAGGAAATCATAAGCATTTTTTCATTTCTTGGCCTTAAATATTAATGGTGCAGAAATTCATCTCACCAATTCTACAGGTGGCAAGTATAGTTTTTAGTGACTAAAAGAATCATGACCTTCTGGCAGTGCGATGTTGGTGATGATTATCCTAACCACAGTATAAAAAGGTTTCCCTTGTCTGGGAAAAATAAGGTGTACTGTTTAATTACATAGAAGTCTTTAAGTGTGAAGTCTTTCTAATGTTAAATATTTTCCTACATCATTAAACAATTTGATCTTCCTTGAAATTTTTGAATATCATAGTATCTGAGGGCCATGAATGTTCAACCACGAATGTAGAAAGCTAAACCTATCTTGATGCTGGAACATATGCCACTAGTGTATGAGAATTTGGGTTTCAAGGTTTTTTTGCTCAAATTTTTGTCTGTTAATGGATAATATGGCTCCTAAGCAACTGCTTAATTGTTCTTTTCTCCTTAAACGTTCAATTCTTTTATCGTCACAGCTAATAAACTTGTTTCTACTTCACCAAAAAAATTAAAGTGCTTGGAAAAGAACATCAGAAGTTTGTTTTCTAGTACATTAAACCACCAATTGCAGCTGCTCCCAAAACCCCAGCTTATGTAAGAGGATGTTAGGCTTCTCCCCACCTCTTAGAATACTGCTGAGTCATCTCATCAGCGTATAAACATGCACTTCTCCCATCTTTAAACAAAACTAACCACTCCTTTGGTTCTTGCCCTTCCAATTGTTACCTGATCTTTCCAAAGCTCTCTCAGTATCTCCAGTTCTTTAGAGAATTTAGTAAAGACACTCCCCTTCAGACCTCCAACAGCCACCTTGTAAGTTCTTAGTGACATCCTGGTTGCTGAATTAAAATGGACACATAATACTCTCCATCTCAGCCAGCCACCAGCATTTGACTGCTTTTCCTTAAGGCCTTTCTCACTTCTAGAATAATACGCTTGCCTGGCTTACTTCCTGTCTGCCACCTTTCTTGCTACTTAAGTTTTCTTTTGCAACTTTGAGAATTTTTAATATCTATTTAATGAGCTCAGAGTATTTTGGCATATGGTGATTTGGAGGCCATACTTATTTTCTATTCAGTTAACTAACCAGTTTCTACCACTTATTGAATAATTTCCTCAAATTTCAAATGCCATCTTTAATATCTTCAAATTTTTTTACTTCATTTTATTTATTGCTCAGTGCACCAATTTTATACTACCAATTATTTGAAAAATAGGAACGCTTGCTTTAAAAGATGTATTTAAGTTTTAACTTTCATATGTTCCAAAAATCATTTAAAGTAATTTAAATGTACAAATCAATTTTGAGTTAACATCTTATTTTCATCCAGGAACATGGTATATTTTTCCATGTTTCTTCTGTCTTTGGTGCTGAGGATCAAATCCAAGGCCTCATACATGCTAAACATACATTCTACCACTTGGTTATACTTCCAGCCTGAATAACTTTTCTTATAATTAGCCATATTTTCCAAAAAACTACTTGTGAAATACTTTAGCTCTAATGAAATATTGCTTATGAATGCCACCTACAATCTTAAGATATCAAGTTGGAAAAATATATACATTTACATTAACTTTTCAGTAGTAAAATTTAAATCAATATTTCAGTATTGTGAAAAGTAGAAATATTTTCATGATTGGCCACAATTTAATGTTTAATTGACATCTTATATATTCTGATACACCTCATAATTTAGTATAATAAAAATACTTCTACTTATCTAATCATAATCTCTTCACAGTGTAGAATTTCAGACAAGACAACTAGTAAAGAAAGAGAAAATACTTACGAAGTTTGCAAAAGGTCTGTAACATGTCTATTAACTTTTAAGTCACTCTTATTTTATAACCTTGATATTTGTATCTTATATTTTAATTTATAACAAGATATGTTAAACATGTATATTTTAAAAACACACCCTGTTATATATCCTGGGGCTACTGTGTCATAAGTCATACATGGGCATGACTTAATTGGTATGTCACATGTACCCAGATATAAAGGGTATTAAAAATTACCTTATAGCTGTCAGTAATTCGGGGGGACCATTAAAATATTTTTGAGGGCTAGGCATGGTGGCACTTGTAATCCCAGCATTTGGGAGCCTGAGACCAGAGGATTGCAGTTCAGACAGCCTCAGCTACTTAGCGAGGCCCTTCACAACTCAGTAAGACCCTGTTTCAAAAATTAAAGACTAAATAAGGCTGGGAGTGTAGTTGGGAGGTACAATGTCCCTGGGTTCCATCCTCAGTACCGCAAAAAATATACATTTTTGAGGGAAGATTAGTGTGGTAAAGGAAAAGATGTGTGTGTATAACTTGTGAAGGTTAGAGGAGCTGAAGTCGTCAGCATTGCATTTTGCAGATATCTTACATGGGCAGTGATCAGTACTGAGTACTCTCTAGAACATAAAACGACCAAATTTAGAGGCAAAAGGCCCACTAGAAATGACTTGCTCTGTCCTCCAGCCTCGTTTCGCTTTGCGGCACGGCTCATCCGGGCCAGGGGTGGGTGTCTCAAGTCCTCCTGTTGAGGCAGTGGCTTCCAGAGTGCGCTCCCGGTGGGGTGGGGTGGGGGTGGGGGGCATCCTCGCTGCAGACCTGCCGCTGAGCAGGAAGCTCTGGGGCTTCTCAGGATCCGCCTGGGCCCCCAGGAGCTCGTCCTGGTGCACTCTGGTCTGAAAACTACGAAGGGAAAGAGGTACGGGTGTGACTGGGTAGACATCTGGCACCTTGATGACCACACAAAGCGACAAGTTTTTCTAATAGAAACATCTTCCTTACAAACTGAAATAGTGTTACTGCGACATGAAGGTCTATGTGAGCATGGCTCTGCTGCAGTGACCAGCTTATGAGTCGGCAGGTTACTGTGTCAATCTGGGCTTTAGCTGTGCAACGGAAAATGATTTTCCAGATAGTCCCATCTACAAAACCGCACACTGCCTGTTTTGTGATTCCTTTTGTCTTACTTGGGGGCAGAGAGTGTTGATCACACATATCATTTATATCCCAAGTTGGGGATAGAAGAAAATATCTCTGAAATTTTAAGACTCCATCAATGCTACTAAATTTCAACTAATGTAAATCCTGCTTGCTGTTTTTATGCCTCTGGCCCAGTAAACCTCTGCTGAAAAGACTTAAAGTATAAGTAAATTCACTTATATCTACTAGTTATCCTAGCCTAAGTTATTCTCCTAGATAAGTAACCCCCAGGTTAATTTTTTTTTTTTTTTTTTTTTGGTGGTGGTGGTACTGGGGTTCCTGGAAGCCCTTCTACCTCCGGGCTACACTTCCAGACCTATTTTTACATTTTTTTAAATTTGGAAACAGGGTCTCAGCCAGCGCACGCGGCTGGCTTCGAACCTGCGCGATCCTCCTGTCTCTGCCTCCCAAGCGCGGGGATTACAAGCGTGCGCCACCATGCCCGGCCCCCAGGTTAATTTTTATAAAATAGCCTGATTTTTACTGTAGATACCTATGATGTTTAATTTAGGAACTCAGAACAGTAAGAAATAACTAAAGCCAGGTATAATGGCTCACACTTGTAATCCCAGTATTAGGAAGGATGAGACAGGAGGATCCAGTTTCCCAGCCAGCCTCAGCTACCTAGTAATGCCCTTCAAAACTTAGACCCTGTTTTAAAATAATGAAAAATTGGGCTGGGATTGTAGCCCAGAGGTAAAATGCCCCTGGGTTCAATCCCCAACACCACAGAAAAAACAAATAACAAAAGCTAAGTGCAGCTGTGCTGTACACACATGCACGGTGACTGGACTGCTCACTGGTGGCGTGGGGCCACGCCTGGAGAGCTGGAGCGAGTGACCACGGTGGGCAGCACGGTCGAGCACTTGCACAGCAGTGGTTCTGCAGCAGAGCTGAGGCGGCCACTACGTGACGGTGGGAGGGTCGGCACACAGCCTGGATTCCGTGGACAAGGGGCTCAGGCATGACAGAACAGCACGCAGTCTAAAACTCCTGACTTTGTACTGGGATTTCTGATATTTGTAGACCGCAGCTGACCTCAAGTAACTGAAACCTTGGGAAGCAAAACTTGGATAAGAGAGGACTACTCACCCATCTCATCAGTAGTCGGAATAACTGGGCGCCTTGTCTGGATTTGTGGCCAGCCTAGTTCCTTCCTCCAACCTGGTGTGATTGGTGGTACAGTCCCAGCCACTTGGGAGGCTGAGGTAGGGTGATTGATTGAACCTAAGTGTTCAAGGCCAGCCTGGCCAAAATAGCAAGACCTCATCTCAAAGATTTTTAGACTGATTTTAACCATACCATCTCTTTCCTTATCCCTACGACAGTGTAGTATTACTTTTCTACTAAGTCAAAAACACCCTATTGAAAATACTGAAGTATAGTATATACAACAACATAAAGCACATATATAGCACTAGGTTGTATATCTACTACTTGATTCTTTTTTTCCATTTTATTTTTTTGTGTAGGTCTGAGGATGGAACCCAGGGGCATTCATCTCCGAGCTATACCCCCTGCTCTATTTTTTATTCTTTATTTTGAAACAGGGTCACACTAAGTTACAGAGGGCCTAACTAAGTAGCTGAGGCTGTCTGCGGACCACAATCCTCCCGAATGCTGGGATTACAAGCATGTGCCACCATGCCTGGCTTGATTCTCATTTTTAAAAATATATTTGAAGTCTGATTTTGGTTTTCCTGCTCATATAGCAGAGACTGTAGAAGTGTGGAGATAGTGGTCGGTGACCATCCGCTGGCAGTGCGGCTACCCCTGGATCGGAGTGGTCAAGATGCAGCACCAAAGCCCTGGACAAGTGGTAATGTTATTTTCTTAGTAAAATCCTGCTGGGTTTTGATAGAAACTATATAGGCGACACTTCACCAAAAACAAAGATATAGAGAAAAATCGAAACAAGTATGAAATATATTAAAATTAAGACACATAAAAAAATTAACACATGTACCTTTGTACTTCTGATGGGACAGTTTCTGAAATATCCTTGTGATAGTAGTATAGGTAAATTCAGGAAATGCCTAAAATAATTCATTGTAATTGAGTATGTTTGTAGATGTGTTAGGATTCATGAGCTGGGTTTAAAAAAAAACAATTCATAATGTTCTGTAAAGAATAAGCCCCACTCAATGAGTTTAGAAGCGCTGGGATCACTGTAGCAGATTCCCAGCCCGGGCATTCCCAGGACTGGCTGCATGTAGCCTGGCGTTGTGTGCTGGAGCAGCGCCTGGCCCACAATCATGTGTAATCAAGTTACTGCAAAACTGTGCAGCAAAATTTCATCTGTTCCACATCCTACCTGGGTGCTACTGAGGTTAAAAATAATCAGAATAACAAAAACAGGTTTATTTTACCCTTAGAATGTTCTTAAGTGCCCTATTTCCCACTCTAAAAGGTCACTATTAAGGAGTAAATTCTAGAGGATCTGGCAGCTCAGGCCCCAGAACAAAATGCCACAGGTACAGGGTCACTTGAGCCCTGGGAGCCTCCTCAGCTGTGGCTCTGGAGCTGCAAGGCCCGGCAAGACTCTGGCAGGGCTCGGCTTGGGGTGAGGCAGGCGGTCACGAGTACACGCCTTGCCTTGGTGTAGAGAAAGTGCTGAGTGCTGGTGTTCTGTCTGTTCCCATGAGGGCCCTGCCCTTAGGACCTTGTTTAACCTTCATCACTTCTGGAAGTGCCTTGTCTCCAGATTGTCACGTGGGCTTGGGGCTTCAGTACGCAGATCAGGCAGGAGACCCAATTCTGTCATAGCACCTGAGTTTGACAACATTCTTCCTAAAGGTATTGAGACTTTTAAGAAGGCTATCTGCAGCTTATAGTGAGCCTAAAAACTTAAATGGTTAAGGGTACGCAAGATCTAAATTATTCTGTATTTTATACAAATATACATGGCAGTCAGCCTGTAAACTGAACGGGAATAATGTACGGTGAACCTTTAGAGCAGATAGTAGTGGCGCTTTAATTCATTGTTGTGAAAGGAACCACGGTCACATGGTGTAACGCCATTCTGAATCGTTTCTAGATTTCCGATTTCCAGGCAGTCATCCTGTCCTCAGGCTGCAAAATCCTGAAGCATGTGAAATGTTCAAAAGGGAAAAAAACACAGGGGTAAGTTTACCCCCGCTTCCTAAAAATGATCACCTAAGTTATAGCGTGTACTTCAAACCATTCCGGTTATATTTTCCTGTTTTTAAGCAGTTCAGACGTAGAGGCCGTGAATGGGGGGCTGTGGTTAAGAGGCAGAAAATGACTCGGAAGAGTCACATATGAGGTTGAAAGCAAAAGAAGGAACATCCAAAACAAAATACAGGTGAACGCTGTGGTGATGGCTGAGAAAGCTGGCAATACAAAAATGCCTATGGGGAAAGTTTGCTCTATAAAACTCTATAGCAATAATCAGAATCTGGGGAAGTTGGTCATAATAAATGTGTCAGAAATGTACATATTTTAACACTTGTTGTGAGTAGAGAGCATGAAAGGGAAGGACAACATAAACTTTCAAAACTGAGTCCAGAGCAGGGCATGGTGGGCACGCTTGTAATCCCCGCACTTGGGAGGCTGAGGCAGGAGGATGCACGGGTTCAAAGCCAGCCTCAGCTACTGTGTGAGGCGCTCAGCAACTTAGACCCTGTTTCCAAATAAAGTATAAAATAGGTCTGGGAGTATAGCCCGGAGGTAGAAAAGCCCCTGGGTTCCACTCTTAGTACCACAAAAAGAAAAATTAAAAATTAGTCCATTGTGGTGGTGCACACCTGTTCTCCTGGTCCTTGGGAGGTCCAGACGGGAGGATTAGTTTCAAAGCCAGCTTCAGAAACTTAGCGAGACTGTTTCTAAATAAATAGGGATAGCCCAGAGGTAGAACATCCCTGGGTTCCATCCCCAGGACCACAAAAAATTAAAAAATTAAAAGCAGATGAAATATGTAGGGGCAGGCAATCTATCAGATTTCTGTACTTCTCATTTTTGTTATGAATTTAAAACTGCTCTAAAGTCTTTGATAATTGCAACCTTGAGACCAGCTTCAGCACAATGGCAAGACTTGATAACCTAATAAGACCATTTCAAAGTAAAGAGCTGGGGCTGAGAGTGTAGCTCAGAGTAGAATGCCCTGGTTCAATCCCCAGTACTGAGGTGGAGGGAGGCGAGTTGTACTGTGCACAGTGGCACTCATCTAACCCCAGAACTTGAGAGGCCGAGATCGGACAGCTCCAACTGCCGATCCCAGGCCCGTGCGCAGTAACAGGAAGACCCTACTTCAAAATATGGCTGGAGCTGTAAACTGAACAGTAGCTCCAAGGTAGAATGCCCTGGGTTCAATTCCCAGTACTGGGAGGAAAAAAAGGTAAAATAGTAATATACTTGATGGAATATTTTTACCCTAAGAAGTTGAGAGAACTCCCAGACAAAACACTAAATTTTTATTTTTAAAAATACAAGTTGAGCCGGGCATGGTGGCACACATTTGTAATCCCAGCACTCGGGAGGCTGAAACCAGAGGATAACGGTTCGCGGACAGCTTCAGCTTCTTAGGCCCTGTTTTAAATTAAAGAATTAAAAAAAAAAATAGAGCAGGGGGTGTAGCTCGGAGGTCAAATACCCCTGGGTTCCATCACTAGACCTGGAAAAATAAATACAAATTGTTTGGCTGGGCATGATGGTGCATGCCTGTAATCCCGGTACTTGGGAAGCTGAGACAGGAGGGCTGCAGGTTTGAGGCCAGCCTCAGCATAGGCCTTCAACTTGGTCAGTCTGTGTTTCAAAATAAAATGGGGCTGGGGTGTAGCTCAAAGATAGAATAATCCTGGGTTCAATCCGCAGTGTCACATGCATAAATACCCCCCGACACACGGACACCTAAAGAGCTTGGAGTTTTAACTTGGCAATTAGCAAGTAATCTATCTTGATACTCTGAGGTATGTAGTATGTTTCACAATTAACATAGGACATTTTTCTAACTTTTTAGGTATTCCAGAAGCCCCTGGGGTTGATAATACCCCATAGATACTGCAAATTTCACTTTAATACCTTGCGTGGTTGTGAGCGGTCACAGTGCAAGTTTGTTCATGTGCCTGAGCAAGGCAATGAGAAGGTAAACTTTAAGAGCCAGGCTCACTGTGTTGCAAAGGTGGCTTCAAACTCCTGGGGTCTTGCATTCCTCCTGCCTCAGTTTCCCAAGCAGCTGAGGCAACAAGGGAACACCACCACACCTGGATTGCTTACTCTGGATATTGAGTTACATCTTACTTAATTGAAGATTTTTTCTTTGCAATTATTATATAGCAGTTAATATTTCATTATGGATCATATTGACACTTCATGGATAAATTACTGTTAATGGGCATTTTGGTAGTTTCCAAATTTGGTATAATAGCAATGTTTAGGATTCATCTTTCGGTGAACATACATGAACACATTGACAGGTATACTTAAAACTGGAACTGCAGCTGGGCGTGGTGGCACACGCTTGTAATCCCGATGCTTGGGAGGCTGAGACAGGAGGATGTACCGGTTCGAAGCCAGCCTCAGCTACTTAGTGAGGCTCTCAGCAACTTAGTGAGACCCTGTTTCCAAATAAAGTATAAAATAGGTCTGGGAGTGTAGCCTGGAGGTATAAAAGCCCCTGATTTCCACTCCATGTACCACAAAAAAAAAAAATGGAACCTCTGGGCATAGTGGGCATAGTGTGTTCAGTCTTAGCAAATGCAGAACGGGTGACCAGAGTGATTGTACAGCCTGCTCTCTCCAGTGTCCGAGAGCTGTGGGCGCATCACATCCTGACCAGCGCTTAACTCCATCAGCCTTCCTGGGGAGTGAGGCTTTACATGAAGTGCGCGGCTCTCAGAATGTTTACTGGATATTTGGATATGCCTCTTGGAAGTACAAAAGAATTTTCCTATATTCTTACAAATCTATAAGAACTTTGTATTTTGCAATTTTGTTGAAAAATACATATATACAGTGTATATGTGTAATGTTACTGTCATAAATCAGCTAACAACAAGCCAGGCATGGTGGTGTACACACCTGTAGTCCCAGTACTTGAGAGCCCAAGATAAGAGGATCGAAGATCAGGAGAAGCCTCAGCAAGAGCAATGTGTAAGACTCAGCAGTCCAGCGAGACTGTTTCAAAACCAAAAATAAAGGGCTTGGGGGTATATCTGAGGTAGAACATCCCTGGGTTCAATCCCCAATACCATACACATAAAAATCAGCTAACAGTCTTTCTAGACTCTATTCTAATTTTTTATCCTTATACCAGTAAGTGGTTTTTATATAATCTACATGGGTCTTTTTAATGAATTCAGTAGTACATTTCAAACCTGAACCAGATGTTTCCTTACAATGTTGTAAACTTTAAAATTTCAAAATAAGCAAAAAAAACCCTGAAATTTTTGTAGTTTTTTATGAAAGAGGAAGGTAAGCTGGGCGTGGTGGCACACTCTTGTAATCCCAGCATTCGAAAGACTGAGACAGGAGGATTGCGGTTCATAGACAGCCTCAGCTACTTAGTGAGGCCCTTTTGCAACTCAGTGGGTCCCTGTTTCAAATGAAGAATAAAAAATAGGGCAGGGGGTATAGCTTGGAGGTCAAATGCCCCTGGGTTCCATCCCCAGACCTGCAAAAAAGTAATTTTACATTTTCTATGACTTTTAGGTTTGCATGGATGTGTTTAAGAAATACATAAGTATAAATGAGCTGTGTTTGCTACGTCGTGCAGGTATGGAAACAGTTGAATAAATACAAACTCATTAATGTGGGAGTTTCACATGGGCCTTTGCCTTAGTTTGAAATTTAACATTAAGTATGATAATTAAGAGTGGCTCAGGCCTTAGAAAAGATTAAAAATATTTTGGTTAATACAAATCTATAATTCACCTAACACTAGTTCCCTTATATAGGAATATTTTCACGACTTAGAAATCTGACTTTCAGATGAAAGGGAGTGGAAGTGGTACGCTAGCTAGCCTGGAGCGTCTGAAGGAGTCCCTGGGCGCCCGACGGTCTCCCACTTTGTTCTGCTGTGTTGGCCTCGCTGCCGGGTGCCATCTCCAGGGTAGAGCTCCTGAGCCCGTCAGGCTGTTGTGGCTCCTGTGACTTGGGCTCTGCCGCTACGCCGCGTCTGCCCAGGACCCTCTCGTTCCACTCCTTGCCTGAGCAGAGTCCACGTAGCTGTCAAGGTTGAATAGTAGCAAGCAGGGTTCCCTCCTCGGGGCAGCCCTCGCCTGACTCCACGGCCTGCCATTCCTCACTGCCACCTCAGACTAGATTGGGCCCCAGGGCAATAGCCAGGCTGTCACCTGACAGTGACCAGAGATGTCCCACGATGGCAGTGGTGTGCTCCAGTTCCATAGTCGTCTGCTTGGAATCATTCAGCTCAGTCTCTGACAAGCTTATTTTACTTTCCTGCCATGGAGAGGGCATTTTAGGGAACTTATCTGTAACGAGGATGTGGGTACGGCAGAGGTGGTAGAGCCCCAGTGTGGGCATGGGCCTCGGGAGAAGCTACCCCTGGTTAGATGTGGATGGATTTCTGGATTCCAGAGACAGTTTCGTAGCCTGAGAAGGGGAGGAGAGGGAGGGCAAGGAAGATGCACAACCCCCAAGTGCAGTTCTGTGTGGCCAACATCCACTGTGGTCACAGGAGAAAGGCATCTGAGCGGAGCTTTCAGACAAACGCGAGAGACTTAGCTTGTAGTAAAGAAACATAGAAACTGTCTAGCATAAAAATAGAAACTTGGCTCAGTGGAATAGGATGGGTAGCTCAGAATTGACCTTAAATTATATATAAAGGGCTTAGTGTCTGGAAAAACCAGAGGCTAAGCTGGGTGGTGACGCACGCTTGTAATCCCAGCATTTGGGAAGCTGAGACGGAATTGCAGTTCACGGACAGCCTCAGCTACTACTTAGGCCCTTTGCAACTCAGTGAGACCCTGTTTCAAAATAAAGAATAAAATACAGGGCTGGGGGAGAAGCTCGGAGGTAGAATGCCCCTGGGTTCCATCCCTAGTACCACAAAGAGGCTTTGAGGAAGGCAGACTTGCATAAGTGTAAGACAACTGGATAGAGAGCAACTGGGAAAAGATAGCACCGCCCACGGACGCCAGAGCTTTACTTTCTGTGCTCCACAGAGGCCCCAGGGACCACTGTAATGCCCAAGGAGAGGTAGTGGAGTGATGGGCATTCCTCCACGATTTAATCATAGGTCTTTGTTTTGTTCGTTTCCACAAAATTCTCTTTTCAAGAGCTTGACTGTTGCTGGGCGTGGTGGGCACGCTTGTAATCCCAGCATTCGGGAAGCTGAGACCAGGGGATCACGGTTCGTGGACAGCCTCAGCTACTTAGGGAGGCCCTCTGCAACTCAGTGAGACCCTGTTTCAAAATAGAGTAAAAATTAGGGCAGAGGGTATAGCTTGGAGGTAGAATGCCCCTGGGTTCTGTCCCCAAACCCACAAAATAAAGTTTGACTGTTAGAAATATAGAGAATATGCCCATCCTCACTGTCATTTGTAGTTGTGTACCACTTGAAGGTAAGTTGCATGTACTACTGGGTCTTTTATACCTAAGTACTTCAATACATGTTTGCTAAAAATAGGTATTAACTGTTTTAAAATCTAGTCAGTTGACTCGGTGTTCTTTATAGAATTTTCCTCAGTCTAGGATTCAGTCAAGGATCCACATTCATTTAGTTGCCTTGTCTCTAGCCTCTTGATCTTGGAGTACACTGTAGGGGGAAGGAGAGGAAGGGAAAACAAGGCTGGGGATGTAGCTTCGTGGTAGAGCACTTGCCTAGCATACGTGAGGCCCTGGGTTCAATTCCCAATACCACAAAACACACATCATAAGAGCATCTTAAGTGTACGATTGACTAGCATTAAGTACATTCTCAACATTGTATAACCATCACCACCCTCCATTTCCGAACAGAAACTAAGCAATAATGCCCCATTGCCTCCAGCCCCTAATAACCTCCATTCTCCTATTTCTGTGAATGTGGCCATTCTAGGTGCTTCCTAAGGGAGTCATGCCGTATTTGCCCTTTCATGACTTATATCACTTAGGGTAATGTCTTTAAGGTTCATCCATGTTACTAAATCTGCCAAAATGTCTCTCCTTAAGACCAGCTAAATATTCCAGTGTATGCAGATAGTGCGTGTTTACCTGCTCATCTGCTGGCAGACTTGCATGTCTCTGAATTTTGAGTAGTGTTGCTGTTCACCCTGATGTACACACATCTCTTCTTTGGGTAACATACCTAAGAGGAGAATCCTTGGTCCTCTTTTATGTTCTATATTTGGATTTCTCATAAAATTATTTTCAGCTGAGTGTGGCGGCACACCCTTGTAATCCCAGCAATTCGGGAGGCTGAGACAGGAGGATCACAGTTCACGGACAGCCTCAGCTACTTAGTGAGGCTCTTTGCAGCTCAGTGAGACCCTGTTTCAAAATAAAGAATTAAAATAGGGCTGGGGTGTAGCTCAGAAATAGAATGACCCTGGGTTTCATCCCCAGTATTGTGAACATTTTTTCAGAAGTCTTAATGACTAAAGACACCTGAAAAACCGATTTTTAAAGCTGGGCGTGGTGGCACACTTATAATCACAGCATTTGGGAGACTGAGACAGGAGCATCTCGGTTCCTATACAGCCTCAGCTACTTAGTGTGATGATCTTTGCAACTCAGACCCTGTTTCAAAATAAAAAATGGGGCTGTCATTTGCAGGTAGAATGCCCATGGATATCCAGTACCACAAAAATAAAAATTTAAAAATTATTTTTATCATAGACTAAAATGAATCAGTATAATAGCAATCAGAAAAATTTTTAAGCCGGGCGTGGTGACGCATATGTATAATCCCTGCACTTGGGAGGCTAAGACAGGAGGAATGCTCAGGTTCAAAGCCAGCCTTAGCTGGCTTAAGAGACCCTGTTTTCAAATAAAATATAGGTCTGGGAGTGTAGCCTGGAGGTAGAAGGCCCCTGGGTTCCAGGTTCCATCTCCAGTACCACCAAAAAAGCTTTTTCTGTGTTTTGGAGGGTGGTAACTTCTGATCTAAAGTAAAGTACTAAAGATATAAAGTATCAGAATATTTTAGAATAACAAGAGGTCAGCTATTTACAAAGGCAGGAACATTGTTTCCTCTTGTGAGAATTAAAAACAGATTTTTGAACATCCAGTAACTACTGGTTCACTAGAATTGTGCTCTACTGATCAAAGAGGAAAAGGACCCAGTACTGGTAAATCATTGGTCAAATAGTATTCTGAATTGACAACTGTTCTAGAAGCAATGAAGCAGTTCATAAGCTATGAAAATAAGTTTTTAAAAACTTAACACCAGCTAGGCGTGGTGGCGCACACTTGTAATCCCCACGTTTGGGAGGCTGAGACGGGAGGATTGCGCAGGTTCGAAGCCAGCCTCAGCTGGCTTAAGAGACCCTGTTTCCAAATAGGTCTGGGAGTGTAGCCCAGAGGTAGAGGGTCCCTGGGTTCCATCCCCAGTACCACCAAATAAAATCTTACACCAATTCTAACTGTGTGTGTGTGTGTGTGTGTGTGTGTGTGTGTGTGTATACACTAGGGTTCCTGGAAACCCTTCTACCTCCGGGCTATACTCCGAAACCTATTTTATATTTTTATTTGGAAACAGGGTCTCTTAAACCAGTGAGGCTAGCTTTGAACCTGAGTGATCCTCCTGTCTCTGCCTCCCAAGCACAGGGATTACAAGCGTGCGCCACCACGCTGGGCTCCAACTGCTTTTTAAAGATCTGCAGTTTTAACTGTAGTAAACACTCTGTATTTGCCATTTTCTCAATAGATTTTCTATGTAGGCAACAATGTAGATACTACTAATAGCAACAAGAATTTATCTGGAGGTACCCAGCAAAAACAAATGTCATATATAAAGCAGCTGTACAACAAGATTCAGTATTACACCGTAAAAATAATTTAATGGAGCCAGACATGGTGATGCATGTCTAATTCCAATACTTGGGAATCTGAGACAGGAGATCACAGGTTCAAAGCCAATCCCAGCTACTTAAGCCCTCTTCAACTTAGACCCTGTTTTGAAATAAAGAATAAAAGATAGAGCTAGGAGTGTAGCTCAGAATACCCCTGGGTTCAATACCCAGTACTGCAAAAATACATAACTTTGTCATTAGCTACTGACTGATACATAATCCATCCAATATTTCTAGTAGAAATAACACAGAAATAAAACTAAAAGTAATTGTTACTAAAGGCAGCTTTAGATAGTGCTTTGACCTGGGAAATTTTGGAATGGAGGAAAAATCAATAGTCACAATTTTAGTAAAATTAATGGGAACTAGAAATGGCTTAGATGTTACATAGGAAATAGATTAAGGAATTCCAGCACCAGGCTCCAGAGAGGAGGGGAACTCAGAATGGAGCTCAGAACCAGAGAGGAGACATGCCGGCCTCACGCCCGAGGACATGGCAGCAGCACCTTACTGCCGGTGGCAGCGGAGCTCACCAGACGGCACCAGACCAATGCACTCAACAGCCCACCAGGCTCCAGAGAGGAGCGGCAGACAGCGAGCCAAGGTGAGCCGCTGCGGATCAGCCAGGAGGAATTCGGGAGATTTCTTGGCACAGGGTGCGTCTAAAGCTCCCAGGGGCTGGGCTCAGCACACCCTGCAGAGACTCAGAGCGGAGCTCAAAAAGGAGAAATACGCCAGCCTCATGGCCATGGGCGTGGCAGCAGCGCCATATGGCCACCGGCGGCGGCAGCAGCAGCGAATTCACCGAGTCCACTACAGTTCCATCTGCGCACTCAACAACAGTGAGTCAAATTGCAGCTATACTCCCAGGGACTTGACCCAGTGGGGGAATGGCGGTGGCAGAGACATCACACCATAGGAGAACGCCCAACCTGGCACCCCCCATGGTCTAAAGCAGCCTCAATTGACTCCCTGGGTCTGAGACTGCGATACAACCCAGTAAAGGAGTAGTGGGGACTGAGATACCACAGACTCGAGAACCAGAGCACCTTAAGTGAAGTCGCAGTGACCCAAGGAAAGAACCCAGAGAAGGCACAAACTTCCGAAATCATGGGAAAGAGGAATAACAATGGAGTAATGAATGCCCACAACATCAGAACCTGATAAAACAAATTCAGAGATTTCTAGAAGATCAAATCAGGAAAATAACTGTAGAAATAATAGAGGTGTTTCGTAAAGAATTCAGAGCCAACGAGAGATAAAGGATGCAATTAATGAAGTAAAGGCCTCAATTCAAAGTACAAACAACCGATTAGACCACATGGAGAATAGAATCTCGCTCTTAGAAGATGATCATTCAAAAAATGAACGCATAGTTTCTAACTTAGAAGAAAAATCTGACAGCAGGAATCTGACATTGAAGAAATATGGGCCCATTTTAAGAGAGCTAACCTAAGAATAATTGGAATAGAGGGAAAAGAAGGTGAAACCAAAGGGATCAACAATCTCTTCAAGGAAGTAATAGCAGAAAATTTTCCAAACATAGAGCAAGAGGTCGATACATAGGTCCAGGAAACTTATACAACTCCCTTTAGACAGGATCGGAGAAGAGGATCCCCACGCCACATCATTGTCAAAATGACCAATGTGGAAGCCAAGCAGAGAACCTTAAAGGCAACAAAAACAAAGGGCCAAGTGACAGAGGCAAACCAATTAGAATCACTCCAGACTTCCCAAACCAAGTCATGAGAGCCAGAAGGGCTTGGAGTAACATATTCCAAACTCTGAAAGAAAACAACTTCCAGCCAAAAATTTCCTACCCAGCAAAGCTTTCTATCAAATTAGATGGGGAAATAAGAAGCTTCCATGACAAACAGAAACTGAAGGAATTTATGTCTTCAAAACCAGCGCTAGAGGAAATACTCAAAGAGATTAACTACAAAGAAGAAATAGTTAACACACACCAGAACCAGAGAAACAAGATTTTCCATCCAACAGACAACTAAGATTGGTTATCTGTAGAGATTGTTAGTCTTTTACCTATCTCTAAATTGTATTGTTTGCTTTTATTGTTGCTAATTTTTAGGATTTCTAGTTGGAATATTAATACACCTTCAGATATAGCATTTGGAAATATTTTATCCCATTCTATCAGTAACTTTTAACTCTGTTTACATTGTCTTTGAATATACAATATTTTTTTTTAGGGAGTTTGTTTACCCTTTTGTTGCCTGTGCCATTGAAATCAAATCCAAGAAATCACTGCCAATTTCAATGTTGTGAGGTTTTATGACCCATATTTTCTTAAAGTTTATAGTCTTAAGATTTATATTTATGTCTTATCTATTTTGAGTTAATATTTGTATATGGTGTTAGGTAAGGGTCCAATTTTATTCTTTTTCATGTAATATTTTTCAACAATATTTAAAAGATTATTTCCTCCACCAAATGTTCATGGAAACCTTGTCAAAAATAACTTGACAACATATGGAAGAATTTATCTCTAGGCTTTTATTTAACTCCAATGGTTTCTATATCTGCCTTTAGAACAGTACTACACTGTTTCAAGTATTGTAGCTTTATATGGTTTGAAATCAGAAAATATACATCTTCTAGCTTTGTTCTTTTTTGAAATCGTTTTGGGTATCTAGAGTCCATATTCCATACTAGGATAGATTTTTTTCTGAAAAATAAATGTATGATAGTTTTACCTGAAAAAAATATTCTCTGGTAAGAAAGCAAAAAGAATTATTGAAATGTTATCTTTAAGTCATCAAAAGCTTGGTATCAGACAAATGAAACTGTTATGTGAGATTATCATCGTTAATATTGGATAAATTGCTATAATACTGTCAACCACTAAGCCAAGCATGGGAAGGAGGGATGGGGAGGGAACGGGTTGGGGATCGGGTAGGGGCTAACTGGGCAATGTGTGCATGTATGTCTACAAAAGTATTTTTTTAACCCATTATGATGTATGAATACAGTGCACCAATAAATAAATAAATAAATAAATAAATAAATAAATAATGGAATTGGGTGGATAACAAGAAACCAGTATTGTCATTTTTACTAAAATGTACACAGTTGTAAACAGGAATCAAAGATGTCCTCAGTGTTCTAGATTTCTTTTTTAATGACTGTTGTCGATGCATAGAAAAGCTGTTGATCTCTAAGTTGATTTGTCTCTGGCTGCTTTGCTGAATTTGTGTCAGCTTTAGAAGTCTTCTGGTTGAGTTTGGGTCTATAGTCATGTCATCTACAAGCATACTCTTAACTTTCCTATTCCCTTTAGTTTCCTTTTAACTGCTCTGATTAAGGTTTCAAGTGTTACATTGGAGTGGTGATTATAGGCATTGTCTTGTTCCTGACTTAAAAGGAAATACTTTGTTTTTCCCCATCTAGTACATTAGCTTAGGGTCTTCTTCTATGATGAGGTGGGTTTCATCAATCTCTAATTCCTTCACCTGAATGGGAGTTATGTGATGACTTACTGACTTGTTGAACCATCCTTGCATTCCTGGAATGAAGCCAACTTGATTGTCCTTCATAATCTTGGTATGGCTTTTGGTGGAGTTAAAACAACCAGAATAAGTATGAGTCACAAGAGTCAGCACCCTTCACCAAATCACATAGTCCCTCATACACATCCAGGCCACCACTCCAGGAACTGGACCCCGAGAGCATTTTGCAGTTTGGACTTGTTTTTTGTGAGTAGAACATGAGTTACCTAGCCAGTGCCTTGAGCCTTCTTGGTTAACTTCAGATATTATTGCCATTTTGACTTGATTTTATTTTCATCAAATATTTCTGGAACTTTCAAGAAAATTTATGCCACTTTATTAAATACAGAAAATTTAGAAAAGTTGGATGTTGTAAACACAGCAAATAACTATTTCTTTCCCTTTCAGTAACCATATTTATCGAGTACTACAGAAAATTCCCTCCAGGTGTGCACTTTGATTTACAAGTGCTGAATGATCTTCTGATTTCTTTACTCAAACATTGTTTATTGAAAGAAACATTTCAGGTACTGAACCTCAGCATAATGATTAAGATGCTGGTAAGTAACTTAAATACATATTTCTTAAGTTTCTTATTTGTTGAAATTAGTAGTTAAATTTGTGTTCATTGAATACTTGCTGGAAAACATTTGTTTTTCAGCATAAACAAATTTGACAAATTTAAGGTGTGTTGAATGATATGAAAATGAGTGTAATTTCTTTTGTCCAGCCTTCTCTGAAAATATTACTAAAAATATTTGAGCATGTGGCAACTATGAAACTAAGGAATGCTGTGCCTGCTGTAATCGATCTCCTCTGCAAGGTATGACTTTTATTTTCTGATACCTAAAGTGAACAACCAAGAAAAGAGTTCCGCTTATGCCCTTGCTCTGCCTTTGGTATTCTGGATACCAAGGAATTCTGTTTTTAGAACTGTTTTCAGCTGGGCGTGGTGGCACACAGTTATAATCCCAGCATTTGAGACTGAGACAGAAGGATTGTGGTTTGCAGGCAGCCTTAGCTACTTAGGCCCTCTGCAACTCAGTGAGACCCTGTTTCAAAGTAAAGAATAAAAAATGGGGCTAGTATAGCCCAGAGGTACAATGCCCCTGGGTTCCCATCCCAACTAAAATTGCTCTTAGAGGAAAATAGCTAACAAAGACAATGGTTTTCATTTATGCATGATTCGTATGAAGATGTCTCTTAAAGTTTTTTTTTTTTTTCATTTGATGGTACTGGGGTTCCTGGAAACCCTTCTACCTCCGGGCTACACTCCCAGACCTATTTTTTTATATTTTTTAATTTGGAAACAGGGTCTCTTAAGCCAGCGAGGCTGGCTTTGAACCTGCGCGATCCTCCTGTCTCTGCCTCCCAAGTGCAGGGATGACAAGCGTGCGCCACCACGCCCGGCTAAGTTGCTTATTTCTAAGTTTCCCTGGGAGAGTCTTGGGTCAGTGGTGACGAAGCCCTGTTGAGAGAAATGGAGAGCTCATATACGCCGCTTGCACTTGTTACTAACCTAGTTTGCCAGACAGTTTAAACTTACCCTGGTTTTCGAGCATGTTGAAGGTAGATTTTTTAAGTGTTGGTAACCAGATAAGTAACATGCTTTTCTGCAGGCTTGTTTAGTTGTCTATCTAGTCAAGTCTCCCTGGTCGGTGAATACAGAGACCAGCAGGACTTGTTTTGAGTGTTGTACAGCATGAAAGTAAAATGCCAGGTGGGATGGCACACACTTGAATCCCAGTCCTTGGAAGGCTGAGACAGGAGGATTGCAGTTTTGCAGTCAGCCTCAGCTACTTAGGCCTTCTACAACTTAGATCCTGTTTCAAAATAAATAGGGCTGGGGATGTAGCTCAAAGGTGGAATGCTCCAGGGTTCAATGCCCACCACCATAAATAATCATGATGCTTACTCCATTACTTTGTAACTGGGAAACTAAGACAATAAATAAGTGTAGAAGAGAAGCCGTTTTCTCTTTATAAAATATAAGCCACATATCGTGGCAAATAACCTGAAATCCCGAGGTACTTGGGGAGTCTGAGACAGGAAGATCATAGGGTAGAGGCCAGCCTCAGTAACTTAGACCCTATTTCAAAATGGGCTAGCTTTTTTTTTATTAATTTATTTTTTAAATTGGTGCATTGTAGTCATATATTAATCACATTGGAGTACAAGACTTGAGAGGATATACAAGCACACATCATCCAATTAGCCCTCCTCCAGCCCCCATCCCATTCCCTCCCCCTCCCTCCATCCCAGCTTCTTTGGTGATTTACTTTGATACATTTGTTTATGTACCTCCTGCGTTTTAAAGAGGCTCCGTCCTCCAGTATTACATACCCTCTGATTGGTCACATTAGTTGCTTCACTATAGGGCCCTTTCTATAGCTCAACCTCTTCCTGTTGCCCTTTTCCTCCTAGTTATTGCTGATTAAGAGAAGCGTCTGATTTATATTTTCTGCGATATTTCTCTGTGCATGCTGCGTTGCAAGTACCGATCCCACTCTTGATGGTCCCAGTAGTGGCCTGGCTACTCAGTGGACTGATCCAGACCTCACTGGCTCAAGCAGCGGCCTTGCCTCATGGGAGGCCCCAGTTCTGGTCTTGCTGGCCCCTGCACCGGTCTAACCCCTAAGCTGGCTTTGGTCCCGGCCTTGGAGGCCACAGGAGTGAACTTGCCTCACGTCAGGCTCCGATGCTGGCCATTGGCCCCTGCACTGGCCTAACCCCTTGGCAGGATTCCAATCCCGGCCTCGGAGGCCCCAGCACCGGCCTAGCCTCACGGCAGGCTCCAATGCCGGCCTCGTTGGCATGGGCTAGCTTTTTAAAGGGGGGTATAGGTCAGAGGTAGAGAGCCCCTGGTTTCAATGCCAACTACCAAATACAAACAGTGCAAATAAGAGGATAACAAACAGGAAGGAAATCCAACTGTTATAATTAGAGCTTTGTTTTTGCTTTAAATTCTTAATTCATTTTTATTGTGGTTCCTAACAGTTGAAAATGTGCTTTAAGTGTTTAACTCTACCTGTCCCCATGTTTCACTCCCATCAGTTTCCTAGCTGTTCCACACACACTGGCTTCTCGTCTTTCACAGCTTCATAAGAATGACTTTCTTCCTTCTGCAGCTTGTTGAAGCTGGGATGATGCTTGACCCAGAGCACTTTAATTATATCGTTAGGCTTTTATGCCAAGTACAGGCATCCAAACAAGAAATAACTGCAGTTCTGGAAATCAAATCCAGGTGAGAAATCATAATTTAGGCTAAAACATATGTATTTTGGTGGGAACCAATAAAGGGTGCGGGCCAAGCATTGGCAACTGCTCCTGCGAAGCATCTGTCCGTCCTAAGCTGCCCTCTGGCCTCAGCTGTGAGCTGCCTTAGCCGGCGGCCTCTGCTCAGCCTCGTTTCATCTTGGCATCTGGCGTTGGGGTTTTCCTAACTCTTTAAAATAATTAACCTTTCCTAGGATTGGGAAATTTGTTTTAATGGACATTTAGACTTTTTATACTATAGTGTTTGACTCTGTATAGATTTCCTAGTAGTTGTTCCAGTGTACTTTTTGTCCCAGTGATCCCAATTCTAGAAATAAACCCTGAAAATGCCTGTCGATAAAAGTATATCAGATGATTCATTGTAGCGTTCGTTTTAATTGTATAATATTGGAGATAATCTAAATGCCCTTAGTTGAATCACCTCGAATATATCCACACAGTGGGGTACTATGCTTCATAGCTATGAAAATAGTGAAGAATTTATGAACTGATTTAGAATGATATCCAAGACCCATGTTGGTGAAAATGTTCTAAATGTAACAATTAAAGGATAACATTTGGTAGGGTGTATTTAAAAGTGTGACTACCCTCAGAAGGAGCTTCTGTGGAAGGCCAGAGGGAGGTGAGTAGTCAAAACTATGCACATGTTAGTTTTAAAAGGAGATGAATCCAAGTAGAAGTCAGAGCAGTGGAAATCACCAGGTTCAAAAAAGAGCGTTACGTAATTATAAGTCAGCCAGTACACCAAGAGACAGTTGGAAATCATGAGTCAAAGTTATAGGAATGAAAGGAGAACTAAGCAGATAGCTCTGGTCAGGGACTTCACATGTCTTTCCCCTCTCTGCAACTGATAGAAGAAACGGCACCGCTAATCAACAGGCTCTGACAGACAGCCTCCGCACTGCTGCAAGCAGCCGTGGAGCACTCGCCAAGACACCTCGTGTCCTGGATGATAAATCAAACCTCAAGAAAATGTCAGTGTACCATTCACATCCTCTAACCAAAAAGGAGTCCAGCTAGAAGAACCAGGAGAGGATAAGGGGGAGTCTCCAGTCACAAAGCAGCACACTTCCAGTCCTTGGCTTAGAAGCAGTCTCAGAACAATGAGCTGAGCCCAGCGGGGCGCACCCGTGTGATCCCAGCCCTGGAGAAGCTGAGAGGGGGTCACAGGTTCCGGGCAGCCTCCGCTGCTGAGTGAGCTCCTCTGCAACTTGGGGGTCACAGGTTCCGGGGCAGCCTCCGCTGCTTAGTGAGTTATCTAAAGGGATCAGCATGAATTTACAGTCACTTCCAGAAAAGAGTAAAGGAATAGCTACCTGTATATTTTCAGGTCAGTATTACCCAAATAACAGAGTACATAAAGAAGAAAAACTACTACAATGTCTCTCCTGAGCCTATATGCAAAAAATACTAGTATATCAAATGCAGTGATGAGTTATATACATCACAACCAAGTGGGGCTTATTCCAGTAATTCAGAGAAGTCTTAGTATTTTCTTGTTACTTGGAAAGCAGCCAGTGTAATCCAGCATACCAGTAGCAACGTAAAGCACATCTGTCAGTACAGAGGGCATTTGACAGAATTCAACATCTGCACAGGATGAGAAACTCAGCAAGTTATGAATAAATAAGCTTTATTCATAAGCTTGCTAAAGAACATGTGTAAGGAATCTGCAGCAGACATCGTACTTAGGGGAAAAGCCAGGGCTTTTCTACGATTAAGAACTAGGGCCTGGTCGTCCCTCTTCTCAGTCCTCCCAGGTTCAGTTGGCTTTTCTTCTTAACCTGTCTGGCTGCCACAGACCCTGTGGAGTGCTGAGGTAGGACTGGCGCTCAGGCTGGGAGTTGGCCTCTGTTCGGTTGTTCTGCCGTTTCGGCTTTGCTGGTGGGCTGGATGCATGGGTGTGTAAGGAACTTGCTTTCTCCTTCCCTAGGCTCCTGCAGCGCTTCCTCGGGTTCGTGTCTAGGACGCTGGGCTCGCTCACTCGGCTGCATCCGTAGCGTTACTCAGCTCTTGCACTCGGCATAGCCCCTTCTCCCTCCCCCAGCCCCATCACTCCACTGGCATCTGCTCCCCACCTGACGCCAGTCGTGTTTCCGAATTGGTGTAACTTCCACATAAAACACCTACAACTGCTTGTTTTTGAGACTGGCAATAGTTTTGTTTGTTTGGTTGGTATTTTTTGTGGGGTTTTTTCGTGTGTGGTGGTGATACTGGGGTTCCTGGAAGCCCTTCTACCTCTGGGCTACACTCCCAGACCTATTCTTATACTCTTTTTATTTTTGGAAACAGGGTCTCTTAAGCCAGCGCGGCAGGCTTCGAACCTGTGCCATCCTCCTGTCTCCGCCTCCCAAGCGCGGGGATTACAAGCGTGCGCCACCACGCCCGGCAATAGTTTTAGGGCACACTTTCTGCGTTCGTTGTTCTTGGGTACCTGAGGTGCAAACAGCACCATGAGCAGCCGTGACTCCGAAGGGGAATGAAGCCTGACTCTCCTCTCTCATTAAAGGTTCCAGATGAAGCAACTTAAAAAGAATTGGACTTGTGACTTAGACTTGGCCTTGAATGAAATAGAGGTATGACATTCATCTTAATATCTACAATCTCTGAAAAGTCAGTAACAAATACTTGAGTGATAATCCCCCTAGGAAACGTTTTTGAGATGTGGCTATTGGAGAAAATCCTTAAGGAAGATAACTGATTTTGTTTTTACAAGTTAATATTTTGAAATGCAGACCCTGCAAATTGCTAAAATTGTGGGCTATTCTAAAACTTGCTCAGCTTAAAAATTAATGCATGTTAAAGTAGAAGAAAAATCCAAAGTTTAGTCTTTAATTCTGGCTGAGCAGACTCACAAAGTATACAAGAAAGCTTCTTTCTGGCTACAGGTGACCATAGTGCATGAAATGAGGGAGGTCGGGATCACAGTTGCTCTCCAGGGATTTAGAGTATCAGAAGGAGAGAACTTTCAGGATGACTGCTTTTAAAATCCACGTTTGGCCGGGTGTGGTGGCGCACGCTTGTCATCCCTGGGCTTGGGAGGCGGAGACAGGAGGATCACGTAGATTCAAAGCCAGCCACACTGGCTTAAGAGACCCTGTTTCCAAATTTTAAAAAGTATAAAATAGGTCTGGGAGTGTAGCCCGGAGGTAGAAGGGCTTCCAGGAACCCTAGTACAACTAAAAATAAAAAATAAAAAAAAATCCACATTTGTATTTTACATCATTAAAGCAACTTTTTGATGGTACAAAATTTTTTTCCAGTATGGGGAATGGAACCCAGGGGCATTCTGAGTTACACCCCTGCCCTGATTTTTTATTTATTTTTAAACAGTGTCTCACTAAATTGCAAAGGGCCTCACTAAGTACCTAAGGCTAGTCACGAACCACAGTCCTCCTGTCTCAGCCTCCCGAATGCTGGGATTAAAAGCGAGTGCTACCATGCCCAGATCAGAAAATTCTTATGGTAGAAAAACAGTAAGTTCCCTGAAATGTGCTTTATTAGCCCCTTTGGTAAAAATTCTGTGACCAAAAAGGCATGTGGGCCTCAGCTCCGAAGGGGCAGGGAATAGTAAAACGCAGTCTCTAGACGTGATGGCGGCCACACCACGTGAGACAGCACACAGCAGGCCTCCACCCCCTCCGTAAAACCTCTCTACCGCCTGCTTTAGGTCTGGGGTAACGCCAGGTGCTTGAGGACCTAGATAATTGTGCACTGCTGTCTGGAGTCATAGACACTTGACTGTCAGAAAATTGAAGTTACAGAGAATAGATGTGACACTTGTCAAGATTAGCAGAAATTTTGTTTATCTCTAGAATACCTCCATGTCCCTGGCCTGTATTACATGTTTGTATAAATTAAATAGCTTTCATTTTTTTCTCTTGTTTTTAATAATTTTGCTAGCATTGTAAAGAAAAAGGTGACTGGACCAAATTGGGAAAGCTATACATTAACATAAAAATGGGCTGTGAAAAATTCGCAGATTTCCAGAGATTTTGTGCTTGTGTTGCTGAAACTCTCATAAAAGACTATGAAGAAGAAAGACCAGGTGTTCCTTTTTGTGAATTTGCTGAAACAGGTAAAAAGTCACTATTTTGGTCAGAGTATCATGTGTGATGAAGGTGCTGTGTTCGTAACAGGAGTGTAAGGCACTGCATGTTTTCCATGTTGAGGACAAATTAGCATTGCAGGTTTCAGATATTCCCGCCTCTCACTGAATTCTACCATCGACTTACTGTTGAGCTAGATTGTGAGAAGGCAAAAACTGGTGTCCTAGAGCTAGGCATGGTGGCTCACACTTGTGATCCAGCATTTGGGAGATGGAGACCGGAGGATCGCAGTTCGCAGACAGCCTCGGCTACTTAGCAAGGCCCTTCGCAACTCAGACCCTATTTCAAAATACGGAATCAAAAATAGGGCAGGGGGTGTAGTTCGGAGAGGTAGAATGCCTCTGGGTTCATCTACTGGGTTCCCCAGTACCAGGGGAAAAAAAAAAAACTGGTATCTTAGCCACAACACACTTGTACTAGGGATGAAACCGAGGGGCATTCTACCTCCAAGCTATACCCTTGGCCCGATTTTATTTGGAAACAGAAGTCTCTAGGTTGCTAAGAGCCTCACTAAGTTGTCAAGTCTGGCTTTGAACCTACAATCCTCTTGTCTCCGCTTCCCAAGTACTGAAATTACAAGTATACATCATCATGCCTGGCTATACTTTCTTTTCATTTAAATTGGTTAAACTATTGCTAGCAAATTATACTGGAGCACCACCTGAGTTTTTAAATTGCTGAAGTTGTTACTAACTTTGCTATAAGTCAACAAAGTTCATAGTTTTGAGACTGTGTGAGGTATTAGAGAAGGAGCTCAGGAGCATTCTACCTGAGCTACACCCCCATTCCTATTTGTTTATTTTGAAAAAGGATCTCACTAAGTTGCTGAAGGCCTGGCTAAATTGCCGGGGCTGGCTTAAAACCTGCGATCATCCTGTTCTAGTTCTCTAAGTACTGGGATTGCAGTCGTGTGCCACCTTGCCAGACCTGAAGTTTTTATGTGAGCTATTCACTATGCCCATCTTTATCAGAGACTGGTAAACAGTCTGTAAGAGGTCAGATGTCTTGTTGGTGATGCACATACCACATCTGATCTCTATCACATGTTCTTTAGGGGCAAGAGGCAAACTAGGGATCGAACCCAGGGATATTATACCTCTGAGCTGCACCCCAGCCCTGTGTGTGTGGGTGTGGGTGGTACTGGAGATGGAGCCCAGGAGCATTCTACCTCTGAGCGATATCCCCAGCCCTAGTTCTTTATTTTGAATCAGGGTCTCACTATGTTGTGGAGCGCCTCACTAAGTAGCTGAGGCTGGCTACAAACCTATGATCATCCTAAATTAGCCTTTCAAGTACTGGGATTAGAATCGTGTATCACCATGCCCAGCCCCCAGCCCTATATTTTTATTTTTTGTAGTACTGGGGATTCAAGCAAGGGGCATTTTATCTCTGAGCTACACCCTCAACCCTATTTCATTTTTATTCTGAAGCAGGGTCTCAATTGCTGAGAGCCTCCTAAATTGCTGAGGCTAGCCTCAGACCGGCTGGCCCACAGGCTGGACGCCGCTCAAAGCCAGATCTGGCTGTGGCTTAGGTGGCCAGCGCCTGGCCTTAGCAGTAGCATCAGTAACTCTACTAACCTGCCACTTCCCGCATTTGGAGTCACTTTCATTCTCTCCCATGTGTCTATCGTTCCAGTCGGCAAAGATCCACAGAACAGCGAAGTGGATAAAACCTTGCTGGGAAGAATTGGAATCAGTGCTGTGTACTTATACCACAAGCTGGCACAGTGGGCCAAGGTACTTCATTCTGTCTTTAGGCTTTCCATAGTGTCAGTCTTAAAATTGTGAACAAAGTATAGGTAATCTGCAAACTAGGAATTTGCTGATCTTACAGGTGACAGAATGGGGCCCAGACTCGTGAGTAAATTATATACTAAGCAAATATGGCAAGGGGTATGTCAAACTAGTTACTATTTAGAATCTCATTATAGAGAACACTGAGGAGGCTGTGCTAAATGTCATTTATTTGAAGCAATCTTCTATTTGTGATTTGGCCAACTCCTGAGTTATAACTTTAGAAGAGTTCAAGATATCTTAAGATGAACTTGGGATATTTACAAGTAACAAAACTTCTTAAATCACTAAGAATGCTGTGGGACAAAATACCCTATATCTTGATGTCAGATTTTTTTTTGTGTGTGTGGTACTGAGGGTGGAACCAAGAGGCTTTCTACCTCCAGGCTACACTCCCAGACCTATTTTATATTTTATTTGGAAACAGGGTGTCACTAAGTTGCTGAGAGCCTCACTAAGTAGCTGAGGCTGGCTTCGAACCCCATGTGCTGGGATTATAAGCGTGTGCCACCATGCCCAGCTTTGATGTCAGACTTTTGTGTGTGTGTGGTACTGGGGTTCCTGGAAACCCTTCTGCCTCTGGGGTACACTCCCAGACCTATTTTATATATTTTTTAAATTTGGAAACATGATCTCTTAAGCCAACGAGGCTGGCTTCAAACCCATGCATTCCTCCTGTCTCCGCCTCCCAAGCGCAGGGATTACAAGCACGCGCCACCACGCCCAGCTGATGTCAGACTGTTTGAGGCATAGTTTACCAGAGAAATGGTCTAGTGATTCAAGGCCATATTATATTTCTTTGCTTACCACCTCAGAGCAGTCTAAGTTAGACTCAAAGTCCAAGTATAAGACAAGAAAATGCAAACTGAGGAGGAGAGGTACACAGGAGGGTTAGTCATTGAGAGCGGTCACTGCTAAGCTGACTGAATACGTCTAGCTACTTTTAGAGGTCATTTCACAATTGTATGTTTAATATTTAAGTACACTGTTATTTGCATACTTACCAAATTCATGAGTTTAGAAAACTTACCCGAGTGGTAAAGGAGGGAGGGGTCCTTCAGAAGCTTCACTCGTGCCTGGGAGCGGGCATGGTGAGCCCTGTCCACACTCGGTCTAGCTGCACGGTGCTCATAGGTTTTTCTTGGGTCGTTAATGTTTGGGAACTAGACTAGTGAACAAAGTGTTTGTGTGCGTGCAGTACTAGGGATGGAACCAGGGGCATTCTAACTTCGATCTACACCCCCAGCCCTTTTTTTTTTTTTTTTTGTAACGGGGTTTCACTAAGTTGTGGGAGGGCCTCAGTAGCTGAGGCTGGCTACGAACCTATGATCCTCCTGTCTCAGCCTCCCAAATACTAGGATTACAGTCATGTGCCACCACACCTGGTTTAAAAAGACCTTTTTTGAAGACTCAAACTGTTTTTCTACAACTTTATATCTTAATTTCATTTGCTATTTCTTGAAACATTGAGAAGTTGGACATGGTAGCACACGCTTGTGGATTATCCCAGCATTTGTGGGCTGAAACGGGAGGATCGCAGTTTGCAGACAGCCTCAGCTGCTTAGTGAGGCTTTGTGCAACTTGGTGATACCCTCTTTCAAAAATAATCTTAAGGAAAAGGCTAGGGTGTAGGTTAAAGGTAAAATGCCCCTGGGTTCCATCCCCAGTACCACACACAAAAAAAAAAAAATGAAAAGGGCTGGAGATGTAGTACAGAAGCAGAGTGCTCCTAGGTTAAATCTGCAGTGCCACAAAAA
This sequence comes from Muscardinus avellanarius, assembly GCF_963383645.1. Taxonomy (NCBI): domain Eukaryota; kingdom Metazoa; phylum Chordata; class Mammalia; order Rodentia; family Gliridae; genus Muscardinus; species Muscardinus avellanarius. Next base: position 6,950,678 of record NC_137804.1, read on the forward strand.
CACCCAAAAAGCAAGCAGCACACCACGTGTACCCTGCAGACCTTAAAGTACTTGCTTTCTGGCTGTTAACAGGAAGACATTGAATGGATGTCCAGTTTTTCACATCCAAACCAAAGAAGTCTTCATGTAGAACATGTGAATTCATCTACTGAATTAGAAACAATCTTACCCTTTTCCCTGCTCATTTTATCTAAATTTGGTATCTCCATTTGCACTGTCTCCTTCCTCGATCTCAGATTGGTCAGCTGGAGAGGAGTAAAAACCTCTAGTCAGTAGTTTCCTGCATTAAGGCATGAAACCTAGGTCCAAGTGAAGTCTTCAGAGGACGCACAATGTACCCACCAGATGAAGGAACTGCTGGCAGGGGTCGGCGGTAGGGGAGGGGTGACTGATGCCAGAGAAGCCCTCCCCATCCCACCCTCCATCCCCGCAGAGCAGGCAGCCGTGTCCTGGAGCACCTGGCTCTGCAGTCTGCCTTCTGCAGGACACCATTGGCTTTGTGTCAGTACCACAAATGATACTCATTAGCGTTCTCTTTCTACTCTAGGGAAGGAAGGTCTTAGATAAACTGTATGAATTAAAAATACGTTTTACAAGTTTAAAAGGACTTATAGGTCCTGAGAAGTTAGCACCGAGATGTCAAATTGTGAATGTTGCAGCAGAAATTTTTCTAAAAAGTGGAAGTCTAGACGGTGCCATCTGGGTGTTGAGGGGTAAGTTGTGATCTACTGCAAGCATGCAGCGACTGGGGCAACTTTAAAATTGTCACTACGTCACGTTGGATCTGAACTGTGGGGTGTAAACCCTGGTGGTCGTGGGGGGAAAGGAGGTTGTGGTGTACACTGAAAGGGAATGTGAGCTGGCCATGGTGCTGAGCCTTGGCTGAACTCCACACGCTGCGCCTGGCCTGGCAGTCAGTTGCCGTACAGACGCTGGGCCGAGTGCCCAGGTGCCAACCATAGAGTGGAGGCTGCGTCCGGCCCAGGCCTGGCGCTGGCCTGCGCCCGTGAACAGCGCACATGCGAAGGTGACTGCAGGTCATGTGCTTCCCTGGGAAGACAGCCCACTGTGCAGGAATTTCAAATCAAGCCAGCTTGGTATGAGTAAAAGTATAGAACACAGTAGTATCTTTGTGTGCAGGTAAAAAAGCTCTGGACTTGGACCATAAAATGGGATAAAAATAAATCTTAGCCAGGCGTGGTGGCACACACCTGTAAACCTAGTATTTGGGAAGCTAAGACAGGAGTATCGGAGGCTTGAGGCTCAGGAACTTAGATTTCAAAATAAAATGGGAGTGGGGTATAACAGGTAAAACACACCTAGGTTCAATCCCTAGTACCAAATATACATGCACCCATGTGTTTTTTTTTATTTTGTACTGGTTATTGAGCCTATAGGCATTCTATCTCCAGGCTGGATCCCCCCAGCCCAATTTTATTTTTTATTTTGAAAAACCAGGGTCTCACCAGGTTGAGTCTCACTACTTGCTGAGGCTGTCCTCAAATCTGTGATTCTCCTGTCCGGGACTCCCAAGTACTGGGATCACAGGCATGCGCCACCACTCCCTGTCACCTAAGATTGTTATTCAAGGTCGAGAAGGGCAGAATATTTTATACATTGATATTGTGGGTGGCAGACTTTACAGTGAGAATTCTATTCTGACTTTTCACTTTGACATTTCAAACTCGTTCTGAGCACTAGTACTTTTTATCATAGCTAGTGAGCAACAAATTCCTACCATGCCTTCTCCTAAGCTAGCATAAAATAAAGCCTTTAAACCATAATTTTACAGTCACAGTTCAGTCTTTATATTCCCAGTACCTGTATTGAAAATATTACACAAGTAATGACTGAACATGCAGGTAAGGAAGGTAAGTGGAAAGAAAGGCAAGTGTAACGCTCGTAATCCCAGTGTGTGGGAGGCTGAGACAGGAGGATCGCAGGTTCAGCCAGCCTCGGCAGCTTGAGGCCCTCCACAACTTAGACCCTGTTTCAAAATAATAAAATGGGGCTGGGGTATAGCTCAGAGGTAGAATGCCCCTGGGTTCCATCCCCAGTACCACAAAAACAAAGAATAGCAATTATCAAAAGTCTGCTTGCCTTTGGACTGAGGAGCTTTTTGTTTTACTTTTTGGTTCATAATAGTGGGGTCAAATCCAGAGCCCCACAAGTGACTTTTTAGATTCTAGACGTGGACACTCTCCCAGCTGTAGAGGAAAACATGAAGTAGCGACTTCTGTGCTATGAGACTGGTATTAAGTAAACTAGTCAGTTTTTATTATTGGAAATATAATTCTCATGAGACATCTGATAAAATTTTTATAAACTAGCTGGGCGTGGTGGTGCACGCTTGTCATCCCAGCATTGGGGAGGCTGAGACAGGAGGATCGCCATTTGCAGACAGCCTCAGCTACTTAGGCCCTCTGCAGCTGAGACCCCATTTCAAAATAAAGAATAAACATAGGGCTGGGAGTGTAGCTCAGAGATAGAATGCCTCTGGGTTCCATTCTCAGTACCAAAAAAAATGTGACTATGACTTTACCTTGGTAAAGAATATTAAAGAAAAATGAGATTTTGAGAAGGCTACTGTCTCCTAACAGACCAGTACATGACTTAATAAAAACGAATTGAGCTTATTTGATCACAACAAGGTTTACTTTATAAGGAATGGTGACTTAAACTTGTCATGGTTATATTTAACAGGTGACTTGTGTAGTCTTAAGGGATACTAAGTTTGTTTAGTTTTCTGGAAATTTTGGAGTAAATCAAGTTCTCTACTTATTAATACTCATAAATATTTATAATACCGCCTAGCACATAGTTTAAAATATCTGTTAAGTAGCCAAGCATGGTGGTGCATGCTTGTAATCCCGGCGCTTGGGAGGCAGAGACAGGAGGATCGCACAGGTTCGAAGCCAGCCTCAGCAACTTAGTGAGACCCTGTTTCCAAATAAAATATAAAATAGGTCTGGGAGTATAGTCTGAAGGTAGAAAGCCTCTGGGTTCCACCCCTAGTACCACCAAAAAAAAAAAAAATCTGTCAAGTGACTCCATAGTCAAGTAGGCTCTAGATAATTAGATATTTCTAACAATTCATCTCAGTGTACTATAATCTTGCACTGAAGATTATAGCAGACATTAAGAAACCTCAGCATTATAGGTGACCCTCTCTACATGAGAGTTCCTCTTTTATTCTTTTATAACTTACATATATTAGATATTTTTCCATGCAGCACATACTTTATAGTGGAAATTGTGGTTGGTTTTGTTTGGTTGGTTTTTTTTTTTGTACTGGGGGGGGTGGAACTCAGGCTTTTCTACCTCTGGGCTATACTCCCAGACCTATTTTATGTTATTTGGAAACAGTCTCACTAAGTTGCTGAGAGCCTCACTAAGTAGCTGAGGCTGGCTTTGAACCTGTGCGATCCTCCTGTCTCAGCCTCCCAAGCACTGGGATTACAATCATGTGCCACCACGCCCGGCTGGAAATAGTTTTTCCTCCCCAACTTATTTTTAAAACAACCCCCAGTATTACCAAGAACTAGTTGAATTATGTATTTTTATTGTAAAATTGAGCTTGTCCTCACAAATATTAAAAACCTACTCATAACTAGAGCATTTTTATTATAAAAATATTAGCTTTAGAATCAATGATACATGTAGAGGTGAAGAATTAAAGGCAAGCATAACAATGCAGCTGTTTATACTGCTCAAGGTAGCAACCATCACTTAAGTTGTAAGAAACTTGAGCTATGATTTGAGTATACATATATTTTTGCCACTTTCTCTAAAAGATACTTAAACATTAGTTGTGATTAAACTAAGTATAATCTTTGTGGTATAAAATATTCCTTTTTTTCCTTTTTGGAAGAATCAGAATGGGTAATCAATACACCACTTTGGCCTTGTGATAGACTGGATGTGCTTACTCGACATAATTTGCTCTGTACAATTGCACATGAAATGTTAGCCAAGAGCCTTTACAGACAGGCATTTGAAATTCTGCAGAATCTACCAGGTTTTCAAAATTCTCAAGGTATGTTTTTGAATCTCCTTAATTATCTTTTGCCCATCTGGTATTTAACTGTTAATAAGAAACATCTCTCCACCTGTTCTGGTTGTGTTAAATTTCAGCATTTGTGTAAAGATACCATCTTCTGTAAAGAGCGTTCTCTGCAGAGGGACGTGCTTTCTCGGTGGTGTCCCAGTGTTTGTCACAGCTGCTGCTCCAGGCTGGTAGTCAGCCACTCCGCACACACATCCCAGCCAGCGAGTGCTCGAGTGCCCAGCAAGCTTTGTAGCCTAAGGCACTCTGGGGCAATAACTTTCCTATGACTTAATGAGAAGTCAGGTTACACTTCCTTGCAATGTGGATAAACTTGGAATAAACAGAGGAAATGAAGCAGATAATTTTAAAGAAAAAACACTAGTGCTGGCAAAAAAAAAAAGGCTCAGGGCACTTCATCACTGAGCTATATCCCTAACCCCTAGCCTTTTTTAATTCTTGAAATAGGGTCTAAGTTGTGGAGGGCCTTGCCAAGTAGCTGAGACCGGCTGGGAACTTGTGATGTTCCTGTCTCAGCCTACCAAGTACTGGGATTATAAGTGTGAGCCACCTTGACAGGCCTTCTTATTTTGGGGGTTTTTTTTTTGGGGGGGTGAGTTTTTTGTTTTTGGTTTTTGGTTTTTGGTTTTGGTTTTTTGGTGGTACTGGAGATGAAACCCAGGGGCCTTCTACCTCCGGGCTACACTCCCAGACCTATTTTATATTTTATTTGGAAACAGGGTCTCTTAAGCCAGCTGAGGCTGGCTTCGAACCTGCACAATCCTGCCTCTGCCTCCCAAGTGCTGGGATTACAAGCGTGCGCCACCACACCTGGCTGGCCTTATTTAATTTCAGAGAGTCTCAGTTGCTAAGGCTGGCCTCAAGCCTGTGATCCTCCTGTCTCAGCTCCCTGGTAGCTGCATTAATTGTGTGTGCCACCACACTCAGTTAATCCTCTTGAAGGCTGAAGCTGAACTTACAGATGGGTGGGAACAGGGAGTCTGGGAGCACAAGTTAAGAATGAGCTGCGTGATGAGTTCTGGAGATGCCCAACAGTACCTTGAGGGCCTCCGTCCAGGCTCGGATCATACTCTGTATAAATACTTCCCACATTTCATGGGGATGCTGTTATAATCAGCATTCTTATCTGTTCATCTTTCTAGAAGGTGAGCTCCTTCAAGTAACTGTCTTTAGTGTATCCCAGCAGGCGCTCAATACATAACCGGTTGATAGTAAAACAGAGCAGTCACGGGGAGCCTGGACAGGCAGCTGGTCCAGGAAAGACCCTGAGTGGCAAGCTAGAGGTGTGTCCTGTCTGTGCTAAGGGGCCACTGGAGTTTGGAGTTCTCTACTAGGAGTGTTTAGGAAGAAACTCAAGGACAGTTTAACCCCTGGTAAGGCCCAGACTACTGAAACTCCTAAAATGATAGACCAACTGAAGAGGAGTAAGAGTTGGAAGTCTCCAGGATGGCGTCTTTCCTCTCAGAACAGCCGGAGAAGAAATGCCCATTGAAGGACTTGAGTTTGAGGGTCGCCCAGGGGAGACCTGGTTGAGTGGGCTGGAAAGGTGGGCTGTGGGGATGCCGTCCAGGACGCCACAGACCCGAAGCCTGGGGCCAGCTACAGAGGTGTTGCATTTTAGCAACTGCGACCCCTGTGGTGGTGGGTAGGAAGGGCTTGGGAGCTGAGGGAAAGACTCTGAGAAACTGTAAATAACTCAGCTTCCTATTGTATCCTTTTTTCCTCAGAAACTGTGGAGGTCTCACAGTATAGCCTTCTTTTTAACAAACTTCTAGATGCCTGCATAGAAAGCCACAGTCTCGGCATATCATCCTCTGTAGCAGAATTCATGATCGCAAAGGGTGTCCCTGTCGAGTTTTCCTCTCTCAGAAGACTAATCACTTCTTTAGGGAGGAGTTGTTTATGGCTCAAAGCCAGGACCCACTACAAAAGTAAGTTTCATTGTGAATGTTTTTAATTTGATATATTGCTTTTAAATTTTTACAATACTGGATACATCCATAATATTTCATAATACTTAAATATGTAAAAATGATACATATTCGAAAGTGGTAGTCTGAACAGATCTATGCTCTTTTGAAACCTGTCATTTCTCTTGTTTCCTGTTACTGTATCTTTCTTTGTATATCAGCTTGTCCACTAGAGGGCAAGCAAAGGAAAGAAATGGCCTCCGAAAGTATTTATAGGACATAGAAAGTGCAAACCTGGAAACGTTAAGTGAGATTGCTATATATTTTTAGTTGGAAACAAAATTTTGCATTATAGCTGCTGAATTATTTATTTTAAAAGTTAACAGCTAAGCTGGGCATGGTGGCGCATGCTTGTAATCCCAGCATTTAGGAGGCTGAGACAGAAGGATCGAGGTTTGTGGACAGCCTCAGTTACTTAGTGTGAGGCCCTTTGCAACTCAAACCCTGTTTCAAAAAGAATAAAAAGGGCTGGGGGTGTAGCTCAGAGGTAGAATGCCCTTGGTTCATCCCCATTACTGCAAAAAAAAAAAATTAACACCTTTGAGATACTATTCAAATATTGTGTGGTTTATTTAAAGCACATAGTCCAGCCGGGCATGGTGGCGCACGCTTGTAATCCCCGCGCTTGGGGGCGGAGACAGGAGGATCGCGCAGGTTCGAAGCCAGCCGCGCGCGCTGGCTTAGGAGACCCTGTTTCTAAATAAAAATATAAAAATAGGTCTGGGAGTGTAGCCCAGAGGTAGAAGGGCTTCCAGGAACCCCAGTACCACAAAAAAAAGCACATAGTCCAGAAGTTTGTGTACGTAGAGTTGCAAAAACATTGACACAGTGAAGCTTAGAATATTTTCATCACTCCAGAAAGAAACTCCATATCCACTAGCATTCCCCAAATACTTTCATCCCTAATAAACACTTTTAAAGATTTTGAGCCAGCCGGGCGTGGTGGCGCACGCTTGTAATCCCCATGCTTGGGAGGCAGAGACAGGATCGCACAGGTTCAAAGCCAGCCACGTGCGCTGGCTCAGGAGACCCTGTTTCCAAATAAAAATGTAAAAATAGGTCTGGGAGTGTAGCCTGGAGGTAGAAGGGCTTCCAGGAACCCCAGTACCACCACAAAAAAAAAAAAAATTTTTTTGAGCCATATGTTAAAGCAGTTAACGTCTCTCTATATAATTCAGTACCTTTTATAGTACTTCCCTTTTACCTGGTTACACTTACAGGTAACTTTCTATGCGGTGTAACTTCTGAGACTCAGTGCAAAGGAGGTGACTGGGGAAAGAATATTTTGGGTTTTTTTTAATGCACCTGAATTATAAAGCCAAGTAATTTATAGGCATTGATCAGTGTTCAAACACCTCACGATTGACATTTAAAACATTGCTGGAACATCTTTTGGATTTGTCTTTAGACATAGATTAACACGTGCAAGAAAAATCTGATTCATAATCTTACCTATTAAATGGGACTAACTGTAATTTCAGAGGTAATCAACTGTCAGATTATGAGAATAGCACTGTCTAACACAGTACAAAGCACACAGTAGGTTTCCACATATTAGGTTCATAAAAATTGGTAGCCATCATTCACAGTAGGAAAAATTCTTGAAAAAAAATTAAAACATTTAAGTTTAAGCAAATTGACATACTGATCTAAATTCACCGGTGCTGGGGGGATACTGAGGATTGTACCCAAGGACATTGTACCTCTGAGCTACAACCCCAGTCCTATTTTACTTCATTTTGAAATTAGGTCTCGCTAAGTTGTGGTCCTTGCCACAGACCTCATGAGGCTGGCTGCAAACCTGCGGCCCTCCCGTCCCAGCCTCCCATGTACTGAGATAACAAGCCTGCACCACCATGCCCGGCTTTAAACTGACTTGATAAGCTGGGCGTGGTGGCGCACGCTTGTAATCCCCGCGCTTGGGAGGCTGAGACAGGAGGATCGCACGGGTTCGAAGCCAGCCTCAGCTACTCAGTGAGGCTACCAGCAACTTAGTGAGACCCTGTTTCCAAATAAAATATAAAAAAGGTCTGGGAGTATAGCACGGAGGTAGAAAGCCTCTGGGTTCCACCCCCAGTACCACAAAAAAAAAAATAAACTGACTTGATAGAGACAATAATTTAATATTGCCTATATATAAGTGCACGTCCTAGGAGTTCTAGTTCCTACTTAACACTTCTAAGAAGCTTTTATACAGTTTAAAAGTTAAATCTCTTCTCTTGGAAAGTAAAATTTCTAGAACACAATTGAAACAGGACCTTGTTAAGTCTCACTAGGTTGCTGAGTCTGTCCTCAAACCTGCAATCTCCTGTCTCAGCCTCCTTGGTACTGAGATTATAAGCGTGTACCACCACACCCAGGTAAATTTTTCACATAAAATTACTTTTTTGGTACTGGGGATAGAAGCCAGGATTATCCTACTTCTGAGCTATATTCCCAGCACATACTTTTTTTATTTTTAAACAGTCTCTTAAGTTGCTGAAAGCCTCACCAAGTTGCTGAGGCTGCCCTTGAACCTGTGATCCTCCTGTCTCAGCCTCCCAAGTACTGGGATTATAGGTGCATACCACTGCACCCAGCTTTATACATTTTGGATTCATAAGTCAAGATAGGCAAATTATATATAAAAGTTGCTATTAAGGTGGGTGTGGTGGAACATGCTTGTAATCCCAGTTCTTAAGAGGCTGAGACAGGAGGATCGCTGGCTCATGGCCAGCCTCAGTTACTTAGGCTCTCCACAAATTAGTGAAACCCTGTTTCAAAAATAAAAAATAGGTTTGAGGGTATAGCTCAGAGGTAGACTACCCCTGCGTGCAATCACCAGTACCTCAAAAGAAAATGCTATTCCATTAAAACAAAATCTAGCTCTTCTGGGTTTTTATTCTGGAATTAATATTGTGTTTATTGTAGTTGAAATAAAGGGACATTTTCTTTTTTTTTTTTTTTTTTTTTTTTGGTGGTACTGAGGTTCCTGGAAGCCCTTCTACCTCCGGGCTACACTCCCAGACCTATTTTTACATTTTTATTTGGAAACAGGGTCTCCTAAGCCAGCGCACGTGGCTGGCTTCGAACCTGCGCGATCCTCCTGTCTCTGCCTCCCAAGCGCGGGGATTACAAGCGTGCGCCACCACGCCCAGCTAAAAGGACATTTTCTGACAGTTCTATTTCTCACTTCATGTCTGATGTTTCTTGTGTACATGCATGCATGAGTGTATGTGATACTGAGGGTTGAACCCAGGGCCATTCTTGCCTGAGCTACATCTCCAGCTCTTATTTTAAAACAGAGTGTCTCTAGATTGCTGAGGGTCAATTACATTGCTGAGACTGTCCTCAAACTTTCTGTCCTCCTGTCTCAGACTCCAAAGTCACTTGAATTGCAGGTGTGCACCAATATCCCTAGCTTTGTTTTTAATGTTTCAAATCATTCTTATAAAAGTCATGCCAAAGGTACTAGGATGCCATATATTTTGTGTAAGCTAATGTGAAGAAATATTCTCTAACATGAGTGATTACCAGCTATATTTAGAGAAGCCTTGAGTGTTTACCTAGCAGAGCTAAGGTTGATGTATTTGGTTTTCAGGTGCTGTTTCACTGGGTTGCTACCCCCCACTGGAGGGAAATTTATATCGAAAACTTCTTCTGATTCCTTCTTACTTATCTGAGATTGAAATGCTTCTAGCTATTGAAATCTTCCTGGTGTCTAATGCTAGTAGTATCCAGAGTCCTGGAACATCCACACAGGTGCTGCAGATAGTTCTGAAAAGGTTGGTGGTTAGAAACGTGTGTGCTGGATGTAGACTGGCTCCCTGGCCGCCCAGGGTGTGAATATTCTGTCTTTATATGCTGCTCTGAATGTATGCTCTATTTGTGTGTTTGCCCAAGTTACACTTTATTAACGTTTAAGTTGAGAATTACCCATTTGAGGCTCAAAACCAAACCAGTTCTGAGGCTCTAGGCGTTGCTCAGGGTACGGTACGTGCACCACGCCCTGGCCAGTCCCCAGCACACAGCAGTGAGTGATGGCAGCTTCAGAGACCTGCCAGATGTACAGGAAGACGAGCGGTCTTTAGGCACAATCTTCCGTGTTTAGAGATCAGGCAACTCAGGATCCAGGGACTAACTCTAAACAGGAGATAAGTGATCAATCTCATCTCTATTTTAAAATATCATTTCATATGTGTATTATGTGCATAGTTAGTGTAATGTAGGTGTTGGATCAGAGTAAGGCCTTTCCAAGTCATTGTGTTCTTTCGTTGTTTTGAGGGTTTTTTGTTTTGTGATGCCAGGGATTGAACCCAGGAGCATTCTACCTCCAAGTTATACCCCAAGCCCTATTTTTTATTTTGTATTTTGAAACAGGGTCTCACTGAGTTGCAAAGGGCCTCACTAAGTAGCTGAGGCTGGCCACGAACCTGCGCAGTCCTCCTGTCTCAGCATCCCAAATGCTGGGATTACAAGCGTGCGCCACCATACCCAGCTTTTATTCTTGATTTTTGAAACAGCGTCTCACTAAGCTGCAAAAGGCATACATAGCAGAGGCTGGCCACAAACCTGTGATCCTCTCGTCTCAGCCTCCCAAGTCCTGGGACTACAAGTGTGCCTGCCACGCCACCTTTCAAGTCATTGAATAAAGTCCCTCTCCAGTGGCCTTGGCAGCCTCTTCTGGGAAACCTGCTGTGGAGGCTCCCACACCACTCCTGCTTTAGAACTTGTTGGCAAGAACTTCCTTTCATCTTACTGGTGTCACAGGCCAGGTCTCAGGTTGTTACGTTGTATACTCAATTGCCTCAGTCCTCAAACAGCAAATACCTGTGGCTCACAAGTTTTAGAGCGGCTTAGCAGGGCAGTTCTGGCTCTGTCTGTTGGCAAGAAGCCCTCCTTCAGTACGTGGGCCTCTCCATAGGCTGCTAGAGCATCTTCACCCTCAAGTCTACCAGAGTGATCCACAAGAGAAGCGGCTTCGGTGACCTGTGTCAAGCAAAACCTGGGAAGGGCCGCGATTGCGCCTGTCTGCAGGCTGTACGTGGGCCTTCCTGTTTCACGTGTGCCCGCATATAAGACACAAGGTTTGCCTTTATTTCTTGTGGCCAGGGAACCGCGTGACTATCTACATGTCTGCATTACATTCATGCTCCCCACAGATGGGCTAAGGGGTCCTGTGACAGGGAAGTCCTAAGCTTGAACTCAAATCCTTTATAAAGGGTAATTAGTATGCCTGCCCTTTGTTCTGCAGAGACCATCGCCCTTTTCTATGTCTGTAAGCAAACCTGCCTATGCTTCAGAGGAGAAACTTTTTCAAAGGTTGGTCACTATATAAACATTCTCAAAATTTGAACAAGGGATAATCAGAATCTCAAACTTCCCAAGATTCGAGAGACCATGGGAAATTGTCTTCCAAAAACTTACTATCCAAAGTCATACCTATCACTTAGTGTAACCCACACTTAAGTCATTTTGGTTCCACCTATTTTAAAAACCCATTAAAATTAGCCTTTTTATCCAGCACACACCTGTAATACTGGTACTTGGAGTGTGAGACAGGAGGATTGCAGGTTCACATTCAGCCTTAGCAACTTAGACCCTGTTTCAAAATAAAAGTCGGGTGTGGTGGCACTCTTGTAACCCCAGCATTGGGAGGCTGAGACAGGAGGATCTTGGTTTGTGGACAGCCTTAGCTGCTTAGGCCATTTGCAACTCGGGCCCTATTTCAAAATAAACTAGGCCTGGGGGTGTAGCCTGGAGGTAGAATGCTCTGGGCTCCATCCTCAGTACCACAGAAAAGGTTTAAAAAGTGCAGCTCAGGCAGTGCACCTGGGTTTAGCCATTAGCACACACCCGCAGCCCATGGCCTTTAAAAATAGCCGTATCCCCTTTTGATGGCCTCTTTGCTTGAGGCATCTGGGTTTCCCGTCCTGAAGAGTGCTTGGTTGTCTCATAGCTTTGCAATTCTCACATATGCAGTCTCATCGTTGAATGTGGGGTATTTTGGGCCCTAGAGTATAACAAGTGACATCCCCAGATCTTTTACCCAAGGCAATATGTCTTAAAACTATCATGCTGAGCTCTGCCTTGCAATATTAACTTCTATGAGAGAATTTTATTTCTTTCAACTTTGAAGAACTGCACATACTCAGCATATACCTAGTTTGCAGGAGCCCAGAGCACATTTGCTGAGCCTCAGTGCAGTGGGCGGCACCTGGACACTCCGATCATGGTGTCCTGAGTGCCGGCCTCCCTTCTGTGGCCCAGTGGAGTGTGCTGGAATGTCCGTGTAGGTGGATTATACATGCCTTGCTGCCAAACCCAGGGCACCCAGAGCCGGGAGCCGGGAGCGCGGGGAAGAGGCAGCGGCTGTGATGACAGCCGCTCTGTTCTAAATGCGCCGGCGCTCTGCCCAGGGACCGCCGCAGAGCGCGCTGGCATGCCGTCCGCTGACGGCAGAGGAGCTGGGAGGGCACGCGGACAGACAGTTCCAGCTTAGTGAAATAACACGTCAGAACTCAACCATAAACCTAAAGCTTATAGCCACATACTTTACCACCAAACGCTAGCTACATATTATGTGCTTGTCACTTGACAGCCAGTATCAATATGAAACCCGCAGTTAATAATCCTACTTTACTATTTCATGCAGTACAAGAATAACTAAAGTTCACAAATCCAAAGGTTTAGGTAGTTTACTGTGTTCTAGGCAGTGTTTCAAACCAAGTCTCAGCCTGTTTTGTAAGGAAATTTGCAATTGCTACCATCACTAAAAGTGAAGGACAGCCAGGTGGTGGGCACGCTTGTCATCCCCGCGCTTGGGAGGCAGACACAGGAGGATCGCGCAGGTTCGAAGCCAGTCGCGCTGGCTTAAGAGACCCTGTTTCCAAATAAAAATATAAAAATAGGTCTGGGAGTGTAGCCCAGAGGTAGAAGGGCTTCCAAGAACCCCAGTACCACAAAAAAAAGTGAAGGACAAGCCGGGCATGGTGGTGCATGTTTGTAATCCCAGTGCTTGGGAGGCTGAGACAGGAGGATCACACAGGTTCGAAGCCAGCCTTAGCTACTTAGTGAGGCTCGCAGCAACTTAGTTAAACCCTGTTTCCAAATAAAATAGAAAATAGGTCTGGGAGTGTAGCTGGAAGGTAGACAGCCTCAGGTTCCACCCCAGCACCACAAAAGTAAAGGATAGTAGAAACTAGGCCACATTGCCATAGGGGAGTCTTGCTAAACCGTTCTCGTGTATGCAAGTGTGTGTTACTGGGTCAAATATAGAATGCCTTACTGCAGGTCAAGGTCCAGGAAGTGTGAAAGATACTTCTAAAAGTATGACGTGTCACAGTATAGTACCAGAAGCGTAAATGGTGTTTTGTGTGTGTGTGGAACTGGGGATGGAACCCAGGGGCATTTATTTCTAATTTTGAAACAGGATCTCACTAAATTGCAGAGGGCCTCACTAAGTAGCTGAGGCTGGCCATGAACTGCGCTCCTCCTGTCTCGGCCTCCCAAGTGCTGGGATTACAAGTGTGCGTCACCACGCCCAGCTTTGTAAATGGTGTTTTTGAAGAAACCATATTGCTGCTGCTTAAGATTTCTGACTGAGATCTTCCCTTTATAGATGTGACGAAGACAAACCCCGGAGCAAGGATTATCAAGCTGCAGTCGAAAGGCTGACTATGGCTGCCCGGATATCAGATCCAAAGCTGCTCATCAAGCACATGACCGTCAATGTGAATGATGAGCAGGTGTATAGTCTGGAACATTGTTCTGCCCTGAAATGGTTGAAAGAGAATATGAAGTGGGCTGGAAAGGTGTGGCTTTTCAGTAACCATGCCTCTGTAGTAAAGGCTTAAGTCCAAGTAATCATGGTTGGAAATGAGGTAAACAGTTCTTAGTTCTTACTGTATTCAGTTTTTGCACTTTGTTGACTTAAATTCACTGTTTCCCAGCAATAAAAATTTAATTGGCATATGTACTTTGTAATGGTTTTATGCACACTAAAAATCTCTTCAAAGTACTTTGATTTAGGACATCAGTATGGTAAATTTTTTCTGAAACTCAATGAAAATCAAACTCCTGGGCAGCAAAAAGAGGGAGCATTTGCAAGTTTTTAGGACAACCTATAGGGACAGTGAAATAGGTTAACTTACACTCGGTCCAGTCTCTAACACCAGTCTATCTGTAGCCAAAATGGTGAAATACTGAGAAAACTTGCACACAGAAATACTAAAGTACCTTCTGGATTATACCCCAAATTACAATAATTTCCCTTTAGTGTGTCTTAGAATACAGTATTTTTACCGGGCGTGGTGGCGTAGGCTTGTAATCCCCTCGCTTGGGAGGCAAAGACAGGAGGATCACACAAGTTCGAAGCCAGCTGCGCTGGCTTAAGAGTTTCCCAATAAAAGTATAAAAATAGGTGTGGGAGTGTAGCCCGGAGGTAGAAGGGTTCCCTGGAAGCCCAGTACCACCTAAATACACACACACACAGTATTTTTGCCTACTGAGGATTGAACTCGGGGGCAGTAGTATTTCTGAGCTTACACCCCCAGCCTTTTTTTTTTTTTTCTTTTGTACTGGGGATAGAGCCCAGGGATTCTACCTTCCAGCCCTATTTTGAATTTTAAAATAGGGTTTGAGTAGCTGAGGGTGCCCCTGAACCATGATCCCACCAGCCTCCCAAACGCTGGGATTACAAGCGCTCGCCACCACACCCAGCCCTATTTATTCTGAACTGTTTCACTAGTTGCTGAGGCTGGACAAGAAGCTGTGATCCTCCTGTCTCCCATGTGTTGGGATTAGAAGCGTGCACCATCACGCCTGGCTACCATGATGCATAAATTTGCAATTTACGTGTTAAAACACTTAACTAAAGGAACTATGCCAGCGTTTAAATGCCCAAACCGTCTTCGAGGGCGCCACCTTCGGAACCTGGCACCCTTCCCAAGGCTTGGCCAAGCGCTCCAAGGCCTTGCGCGAGCCCGGCGGGGGCGGGGCGGGGCGGGGCGGGGCGGGCGGCTCCTCCGCGCATGCGCGCTGCGCCCCCGGCCTCCCTGTGCCCGGCCCGGCGCGGACAGACGGACGGACGGACGGACGTGCTGGAGCGCGGCTCGCGACTCCCGAGCTTTCGGCGGAGCCGGGGCGGCGGGTAAGGAGCCGCGAGGCCGGAGCCTCGGCCCACCACTGGCGCGGCTCGGCCGGCCGGCGCCGCGCACGCCGCCCCGGGAGGGCACGCGCACGCGCAGGGACGCGGGCACGCGCAGGGACACGCGCACGCGCGGGCGCCCCGGCTCTGCGGCTCGCGCGCGTCCCCGGAGCATCTCCACCCGCAGCTGCGCCTGGGCCGCGGCGCCGGCCGGCCGGCCGTGGGGTCTTCGCAGCCACAGGGCGCCGGGCCGGGGCTTGGGCGCGGCCGCTGGACGCCAGAATATGCCGTGCGCGTTCTTCGTGGATAAGCTAGGAAATAAGAAACGGTGGTGGCCATTGTTACGGGCGCGTGCGTGGATTCTTGTAGACGTTGCTGGCCAGCTCGGGGCCTTGTACCTGTGCTGTCTTACCAAGTCTAGATTATGCCACGTTTTGGGGTGGGGTTTGGCAAGCGCGCAGACCTCACGAGTAACTCGCTTGAGTCGCTCAGATGTGGTTTTCCCTCACTATGTCTCCTTTCGCTCTGAGCTCGTCAACGTGGTGTGCCCTGTGTGTGTCTCCCAAATGTCCATGCAGACGGTTTAAGTCACCTTTTGAACATCTGAATGAATAAACGGATTCTTATCTTAAAAAAAAAAAAAACCTCTTGCCAGTGAAGAAACTGAAGTGTTCATTGTTTGAAAATAATTTTTTTTTAAATTCTTAACTGGGCATGGTGGCGCATGCTTGTAATCCCAGTACTTGGGAGGCCGAGACAGGAGATCCAGGTTCACAGACAGTAAAACCCTCTGCAACTTAGTGAGACCCTGTTTCAAAATAAAGAAAAAATCAGGCTGGGAGTGTAGTTCAGAGGTAGAATCCCTCTGGGTTCGATCCCCAGCACCATAAGAGAAAAGAAAAAAATCAGGGCTGGGAGCGCCGCTCAGTGGGAGAACGCCTCTGGTGCCTCTGATTAGTCCCCAGTAACATAATTCTTTTTGTTTTTTTTCCTAAAACGTATATTTACATCATTCTGTTAAGGGCAGTTAAACCTCACTGCATTACTTTGGTTTTGATATGTAGATGTATTGACCATATTATGAAAAAACATTTGTGTGTGTGTGTGTGTGTGTATGTGTGTGTGTGGACTAGGTTTTGAACCCAGACATTCTACCACTGAGCTATATCCCCAGCCCTGGGTATCTGGATGGAACCCAGAAGCATTCCACCTCCAAGCTACACCTCTAGCCCTATTTTTCCTCCTGTCTCAGCCTCACAAATACTGGGATTACAAGCATGAACCATTACACCCAGCCTTATTTTTATTTTGAAACAAGGTCTCACTAAGTCACTGAGGCTGTCCTCAAACCTGCAGTCTTCCTGTCTCAGCTTCCAAAGATGAAAATTTTTTTAAAAGTCGGGCGTGGTGGCGCACGCTTGTAATCCCTGCACTTGGGAGGCTGAGACAGGAGGATAGCGCAGTTCAAAGCCAGACCCTGTTTCCAAATAAAATATAAAATAGGTCTGGGAGTATAGCCCGGAGGTAGAAGGCTCCTGGGTTCCATCCCCAGTACCACCAAATAAATAATAATAAATAAAAAATAAACAGTTCTTAAGCTGGGCACTATGGCACACACTAATCCTAGTACTTGGGAGGCTGAGACAAGAGGATTACAGGTCAGGACCAGCCTCAGCAACTTAGCAAGGCCTGTTTCAAAATGAAAAGGGCTAGAGGGTCTAGCTCAGAGGTAAAATGCCCCTAGTCCAATCCCCAGTACCACCAGGAAAAAAAAAAAAAAAAAACAAAGAGAACCTTTTTGATCCTGAAGACTTAACAGAGTATGAGTCCAAAGTGGTGGCGGTTTTGAGAGACTCTGCTGCCACCAGACAAGAGGGAGCAGTGGAGTGTGGGTAATACAGAGACAACCAAAGCTGGGAAGATGATGTTTCACCTGGGATTAGTGTGTGGACGACGGGGCCTGTCGAGACTCTCCGGAGGTGCTGGCGTGGGGTTTTTTGGGTTTTTGTTTTGATTTTTGTTTGTCTTTGCAAGTCTGAGGATGAAACCCAGGGGCATTCGACCTCTGAGCCACACCCCCGCCCTATTCTTTTTACTCTTTATTTTGAAACAGGGTCTCACTAAGTTACAGTGGGCCTCACTAAGTAGCTGAGGCTGGCCCCGAACCATGATCGGACGATCTCAGCCTCCTGAATGCTGGGATTACAAGCGTGCACCACCATGCCCAGCTGTCCATAGGTATTTTAATCATTTGGTCTGTGGACCTGGAGACTGGGATATTTTGCCAAAGATCTAAACTATTGGAAAAGCTGATGTGATTCAAATCATTCCCCCTTTTTAATCTGTTTGGCTTTTCTAAAAAGAGCAGTTTTTAGAACAAATTTCACCAAAGAATTAGGCAGGACCAGGAGAGGTGGTGCACGCCTGTACGTGCCAGTACCTGGGAGAGTGAGACTGGAGGATTGCGGTTCATGGCCAGCTTCAGCTACTTAGTGAGGCACTCTGCAACTTAGACTCTGTTTCAATAAAGAATAAAAAATAGGGCTGGAAGCTGGGCGTGGTGGCGCACGCTTGTAATCCCCGCGCTTGGGAGGCTGAGACAGGAGGATCGCGCAGGTTCAAAGCCAGCCTCAGCTACTTAGTGAGGCTCTCAGCAACTTAGTGAGACCCTGTTTCCAAATAAAATATAAAATGGGTCTGGGAGCATAGCCCGGAGGTAGAAAGCCTCTGGGTTCCACCCCCAGTACCACCAAAAAATAAATAAAAAATAGGGCTGGAGGGTATAGCTCAGAGGTAGAAAGCCCCAGGGTTCCATCCCCAGTACCACACACACCCAAAAAAATAAGACAGAAGTACAGACCATCCCTACATTCCTCTGCCCCAAGGCATGCATACCTCTCTTGCTGTCCGCATTCCGCACTGGTTGGCATCTTTGTAAAGTTTGTAAGTCTTTGTAAAGTATGGCATTGTCTGCCATACTTTAGGGTTCACTTTCCTGCCTTCCTTTCTTCTTTTTCTTGTGTGCGTGTGGTACTGGGGATGGAACCCAGGGCCATTCTTTGTCTGAGCTACACCCCCAGCCCTATTTTATTTTTCATTTTGAAGCAGGGTCTTTCGTTCCATTGTGATCTGAAAAGATGCAGGAAATCATATTACATCTTTTGAATTTGCTGGTGCTTGCCTTGTGGCCCAGGACGTGATCTATTTTGGAGAAGGTTCCTTATGCTGCTGAGAAGAATGTGTATTCTGTTGTTCTTGGTCGAAATATTCTGTATATGTTTATTAAGTCCATTTGGTTTATAGTTTTCTTTAGTTCTGAAGAGTCTTTACTCATCTTTTGCCTTGAAGATTGATCTAGTGGCGTGAGTGGGATGTTAAAATGTCCCAATATTATTGTATTTAGGTCTATTTAAGATCTGATGTCCTAAAGGGTTTGTTTTACAAGTGTGGGTGCATCCACATTTGGGGAGTAAACATTTACTATCATTATATCTTCTTGCTGAATTGTTCCTTTTAATAAAAGGAAGTGCCAAAGCAGGGCCTAAGTTGCTGAAGACCTCGCAAAGTTGCTGAAGCTAGCCCCAAGCCTGCAATCCTCCTTTTTTAGCCTCCTAAATTACTGGGATTCAGGACATGTACCACCACACCCAGCACTATTGGTGTACATTCTAATGATTTTTTTTTGTGTGTGTGTGTGTGGTACTAGGGATGGAACCCACAGGCATTCGACCTCCGAGCTACACCCCCAGCCCTATTTTATTCTTCATTTTGAAACAGGGTCTCACTAAGTTGCAGAGGGCCTCACTAAGTAGCTGAGGCTGGCCATGAACCTCTGATCGTCCCGTCTCAGCCTTCCAAGTGCTGGGATGATGAGCGTGCGCCCATGCCCGGCTACATCCTAAGGATTTTGACAGATGTGTGGTGATGAGCTTCCACCACGGTCATATCCTCCAGAACAGCCTCGCCACCCAAGAGCCCCCTGGGCTCCACTTGTCCCCAGAGAACCCCTGCCTCCTACTGCCCTGTGCTCCTGCCTTTCCTAATGTCACGCAGTTGGGATCATCCAGCCTAGAGCCTTTCGAGGTTGGCTTCTTTCACTTCGTAATATGCAGCTAAATCTCCTCCATGTTTTTTTTCTGTAGCTCAGTCCCATATTTCTTTTTAGCCTGATTAATATCCCATCATTTCACCCTACCATAGCTTATTTTTCCATTAACCTATTACAAGCCATATTTGTTGTATTCAAAAGATAAGAGTCACCATAAACACCTGTGTGCGTGGATTTGTGTAGACGTGAGCTTTTGGTTCATTTGGGTAGATACCAAGGAACTCCAGCACTGGATGGGAAGAATGTATAGTGTTTAAAGAAATCGCCTGGCCGGGCGCGGCGGCGCACGCTTGTAATCCCAGCATTCGGGAGGCTGAGACCGGAGGATCGCTGTTCACGGACAGCCTCGGCTACTTAGTGAGGCCCTCTGCAACTCAGTGAGACCCGGTTTCAAAATAAACAAAAAAAATAGGGCAGGGGTGTAGCTCGGATGTCAAATGTCCCTGGGTTCCATCCCCAGACCCACAAAAAAAAAAAAAAAAAAAAAGAAATTGCCTAGCTGTACCATTTTCACAGTGCCACCAACCATGAATGAACATGCCCATCACTCCAGATCTCTCTCAACATCCCCTGCTGTCAGGGTTTGATGATTTGGTCATTCCAGAGGCTGGGCATGGTGGTGACTGGAGTGGAGACCGGAGGATCACGGTTTGCAGACCGCCTCAGCTACTTAGCAACACAGTGAGACCCTGTTTCAAAAATTATAAAAGACTAAAAAATAGGGCTGGGGTGTAGAGAGGTACAATGCTCCTGGGTACCATCCCTAGTACCACAAAATAGGTACCACAAAATAATAACAATAATAATAACAACAACAACAATAATAATAATAATAATAATTCGGTCATTCTAATTACTGTGTGGTATTATTTCACTATTGTTTTGCAATTCCTTGATGACAGAATCTTAAATATCTTTTCATGAGTTTTTGCTCATGGCGAGGTATCTGTTCATCAGGGTTTCTTTCTCATTCTTTAAAAACATTGGGTGTTTGCTTTCTTAGGGTTGAGTTTTAAGAGTTCTTCGTGTATTTGGGTCTCAGTCATTTACCAATGCATCTTTCACAAGCTTTCCCTTTAAGGGTGCAGCTTGTCTTGTTTTCTTGACATTGTCTTTCCCAGAGCTTGAAGTTATCATTTGACTGGTGTCTAGCTTATCGGTTCTTTCTTTCATGGGTAATGCCTTTGGTTTTATATCCCAAAATCTCATCTCCACACCTAAGGTCTTCTAGATTTTCTCCTGTGTTATCTTCTGGGAATTTTACAGTTCTGCATTTTATATTTAGGACTGTGATCCATTTTGAATTAAATTTTGTGATGGGTATAAGGTCTGTGCTAGGTGACCTTTTTTCTCTCTCTCCTGTTTTCGGTACTGAGGATTGAGCACAGGGTCATTCTGCCTCCAAGCTACATGCCCATCCCTATGCCATTGTCTATTCTGAAGGACCTTGCTAAGCTGCTAAGGGCCTTCCTGAATTACTACGGCAGGCTTCGAACCTGTGACCCTCCTGTCTCGGCCTCAGGAGTACTGAGGTGACGGGCGTACCCGCTTACTTTTTGGCACGTGGATGTCTCCCGTTCCAGTGTCATCAGAAGACTCTCTGGGCTCCTCTGTTCTGTCTTTTCCTTTCAGAGACCAGCTGACAACACTGGCGTGGGCCTGCGTTATGACTGTCTTTTCTGTCCCCATGGATCTATGGCTTCTTCTGCCAGTACTGCATCCTCTTGATTTTCATACTTTTAGAAGTTGTTTTGAAGTCAAGTAATGTCAGTCTTCTAACTTTGTTTTCCTTCAACAAGGAAAGTTGGCTATTCTGGACTTTTGCCTCTCCATACACACTTTTGTTTTGGGGACTGGAGATTAAACCCAGGGACATTCTACCTCCGAGCTACACCCCAGCCCTATTTTGAAACAGGGTCTCACGAAGTGGACGAAGGCCTCGCAGGGTAGCTGAGGCTGTCCAAGAACCACGATCCATCCGTCTTAGCCTCCAAGTACTGAGATTATAAGCATGCGCCACCTCACCCAAGCATCTCTTCTCCTTTTTGTAAACAAGTTGCTGAGACTGGCTTTGAACCCAGTCTTCCCGCCTCAGCCTCCCAAGTACTGGGACTATAGCTATATATAAATTTTATAATCCATTTGTCTTCATCCATAAAATAACTTGCAAGTATATTGATTGTGGTTGCATTGAATCTATAGACCAAATTGGGAAGAACTGACATCTTGATAATATTGAGTGTTCTTATCTATGAACATGGGATATCTCTCCATTTATTTTATTTTATTTTTGCACTACTGGGGATGGAACCCAAGGGCATTCTACCTCCAAGCTATACCCCCCAGCCCTGTTTTTTATACTTTATTTTAAAACAGGGTCTCCCTAAGTTGTGGAGGGCCTCAGTAAGTAGATGAGGCTGCCTGCAAACCTGCGATCCTCTCCTCTGTCTCAGCCTCCCAAGTCCTGGGATTACCAGCGTGTGCCAGCACGCCCATCTATATCTCTTCATTTATTTAGTTCTCTGGTTTCTTTGATCAGTTTTGCCATTTTTCTCATGTGGATTTTGTACATATTTTGTTAGATTAGTGCCAAAGTATTTTATTTTGGGGAGTGGTGATATAAATGCTAACATGTGTTTAATTTCAAATTCCACTTATTCACTTGTGGTATCTGCTTACCTCTCTAAGCAATTAATGGATGCTGGGACGTTGACAGACACATATATATTCAGAAATGTTTTGCTACCTGAGACCTTTGAGGAGGTAAGTTCCTTGGTCTAATCTATGGTTTGTATGGGGAGGTATCATTATGCATTTGGTCAATTTCAAATCCTAAAGCTATTTTATAATGGAAGAAACAAAAGAAAACGTATACGAGCAGCCACGTTCTCTGGATTCCGTTCAGAACCGAAGTCGGGGAGGGGAGTGAGATTCTGTCTTTCAGAATATCCCTAGTATTACATTCCAGTTATGCAGAGCACACAAGTTTGTTGTCGTTTTCCTTAGAAGAAGTGACTATTTGTGACCAGAATACGAGAGGGAAAGTTCTGGGGGAAATGAGTGCAGTACCTCCTGGCTCATAGTTGGTATGCAGTACTTGTTCGCTTAGTACTGCTAGAATAACATTAGCATGCTAGTAACAAGAAAATGAACCAAAAGACATCTTTCATCTCTTTTTAAGTATCATAGTCCCCAGAGTATTTTCATGGCAAAAAAGAAATTACACTATTGGATATTGAGATTCTTTTTCCTCTGGGAAGAAAATTATGAAGGAAATTGTTATGATTTGCCATGAAAATGGACTATGAAAGAGAAATTTTATGTTTTGGATCAGTGGACTGTGTAACCACTGTTTTAGAAACAGTACAATTCAGAAAGCTGCAGAGTTTCTGTGTTGGCTTCTTTGTACTTCCATGCATTTGACTGCCACCCGACTGGTCGGGGACGTGTGTGTCTGCGCTCAGACAGTAATCAGCTCACGTACGTCTCTTTGAAAGGTTCTGTCTAGAGAAGATACTTCCCCACTGGTTCCACTACTCGAGAGCCCTGTCGGGGGCAGAAGCAGTCAATGCCTTGAGGCCTTTCTACTTTGCCGTCCATCCCGACTTCTTTGGACAGCACCCCAGAGAAAGGGTAAACACGTATTCATCTTTTTAACCTGTTGTCTATGTTTCTGGGTAGTTTACTTACCTCTGATGCAGTAGGATGCAGAAGATTCTAGACGTTTGGATTATTCTGTCACAGTGACGTAATTGGTGCTTTGACAGAATTTGAAATGTAGACAATACTGACTTGAAAATGTCCAAGTCTTCAAATTAACAGAATTAATAAAAACTCAAAATACCAGAAACTAAGAATGTAACTGTTGTCTTTGTGAAAGCTGGTGTTGTTTGATACAAGCCCCAAAGTCGCCCAGTAAACTCTGAAGTATTAGCAGTTATGTGTCTTATACCTTGTTTTGGAATAAAAGCTTTGAAATAAACTCAGAAGCTCTGTAACCGTGACCAATCCTCCTTCAAGGACAATCAGGGAGATTTTTCAGTGTTTGGATGCTCTTGCTCCAGGCTGCACGCTGCCAGACCTCCTCTAGAACAGCATCTGCTGTGTGCTCCACGGTGTACCTGATGAAACAGATGACCTTAGGGCGGTCGATATGCTTTGGCATTACGTGACAACACTGGTAAAGCCAGGTGCTTTGGAATTGTTTTAGTCCAAATTCTTTATTTCCATATTCTTCATTAACATTCATACCTATTTGGCATGAATAGGAACTTAAGCTTCTGAAAATTAGAACATGGTTTCGTTGTTGTTTTTGTTTTTTTGGGTTTTTTTTTTTTTGTGTGTGTGTGTGGTACTGGGGTTCCTGGAAACCCTTCTACCTCCGGGCTACACTCCCAGACCTATTTTATACTTTTTTTATTTGGAAACAGGGTCTCTTAAGCCAGCACGGCTGGCTTCGAACCTGTGTGATCCTCCTGTCTCCACCTCCCAAACGTGGGGATTACAAGCGTGTGCCACCACACCCAGCACAGAGAACATGGTTTTTATTTTCTACATACAATGGAAAGTAAATCAATTTTGCTTCTTTGCATTAGGAAAATATCCTTATTATTCTTATGGTATTTAACACACACACACACACACACACACACACACACACATATATGTCAGCTATACAATCTATTTTCTAGCCAACATATGTATCAAATACCATCACATTGAATTCCTCCCCTGGAGAGCTAAAGTGAGTGAGTGAATACCAAGCCATGGGTACCAGCACTTGAAGGAGCTTCCCTAGACAGCACTCCTTGTGTATCTTGGACAGTATTCTCACTGCTGTAACCCAAAACAAGGGAGGTTCATTTGCTCACAGTGTTTGGAGATTTCAGGGTTCGGTCCGTGATGGGCTGGGTCTGCAGGGCGTGGGGGCAGGAGGCAGATTGCGGCAGAGAGCAAGGCTCTGCTCTCACATCAGAAGGCCAGAAGCAAGAGCGAGCAGGAGGAAGAGGGGCTGTTTATAACCCTCAAGACCACACCCCTGGCACCCACCTCTCCAGCCCCACCACCTGCTAAGGGGAACACCCAGTAAGTCCACCAGTGAGAGTAGAACCTCGTGGCTTAATGATGTCAGCTCTGAGAGCACGAGCTCTCGGGGACACTCTGCCTCTAACCGTGACATTGTGTCTCGCATGTCACTGCTGGGGATTAAGCACTGCGTAAGCCTCCGCTGTGAAGGACATCGGGGAGCTTGCCCGGCCTCTGACGGACTCTGCCCACGGACCTTCTCCTGGCTCATTTCTACCTGCCATCCTTCCGCTGTAATGAACACAGTCCCGAGCATAACGGCATTCTAGTTCTGTGAATCCTTCTAGCAAATCGCTGACCGGCGTGTGCCGGGGACGGTGACACCGCGTTCCTGGAGCGTAGCTCTCTGGGGATTTATGTTTCCATCTGCTCTTCCATCTCATGTGTGTGGGGTTCTTTGCACCAGCTGCCTGCTCTGCCTAGAGCGTCCTCCCAGGCACCCCAGATGTGGCTTGTCCTGTCTTCGCCGAAAGTGTCCCCTTTCAACGTGGCTCTCCCAGGCCACCTGTTTAAATCACGCCGCCCTCTTCCCAAAGTCCTCTCCTCCTGCTGCAGTGGTTTTCCTGATTTCAAGAAATATATGTCCTGCTTCCTTATTAGGCTTGTCTTATTTTCCTTCCCTCGGGGAAATGCAAGCAGGAGACAGAGGGTTATCACAGGCCGGTCCCCACCTCCCTGCCGTGTGGCACACACTGGTCCCTCTTCCAGGGCAACAGATGAAAGTCCCTTCTGCTCAAGGTCCAAGACTTCACACTCTGATGCACAGTTGTTTTTTTAAATCCAGTTTAACTAATTTCGAAATGAGTAAAACATTTGTATGTTTCAAAAGTCAAAGCTAGCCAGGCATGATGGCACAGAGCCTGTGCTCCTAATATTTGGAGGGCTAAGACAAGAGGACTAGGGGTTCACGACCAGCTTTGACAACTTAGTGAGACATTCGGCTACTTAATGAGCCTGTTCCAAAAGAAAAAATAAAAGGGCTGGGGATACAGCTCGGAGATGGCGCGCCCTGGGCTCAATCCCTAGTAAGGGGGTATCAGAACTAACTATAAAGTTCACCAAGATGCCTCACTCCAACCCATGTTTTCTTACTCAGGTCCTGCTCACTCTCTGCGGATAATCATTTCTGTTAGTTTCAGGGTTATTCTTCATTCTATAGATTTCTTCTTACTCCAGCGGACTGTGTACTTGGTTTATTATGTATTCTTAATGGCTGAGAACAGCACATTGCAGTAAGTTCAAAGAGAATGAACAGGGAATGTTGCAGATTTTGGATGGCACGGAGGTGTGCTGGGAAGAGATTTCGAGCCGCAAGCAGCCTCGTTACGTTGCCCTGCGGAGCCCGTTGCCTCACCCAAGGCCACGCTTTTTCTCACATAGCAGCGTATTCTTGAAGTCACTCATGCCAGCTCATAGATATCTTCTCTATGTTCTGGCTGCCTGCTATACCACTGAACGACAGCCTTCTCGAGGGCTGGGGGACAGTCTGGTAGTAGAGTGCTTGTCTGGCATGCACAAGGCCCTGGGCTCTATCCTCAGTACTACCAAAAAAAAAAAAGCTGTGAAATCCCAACATTTTATACTAAACTACTTAATACCATCACTAGTGTTTAATTTCTCGTTTCCTTCTATTTTATGTATAAATGCCATTCATGTTTTTTCCAGGAAGTCAATGAAAATTCTCTTAAGAGATTAAGTGTCTACTTAGAAAACCTCCAGAAGCCAGGCTTCAAGTCTTTGAAACCGACACAGCTTACATTTTATGTAAGAGAAACAGACCCGAGCCCCTCCGATGGCCAGGAGCCCTTTAGTTCTTCCGGTACGTTTCTTAGGTCCTGCATGCCCCTTGCAAGCTTTGTGTTAAACATGTCTGTTAATTTTGGCCTGGCCAAACACCCTTGGATTGAAGCCTTGCCACTGGAAAATAAAACCTGTTGATGGTTTTCCTAGAACTAGATCTTACTGCTAACTGCAAGTCTTCACACAAGCCAGTTTCTGCGGTTTTTTTAAACATTTTTGTCTGTAAAACTGAAGTGCCTGTGTGTCCCCTTCTTATTCTGGTGTTGGGTGTTGAGCCTCATTTAGTCCCCGCAACGCCAGGAGGCTGGCATAGTTTTAATTTGCCCAGTTGTAACTTGGTGACGCTCGGTGACTCCCAAGACCCTGGTGATGGGATGTGACCTTGGACGCCGGTCTCTTGCTGGTCTCTCAATCTTGGCTCACAGCACTCTTCCCCATACCTTGCGTAACTGTTGCAGTCATGACCAGTAATGCTTAAATTAGGGATAAGCCGGGCATGGCAGTGCATGCCTGTAATCTCTGTGCTTGGGAGGCTAAGACAGGAGGATCACACGTTTGAGGACAGCCTTAGCAAGTAGTGAGACTCTCGGCAACCTAGCCAGACCCCATTTCAAGACAAAAAAATAAAGCCAGGGTTGGCGGCACATACTTGTAACCCAGTGTTTGAGAGGCTGAGATAGGAAGATCACAGGTTTGAGGCCAGCCTCAGCAATTTAGTGAGGCTGTCGGCAACTTAGCAAGACCCTGTTTCTAAATTTTAAAAAATTTAAAATAAAATTGGACTGGGGGTCGGGGTATCGCTCAGAGGTAGAATACTCCTGGGTTCAGCTGGGCGTGGTGGTGCAGGCTTATAATACCAGCACTTAGAAGGCTGAGACAGGAGGATCACGCAGGTTCAAAGCCAGCCTCAGCTACTGAGAGAGGCTCTCAGCAACTTAGTGAGACCCTGTTTCCAAATACAATAGGTCTGGGAGTATAGCCCAGAGGTAGAAAAGCCCCTGGGTTCCACCCTCAGTACCACCAAAAAAAATAAATAAGAATACTCCTGGGTCCAGTCCCTAGTACCACCAGAAAACAGAAGCAAATGTTCAGGTGAAGAGCATTTGGGACGACTCTTTCTCTAAGTATACGTCCTTTTGGTGTCCTTGAGTAAGGAACTTTGTCTTTAGAATAAACCTCAACAACTCGAGACTCCCCGGCAGCTCTGTGAGCATGCTCGCCGGCTCTGCGCCATGATCGAGCCTGACGCGAGCAGCCGACAGAGGGAAACTCATCTGGGCTCACGGTTCCAGACGCTGGTCCAGGGTGGGCCAGCTCCAGGCCGGGGGGACGCACCATGGCGGCCACAGGGCATGGCAGAGGAGAGCTAGGAAGGCAGCATGCCCCGCTGTCCCCACTGCCGACAGGCCCCACTCAGCAGTGGTGCGGTTACAAGCTCTCACTGCCCTGTCATTGCCCCGTATTTGGGGACCCTGCTCTCAACACAGGAGCTTTTGGGGGACACCTTCCTAATCTAAGTCACTAAGTAGGTTGAGGCGGAACAGTGAGAAGAGGCGCTGGGAGCTCTTCTGAAACAAACTGTCATACAACTGAGAATCTGCTCAGTCCTCCACACGGCGGTGACGAGGCGCACTTCAGCTTGCCCTTGGGTCGCGTATGGAGTTGGAGGCTGCAGCGCTGGCGCTCGCCCCACAGTGCACACAGGGTGTCAGGGTCTCCGTCTAAACAGTGGTGAATGGTCCAGCCGGGCGCGGTGGTGCACATCTGTAATCCCAGTACGTGGGAGGCTGAGACAGGAAGATCGCAGGTTCAAGACCATCCTCAGCAACTTAGACCCTCAGCAGCTTAGCAAGATCCTGTTTTCAAAATAAAGAATCAAAGAGGGCTGGGATTTATCGTTTTTATCTGATTATAAAATTAAAATTAAATTGTGTTTTCATAGTTGAACACTAGAGGTCATTAATCAGCTTTTCACTGATGATTAAGATGGTAGTAAGGTAAAAGGCTCACTAATAGATTTTCAACACTGACATCTCATAGATTTTCAACACTGACATCTCATGGATTTGCATTGTTATCTATGTTGAAATTCTAAACAGGCCTAAATCATTTCTTTACTCCACATTTTTTTGGTGGCCCATGAGGGAAAAAAAATTATTATTAAAATGAGTTTTAAACCAAGGACTTAATCTCTCTGTGAATTAATGCTAAAATAAGTCTCTGTAGCTAACTCTGGCTAAATAAAGACAAACATCCTCTATTTTCAGTTAATGGTTAACTTTCAGCCAGTCACTGACTGCAATCAGAAATAGGCCGTAGGAAAAAACTGAATTAGAAATGGGAGAAAACATATCACATCTATGACAGGAAGACAATACATAAGGAGTCCTTACAAGTCAAAAAGGAAGCACACGTTCTTATGTAAAACAGCAGAGAACTGAAAACAACTTGCAAGTCCATTGGACTAAAGAAATTTATGTTAAATAAAATATGCTGTGGTCGTTAAGTGGCCTGGTACGTAGCTACCAAGAGGACGGGGCTGTTTTCTCCACCCGAACGTGGAAAGATCGCCAACCCCAATGCTAAGGGCAGGTTCACACCCACACCTCCCACGACACCACTTGCATATTAGAAAAAGGCAATTTGGTAGACACAGGGACACCGGCCTGTAAGCCCAGGTCTTGGAGGACTCCAGGTTCAAGGCCAGCCTCAGCCGTTTAGCAAGCCTCTCAGCAACCTAAGTGCCTGTTTCTAAACAAATTAAAAAAGGGCTGGAGGTGTACCTCAGGGTAAGAGTGCTCCCGGGTTTGATCCCCACTGCCATAAGTAAATAATCGCTGTGTCGTTTTGGAGCGGGGCATCAGTGTTTCATCCCAGATAATTTACCAAGACTTGCTCTTAACTGGCAAGGGAATGCTTTTACAGATGTTCACCTTACAAATGTTGCATGGGAAGTTATTTTTAAGGTAAAGTGAACGATCGCCGTATTAACTGTCTGGGGGTTGTATTCTCTAGGGTTTCGAGCAGTCAAATTTACTTTGCACACCAGAGATCTGCTAAGCACAGTGTTGTATATTCTCAACTCCTGCAGTTTGTCTGTTGAACATGTGGAAAGCAGAGACACTAACATGCATTCCCAGCCCCTCAGAGGCGCCAGGCGGGCGCCCGACAGGCCCATCAAGTGGGACAAGTCCTACTACGCCTTCACTGGGTTCAGAGACCCTGCTGCCGACCTCGACCACGTCACCAGAGTGGAAGTAACCCTGGCGTACGTCAAAGTCCTTGTTTAACTCGCGGCCATTTCCCGGGAAGTGTCCTAGCCATATGGGGAATGCAGGACCATGATGAGAGAGAGATTTTGTTTCTTGTTCAGAGTCGCCCGAATGCCCCCAAGTGTATTGAATTTTCTTTAATTCATTTTTTCTAAACACATGCGAGAGATTGCATTAAGCCAGGCATGGTGGGCACGCTGGAAATCCCAGGACTTGGGAGGCTGAGACAGGAGGATTGCAAGTTTGAGGATAATAACCTCAGCAAGTAGTGAGGCGCTCTCATCAACTCAATGAGACCCTGTTTCAAAATAAAACTAAAATAGGGCTAGAGGTGTTGCTTGGAGGTAGACTGCCCTGGGTTCAATCCCCAGAACCTCAAAAAAGAAAGAGATTGTTTTACTTTACTGAACATTTTTTAATTTTATTCAAGTTTCCCTTAGTGTATGGAAAGGGGCTTCACCTGAGACTATAAAAGTTTTTTTCTTAGCCAGGCATGGTGGCACACAACTGTAATCCCAGTATTTGGGGAGGCTGAGACAGGAGGATCGCAGGTTGGAGGCTAGCCGCAGCAATTTAGCAAAACCCTGCTTAAAAATAAAAAATAAAATAGGACAGAGGCTGTAACTCAAAGGTAGAATGCCCTTAGGTTCAATTCCAGTACTACCAAAAAGAGAGGTTTTTGGTTTTTGGTTTTTGTGGGTCTGGGGATGGAACCCAGGGGCATTTGACCTCCAAGCTACACCCCCCAGCCCAATTTTTTATTCTTTTTTTGAAACCAGGTCTCACTGAGTTACAGAGGGCCTAAGTAGCTGAGGCTGTCCGCGAACCACGATCCTCCGGTCTCAGCCTCCTGAATGCTGAATTACAAGCGTGCCCACCACGCCCGGAGAGTTTTTTGTTTTGCCTGCTTGCTTTATACGGGTCCCTGACATCTGACACTGACATCTCATGGATTTGCATTGTTAACTATGTTGAAATTCTTAACAGGCCTAAATCATTTCTTTACTCCAGTCCCCAGTACCA
Source organism: Muscardinus avellanarius (assembly GCF_963383645.1). Taxonomy (NCBI): domain Eukaryota; kingdom Metazoa; phylum Chordata; class Mammalia; order Rodentia; family Gliridae; genus Muscardinus; species Muscardinus avellanarius. The sequence continues at coordinate 6,981,129 of NC_137804.1, forward strand.
AAAAAGAAATTTCTGTCCCAAGAGCAGCAGTCGGTGCGCACTCAGTGAGTGCATCGCGGAGGCCAGTGCCTCCTGCATCTGAGCGTGCGGCCGTAGGGAAAGGCGGCTGAGCAGCAGCAGGCGCGGCCGTGGGGCAGCGACCGCAGGCTCGGCTGCCAGCTCGGTGGGTGAGCCGAAGAGCGGGCCACCAGCCCGAGCCTTCGTTTCCTTTTTTTTTTTTTTTTTTTTGCGGTACTGAGGCATTCTACCTCCAGGCTGCTCTCCAAGCCTTATTTTTATTCTTTATTTTGAATCAGGGTCTCACTGAGTTGCGGAGGGCCTCACTCAGTAGCTGAGCTGCCCGGTCTCAGCCTCCGGGATGCTGGGATGACAAGCGTGCGCACCATGCCTGGCTGTGTCTTTTAACGTAGAAATGTTTACAGTTTAGTTGGCATTGCAAAATGTGTATCTGGGGTTTTTTCCCTTTATTTCTAGATCCTGGTTAGATAACAATGGGAAAAACGCTATCAAAAAGCTGAAGGACAGTTTGCCACTTAGAAAAGAACTCGAGCGCTTAAAAGACGAACTGTCCCACCTGCTGCAGCTCTCAGACATCAGGTAATTAAAAAGATAATGTAAGCTTGAAGATAAAATACACATGAATGACCTACCGGCAAAGTTTTTCCCCAGCCAAATATTTGCATCTTTATTTGTGTTTTTGTTCTTGTTTACTTTTTGGTACGGGGAATTGAACCCAGAGACATTCCACCTCTGAGCTATACCTTAGTCCTATTTTGAAGCAGAGTCTTGCTACGTTGCTTAGGCTGGCCTCGAACACGCGATCCTCCAGTCTCAGCCTCCCAGGTACTAAGATTACAGGTGCACACCACTGCGCCCGTCTTGTGCACATCATTTCTAAGTTTTTATTTTGTCACAAAAACTTAATATTAGTTTATAAAACTAGCAGATTACATGTGACGTCTGAAAACCATTCTCTCTAGAGAAGGGAAAAATAAGTCTGATGTAAAGAATTCCTAATTAGAACTTAAATCTCGAACAGTCGCCGTCATCGCACGGTGAGGTGGAGGAAAAGGTTTTCTCCAGAGTCCTCCCCACCACTTCCTCTCTCACCGATGCGAGGGGATGGAACCCAGACCCTGCGCGTGCCCGATGTGCCCGTCCACGCCGCCTGGCCTCAGCCTCGCGGTGTGCTGCCTCTAATCCCCGGACTCAGGAGGCTGAGACAGGAGGGTCACAGGTTCAAGGACAGCCCGAGGAGGTAGTAAGACGCTCATCAACTTAGCGAGACCTGTTTCAAAAAACTTAAAATAAGGCTGGGGGTATAGCTCGCAGGTAGAATCCCCAGGAGTTAATCCCCGTGCCCCCTACCCCAAAAAAGCCCCGGTGCATTGGGCACCTGAGATGAGTTGAAGCCGTGGCTGCCCGCTGCGGCAGTCCTTGTCTCTGGACGGGTGGGTCGAGCCCCGCCCCAGGCTGTTCACGTGCTCTGTCCTGCTGCCTAGGTGGCAGAGGGGCTGGGGCGTCGCCCACCGCTGCAGCCAGCTGCACAGTTTAGGCCGCCTGGCCCAGCAGAATTTGGAAACACTGCAGAGAGCGAAAGGTAAGCCGTCACTTTCCTTTACGTTCCCCTGAGCTGCTGTCCACACCTGGGAATGGTAGTGGGAAGTTAAGGGTGTCCGCACAGCCGAGGTTATTTATTTATTTACTTACTTACTTACTTACTTTTGCTATTGGGGATTGACCCCAGGGGTGAAGTTCTACCTCTGAGCTACACCCTTAGACCTATTTTATATTATTTTTTTTTTGTACTGTGGATAGAACCCAGGGGGGTTCTACCCCTGAGCTACACTCCCAGCCCTATTTTATTTTATTTTGAAACAGGGTCTCACTAAGTTGCAGAAGGCCTTGCTAAGAGGCTGACTGTGTATCTGCGATTCCCCTATCGCAGCCTCCCAAGTATTGGAATTGCAAGCGTGCGCCATCACGTTGGGTGTAATTTTGAAATAGGGTCTTGCTAGGTTGCTAAGAGTCTCACTACATCGCCGAGGCTGTCCTCGAACCCATGACCCTCCTGTCTCAGCCTATCAAGTACCAGCACGGCAGTTTTCCTGTCTGTTCCTTTAAATCGGGCAGACACAGAAAATTATTGGCCTTCAGGCATGTAGGGAATGTAACCCGAGCTCCGCAGCACTGCTGTGGGCTCGCGGGAGTGCAGCCTCCAGGCGCTGACCAGGCTTTGCGCTTCCTCCTCAGGCTGCACGGTCGTGTTTACCGACCGATCCGGCATGAGCGCGCTGGGCCACGTGATGCTGGGGACGATGGATGTCCATCACCACTGGACCAAAGTAAGGCGCCGCTTTGATCTGCCGCCCAGGTGCATGCATTTCAGACGGACTGGCACATCCTGAACCAGAACTGGGGGCTCGTGCTGCCCCGGCCAGTCCCGGTCTCCGGGCTCCAGCCATCTTCCTCCTTTGCCCCCGGGGAACCGGGACTGCAGGCGTGCACCCCTGCCCCGGGCTCTGAACTCACAAGGCTGAAATCACAGAAGAGCTGTCTGCGGCTCAGACGCTCAGCCTCGTGAGTCGGCATACAGAAGAGGAAAGGTTGGCTTTTGGCTTTGATACTGGGGATGGAACCCCGAGGCATTCTGCCTCCAGGCTATACCCCCAGCTCTTTTTTATTTTTTTGTTTGGAAACAAGGTCTAGGTAGGTTGCTGAGAGTCCCACTACATTGCTGAGACTGTCCTCAAACCTGCGATCCACCCGACTCGGCCTCCCAAGTGCTGGGACTACAAGTGTCCACCGCCACGCCCAGTTCAAGAATGCCCCCTTTATTTTGCTGTACTGGGGATGGAGCCCAGGGGCATTCTACCTCTGAGCTACAGCCCCAGCCCTTTTTTTTGTTTGTTTGTTTGTTTGTTTGGTGCTGAGGATGGAACCCAGAGGCTTTCTACCTCCAGGCTATACTCCCAGACCTATTTTCTATTTTATTTGGAAACAGGGTCTCACTGAGTTGCTGAGAGCCTCACGAAGTAGCTGAGGCTGGCTTCGAACCTGCGCGATCCTCCTGTCTCAGCCTCCCAAGCTGGGATTACAAGTGTGAGCCACCACACCCCCGGCTCTATTTTTTTTTTTTTTTTGGTGGTACTGGGGGTGGAACCCAGAGGCTTTCTACCTCCGGGCTATACTCCCAGACCTTTTTTATATTTTATTTGGAAACAGGGTCTCACTAAGTTGCTGAGAGCCTCACTAAGTTGCTGAGGCTGGCTTCAAACCCATGTGATCCTCCTGTCTCAGCCTCCCAAGTGCGGGGATTACAAGCGTGCAGCACCACGCCCGGCTCGGGCTCTATTTTTTATTCGTTATTTTTAAAAAGGGTCTCACTGAGTTGCAAAGGGCCTCGTTAAGTAGCTGAGGCTGTCCCCGACCACGGTCCTCCTGTCTCAGCCTCCCGGATGCTGGGATGACAAGCGTGCACCCCCACACCCAGCTCTAGTAAATCTTTTTCTTTTCTTTTACTTAAATTTCCCTTCTAGGAAAGTAATTTTCTTCTCAGACTTCCTCAACGCCACTTGCGGTAATTCTAGAGTTGCGTTATTATAGTAACATAAAGATGTCTTCCCTTTCTTTTAACCCCCTAGCTTTTCGAAAGATTGCCAAGTTATTTCGACCTTCAGAGGCGGCTGATGCTTTTAGAAGACCAAATCAGTGGCCTTCTCGGGGGCATCCAGGTTGTTTACGTTGAGGAGTTGCAGCCAGAGTTAACGATGGAAGAGTATTACTCTCTTCTTGACGCGTTCCACGGCAGACTGCTGCAGAGCCGGAGCCCCTTCCACCCGCAGAGCCTCCGCGGCCTGCAGATGGCCCTCGGCAGGTGAGTCCCCTTCCTTTCCCCAGCTGTGTATGTCGGGGCTTTGAATTGCTTTGCATATCAGTGTGTGATTCTTGGAAAGCAAAGAAAAAAGTAAACAGAGGTGAGGGAAGCCGGGTGTGGTCGTGTACTTGGGAGGCTGAGACAGGAGGGCTGCAGGTTCAAGGACGGCCTCGGCAAAGTACAGACTCTCGGCATCCCAGTGAGGCCCTGGTTCAAAACAAAAGCATCGCCAGGCCTGGTGGCGCTCACCTGTAATCCCAGTACTTAAGAGGCTGAGAGCCGGGCGCGGTGGGCACGCTTGTAATCCCCGCGCTTGGGAGGCTGAGACAGGAGGATCGCGCAGGTTCAAAGCCAGCCTCAGCTACTTAGTGAGGCTCTCAGCAACTTAGTGAGACCCTGTTTCCAAATAAAGTATAAAAAATAGGTCTGGGAGAATAGCCTGGAGGTAGAAAATCCCCTGGGTTCCACCCCTAGTACCACCAAAAAAAAAAAAAAGGCTGAGAAAGGAGGATCGCAGGTTCAAGACCAGCCTCAGCAACTTAGTGAGCCCCTCCACAATTTAGTGAGACCCTGTTTCAAAAATAAAAAATTAAATTGGACTGGGGATATAGCTCAGAGGTGTAATGACCCTGGGTTCAATCCTAGCACCATGAAAGAAAGAGAGAAAGAGGAAGGAAGGAAGGAAGGAAGGAAGGAAGGAAGGAAGGAAGGAAGGAAGGAAGATTGGTTGATTTAAGGGAAAAAAGAGGTTCAAGGTATAGCTGGAAGGTATAACACTCCTGGGTTCAATCCCCAGTTCCACACACATACAGAAAGAATGTCATGCAGGTGTGGTAGCACACACCTGTAATTCCTGTATTTGGGAGACTGAGGCCGTGAGTTCAAGGCCAGCACACAGTAACTTAGCAAGACCCTGTTCCAAAATAGAAGTAGGACTGGGGTGCAGCTCAGTGGTATAACCACGCCCAGCTGTTTCTAAGTGAACTGTGTGTGTGTGTGTGTGTGTGTGTGTGTGTGTGTGTGTTACTGGGGGTGGAACCCAGGGGCTTTCTACCTCTGGGCTACACTCCCAGACCTATTTTCTATTTTATTTGGAAACAGGGTCTCACTAAGTTGCTGAGAGCCTCAGTAGGTAGCTGAGGCTGGCTTCGAACCTGCGCGATCCTCCTGTCTCCGCCTCCCAAGCGCAGGGATTACAAGCGTGCGCCAACATGCCCGGCTTAAGTGAACTTTCTTGATGATCCCTTTTCAACTACGGAAAAACTAGTAAAAACAGCTTCTCCTGCCGGGGAGAAGGGCCGGTGACTGTCTCTTAAGACGTGTTTCGTTCCAGCGACAGGTACGCGCCGAGTCTGCATGAACTCGGGCATTTTACCGTCCCGATGCTCTGTGACCTGGCGAATCTCCAGTGGTTTATTCGCACCCGAGCCCAGCAGGCCAGAGAGAACATGCGAAGAAAGGAAGAGTAAGTCCTGTTGGCGCATCGCAGGCCGCGGCGCCTTTCACCCACCGCTGTCCAGTGGGGCGTGGGGGCCACGCACACCGTGATGCCAGGACCTGGGGGGCTGAGACAGGAGGACCCCGGGTTCCGAGGCAGCCTCAGCAACTTAGGCCCTGCTTCAAAATAAATGGTGAAATAAGTGGGCGTATAGCTCAGAATCCCCAGTACCAAAATATACAATATATGTGTGTACACACACACACACACACACACACACACACACACACACACACACGAATAGACGGGAAAAGAGGGCCATTTGCCCGTAGGAAATGCTTCACCTGTTTCTAAAGCTCAGCAGAGAGGGAGCAGGGCCCCCCAGCAGCGTGCACGCGCACTCTCTCTCGATATGACTATAATAAAGCAAAAAAATTATAAAGAAAAGCCAGAACAGTCTTGGAGTGCTGAGGCTCCAACGTGTCGGGCAAGTTTCGGCTCCTGAGCTGCATCCCAGCCCCACAATTGTGTTTTAAATTAGAGTCACCAGCTGTGGGGGTGAAGTCTGTGATCCCAGGACTTGGGAGGCTGAGACAGGAGGATCGCAGATTCGAGAACAATGCAGGGAGGTCCTCAGCCTCTTAATGAGACGCTGTTTCAAAAATAAAAGGGCTGGGGTGTATGTTGGAGGTAGAATGCCCCTAGGTTCCATCCCCAGTACCCCCCCAAAAAAAGTGTTCTAAAGCCGACCTCAAACCTGCGATCCTCCTGTCTCAGCCTCCCAAGTCCTGGGATTGCAGACAGGCTCCACCACGCCCAACTAGCCAGGGCTCTTATTTTCTCTATGTACTTTCTTCAGTCGCTTTTAGCTACTAGGTGAGGTGGAATACATGCTCTTTATATCACGGATTAAATATTTTTATCCCATGATAGCTAAAAAGATGGACCAAACATTTTGAGAGAAGCACGTGGAAAGAGCTCAGTAAGTTATCACTGCGGGCCATCTACAGGTGTATCTTGCAAACGTGTATTTGGTGTTTGTGGCTCTTGTAAGTAGAAACTTACAGCCCCGAGATAGAAGAATATGATTGCATTTTGTGTTCTTTTACTTAGTTACAACTTATAACCATATTCTTTTTTTCTTTCAACATAACAGGCTAAAGGTTATTGAAAATGAATTGATACGGGCTTCAACAAAGAAATTTTCTCTGGAGAAGTTGTCTAAGGAGCCGAGCATTTCCAGTGTACAGATGGTGGATTGTTGCAAGAGGCTTCTAGAACAGTCGCTGCCGTATCTACAGGGGATGCGCCTCTGTGTCTCCCACTTTTATTCTGTTATGCAGGATGGAGACCTTTGTATTCCTTGGAATTGGAAAAGCGGAGAAGCCGTGAAGTAGTGGGAATCAGTTTTATTTAAGGAGATAAGAAACTGAAACTTACTTAAATCCACCAGTGGAAGTGACGGTGTTATTTATGTATTACAGGAACAAAGTTTCTAACTGCTGCTTTCAAAGTAGACATTTTTAAATTAATTTCTGCTAGGAAACTTGTTTTTAAAAGGTTTTATTGCCGGGCGTGGTGGCGCACGCTTGTCATCCCCGCGCTTGGGAGGCTGAGACAGGAGGATCGCGCAGGTTCGAAGCCAGCCTCAGCTGGTTTAAGAGACCCTGTTTCCAAATAAAATATAAAATAGGTCTGGGAGTGTAGTCCAGAGGTAGAAGGGTTCCATCCCCAGGACCACCAAAAAAAAAAAAACAAAAAAAAGGTTTTATTCCCCCATTCTTACTGTGTTGATTGGCAAGCCTAGGTAAAAAGATATTTGAGGAAAAGAAAATATTTTTAGTGATACCTACTGAGGGATTCTCTAAGAATCATATATTTTTATATGAATGAATGTCAGTTTGGGGCTGAACGTGTGTGTGTGTGTGTGTGTGTGTGTGTGTGTGTATTAAGAGATCTGGTGCCTGGAACACCACTGAAGCCTGGAACTCATCACCACAGGTCACACAGCTCAGCAGACATCTTCACGGTCACCTCCCACGTCTACACGCACGTGTATTTCATAGGCAGTAACGGACAGTTGGTGCCCAAAACAGACGACGGATGGGTAGTAAAAATTAGCCAAATTTTGCTTAAGAGAAAGAATAGGGGGAAAGGGGAACTCAGTTGGCGTGGTCATATGTAGGCTGGTCCTTGTTTATTAGTGAGTCTTCAGTGCAGAGGATTCCATCTTCAGTCTGTAATCTCTCCTACCCATTAAAATAGTGTGAGTGCTGGGGCCGGGGCCATAGCTCAGTTGAACAAGGCCCTGCCTTCAATCCCCAGCACCAGACTAAAGAAATAAAATATTGTAGCTCTTGGTTGCATGAAACACAAAAAAACCAAAAAAACAAAAACTTATTTTTGAATGCTCTAATGAGATTCTCGCTCATTTTCTTGGGCAAACACTACCCAGGAGAATCCGGCCTGGTTCCTGCGGAGCTCTAGGAAGTCTCGTCACGTGTGAAATGGTCCACACCACCCTTTTCGCTCCCCCCCTCCTCTGCCTCCCAGTGTTTGAAACCCTCTCCTCAGCTCTGGCCAGGTTAGACCCCGCTGAGTCGCCTCTCATTCTTAAAAATGTAGCCGGGTATGGTGGTGCACACCTGTAATCCCAGTACTTGGGAGGATTGCAGGTTCCACCCTCTGCAACTTAGTGAAATAAAAGATAAAAAAAAGGGCTAGGGGGGTAGCTCAGAGGTAGGTAGAATGCTCTGGTACTTCAATCCCCAGTACCAAAAAAGGAAAGAAATACAACTTAACCCCAGTGGTTAATGGTGGCTCCAGCAGGGGGAGAGTCCTGGCCCTGGTCCCAGTCCTCTCTGTAGATTTCCCCTCGGATCCCTCGGCCAGAGCCAAACCTCAGCTGCTTTCTCAAGAGGACCAGGTGATCCTGGTTTAGCACACCATTTTCATGGCTCTCTCTGCTAAAATATCAGAAGAGAATTTTTTCCATAATACATTAGAATGTAAAGGTGATATTCAAATCAGCTCATGAAGTATGTTTTAAATTTATTTAGAACACCAATTATTTAAACAACCTAAATGCCAGTGTGTGTTCAAAAGAAGTATTGGTTTGTAATGGCTGTAGTCTGTGCATGTCTTCACACTCTAACATCCATAGTTAACGTGTTGTTTTCTAATGTACCAAGTGTTGCCTGTAAAGATTTTCCAGAGTCAAAAAATGGGAATGGAAAATTCCTCGAAAATGATACAAGAAGATATTGGGAAATCAGGTTGGAGCTTGTTCTAAAATCAACTAACATAGACTCATCAGTAACAAAGTGTGAATTGGATTTTGTCTCTGAACTGTTACATAATAAATAATACCCACGTCTCTCGGCCCCTGTTTTGTCTTGTTATCCACTTAGTAGTTTCACAACTCATGGAGTATTTTAGGAAATTAGAGGGAACTGGTGATCGGTCTACGTCTGTTTGATTTCATTTTCCAATCTAACTTAAAAGGAAAACCCTGGCCACAGCTGGGAGCTGACAGATTAGCCCGGCCTGTGCAGAGCCACAGGAGGACATGGCCTCCCCAGGGAACCGAGCCCAGCCCACAGCTTGGGCGGTCCTGGGGAGAGCCGGCCCCTGCTCACCGGGGCCGGTGCCCTCTGCCCGGCTGTCTGGCGGGAAGCCATTTTTGTGGTACTGGAGATGGAACCCAGGGGCCTTCTAACTGAGCTACACTCCCAGCCCTATTTTTTATTCTTTATTTTGAAACAGGGTCTCACTGAGTTGCGGAGGGCCTCACCAAGTAGCTGAGGCTGCCTGGATCCTCCTGTCTCCGCCTGCTCCTGTTTTCAAAATGGACCCTAGGTGCTGACATACGGCAGCCTCGCTCCTGCTGAAGTGTCTGGGCTTGGCCACTGACTGTTCGGGGTGGCCCGGGTGTGTTCTAGAGGCAAGAACTGCTGAGGTCCTGTGGTCTACCGGACTGGCCGAGGGATAGGCGGGCAGCGGAGGCGTGCTCGGGGCCCCAGGCTGTATAAAGGAGGCATCCCTGGCGTGCAGAGGCCCCGCTGCTGGGCAGCGTGCCGTGCCCGCTGCAGGTGGAGTCGTGCTTTGAGGAAGCGGGCCCTGCCTCGCTCTGCAGTGGCCCCTATTGCTGGACCGCCCTCTGCCCCTGGCCAGAAGCAGCTCACAGCATCCTCGCCACCCCTGAGCTACGGCATGTTTAGCCAGGCCCTGCCCCTACCCCATGGGACGCAGGCTCAGTACCTGTGTCGTACGCTGACCCTAAGTCTCCCTGGTTCCTTGTCTCCATCCAGGCAGATTCCAAGGAGTGTCCAGGAAAATGCTTCAGCCGTTCCTCCTTTGTGACCCAGAGCAGGAGACAGCCCAGCACTGGGGTATGGAGAAAACTGGGCCCATCTAGTGGTCCCCGGGGCTCAGCAAGTGGGAGTAGCACCCAGACTGGGGACTCACTATGAGCGTCCAAAGGACCCTCTCCCTCTGCCCACATGGCTGTTGGCCAAGGGGACACACAGGAGGATCTGAGAGCAGGGCTGGAGCACCTCCAGGAGACGTCTCGCCTGCCCCCGTTGAGCCTGCAGAGCTTCAGCAGAGCAGCAGAGGGGCATGCTGGTCCTCACCGCAGGGGCACCGCACCACTGAAGGGCTGCCTGGAACCAGCCCCGGCCCTAGGAGTCCATCGCCCTCCTCGGCCAGGGCTGGGCTCCCCTTCTGTACAGCACACCCGATAGGGCTTGGATCTGGAGTGCGTCCCCGGAAGCTCGTGTGCTGAAGCCTAGTCCCCAGTAGAGTGAGGCTCAAAGGGTAGGGTAGGCTGAGGGAGACAGATCACTGGGGGACCACCTTGAGGAAGACAGCTGTGCCTGGCTATGTGTGGGCACTTCCCTTGAGCTTTCATTCTCTCTCCCTCTCTCTCTCCTCTCCCTCCCTCTCTCCTCTCCCTCCCTCTCCCTCTCCCTCTCCCTCCCTCTCCCTCTCTCCCTCTCTCTCCTCTCCCCTCCCCCCTCTCTCCCTCCCTCTCCTCTCCCCCCTCCCTCTCTCCCTCTCTCTTCCTCTCTCCCTCCCTCTCCCTCTCCCTCCTCTCCCCCCCTCCCTCTCTCCCTCTCTCCCTCTATCTCCTCCCCACCTCTCTCTCCTCTCTCTCTCTCCCTCTCCTCTCCTCTCCCTCTCTCTCTATCTCAATTCCGGGCTGCTATGAGTTGAGCGACTCTCCCCTCTGCACCTGCTGCCATGATGTTCCTGCCTTGGATCCGGCCACCCGTGACTGGGGCCCTGAAACCATGAGCCAAGTAAATCTTCCCTCCTCTAAGTTGCTCTCATCAAGCATCTTGTTCAGGGTGCTGCAAAGACTGACACGACACCCGTGGGGTTTTGCTGCAGCCCCTCCTTGCCCCCAGCGTGTAGGTACAGCTTAGTTTGCTAGGAGCTGAAGGATCTGGGCCTCTAACCCAGACCCCCGGTTCCAGCACTCTATCCACTAAGGTCCTGCTCAGCACCAGTTGGGTGCGCCCAGCCGAGGCCCTGGCAGGGAGTCACGCTCACCACAGGGTAGAAGCAGAGGTGGCCCTGGGGCATCCTGGGCCCATGTTGGCGCACACTGTGCGTAGGAGCCTGCATGCTGGACCAGGTGTGGTGCTCACCTGTCCTGAGCCACCACCCTCTGGCCAGAATCCTCTTTTCTAATCAGAAACACGGCCTTGGGGCCAGGCGAGCTCTGCAGGGGAAGGGGGTGTGAAAATATCAGATCTTTTCTTTCTTTTTTGGTGTGTGGGTCCGGGGAGGGAACCCAGGGATATTCTGCCTCCAAGCTACACCCCCAGCCCTATTTTTTATTCTTTATTTTGAAAGAGGATCGCACTGAGTTGCAGAGGGCCTCACTAAGTAGCTGAGGCTGTCCTTGAACCTGGATCCTCCTGTCTCAGCCTCCGGAATGCTGGGATTACAAACACGTGCCACCACGCCTGCCTTGCTGGGCTGCTTTTGAATATGTGTCTTTTCTTACAGCACCATGGTAATTTCTTTCTTATTTCTTTCTTTCTTCCTTTCTTCCCCCCCACCCCTCTCTCTCTCTCTTTCTTTCTTTCTTTCTTTTTTGTGGTACTGGGGATAGAACCCAGGGGTTTTCTACCCCTAGGCTACACTCCCAGACCTATTTTATATTTTATTTGGAAACAGGGTCTCATTAAGTTGCTGAGAGCCTCGCTAAGTAGCTGAGGCTGGCCTCGAACCTGTGGGATCCTCCTCACTATCTCAGTCTCTCAAGTGCTGGGATTATAAGTGTGCGCCACCATGCCCGGCGTAATTTATTTCTAATGGTGGGGTAAGGGAGAGCAGAGGGTATGGACATCCATAGGGCCATTTTACCCCTAACAGCCCAAGGTTAGCATACAGATGCTTTGCCCTGGACCACTGACCAGATGCCACATGGGATCGGCTCACGTCAAGGCCAGGAGTAGACAGAGGGAGAGTGTCTACCCGTCAGGCCTCACTGGTGCTGTATCGTGGCGACCTGCTTCTGCAGAGTTCAAGAACCACCCAGCTGGGGCCCCAGGATGGCCTGACCTTGTGCTTCCCGCCCAGGCCCTGTCCAGTCACCACAGGGAACAGGCTAGGAGGTGTTAGGTTCTGGATCCTCCCCATACGGGGCAGGGGCGGGGCTGACCCGCCTCCTTACCCTGCGAGGCCCAGGATGTTCCCACGGAAAGCCACTCCCCTTTGATAAAAAGGGGACGACGCGATCCAGGATCAGAAGAAGCTTGTGGGACAGAGAGATTCCTACACTCGTGGAAGGCTCTCTTCCACACATCTCCCCCACCCCCACCCCGCACCCGCGACACGGGGGTGGGGGAGGGAGCTGTCTGGGACAAATGGGCTGAACTAATAAAGACTTATGGCACCGGCATGGATGATCTCGCGTGTCTGTGGAACTCGCAAACCTTACAGGAGGGTCCTTCCCCCGGCCTGGGGCTCCATCCACTCAGCCCGCACCAGGGTGGGGCGGCACTTTGGGGGAGCGAGCCGCGTGCCCAGGGCCTTGGGTTTTGGCTGAGATCCCCAGGGCCTTCTCTAGACGGCACCACATGTGGATCAGCCGTGCGGTGAGGGCCAGCCACTGTGGCGCCCGGGGAGTTGGGGTTCCAGGTGAAGAGTGGCGCACAGGATGCAGGATGTCTTCCCCTGTGGGTTTATCTTCTGGGGGGCAAGGTGCAGTCCCAAGCTGCGCTAATGGTGGTCCCGGGGTCCGCAGTGCTCTGGCACCGCCCTGCGGGCCTCTGCCGGGCGCTGTCCCTGGTGAGGCCACACGACCTATCGGCTGCGTGGCCAGGACGCAGCTGAGCGACCCCTCACCTGCCCCCACGCCCACCCGAGGCCTCCTCCTGGAAACCAAACGCTTTGCCTTTTGCCACCATCAGAACTAGATCAACCCCAAAGAGTTCAGATACACTGCCAAGAGTGTGGGAAGTAGAGAAAGTCCTAGAAGGCATTGCACTCCAGGTTTCAGTGAGATGTTTATGTGAGGTTGAAAGCATTTGGCAGGCCGCTCTGGGGAGGGCGGCCGGTGGGTGCCTGCCCCCGAGGGTGCATGTAGGGGTACGACTCCAGGTCTTGCGGGCAAGCACACCCGAGGTTCAGAAGGAAAACCGGTTATTCCGGGTGATGGCGTTTTTCAGCTTGCAGGTGAAGAAGGCCCAGGGCGGGGTTGGGCTGGGCGGGCCGGGGACGCACACAGGGATGGAGGGGGCTGGGGGGCTCTGAGCGCCAGCCTTGGCCAGGGTGGCTCCGGAGCCCAGGTCCCCCGCTGGGCGCTGGGCCTCGCCCGCGGCTTCCCAGGAGCTCCGGGTGTGTTGGAGGGAGGGTAGGTGATTTCTCCGGTTACCTCGTTCACCCAGAAAAAGGTATCTAGAAGTTTCTTTCCCTGTCCAAACTGACTCTTGGACATATCTAAAAGGAAGAAAAGAGATAACAGGTGTGCGAGAGGCGGAGGGGCACCTGCGCCTCCCTGTCCTGGGGTGGCTGCCACCCACCCGCCCAGAAACCTCCCAGGACCAGCAGGAAGCCAGAGGCTGTTTCCTTGAAATTTTAAAATATTTGTTATTTTGTTGTTGTTGTACTGGGGATGGAACGCAGGGACACTGTACCTACGAGCTACACCCCCCAGCCCTATTTTTTAGTCTATTTATTGGCACTGGGGGTGGAACTCAGGGGCTTTTCTACCTCCAGGCTATACTCCCAAGACTTTTTTATACTTTATTTGGAAGTAGAGTCTCACTAAGTTGCTGAGAGCCTCAGTAATAGCTGAGGCTGGCTTCGAACCTGTGTGATCCTCCAGTCTCAGCCTCCCAAGCACAGGGATTACAAGCCTGTGTGCTACCACGCCCGGCTCAGTACACTACTTTATAAAAGGGACTTAGAGCCGGGCGTGGTGGTGCACACTTGCAATCCCAGCATTCAAAAGGCTGAGACCGAGCTGAGACCTGAGGACTGCAGTTGGCAGTCAGGTTCAGCTACTTAGTGAGGTCCTCTGCAACTCAGTGAGACCCTGTTTCAAAAATAAAGAATACAAGCCAAGCGTGGTGGTGCACGCTTGTAATCCCAGCATTCGGGAGGCTGAGACCAGAGGATCCAGGTTCCTGGACAGTGAGGCCCCCTGCAACTCAGTGATACCCCGTTTCAAAATAGAAAATAAAAACTAGGGCTGGGCCGGGCGTGGTGGCGCACGCTTGTAATCCCCGTGTTTGGGAGGCTTTGACAGGAGGATCGCACAGGTTCGAAGCCAGCCTCAGCTACTTAGTGAGGCTCTCAGCAACTTTTAGTGAGACCCTGTTTCCAAATTTAAAAATTATAAAATAGGTCTGGGACTATAGCCCAGAGGTAGAAGGCCTCTGGGTTCCACCCCCAGTACCACCAAAAAAACCCACAAAAAACAAAAAACAACAACAACAAAAAAAAAAAAACTAGGGCTGGGGGTGCAGCTAAGAGGTAGAATGCCCCTGAGTTCCATCCCCAGACCTGAAAAAAAAAAAAAAAATCTAGGAGTGTAGCTCAGAGATAGAATGCCCATGTTCAATCTCCAGTACCCGTACCCCCAGACACATACACACACAAAATCACGCTTGGCAATTTTGCCAAAATGTGACCATGTGTGGTCAGCAGAATGATCCCCCAAGATGGCTGCGCCGCAGGAGTCACGAATCCCTGGGCCCTGTGAATACGTTCCATTACTTGGTTCTGCACTTTGGATCAGGAATGGGCCCCAAAGACCGCGGGGTAGGAGGCTCCCTCCCAGCCAGGGGTGCCATTGGGGGGGTGGAGGCTGCAGATGGGGCCTGGGTGGAGATCACTGGGCGCCCTGGGAGGACGCCCCTCCCCGCCCTTGCCGAGCCCAGGGCAGCCCAAGCCCGGTGAGGCCCTCCACAGTGCGGGGAGCAAGCCAGCTGGCTGGGCTCAGGCTCTATGGCGCCCAGCAGGACAGGCGGCGTCTTTTCAGGCAGCTCCTTCTGCAGCAAGAGGAAACCCATGCACTGGGCGAGCGGGGTCCAGGGCCAGTGCCGGGGCTTCCTACTTTCTTTCCGGCCTGGAAATCATTCCACTTTCTCTAGAGTAGATGCAGCGCCCAAGGCCCTAAGAAACTTCAATGTGTGCTGCTGAAACACTGCCCAGGCCAGCCAGCGCACTCGAGGTCCTCACACCTGCGTTCCCTGAGCGTGTGCAAGAGGGGACTGAGCCCTGTGGGGCATTCTCCCTCTGCACTACACCCCGGGCCTACTTGAGTTTTTTTTTTTTTGGTGGTACTGGGGTTCCTGGAAGCCCTTCTACCTCCGGGCTACACTCCCAGACCTATTTTTACATTTTCATTTGGAAACAGGGTCTCCTAAGCCAGCGCGCGCGGCTGGCTTCGAACCTGCACGATCCTCCTGTCTCTGCCTCCCAAGCGCGGGGATTACAAGCGTGCGCCACCACGCCCGGCCCTACTTGAGTTTTGAAAAGCCGTCACCTCTTGCTGAGGCTGTGAACCCGTGATCCTCCTGTCTTAGCCTCCTAAGTACTGGACTTACAAGTCTGCGCCACCATGGCCAGCTTTTTTTTTTTTTTTTTCGGTACTGGGGTGGGAACCCAGGGGCATTCTACCTCCGAGCTACAACCCCAGTCCTATCTTTTATTCTTTATTTTGAAACAGGGTCTCACTGAGTTGCGAAGGGCCTAAGTAGCTGAGGCTGGCTGCAAACCGAGATCCTCCTGGCTCAGCCTCCCGAATGCTGGGGTTACAAGCACGCGCCCCCACATCTAGCTTTTTTATTCTTTATTTTTGGAACAGGGTCTCACTAAGTTGCAGAGGGCTCACTAAGCTGAAACTGGTTTCGAACCTGTGCTCCTCCTGTCTCAGCTTCTCAAGTACTGGGATTGCAAGCGTGCACCACCAAGCCTCACTCCCAGATTATTTTTATTTTTGAAACAGGGCCTCACCTCTTGCTCAGGCTGACCTTGAACCTGTGATCCTCCTGTCTCAGCCTCTCAGGCACTGGGATTCCACACCACCTTGGAGCCCGGCACTCCGAGCCCGCTCTCACTTGCTCAGGCAGAGGATTTCCCCACCACCCCTGGAGGTGGCAGGCCTAGCCTGGAGCCGGTGGAGCTGGGCAGGTATGAAGGGTGTGCAGCTCACCAGTCCTGGGTCCCGGTGGGCGGGGATCTGCAGGAGCTCAGGGCGCAGGAGCTCTAGAAGGCTGGCAGCTCCTAGCAACCTGACCTTTGTTACATGGCGCATCCCACCCTATCCCTGGCTAGGCTCCAGTGGAGGTTCTCAAGCCCCGTGGGGCAGACACACACACACACCATCGGGCCCCACCTCACCCACCAGTGTTCCCAACCTTGACAGCCCCTGGCATCGCCCCTCCCTTCTGCCAGCTCCAAGGCTCCCAGACCCGCCAAATGTAAAGGTAGAGAAGCTGGGTCGCCCCTCTGGCAGGCGGTTCCTGTCCACTGTAGAGGAAGCCAGGAGTCCCTGGCTAGGACCCGTGGCCCACTCCCTGCCTGCCGGGCTCGCATTCTGATCTCCCTGAGGACTGGACCTGTGGCCTGCATCGCCGGCTGCTGAGATTGCCCGGCAGAGACAGACTGGCCCTGGCTTGTCCAAGGTTCCTCTGCCCTTCTCTGCCTGTCCAGGAGCCTGCTGGATCTAAGAGGATTAACCCACTCTGTGGATTCACTACCTTGGGTTCTCCCACCCCTGGGGTAAGGCCACTGCTGGGGTGAGCAGTCCTCCAGCCTCCCGACTCTGTGGCGAGGGCGTAGGTCCAAGCCATGCCTTGCCAGCCCACTGGTCCCTGTCCACACGGGGCAGGGCTCCTGGGAGAGCGGTCTCCTATGAGCCACATCGGGCTCATCCAGCACACCCCAAGCGCCGAGCCCCTAACGTGCCACGCCACATCCCTCACGGGGCACAGCGGGTGACTCCATACAATACCACCACGAGTGTCGTGTCGGCACTGGGGTCTCCAGTCACGCCCGAGTCCGTATATAAATGTTTTATTTTTATGTATATTGAGCCAAGTCACAAAGAGCCCACCACTGTCCTGCTCGGCCTTAGCATCCCGAGCCTGGGAAGGCCGTGCGCACACATCGGCCCCACGCCAGCATGCTCCACGCTTTGTCCACAGGAAACCGGTCGTGCACACTGGCACTGTTACACAGCAACAGCAGCACGCCGGGTGTGCTGGGCTGCCACGTGTCACAGCAACTGTGCCCGGCACACGGCCACCCCATGTACTGGAACAGGGACGGAGAGCAACAGAGGTGCGCTGCGGGCACACACGCATGGCGCTCCGAGTGTGATGTGCCCCGGGCTAGGCAGCGCCCCCCACCCAGCTCTGCCCAAGCTTTTCCCTTTAGACCGGGTCTGGGCAACTGCCCATGGCCAAGACACTTCCTCTGGCCTTCCGCCAGGCTAGATCCAGGAAGGGCCTGCTGGGTGGTACACTGCCAACGCTCGCTTGTGGCTGCGTGTAGACGGCGTGTTCCTTGGCCTTTCAAGCCTTCTCTGAACACACCTGGTCGGCCAGAATGACGGCAGGGCTCACTACTGAGTCCCTGCGCCAGCCCCAGCCTGCAGACAAGCGTAAGCTATCCACCACGTGGGTGGGTGGGGTTCTGGTATGATTCCCCCCAAATTAAGAGCAAACTTCAGTGGGGAAAGACTTCTGTTTATTTTTACTGTCTGTGAGTTTTAAAATGTGACTGGAAACCAGGTGTGCTGAGCACACCCAGGACTTGGGAGGCTGAGATAGGAGGATTGCAGGTTAGAGGACAGTTTCAGCAATTAAAGATTCTTTTTGTGGTACTGGGGTGGAACCCAGGGGCTTTTCTACCTCCAGGCTATACTCCCAGACCTATTTTATACTTTATTTGGAAACAGGGTCTCACTACGTTGCCGAGAGCCTAAGTAGCCGAGGCTGGCTTCAAACCTGTAGGATCCTCCTGTCTCAGCCTCCCAAGTGCAGGGATTGAAAGTGTGTGCCACCACGCCCAGCAGTAGTTAAGACTCTTATCAACCTAGAAAGATGTTTCCAAAGGAAAAAAAAAAAATAGGGCCTGGGGTGTAGCTCAGAGGTAGAATGCCCCTGGGTTCAACCCCAAAGCCAAACACAAAAAGTGGCTGGAAAGGCATAAAAATAAGTGCACCCCCTTCTACCAAGTGCCTACTGAGGATACCCACCGGAGCCAGGACCTTGTGAGGCACCAGGTGCAAAGCTGGGGATGGAACAACAGAAAAGGGGCTCCCAACTTAACACGCGAGTGGCACCTTTGCAGGGGCTTTGGCCAGGCCCCGCCCGCACAGCAGCCAGGTGCTCAGCCCATGGGAAGCTCCCTGGGAGCCCAAGATCATCCTATCAAAAGAAGGCTCACTGAGCCTGAGGCCCAGGCCGACACACCGCCCTGCCCGGCCCCTCCTGTGCCAGCCTGGGCACTGCACGAGCGCAGGGACACGCGATTTCAGGCCAGGGACCACTGGTGGGGGAAGCCAGAGGATGGCAGCGCTGGACTCGCACGTGACCAGGATACACGCCACACCTGCCGCCCCGTGACACCGCCACTCAACCCGAGTTCCATTTCTCCTGCCTGTGGCACTCCAGAGAACTTGGCACTCCAACAACAAAGCCATCCACCAGGCTGGCACCGCCTCGTTACCAGGAGCGGCCACTGCACCAGGGTGCCCCTCATGCGGGGGCGAAGTGCCTCCAGACGACGCCCCATGGCAGTGCAGCCCACCGAGCCCCGTGCCCTCAGCTGCGATTTGAGCTGTCAGGAATTTAGTGCTTACACGCGTGTCATCCCAGCACTTGGGAGGCCGAGACAGAGGATCACAGGTTCACACGCAGCCTCAGCTACTTAGTGAGGCCCTCTACAATGGAGACTTGGTTTTAAAATAAAGAATAAAAAATAAGGCTGGGGATGTAGCTCAGAGCTACAATGCCCCTGGGATTCAGTCCTCAGTACTGAAAACAAAACAAACAAGTCAGTTTTGCACAGTCACCACGATGATTCTTCCTTCCGCGCCCACACACGGGTGGGCAGGCGAGTCCCTCTCCCTTGGAGGCAGCACGCATGCACTGTGACTCCCGGGGTAACCAGCAGCTCCTCTCCTCTCCTCTCCTGCGGTGGGCTGCGGAGATGAGAGGGCAGCTGAAGCATGCAGGGCTGGAGGCAGCAGCCCGGCAGGTGTTAGCAGGTGTGCAGCGCTGGAGGCCTTGCGGGACAGTCAGAAACAGGGACAAGACGTCCCACTCATGGGAGCTGCCGGCACTGGAACTGCACAGAAACCCTCCAGCCGCACGCACCTGGCTGAGGCCCCAGCAGGCAGCTGCCTTCCACGTGCGAGTCACGTCCGGACTCTCACCTCTAAACTGTCTCAAAGCTCCCGCCTCTCAGGCAGCTCAAGCCTGAGTAGTGACCCTGCCACCCTCTACTGGCACGCCCTCCTCTGCTGGGGACGCTCCCCGACCTCCCCAGGCCTTTGCGCCTAGCCTTCCCTGGCCAGCCTGGCCAAGCCACAGCCTACCTCCCAACCCAGCACTTCCTCCCTCCCTCAGCTCACCCTCAACCC
This sequence comes from Muscardinus avellanarius, assembly GCF_963383645.1. Classification (NCBI taxonomy): domain Eukaryota; kingdom Metazoa; phylum Chordata; class Mammalia; order Rodentia; family Gliridae; genus Muscardinus; species Muscardinus avellanarius. The sequence goes on from NC_137804.1 coordinate 7,000,560, forward strand.
ACTCGCCTCCTGAAGCACTGGTACCCTGGTCTTTACCATCTGTGCAGACCAGAGGCAGTGCGTCCTGTCTGTGAGGTCACTGAGGGGACACTAGTACGTGTCAGAGCCTGGCTCATGAGAGGTACTGAACGAACGGGCACTGTGAGGGAACACCTGGCGGTGCGGATGGTGCCAAGGCGCTGCCAGGTCCCCTCTCCGGCGACGTGACAGGGCTGGCACCCTGGCTCCTCCACCTGCCACCCAGGCAACCCTGCCTCCCAAGCACAAGGATGGAGACATGGAGAACCCAGTGGTGGAGCTGCACAGACATGAAGAACCCAGTGGTGGAGCTGAAGGCCAGGAGGCAGCAGGCGTCGTCAAGGTGAAACCTACACAGAAGCTGCAGGTCCCATGGCCCCTTCCCAGCAGCCACTGGCCCCAGGCCGACAATGGCCAACCACAAAGGGCAGTGGTCCTCCAGGGCTGATGGAGCCCTGCGGGGCCCAGAGAGCACACTGCTTTGCCTAACACCCTTCCTAACAGGTGGACTGGGGATGCCAAGCTTTCAGATGCCCAAGACTTCCTGCCATGAACTTCCAAAGTACAGAGGGCTGGGACCTTAACCAAGGTAGGTAGCCTGGAAGCCCTCCGCTGGCGCCGGCAGGCCCAGGCTACTCCCAAAGGTGTCTTTTCATATGCCGAGTCAAATTTGAAGACCATCTGAAGGTCTTCCCGCACTCGCTGCAGCTGAAGGGCCTCTCTCGAGTATGGAACCTCTGGTGGCTAATGAGCTGGGAGCTCTTCCTAAACGCCTTCCCGCATGTGCTGCACACGTGGCACTTCTCAGCAGGTGCCTCCTCGGAGGGCTCCTCCCACTCCTCAGGGGGCTTCCCTTCACTGGGTTCTAATTCCTGTTCACTTGAGCCTGGGTCCTGGCGGGAAGACGGCTCAGGCAGGCTGCGCTCAGGCTGCGCATTCGGGCCTGTGTCCTGGCGGGAAGACAGCTCAGGCAGGCTGCGCTCAGGCTGTGGACTAGAGCCTGGGTCCTGGAGGGAAGACAGCCAGGCCAGGCTGTGTCTGGACCGCGCCGCCCTGGAGTGTTTCCTCTGATGAATGGACAGGGTGTGTCTCCCCAGGAACTCTTTCCCGCACCACTCACACCTGAAGGGCTTCTCTGTGGCGTGGATCCTCTGGTGCTTGACCAGCCGGTGGTTCCTGTCGTAAGACTTGCCGCACACATTGCACTTGTAGCGCTTCTCACCGGTGTGTATGCCCTTGTGATCGAGAAGGCTTCTCTTGCGCGTAAAGGTTTTCCCGCACTCCTGACACCAGAACGACTTCTGACTGGTGAGGATCTGGGGCTGTGGAGGCTCCGGAGGCTCCCTGCTCCTGCCGTAGCCACGCGGCCGGCTCTGGGCATGCTGTCTCTGGTGTCGGTAGAGGTTGGAGCTCCACCGGAACGGCTTCCCACACTCGCTGCACTTGTAGGGCTTCTCCCTGGTGTGGACCCGCTGGTGCATGAGGAGGAAGGAGTGATTGCGGAAGGCCTTGCCACACTGTCCGCAAGAGTAGGGCTCCTCCCGGAGCGCAGGGTCCTGGCTGTGGGAGGGCGAGGTTCCGCCCCCACCCCCGCCCTCGGACTTCCGCTTCAGGGCATGCTTCTTCTTGTGAACAATGAAGGCTGACCTGTAGGCGAACCTCTTGCCACACTCGCCACATCGGTGCGGCTTCTCGCCCGTGTGCACTCTCTGGTGGTCGATAAGGGTTCTCTTCCGCGTGAATGTTTTCCCGCACTGCTGGCACCGGAAAGCGCTCTCAGGGCGCGTGGCCCGGAGCTGCCGGTAGTCCCTCTGGAAGTCTCCCTGCCGCTCCTCCTCGGCACAGAACACCCCCCCACAGTGCAGCCTCATGTGGCGAGTGAAGTTTGACCTCCAGCGGAAGGTCTTCCGGCACCTGGTGCACCTGTACGGTTTCTCCTGTGTGTGGACCCGCTGATGCTCAAGCACGTAGGCCTTACAGTGGAAGGACTTCCTGCACTGGCTGCAGTCAAAGGGCTTCTCCCTGCCGTGGCCTCCCAGGTGGTGGTCGGATCCTGGGCTGCAGGGGAGCGCGTCCTCGCACGGGTCCAGCACAAACCTGTGCCCCGCGTGGGTCTTCAGGTGCAGGTGGTAGGAGGAGAGGCGCAGGAAAGCCTTCTCACACAGGCCGCACTCGTACGGCCTCATGCCAGAGTGGATCTTCTCGTGCCGTGCGCAGTTGGAGCTCCACCTGAAGGCTTTGGCGCACACTCTGCACTTAAACGGCTTCTCCTGAGCGTGCAGCCGCTGGTGGTATGCGAGGTGTGAGCTCCGTCTGAAGGTGCTCCCGCAGTCACGACACCTGTACGAGGCGCCTGCCGAGGGCGGGCTCTGCTCGCGGAGGCCAAAGCCCGGGGCGCCTGCGTCCTTCTCTGCCCCGCTCAGTCCGCCATTAGTCCTCTGGTGCAGGCTAAACTCCCCCGCTGTGTGCTGGAGCCCTTTCCCGCACTTCCTGTAGTCATAATGGTGTGAACTTTTTCTCAAGTGTCTACCATAGCCATGTTTAAGGGATTGCTTTCTTCTGGGAACTCTCGAGTATGTAACATGTTTTAGATCCAGACTATTACTTCTTCCCAATAATTCAGATTCATTTTCTGTTCTGTGACCAAAATCAGCCTCTTCCTTCTTTTCTCTCACTTGTATGGAGTTCCCATAGCGCCTCCTTCCATACCGTCTGCCCCTCTGCCTGAAAGGCTCTCTGAGCCCTCGTCCCCCAGAAACACTTGCTGAAGAGCATCCCAAGGGCACAGCGAAGGCGTCCGCATCTTCCAGCGGTTCCTGTTTTAGGACTGACTTGATTGTCTTAATCTCAAGCTCATCTCCTGACAAAGATTAAAACACACAAAATATGAATGTCCTCTTTCCCCATACTCAGAACGGAGACAATTCCGTGAGATCCTGTTTCAAAATAAAAAGGGCTTGGGGTATAGCTCAGAGGTAGAATGTCCCTGAATTCCATCCCCAGTACAAAGGTATCTGAAAGCCAAGAGGTAGGGCTCTCAGGAAGCCCTGTATAAAAGGGTTGGGGCTGGAAATGGAGCCTGTCACTCACACGAGTTATACAGACAGGACTGAGCCTGGAATGAGGCTCCAAGTGCAGAGGGTGCGCTCCAGGACACTGGGAGGCTGCAGGCCCAGGGCCGGGGAGGAGCGCCAGTGAGCAGGGGGAGGACTGATGAAGCGCTTCGTGGGGCGAGGGCTGTTCTGTGGACAATCTACTGTGGACAAGCCAGGGGAGGCTCTGGGGTCCAACTCTGAGGAAGACCTTCCTTCTGACCAACGGTGGAGTCAGTCCCCACGAGGACTCAAGAAAGAGAAAAGCAGGTGCAGGCGGGCAGCAGCTCACCAGTCGAGGCAGTACCTGGGTCCCTCTTGGACTGAGCTGCCTGGACGTCTAGGCCCCATGGCTCTCTTACTTCCAACCAGGAGATCACAGGAGGTTTGGAAAAGGGTCCCACTGCAGAAGAGAAGGGAACAGACTAGGAGGGTGCACAGATCCCACAGAACCAGGAGCAGGCCTGTGATCCCAGTACTTGGGAGGCTGAAACACGAGGATTTCAGGCTCAAGACCAGCCCCAGCAACTTAGTGAGACTGTTTTAAAATAAAAAAAAAATAAATAAGAAATAGGGCAGGGAGTGTAACTCAGAGGTTGAATGCCCCTGGTTCCATTCTTAGTATCGAGGAAAAAAAAAAAAAAAAAAAAAAGGACCGGGTGTAGCTCAGAGATAGAATGCACCTAGGTCCAATCTCTGATACCCCCTCTCAAAAAGGATAGCTACAATTCTCTAAGGTATGAACCACACAACTACTCAAATGATTTTATCAGCCAACATTTTTTCTGGGTGCCTAACAAACTAGGAACTGAAACATCTTTCCTCTTTCCGATCATACAGCATAACAGGCACCACGATCCCATCTTTCAAAATGTAGTGACAAGGCAATAGATCCAGTGACCTGCTTAGCAGCTCAGAGCCAGGATCAAAACCCAGGCCTGGCCCTATCTATGCACGACCATGAGAACCAAGAAGGCTGCAGTCAAGGTGGATAGTGCAGGGTTGGGTGCCCGCGACTCACCCAGAAAAGCCACGTTCCCATAATTCTCCAGCATCACTTCCCTGTAGAGGTTCCGCTGAGCTGAGTTCAGCCATCCCCACTCATCCTGGGAGAAGGTCACCTCCACATCCTTGAAAGTCACGGCCTCCTGAAAAAGCACTGGCCTAGAGCTGGTCCATGCGCCCAGCCTCTTGGCGGGGCTGGGGCGTCCCCCCACATAGCAGCTCTGGCCTCAAGGGGGACAATCTGGTCTGTGGGGCAGGGGCCCTGGACAGGCACTCGGGGTGGGGGCTGTACTCCACTGGGCTGCAGCACTGAGGTGAGGAAAGACCAAGGGCCCCGCTCACCTGGGGCTTGGCTACTGCTGCCCGGTCTTCTGGGCTCCCCTCTCTCTGGGCAAAAGAAGGACCTGAAGCAGAAGAGTGAGCCATGGGAGAGCTGCCCAGCTCCAGACACCCCTGTGAAGCCCACTCCTGGGGGCTCCTGAGCCATGAGCAGTGCAGACTGCTGCTGAACACCCATCTGCCACGCCTAGGGAAGGGGATGCAGTGGTAGGAGGAGCCAGGCAGACAAGGGTCCCAGAGGACAGACCTGGGAGGTGTGGCACAAGGCTGGCGGGGAGAGGGGGTGTCTTAGAGCCAGGCAGCAATTACCAGAGTCGAGCACTGCCGATGCACAGGGTGGCTCCAGGTGGTCCCCCAGATCGGGGCTGCTCTTGAGAGGTGAAGCCAGGGACCAGAGCTGTGCAGCTCGCAGGGCTCCTGTACCCATCCAATGCACCTCTGGGCTCTGTGCCTGGCCTGGGTCCTGGTGAGAAGGTGAGAGAGAGTCCCCATGGGAATCAGAAGCCACTCGGGGAAGTGGCCCCACAACCCATCTCTAAAGGGACGAGTGAGCCAGGCAGAGGGGAGGTCCTCCATCCCTCAGCTTCCGTGGCTCCAGTGAGAGGCCAGGGGGAGCACACCACTGCTCCACCTGAGGACACAGGAGGCCCGGCAAGGCAAGGCAAGAGCGTCGTCAGTTCTCCCACGCAACAGCGACACCTCCTGCTACCCCTCAGCCCCACCCCTGGCCTGGAATAGAGACACAAGAGAAATCGCCCCTGAGGATCTGGAGGGGTGAGCGTTCACAGCAGAGGTGCCGTCCAGCTCGATACTGTCATGCATCATCTTGACAGCTGATAAGCTACGTGACCTCAGTGAAGGCCAGCTCTGACCTAAGCCTGCAAACAGTAACACCTGGGAAAAAGCAGGCTGCGTGGGAGGGTCGGCCAGGGAGCCACACGCAGGGAAGAGCCTCAGGTGCAACCGCTGTCCACGCAGCCAGGCCTGGGGCGCACCTATGACCCCCGGTACATGGGGACAGGCGGGAGGAACAGAGGTTCGAGGATAGCTAGCAACGTAGTGAGACTCTGTCTCTAAAAGCGATGCCAGGCGTGATGGCATGTCTGTAATCCCAGTATTTGGGAGGCTGCCACAGGAGGACCACATGTTGAATGAAGACAGTGTGGTAACTTAGCAAGACCCTGTCTCAAAATAAAAAGTGACCAAGGTTGGAGTATAATAGATCAGTGGTAGAGTGGCTTTGGATTTGATCCTAGCAGAGCCCTGGCTCTGGGCTCCATCCCAGCAACGCACACATGCCCGCTCACTCACTCTCTGAGACAAGGCTGTCCCTGATGCGGACATGAGCCCAGGAGGACACAGCCAAAGAATCTGTAGGTTTGCTGGTCCTGTGTCCCGATGTTCTCTACGTTGAGAGGAACAAGTCTTTGGCCGGGGCCACTGAACATCTGCTCCACAGCACAGACTGAAGAGGATGAGCTGGGGGCCATCCTCCAGGCCCCTCCCCCTGATGAGGGGAGGGCAGGGGGCGAGCGCCTGCATCTCATGGACCCCTTCGTTTCTCAGACTTCAGTGGGCCTTCTCAGCCCCCAACACCTTCTAATTTCTAGCCAGTTTTCAATGGGCCAGCCCCTTCCAGTTTATTTGCCAATCTTTTTTTGGGTTTTAAAACCTTGCTTCAAGCCCTAAAGTAAATATAACCAAGCCACAATTTTGTAACTGCTGTGTATTGTATTTCTCCTCTGTACTCCATTTCGTTTTATAAATTACTAGATCCTTCTGAACATTTCATTGTTCTGGTAAAAATGGTAAGTGCTTTTTGTGTGTGTATGGTACTGGGGATTGAACTCAGGGGCATTTTACCTGAGATACACCTCCAGCCCTACTTTACTTTTTATTTTGAAACTGGGATTACAAGTGTGCACCAACATACCCAGCGCTAAGTGCTTAAAAAAAGAGTCAATTTGGGAGGCTGAGACTGGAGGATCGCGGTTCGCGGACAGCCTTAGCTACTTAGTGAGGTCCTTTGCAACTCAGTGAGACCCTGTTTCAAAATAAAGAATAAAAAATAGAAATGGGAGTGTAGCTCAGAGGTAGAACGCACCTGGGTTCCATCCCAGTACTGGGGGAAAAAAAAAAGCCGGGCGTGGTGGTGCAGGCTTGTAATCCCAGCATTCGGGAGGCTGAGACTGGAGGATCGTGGTTAGCGGACAGCCTCAGCTACTTAGTGAGACCCTCTGCAACTCAGTGAGACCCTGTTTCAAAATAGAGAATGAAAAATAGGGCAGGGGGTGTAGCTCGGAGGTTGAATGCTCCTGGGTGCCATCCCCAGACCTGCAAAAGTAAATAAATAAAAAATAGGGCTGGTGTGTAGCTAGCTCAAGGTAGAATGCCTCTGGATTCTATCCCCAGTTCTGAAAAAGCTAACTAATAAATATATAAGTAAAATAAAAATAAAACAGGCCTAGGGGTGTAGGTTGGAGTAGAATGCCCCCGAGCTCAGTCCCCAGTAACACACACACACCCCAACCCTCACGAGTGGTGAACCCGCTCCCCGTGTGCGGCAGGAGGGCAGGAGCGCAAGACGGCCCACCGCTCTGCCCACTAGCTCAGCACTCCGCACCGGAGCCAGGCTGGCACACCGAGGCGCTGGAGTAGCTACTCAACAAACTCTCGTGGCTGGGTAGCTTCTGCATTTTCTTCTTAATAACTGGGGGTTCGGAAAGATACAATGCCAAGGTACAGTGGCCAAGGCGCTGAGGCTGTGGAATGGAGTTTGCTATTGAGGGGTCTCCCGGGTTCCCAGCCCGGGGCTGCCCCAGCACGCCGTCCCCAAGATCCTCGGCGCACTGAGGACAGCACAGTACGTGCAGACAGCTGCTGGGCTCTTCTGTGTCGAAGCCAGAAGCCTGTCCCAGCTGTTCCCTCTGCCCCAGCACCGTAAAAGGTAGATGATATGCAGAGATACTAGAGACTAGATAGTACGCCAGGGGCTCTGTCCCTAAGCCAGCGTGTCCAAACACGGGTTGCTGTGACTCACAGACTCCTGCTGGCCCTATGCTGGAGCTGATGTGCCTCTGGGAAGTGGGGGCTCCTCGCTACTGGGTTACACAGTCCAGTTCTCAGCCCCCGGGTGCCCTGAATGAGAAGGAAGCCTCCTTCACACTGCTCCAACTGACAACTCAGAAGGCCACTGTGGACACAGGCGGCTGGGCCCACTCACCCTCTGCAGCATGCCTCCAAGGTCCCTCTGCAGCTCCTCCAGCAGGGCCACGGCCTCCTCGCCGCTCCCGGGGTGCTGGAGCTGCACCCAGGTCCGGAGCTCCCCGGGCAGGATGCTCAGGAACTGCTCCAGCACCAGCAGCTCCAGGATCTGCTCCTTAGAGAGAATGTCAGGCCGCAGCCACCAGCGGCAGAGCTCCTGCAGCCGGCTCAGCACTTCCAGCGGCCCGGAGGACTCGTGGTAGCGGAGCTGCCTGAAGAGCTGGCGGAAGAGCTCCTGGCCAGGGCGGTTGAGCGTCTGTGGCCTGGCCGTCTGCGCTGACCTGTAGCTGTCCTCATCTTCCTCCTTCTTCACCCTCAGAAGGCGGCCTCGTGCCCTCGAAGCCCGGGCCCGAGCCGGGTGCACGGCATGCCACCTGCCCGCAGGCATGGCTCCTGTGAGGCCGCCGCCCAAGCACACTGCCCGCTGCTGTGCAGGACCCCGGGTCCTCAGAACCACCTTCCGAGCACTGCAGCATACGATGCCATCGGCTGGGATGTTGGGGTCACTGGCCGGAGGCTAGGAAGCCTCACTCCTGAGCAGACATAAGAAAACCATGAGCATCACGCGCAGTGCCAGGAGCCCCTGCGGCCTCCGTGGGGGAAGAGGCGCACACACCAGCATCTGCGGAGATGTGCTTGCCGGTGTCTGGCAGCCCAGGGCCACAGGGTCACCTCCTGAGGCCAAGAGACTCCCAGAATCCACGAAATGAACGAGCAGGCCTCAAAAGCACAAACGCCTGGCGAGAGGTTGAAGAAAACCTGCAGAGCAGGTACAGCTGCCATACTCATGTCCGCAAGACTTGACACAGGAAGGCTGTCAATCCTCCCCAACTTAATCTACAGGTTCAATACAATTACATTGAGATTTGGGGGTCACCTGAATGACTCCAAAATGGTTCTATCAACATTTAAAGCTGAAGATCCAACAGTCTGTGGGATTGGTAACATGACTGCAGTTCCTCCAGAGAACTGTAGCATCACAGAACTAAGAGGACAAAACCCCCGGGGTAAGCTGGCCAACCAGAACCATGCAGAGCAGAGCAGAGCTGAGCCGGCCAGTGGATTAGGCATCCTAATGCCGCGGGCTCCCTCCCAAGGCCACACTAGCATCCAAGAACAGAAGAGCTTCTCTTGAGCTGGGCATGGTGGCACACGCTTGTAATCTCAGTACTCGGGAGGCTGAGACAGGAGGAGTACAGGTGGTGGCCAGCCGCAGCAACTTAGTGAGGCCCTGTTCCAAAATAAAAAGTAAAATGGGCTGGAGTGCTGCTGGGAGGTGGGCGCCCCTGGGCTCACCCAGCTGTGGCACTCAGGCCTGAGAAGCGGTGTGTGGCTCTCCCCGCCAGGCCTCCCCCAGAGCGCCACGCCTCAACCCAGGTTCATCCCTGAGAAGACCACGTGAACAGGGACGTTTCCTATCAGTCTCAGCGTCTCTCAAGACTCTCCTCTCTTGGTTATTTTGCTCTTCTGCCTCATGGCCAATGTGACTTTATTTCTTAGTTTTTCTTTTAAAAAAACCCATTAAGCCAGACGTGGTGGCACATGCTTATAATCCCAGCCTTCAGGAGGCAGAGACTGGAGGATCGTGGTTCGCTGACAGCCTCAGCTACTGAGCAAGGCCCTTTGCAACTCAGTGACACCCTGTTTCAAAAATAAAAAGATTAAAAAATAGGGCTGGGAGTATAGATCAGAGGTACAATGCCCTTGGGTTCAAGCCCCAGTACTGGGGGGGAAAAAATGACGGGAGTATTTGGCAGTGTGAGAGAGCCTATGAGTCCATGGAAAGACCCCTCAAAAGCCGGGCGTGGGGGCGCATGCTTATCATTCCAGCCTTTGGGGGATGAAACAAGAGGACTGCAGGTTCACAGACAGCCTCAGCTACTTAGGGAGGCCCTTTCAACTCAGTGAGACCCTGTTTCAAAATAAAGACTAAACCGGGCGTGGTGGCACACACCAGCCTCAGCTACTGGGATTACGCCTGTAATCCCAGTTCTGGGAAGGCTGAGACTGGAGGATTGCAGGATTGAGGACAGCTTCAGCAAGTACTGAAACTCTCAGCAACCTGGTAAGACCCTGTTTCCAAATAAAACTAAATTAGGACTGGGAGTATAGTTAGGAGGTAGAGTGCCCCTGGGTTCAACTCCAGGAGCGCTCGCCCACGGGACGGGCAAGTGCGCGCGCACACACACTAGCAGGGAATGTTAAGAACAATGTCTAAAATGGCAAGCAACAGGCTAAAAAACTACCAAGAATTAGTTCCTAAAAAAAGGGTTGCTTAGTTGGTTTCTAAAAGGCTTGTGTAACTATAATATTTCAAATTGATATATGCATATGTCTATATTTCAAATTGATATATACGTGTGTATATATCTATATCTATCTATCTGCATGCCCACTAACTGCAAAATTCCGCCTCTGTAATTTGCACTTGCTTGCAAAATTAACCCCCAATCCACCCCCCCACCCCGAAGCGGTACCAGCGTTGAGGGGCTGCTCTCTACTCAGGGTACTGAGTGGGGTTGCAGTCGCTGTGGCTAATAAATCCTCTACCCCTTAACCGGTGACTGGGAATCCCTGTCCTGCGTTGGGATATAATACCAGCACAATTACAAGCAGAACATGAGCACATGGAGCTGCGGACTAAGCTCGCGGCAGGTCACCGGCCTCGCACTCTGGAAGTCCTGCGTTCCATGCCCAGCCCTTCAGCGGGACAAAAGAGCGAACACACACGGTGTCCAGTCGCGTGTGCGTACTGTTAGTGTCCGGCGCCGACCACCCCTCAATTAGACAGAGGATGCTCACGATAATGCAAGCCCCATAGCGAGGTTTATTCCCAGCTAGCTGGGGTCCGAGTATCGGCCCGACGAGGCGGGTGAACAAGGACCCTGAGCACTTAAAGCCAAGGGTTTAATATAGCATTTTCCAAACATCCGACTCATACGTAGCATTTTTTCAAAACGTCCAATTCATGGTAACTTTCCATAGTTACACATTTTGGCTTAAGCACATTTCAAGCCTTCAAAGAGAATATCTGGTCCTCGTGACATCCAGGGGTTTATGATTACAGGTTTTAGCCTGTTTCTGATGCGATTTCGGCCAGGGGTTACTCAGACTCAGTAAAATGGCTTCCCGGCCCTTAAGATGACTGTCCTAATGCGAATTCACTCTTACAGTACTTACTGCCATACGTGCTCCAGACCGTGGAGCAAATGCTTCGCGGGCGACGCCACGCGCAAGCCGTTAGCAGCAGCGGCTGCCCTCCTTCCGAGCTCGCTCGGGCGGTCGGTTTCTGCCCGGCCCGCGCTCCTCCTCTCACCGAGCGCTCCGGCCTCGCGCGCACCTGGGCGGGAGGGCCCCGCGGGGAGGCGCCGCCGGCTCCGCTCCGCACCCCGGGCCCCGAGACCAGCGATTCGACGGCTGCGGTGCGCCGCAGCCCGAACCCACCGCCCGAGAGCTTCCCTGCGCCGCCTCGCAGCCCCGTCACGCCACCCCGCCCTTCCGGGTCGCGCCCACCCGCCGGACCGCGCATGCGCGCCACTGCTCAGGCGGCCCGCCTCTCTAGGACGCCGGAGGACCGCCGTCTCGACTCCTCTAGGCCCGCCCCTTGAGGCCCACGGCCCTCACCGGGCCTCCACTGGCCGAGTCCTCTTTAGGACGCTGGAGAACCGCCGTCTAGGCTCCTGCTTCCCAGCTCAGAGAGGCCCACTACCCTCACCTGGATGCCACCTGCTGTGCCCTCTCTAGGACGCCGGAGGACCGCCGTCTCGGCTCCTCCCGCCCCGCCCAGAGAGGCCCACGGCCCTCACCAGAACGCCACCGGCCGTGCCCTCTCTAGGACGTCGGAGGACCGCCGTCTCGGCTCCTCCCACCCATCCCTTAGAGGCCTAAGGCTCTCACCTGGACTCGCCCAGCCGAGCCCTCTCTAAGACGCTAGAGGACCGCTGTCTAGGCTCCTCCTTCCCAATCCATAGAAGCCCACCGCCCTCACCTGGACCCCCACCTGCCCGTCCCTCTCTAGGACTCTGGAGGACCTCCATCTCGGCTCCTCCCCGCGCAGCTCACTGGGGCCCGCGCTGGCAGAGGCCTGCTGCTGGCACCTGGCTCCACCTGTAATAGAACACTCTCCAGACGAGGTTAGAAGTCTCTAGGTGTTTATTAACCCGAAAGGAGCCCCGACCTTCTGAAGGTAAGGGTTTAAAAGCAGAAAACCGTGTCCTCATTTGTCTTCTAGAAGCACAAAGCAAGCAAGCTCGGGTACAGAAGCAAATTGTCCTGTCCGCGTTAAGCTTGACAGGTGCTCCTAACCGCAGCCCATCCCGTCGGCCCTGTTTCTGAAAGAGTTCCTGCAATCCTAGCCAGGTGTTTCCCCATAAGCCCACCACATTCCTACTGCTCTTATGCCTTGGTTCAAATCCTTGAGTCGTCGCGCTCTTCACAGATGGGATTATAATGCGTACGCAGTACCATTCGTTTTACTGCTTGGACCCGGTCTTTTACATCTCTGACAAATGCATTTGAGATGCATGGTCCCATCAGGAACCCCAGGAGGGGAAATATCAGGGACCCAGATATAGCCGATATCAAAGTGGTGAGCCAGCGTGACCACGAGAATAGCGTTTCATACCAGTTTGCCTGAGCGCCTGGCTTCGTCCACTTCTTTCTTTCTTTCTTTCTTTCTTTCTTTCTTTTTTTTTTTTTTTTTTTGCGGGTCTGGGGGTGGAACCCAGGGGCTTTCGACCTCCCAGCTACACCCCCTTCCCTATTTTTTATTCTTTATTTTGAAACAGGGTCTCACTGAGTTGCAGAGGGCCTCACTAAGTAGCTGAGGCTGTCCGCGAACTGTGATCCTCCAGTCTCAGCCTCCCGAATGCGTGCGCCACCACGTCGGCTTCGACCCTTTCTTTTCATGTTTTCCTGATTAACGAGAGGCTCGCACCACTCCTGAATGCTTAGTATAAAAACAACAGATTTCGCTGGGCGTGGTGGCGCACGCTTGTAATCCCCGCGCTTGGGAGGCGGAAACAGGAGAATTACGCAGGTTCGAAGCCAGCCTCGCTGGCTTAAGAGACCCTGCTTCCAAATAAAAATATAAAATAGGCCTGGCAGTGTAGCCCGGAGGTAGAAGGGCTTCCAGGAACCCCAGTACCACAAAATGAGTAAATAAATAAATAAATAAATAAATATAAAAACAACAGGTTTCTCCCAAGGCCATACATAACCCCTCCCCACACTTAAGGAACAGCAAATCTAATTCCCGTCTATTCTGGAAAACAACTTCTGCCAAGGAATCTAATGATTCTTCTAATCGGCTGATATTTCTCATTGAGCCAGGTCTAGGTCCGCTTGATGGACAAAAACGTTGGTCCAATGCCCACATAGTAGGGGGTTCAGAGTTGAAGCAAAGCTAGCAACCCTGGGTCTTATGGGTTCAGTAGAACTCATAAAATGAAAAATGGAATCAAGCATGTGTAAAAGGGGCTTACGGTCCTTTGGGGTAAGGACTGTAAATGGCGTCAATCCCACATCCGTTGGCCTGTGTTGAACTGGGGGAAGAGCTGGATTTAATTCTTGGTTAGGACTGATTGGGTTAATAACACTATGGGGGCCATATCTCTGGATAGTGAACTTTGTGCCTGGATTTCGTCCCACATCATACAGCCTGATTCCCCATGTTCGACCTAGCTCCCATCCCACCTCTTGGGTGGGAAGCCATAATTTTATTTATTTATTTATTTATTTATTTATTTATTTATTTATTGTGGGTCTGGGGATGGAACCCTGGGGCATTCGAACTCCGAGCTACACCCCCTGCCCTATTTTTTATACTTTATTTTGAAACCGGGTCTCACTGAGTTGCAGAGGGTCTCACTAAGTAACTGAGGCTGTCCCCAAACCGCAATCTTCCCGTCTCAGCCTCCTGAATGCTGGGATTACAAGCGTGAGCCACCACGCCCTGCGGGAAGCCATAATTTTATAGTCAATGTAAGAGGATTGCATTCCCCCCCCCCCTATGCAAGCAACCCTGGGAGGAGTGCTATCTCTTTTCAGATCTAGATAAGGGTCGTGGCTTGCCCCCAAGGCACAGTGATAGTGACCTTCCTCTTTAACAACTGGGACCTCTGTTAGTCGGGCAGGCATAAAACTCTGTAGTTTATATCCCTCTTTCGTACAAGGGATTTGCACAACCCGGAATAGAATAACTGCCTCCTGTGATACCTCCCCCACCCACCATATTTACTGTTATATCATCTATAAGATCACACAAATCCAGACTAAAAATGGGTTGCCCTGAGGTTATTATGAATTTTATGACATCTTCTCCCACTGTTTTCCTCAATTGCCAAGTATAGTTTTGAAGAAGATGGGGAGATAATTTGCTTCCCCAAGCTAGAATGGCATGAAATTAGGACAAAAGCTACTATAATTATAAATGTCCTCCGGTCTCCCGGATCAGTCTTATCTTTGTAGGGTGACTGGTTGGCTGGAGTTTCCATCTTTGAGGGATGTCCCCCTGATCTGCTTCTCAGATAGGTTTGATCTGCGACCAGTGGATCCAGGGTCTTTTTCCTGCAACCTTTACTGCTGTGGGCATTGTGAGAACCACCCATCAATGGACCCATTCACCAGGACTCCAGACTCGCGGATGGAATCTTTTTGATCCAGATTAAGTTACCAGGGTTGATCTTGTCCTGAAGCTGTGAGTCCTTATAGCTTGGTCCAGGATATACCACTTGGACCATGTCCCCAATCTGTTCCTTTGTTTGCTGTAATGCCTGAAGAGACTTGAGAAGAGACAGGTTATTAAGCTCTGTTAGGGTTTCATCCCTCAGTTTTGGAAGAAAAGTCGGAGGTCTCCCGAACATGATTTCAAAAGGAGTGAAGCCCTTAAGATAGAGGGTGCATCTCGCCCGTAGAAGGGCAAAGGGAAAGAGACTTACCCAGTTTTTCCCAGTCTCCAGTTTTAATTTACTTAAGGTCTCTTTTAAGAGTTCTATTCAGGGGCAGGGCGTGGTGGCGCACACTTGTAATCCCCGCACTTGGGAGGCGGAGACAGGAGGATCGCGCAGGTTCGAAGCCAGCCGCGCTGGCGTAAGAGACCCTGTTTCAAAAATATAAAATAGGTCTGGGAGCATAGCCCGGAGGTAGAAGGGCTTCCAGGAACCCCAGTACCACCAAAAAAAAAAAAAAAAAAAAAAAAGTTCTATTCAGTCGGGCATGGTGGCACACGCTTGTAATCGCAGCGTATGGGAAGCTGAGACAAGAGGATCGTGGTTTGTGGACAGCCTCAGCTACTTAGTGAGGCCCTCCGCAACTTAGTGAGACCCTGTTTCAAAATAAAGAATACAAAATAGGGCAGGGGGTGTAGCTCGGAGGTAGGATGCCCCCGGGGTTTCATCTCCAGACCCCCCACACACACACACACACAGAGTTCTATGCATTCTTTCTACCTGTCCTGAACTTTGGGCCTATAGGCACAATGCAGTTTCCAGTTTATTCTTAACCTTTTAGCTATTAATCGAGCGACTTGAGCTAGAAAGCTGGGCCATCGTCAGACCCCATAGTTACAGAAAGGCCAAGTCAGAGGACGCTCTCAGAGAGTGATGTTTTAACAGTAACCGGTGCTGTTTCTGTTTTAGTTGGAAACGCCTCCACCCAACCCGAGCAGGCATTTATAAAGACTGCGAGGCAGCCGGGCGCGGCGGGCACGCTTGTCATCCCCATGCTCGGGAGGCTGAGACAGGAGGACGGCACAGGCTCAGAGGCAGCCTCAGATACTTAGCGAGGCTCTCAGCAACTTAGTGAGACCCTGTTTCCAAATAAAGTATAAACTAGGTCTGGGAGTCTAGCCCGGAGGTAGAAAGCCTCTTCCACCCCCAGTACCACCAAAAAAAAAAAAAAAAAAAAAAGACTAAGAGGTAACAGTACCCATGCAATCCTGGCTTTACTTCAGTAAGGTCCACTGCCCAGTGTTCTCCTGGGCTGGTTCTTGTTAGCCACTCTCCACTGGGCAACTGAGTTCCTGGATAGGGTTTGACCTGTGCAAATATCTGGCACCTAGAAACAACATCCTTTGTAATTCGGTCCAGCTTTGGTACGTAATAGTCCCTCTGCTGTAATACCAACTATTTTGGTACCACCTAGATGGGTGCTCTGATGAACCTGCCTTATCATTGTGCGTCCCATGGCACCAGACATTAGCACCCTTTCGTCAGGCAGGATCTTCCAACCCCCCTGGACCTGAGGTTACCTGTAGCTCACTGCCCAACGCTGCTGCTTCCTGGGTGTACGTCAGAGAGTTGGACAGCAGGCAGGCCGGCAGAGCAGGTAATATTTGTAGAGGCCCTACTGGTCTTAAGGCAGCCTCTTTCGCTTCCCGGACAAAAAGCCTTACCTTTTGTCTCAGGTGAGTTATCCGTCTGGTGTCCTTCTTGATAGATGATGGCTGCCTTCTTTGGTAGCCAGATGAACTCAAGTAAGGCAAGAATTGCAGCAACATTGTTAATTTCCTTTCCCTCTGAAGTGAGCAGGCCTTTCTCCTGATAAATGTCCCGTGTACATGCACTGTAGCAAATGCATGCTGGCTGGCTGTAAATGTCGTTGACAGTTTTCCCCCATCCACAACTGAGAGACTGAAGTCAGGGCAGTGACTTCTGCCTGTCGAGCTAACGTGCCGGAGGCAGCACCTGAGCCCGTATTACCTGGCTAGGCGAGCCCACTGCAGCTCCTGCACGTCTGACTCCTTCACGGACATAACTTTACACTGTCGGTGTAAAGGGTATCTCAGGTTCTCTCCAGGGTACGTCCGTTAGGTCCAGGCGCAGACCCTGTATCGCATCCAGAATCTGGCAGTTGTGTACTGGCTGTGCGGGGTCATCATCCGGAAGCAGGGTGGCTGGGCTTAGGGCAGCAGTTCTTAGAAACTTGATTCTAGAGGAGTCCAAAAGTAGGGCTTGATATTGCACTCAGTATGCGAGCGTATGGAAGCCATCTGGCCGGCGCACTCTGAGCAGTGCTTCCACTGAGTGAGGTGCTACCAGACACGGACTTGTCCCAATGTCAGTTCTGAGGCTCTTTTACCAAGACAGCTGTGGCCGCAACAGCTCACAGGTAGCTTGGCCAACCTGTTGCTACATGGTCCAGTCTTTTAGATAAATAAGCACTGGCCATTTCCACAGACCCAGAGTTTGGGTGAGTACCCCTTTGGCTATGGCTCTAGCCTCTGCCACAAACAGCTGGAATGGATTGGTTATATCTGGAAAGGCCAAGGCGGGGGCTGCCATGAGTGCCTTTTTTAGGGTTTCAAATGCCTGCTGCTCTGTCTGAGTCCAGGCTAAGTCAGGGTTTTCCCTCCCATGCTGGTGTACAATGGTTTTGCTGTCTTGCAAAGCCTGGTACCCAGAGGCAGCAGTAGCCGACTGCTCCCAGAAATTCCCGGACCTGCCATTTAGTTTTCGGCCTCGGGATTTTCAGGATGGCCTTGATCCATTTAGTTGACAGGGATATTTTTCCTTTATATAGGTTAGTGGTCATTCCTGTGCACAACTGAGCGCAGGTCAGATATCCAATATCCAAGTGTGTCCAGGGTCCCTAGTAAGTCCAAGGTAGCCTTTTTACAGGCCGATAGGGTGTCAGAGACCAGCAAGAGGTCATCTGCATACTATAGAAGGGTGACCTTGGGGTGGTCCTGCTGGTATGGCAGCAGGTCCTGACTTAAGGCTTTATCGAACAGGGTAGGGGAGCTTTTAAACCCCTGGAGAAGCCTGATCCATGTTAATTCTCCTGAATAAACCCCTTCAGCCGGGCGTGGCACACACCTGGCTGAAGGGGTTTATTCAGGAGAATTAACAGGCTGAGACAGGAGGATCCTGTTGGCCCTGTTTCTGAAATAGTTCCTGCAATTTTTTTTTTCAGTACTGGGGATGGAACCCAGGGAAATTCTATTCTTTATTTTGAAACAGGGTCTCATTGAGTTACAGAGAGCCTCACTAAGTAGCTGAGGCTGTCTTTAAACCGTGATCCTCCGGTCTCAGCCTCCCAAATGCTGGGATTACAAGCATACACCAGCTTATCTAGCTAGTTCTTGCAATCTTAGCCAGGTATTTCTCCATCAGCCTACCACAGTGTCCTGAATTTCGAAGGCTGTCATACTGGGCCTGTTCCCACAATCCTCCCATGGTGTCTACAGGCCTGGAGGCCCCTGGACTCTCAGGGAAATAAAGGAACTGAAACGAAGGGTCGGAGCAGGAACAGCAGGATCTGGATGACTGGCTCTGGCCAGGAGGGCCACACACTCCTTCTCAGTGTGCGCAAGACCAGTGAGCAATGGGCTGCTAGGTCCTAAGACCAGTAAGTGACATCAGTCACGATCTGTGTCTTTCTAAAATATCACAAGGCTTACTTAGTACCTGAAGGTTAAAATGCACAGGAGCTTATCAGGTAAGTGTCTGAGTAAAGTCAAGCTAAGTTTGGGTGCTGGGTGGCTGCTTTGCTAAAGCCAATTAGCAATGAGTGAGCAGCAAACATGCTCCTCACACTAGCAGATCTAACAATTAGGTCAAGTAAATGTGCTAGACAACAGGTAGATTCTAAAGCTCGGAGCACTTCAAATAGTCAGTAAAATGATAACAATAAATGTTGCGAGGTGACCCCCAGAGACACGCCAGACTCCAGAGTGCCAAAGAGGTCATGTATTCACTAGCCAGTGGGTGAACAGCAATTATGAAATGCTGCTGCCCCGAACATCAGTTTTAACAGCTTTTTATACCCCTGGCTTCTGGGGTATGACAAGGTAAGGGTTCTGTAAAACCAGGTGTCCCTCCAGCACTAAGAAACAGGTAATCTTGGTACTGTTTGGTGAATTAGCCCTCTCAGAGTAGGCATAATAATGGGCCTGAGCAGAACAGAAGCAGAGTAGACCCATTTTGTTCTTTCCCCACCACCTGGTTAGAAACAGACACTAGTTTGCCTTTAACTAAAGGGGCGGGGGCTGTAAACTGGAGAGCGTCTAGGAAGCTCAGCGTGCCAAAAGGGCGCCTCACTCACACGCGGCAGATGGTTGTGGAATTACGTTTGTAACCGTGAGGTGGATTCTTTCGCTCAGTTTGTATAGATATGTTGAGCTGGGAAAAGTGAAGAACTGGTGGACAGCTCGGTTGCAGCTTAAGCAAGTCTTTACTACAAAGCAAGAAAGAAGAGGAAAGAGAAAGAGCAGTTTGTGGAGAAACACTGGAGAGTCAGGAAATTAAATTCTCCTTCCTCCCAGACCCCAGCCCTTAAAGACAGTTTTTACTGGTATTCCCTTATCGGCGTCGCCATGCCAACCAAGCTAGCATCTCATTTTCCCAGGCAAGTGGTATTATCTTGTCTCAGGACAGTCCACTTAATGAGTGCAGGTGCTGGTGATCTTTCTCTCCACCTCTGCCGTATCTGTTGTCCATCAATCATGGGTGCTTTAAAGAAGCACATGGGTTTACATCCCGCATACCAAGGCCGTGTCACAGAGAAAAGGGGAGGGAGGAGCACTGACTGCAGCTGGTGCAGCTGTGTGTAAGTCTCTAAGGGCCAGGCATAAGACTCCTGCTATGCTTATGGGTTTAAGATGTGCCAGGCAGAGCTACATGCTATTTTAGGGCTTCGAATTACTTCAACATCTGTTGTTATGCCAGTCCGTTATCCGCCAAAGACCACCAGGAGCCGAGTCCAGTGTAAATTACATGAGGGATTGTATTCAAGCTCAAGCTTGGGCTCTCCACTTACACCAAAGCAGTGGTCATGGAGGAAGAGCCCCCCACCCCCTAGAACAAAGCTTTTATCCCCAAGAAGATAGTCCTTCCCACCATTACATTGATTGGTTGTTTTGTAACCAAGCAACCACTGTCGGCCCCTGATTGGTTTAGCTTTTGTGCCATAGGAAAGGGCTGTTGTCAGGAAAATTTCAGCCGTCTAAGCTGACCTTTAAATTGATTGGTCCGGCCCCGCAGTACCTATCTCAAGAATGTTCAAATTGCCTGGCGTGGTGGCGCACGCTTGTCATCCCCGCGCTTGGGAGGCGGAGACAGGAGGATCGCGCAGGTTCGAAGCCAGCCGCGCGCTGGCTTAGGAGACCCTGTTTCCAAAATGAAAATGTAAAAATAGGTCTGGGAATGTAGCCCTGAGGTAGAAGGGCTTCCAGGAACCCCAGTACCACAAAAAAAAAAAAAATATGTTCAAGTTGAGTGGGGGTCTCTTTTCTCAGAGCAGAGTGACCTTGCTTGGTTATCTACTGATTCCGGACACAGAGATACTCTGCATTGATTGGCTGTACCTAGGGGAAAGTCAGATTAACACAGTTACAGTTTCTCCAGAAGGGACAATGAGTTATAGAAACTTAACTTCTAAGAAAAGGAAACCTAGGCCTACTTTACTTAAAGCTTTGACTGAAGCCTGTCATGGCGTCACTTTGGTCCTTCACTGTAAGGCTCTAATTGCCTGTACATTCTTCCTGTGGGTTAACATTGGGACCAAGGAGAGGGAGGAGGAAGCTCTGAAGTTTAACAGGCAACGCTACAGTCTTTCCCTGCCTGTGTGTTTGCTCAGCACCCATGCTCTGACCGCACTGGACATTTTTATTGGGAATCAGTACCAGCGCAACTTCCAGTGCTGGGTCAGTGACGTAAGCAAAGTGAATGTTTTTAGGAAGGCCAGTGTCTACAGGACTCTCTGGGCACTTCCAAGTGTCTTTGGCAAGCGCATCCAGGCGTATTGAACCTGCCGACTCCTCTCAGCAGTGTAAAGTGTCCATTGTCAACCGCAGCCTGTGCTGGTCTGAGTCCTGTGCTGACATGCCAGACAAGTGTCTGAAACTCTATGCTGGCATGTCTAAACAAGTTGTTTATGAGTTCCTAAACATTTTTTTATATCCTATGTGAAAGGGTGCAGGACATACCACAGACACAGGACTGGAGGAATACAAGTTTGCTGTGGCAAGGAGGGGGGCAGAACCGACAGGCTGACTCGGGCAAAAGAAAGAGCAGCAGCGGCTCCCTGGTGGCACAGGTTTATGGGGCCCTGAGTCGCGTCCCTAAGGCTCTGGCCTGCAGATCCCAGGAAAGAAGACACAAACGCCGAGTCTGTTGATGATGCTTCCCCTTTGATGCTTCCCCTTCAATGCGCACAGCAGGCAAATATATATCAGTCTCATAACCCCTCCCTCATCACTCCACCAACCCCAAGCTTCCCACAGCTAGGGCATGCACATTTCTAACCCTCTCATAGGCGGGCTGGTGGTAGAACGAGGCGCTGCGTCACTGATCATCCGTAGGGCGCCTGATAGGGTTCACTGTGCAGGCTCAGGGCACCACCAGCCTCGTGAGCCTCGTGACTTGGCAACATGCCTAGGCACCATCTTGAGCCACCGCCCCATCCCAGTCTAGCTGAGCGGGCCCCAACAGCCCTGAATGGCGGAGTTGACATTTACAAAATTAGGGTTTTTGTTTCTGTTGTGGGGTCAGGATATTACACAAAAGAGACCACCGATTCAGAAGATGTAAAGTCAAAGATTTTATTCCACAGGGACGATCTCTGGTGCTCCAGGGCTACACTCAGGGTCTGAACCTTCTGAATGAAGCCCCAAGCTGCCAGTTTTATAGCCCCAAATCACAGACCATCTGGAATGTTTACAAAGGCTCATTGGCACTGGTGGGGCTTTGCACAATACTTACAAAAATAGTTTGCTCCAGCATAGCAAGATGTAAATCCAAGCCAGGCTGGGTGGTGCAGGCTTGTAATCCCAGCATTCGGGAGGCTGAGACTGGAGGATCGTGGTTCACAGACAGCCTCAGCTACTTAGTGAGGCCCTTTGCAATTTAGTGAAACCCTGTTTCAAAATAAAGACTAACAAAAATAGGGCTGGTGTGTAGCTCAGAGGTAGAATGCCCCAGGGTTCCATCCCCAGACCCCCCCCCACAAATACATACATATATATATATATATATATATATATATATATATATATATATGTAAACTAGATAAAGTTGTTTTTCCTAAACCTTTTAACACATGATTTTTTTTTCCAAACCATAAAACCATTAATGTTGTATGCAGGTTCAGTGAGAAGTGAGAGACTCAAGAGTCCAGGGCTATATGCTAATTGAAGCATTTATTAGCTGGCCAGCGGCAGTCCCCTCAGTCCAGAAGTCTGACTGGAGGGACATGCTGACGTGCCGGGGAAAAGAGGTTTATAAAGGAACAAACCTGTCATGAGTCTTATGGACACAGTGGCGAGAATGACGGGTCACAGTGTCTTTCACGAAAACTCAGTGTATTAACTCACACAATGCTTATAACACTCCCGTCCTTCTCTAACCAAGCCACTGGCCAGATAGCATTTGGTTAGCTGAGGCAACACGGGTCTCCGTGGGTAATCTAAGTCCAGGATCGCGGCCACAGCTGTCGTTGAGGGTCGAGGTGCAGATGCTTGATGTCCGGGAGTCAGACGGGGATGAGCCCGACTGTCATTTAGAGGAATTGTCCAGCAGTTACTGGGGGAGTGCTCCCCAGCCAACTTTCAGCCTCATCGACAGTGGGTCAGAGCTGCTGGTCTAGCCACTTGCCAGGCCCGTTATGCCCTGAATTGATGTCACTGATGATGGAGGTCCAATTTCTCCCACCATTATCTTGCTTTCCCAGCTGCTCCATCCTATGGACATGTATCTGGGATGTGTGTTCGTTAATTTGTCTTGGACATGTCAGTTACATCCTTCTTCTGCCCCATTTCCTTTTGCATATCTGGTCAGTCCATCTGTCCTACACTATACCTATATCCTGACAAGTATTTCATATACTCACAACATTTTTGACATATATTTTGTATACTCACAACTAAACCACAAACAGGTGTTCTGTCTACTGTGCCAAAAATAAGCAAGCAGTTTTATAAAAGCAGAATATGCAGCTAGCTTATCTGGTATGCCAGGGCATGCTGTCTTGTCCAGTACATGTTGTTTTGGTTGTTTACAAGGACATGTTATTTTGCTACTTAGTCACGTAGGGTTCGAGGTCAGGGGGACTTAAAATGGCAACCAGTTTTAAAATGGAGTTACTTTTGCTATTACATTAACCCATAACTTGTTTTTCTGTTCCAGGAACCAGATGCAGTTATCTTACATTTTTAATCTAGGCTGTGTTGGGGGGAACTGCCAGTACCTTTCTTTTGGCATATAGACTTGAGCCATTTCTGTGTCCTATATCATTTCTCCATGGTTACCTGCTTTCTGAGAAGTTACAGGTGTGGGTTATGAGGTAATGAAACTGTTTTGGTCAGTCCCTGACATGGTGGATAATTTTAAATGGCCACACTTACGCCAATACATGCTCTATACAATAAAACAAAGAAAAGATCAGAGCCAGGCATGATGGTGCACACTTGTAATCCCAGTACTTGGGAGGCTGAGCCAGGAGGATCACAGGTTTATGGCCAGCCTCAGCTACTTAGTGAGGCCCTCTACAACTTAGTGAGACCCTGTTTCAAAATAAAATAATCCAGTATTCGGAAGATGGAGACAGGAGGATTGTGGTTCATGGTCACCCTTAGTTACTTAGTTTTCAAAATAAAGAAGGCCTTGTTTTCAAAATAAATAATAAAAAGTAGGGCTGGGAGCCCGGCGTGGTGGCTCACGCTTGTAATCTCAACATTCAGGAGGCTAAGACTGGAGGATTGCGGTTCGTGGATAGCCTCAGCTACTTAGTGAGGCCCTCCGCAACTCAGTGAGACCCGGTTTCAAAATAAAGAATAAAAAAAAAAAAAAATAGGGCAGGAGGTGTAGCTTGGAGGTCGAATTCCCCTGGGTTCCATCCCCAGACCCGCAAAAAAAAAAGGGGGGGGGCTGGGGTGTAGCTCCAAGGTAGAATACCCCTGAGTTCTGTCCCCAGTACCACAAAAGAGAGAAAGAAAGAAAGAAAGAAAGAAAGAAAGAAAGAAAGAAAGATGTAAAGTTGTGATGCAGAAAATGAGGCAAGCAGGCCAAGTAAAAGCAAGAGGCGGCTGGGCATGGGGGCATACCCTTGTGATTCCAGCATACGGGAGGCTGAGACCGGAGGATCGCAGTTTGTGGACAGCCTCAGCTATTCAGTGAGGCTCTCTGCAACTCAGTGAGACACTGTTTCAAAATAAAGAATAAAAAATAGGGCAGGAGCCGGGCGTGGTGGGCACGCTTGTAATCCCCGCGCTTGGGAGGCAGAGACAGGAGGATCGCTCAGGTTCAAAGCCAGCTGCGCTGGTTTAGGAGACCCTGTTTCGAAAAATAAAATAGGTCTGGGAGTGTAGCCCGGAGATTGACGGGCTTCCAGGAACCCCAGTACCACCAAAAAAAAAAAAAAAAAATAGGGCAGGGGGTGTAGCTCAGAGGTCAAATGCCCCTGGGTTCCATCCTCAGACCTGAAAAAAGAAAAGAAAAGAAAAGAAAGAAGACCTTTATTCTGCACTCTCAGGCGAGGTTCACCGGTGCAAAGTAGGGCCAGTGAAGCACACACTGAGGATCAGCGGGTTGAAGCTTTTATGGGGCTGGGTTTTTTTTTTTTTTTTTTTTGAGAGATGGGGAGAGTGGAGAGTTGGAGGCTTTCCAGATAGCTAGGCTATTGTTGCCTCTTTCTTTCTTTCTTTCTTTCTTTCTTTCTTTCTTTCTTTCTTTCTTTCTTTCTTTCTTTCTTTCTGGTGCTGAGGATGGAACCCAGGGGCAGTAGAGTGGTGCACACCTGTAACCCCAGGACTTGGGAGGCCAAGACAGAAGGTTCAAGGCCACCCCCAGAAATTTAGACAGACCCTGTTTTAAAACAAATAGTAACTGCCGCCGGAAGCGGGGTGGGCGGCGAACACTGCGGAGGGCAGCGGGCGCGCTGGCAGGAGCAGTGGCAGCGGCGCGGGCAAGGGGGCGGTGCCGGCCGAGCAGGTCATAGCGGCTTCAACCGCCTCTGCCAGGAGCAGCGGGGCCTGGCGTCCAAAGCCGCGGAGCTGGAGCTGGAGCTGGAGCTGAACAGCACAGCCTGGTGAGCGACACGCTCAGGGAGGTGGGCGAGACGCGCAAGTGCTTCCGCATGGTGGGGGGCGTGCTGGTGGAGCGGACGGTGAAGGAGTGCTGCCCGCCCTGGAGGGCAACAGGGAGCAGATACAGAAGATCATTGAGACCTGACACAGCAGCTCCAGGCAAAGGGAAAAGAACTGAATGAGTTCCGGGAAAAGCACAACATCCGTGTCATTTTTATTATTTTTTGGTGGTACTGGGGATGGAACCCTTCTACCTCCGGGCTACACTCCCAGACCTATTTTATATTTTATTTGGAAACAGGGGCCCTTAAACCAGCGAGGCTAGCTTCGCACCTGTGCAATCCTCCTGTCTCCGTCTCCCAAGCGGGGGGGATTACAAGTGTGTGTCACCACACCCAGCTTATTCTTTATTTTGAAACAAGATCTCACGAAATTGTGGAGGGACTCACTAAGTAGCTGAGGCTGGCCATGGACTTCCAATCGTCCTGTCTCAGCCTCCCAAGTACTGAGATTACGAGTGTGTGCCACCACGCCCGGCTTGGCACACACTTTTGACATCAGTACTTGAAAGGCTGAAACAGAAGGATTGCTGCCAGAGCCAGCTGGCAAGAGTACGGGTTCTGAAGTGAGGCATGAGGATGGAGAATTTTAAATTCTAACGTGGGGGAGCCGCCAGCCTACTATCTCTACTGGTCGACCCCCGTTCGTGCATGGGTCAGTATTTCCTACGGGTCGACAACTATGCCTGGGTCAGTATTCTCTATCGCGCCGACACTCCTGGCCAACGCAACTTCTGGGTCAATCTCACCTTTATTGCACCAACACCGACTTTGTTTTTCCAAAGGTATTTATACACAGCTACAGGTCAATCAACATTCTCGTGCTACCACCACCAGAATACAATAAAGACCAAAACACACACATTACAGATAGGCCTATCAGTACCCTCGTGTCATCACCACCTGATCCTCTCTCAGACCTCTTTGAACTTTCCATAACCCCAAACCTTGTTGACTCTGGGCGAAGGACAGTCAGCTGAGTCAGAGACACCAATCTAGGGGAAGGCCTTAATGGCTCCCCACAGATTGCAGGTTTGAGGACAGCCTCAGTGACTTAGTGAGCCTCTCTACAACTTAGTGAGATCCTGTTTCAAAATAAAAAGAATATTGAGAGGCTGAGACCAGAGGATTGCAGTTCATGGACAGCCTCAGCTACTTAGTGAGGCCCTTTGGAACTTGGTGAAACCCTGTTTCAAAAATAAAGAGACTAGCTGGGCATGGTGGCACACGCTTGTAATCCCAGCATTTGGGGGGCTGAGATGGAGGATCACGATTCATGGACAGCCTCAACTACTTAGTGGGGCCCTTCACAACTCAGTGAGACCCTGTTTCAAAATAAAGAATAAAAAATTGGGCAGGGGTCATAGCTCAGAGGTCAAATGCCTCTGGGTTCCATCCCAGACCCGCAAAAAAAAAATAAAAAATAAAAAATAAAGAGACTAGCTGGGCATGGTGGTGCACGCTTATAATCCCCACGCTTGGGAGGCTGAGACAGGAGGATCACACAGGTTCAAAGCCAGCCTCAACTACTTAGAGAGGCTATCAGCAAATTAGTGAGACTCTGTTTCCAAATAAAATATAAAAATAAAGAGACTGAAAAATAGGGCTGTGTCGGGCATGGTGGTGCATGCTTGTAATCCCCGTGCTTGGGAGGCAGAGACAGGAGGATCACGCAGGTTTGAAGCCAGCCTCCACTGGCTTAAGAGACCCTGTTTCCAAATAAAAAAATATAAAATAGGTCTGGCATTGTAGCCTAGAGGTAGAAAGTCCCTGGGTTCCATCCCTAGTACTACTAAATAAATAAATAAATAAAAATAAAAAATAGGGCTGGGGTATAGCTCAGGTACAATGCTCCTGGGTTCCATTCCCAGTACTGAAATAAAATAAAGTAGGGCTGGGTTGCAGCTCAAAAGTGGCAAGACCTGGATTCTATCCCCAGTACCAGCTTTGTCTCCCTGGTGCCAGCGCCAAGCCCAATCTACCCACCAAGCAATGTGGTGTCCTTGATCAGGTGTTTAGGCTGAGAAGGAAGCTGAGCAGTGTGGGTTATGGCCAGTTGCCCACGGTTCCCAGTTATCTGGAGAGGCTCAAGAGGAAGAAGACAGGACCGGCTCATACATCTCCTCTGCTTTGCATCCCAGTGTCTGTCTAACACAGCAGCATGTGTTTGTAGGCAGGAAATGGTGAGGAAGGCCTTGAACTTGTGTCTTTAAGCCTCCCCTCCCCTCCCCTCCCCTCCCCTCCCTTCCATTGCAAGATGCTCTCTCTGACCATTGTTCATTCCCTCAATGATTCCTCTCCACTTTCTTTCTGCTGTCAAGGTGTCCAGCCCTGTTTGCTTGATATGTTTCTAAGGGAAGTGGATGGTCTCCTACTCAGAATGTCTCTTTCTTTTTGTAGAAACATTGACTTTTGCCTTGTGAAATTTAAAACAGAGCTGATTGGTGCAGGGGTACATGTCAGTTTATGACAATCATCCAATACATAGTTATTGAACATTGCCAAAGCACTGTCCATGGTCCTGAGAACAACCATGCATGCGATGCAGGCGCCACCTCGTGGTGCTTTGTCTTGTTGTGTTTTAGTTTCTGCCTCGACAAAGCACCCAGTGGAGCTAGTGCCTGGGACCCAGCTGAGCCAGGGAGACAGAGTGTCCTTCCATATTGGGCTTGCAGTGCCGGGGGTGGGGGGCAGTAAATAGACAGGTGGTGTCTCGATGCAGTATGACAGATAATGTTCATGGCAAGGGGAAGGCCGGCTACTGTAGGAATGCAAAAGAAAGGGCAGGTACAGCACGTGAGGGACAGAAGCGTAGAGGGCTGCCTGGAAAAGGGGCTTCTCAGTTAGGTGTTGAAGGGCACAGAGGAGTATGTGTCCTTTTCCAGACTAGAGGAGTGCCTCTGCTCTCCCAGCAAGGCTTTGGGCCCATCCATTCCTGCTCAACCCCAGGAGCTGGGGTTTTCTGCCTATATCATAGCAACCCCTCCTCTGGAGTGTCTAACACCCTACCTTCTTTTTATGGTGTGCATGAAGGTTCTGGGTGTTGGAATAGGGCTGGCCACAGATATATTAGAAAGTCTGAACAGTTTGGGGTAGAGAATTCACAGATCTGACCGTGCTCCTTTCTTTGCGATCTTCTCAAGTCCATATGGTCCCGAGGGCCATCCTCAAACAGCTCCCACTCCGGGACTGCATGGAAGAGGGTGGTGATAATGGCAACATGGACCAGAATAGTAAGTAGAAACGAACTTTAGATTGTTTTTATTATATACATATGGGCAAACTTGACAGGCTTTAGCAATAATCTGTATATAGAGAATAACGTGGGGAAAACAGTAACAGCGTAAATGGCATCAGAGGACATTGGTAGATTAGGCACTATTTTCATTCTCATTTGCAGACGAGGACGCTACAGTACAGAGGGGCCAAGTAATATCTCTGGTCACCTCGTTCATGACCTCCCTGTGAAATTTCCAAATGTAGAGGGTGTAGCTGTGTGTGTGTGGGGGGGTACTAGAGATTGAAACCAAGGGCATTGTATCTCTGAGCTTAGAGGGTGTGACTTTGATGTCAAAAGGTCACCATTAGGCTCAGTAGACAAAGACTGCCCCGAGAAATCTCCCTTAATCCAGTGAAAACTCTGGTGCAGGATTCACTTCCAATATCTTTGTCTCTGTTATGGCTGTGCAGATATATGAGAAACACAAGTCAGAGCCTGAGGCAAGCCATGGACACTCTGAGTATCAGACCGCCCAGGAGACTGTTCACATGCTGTAAAGGAATTTACCCACTGGGCTGGGTGAGTTACACAAAGACATGGCTTTTTTTGTGGTACTAGGGATGGAACCCAGGGGCATTCTACCTCCAAGTTACACCCCCAGCCCTATGTTTTATTCTTTATTTCAAAGCAGGATCTCACTGAGTTGCAAAGCACCTTACCTAAGTAGCTGGGACTGTCCTTGAGCCACGATCCTCCTGTCGCAGCCTCCCAAATGCTGGGATTGCAAGCGTGTGCCACCACGCCCAGCCAAAGACACGTCTTAACTGCATCCCAAAGTGGCTCATCCTACCTTCTGTCCTTCTTCCATGGCAATTCACCCAGAAGTTGTGCCTCTAGAAGCTACTTAGTTATGTTAGCAGCAAGGATCTGTTCATAAGCTGCTTGTGTATGAAAATTGTGTGTGTGTGTGAGGTGTTACTGAGATGGAACCTAGGGGCCTTCCACTTTTGAGCTGCACCCCCAGACGTATTTTATTTTATTTATTTATTTATTTTTGGTGGTACTGGGGTGGCTACACTCCCAGACCTATTTTATACTTTTTTATTTTTGGAAACAGGCTTCGAACCTGCGCGATTCTCTTGTCTCTGCCTCCCAAGTGTGGGGATTACAAGTGTACGCCACCACGCCCGGCTACGTATTTTAATTTTTTCATTTGAAAACAGAGTCTTGAGCCGGGCGTGGTGGCCCACGCTTGTAGTCCCCACGCTTGGGAGGCGGAGACAGGAGGATCGCGCAGGTTCGAAGCCAGCCGTGCTGGCTTAAGAGACACTGTTTTCAAACAAAAATATAAAAAAATAGGTCTGGGAGTGTAGCCTGGAGGTAGAAGGGCTTCCAGGAACCCCAG
Organism: Muscardinus avellanarius; assembly: GCF_963383645.1. Taxonomy (NCBI): domain Eukaryota; kingdom Metazoa; phylum Chordata; class Mammalia; order Rodentia; family Gliridae; genus Muscardinus; species Muscardinus avellanarius. Next base: position 7,029,982 of record NC_137804.1, read on the forward strand.
TACCACCAGAAAGAAAGAAAGAAAGAAAGAAAGAAAGAAAGAAAGAAAGAAAGAAAGAAAGAAAGAAAGAAAGAGAGGCAGAGAGGGAGGAAGGAAGGAAGGAAGGAAGGAAGGAAGGAAGGAAGGAAGGAAACAGAGTCTTGATACATTGCTGAAAGAGTCACTAAGTTGCTGAGGCTGGCTTCAAATCTGCCATCCTCCTGTCTCAGCCTCCCAAAAACTGGAATTACAAGCATGTACCACCACACCCAATGCAAACTATTTTTCAAGGTGAAGTCTACTTGGGTTAATACTTAACTCCTAGAACAATACAACTATACTTTTAACTTGTCCGCATACCTTCCCATGTTTAATCTGTAAGTTGACCTTCCCTGAGCACCTCTCTATGGACACCAGAATCCTGGTGCTGTCTTAGTGTTACTAGAAAAATTCCTGGAGAGGGGGACCTTGATTCAAGATAAGTGGTTCCTAGGAAGAGGTGAGGGAAAAGACTTTCAGCACATGCCATCCAGAAACACAGATTTATTTAGGAAGCCAGATACACCATAAAGATATCATGCTGGGCATCCCAAGAGGTTAGCTCAAGAGGTACTTATCCCAACTTTGGGGGTAAAGTAAAATATACACATTCAAGGGAGAACGTTTGTCATCTTGAGAGTGAGAAGCTCTGGGTGTAACAAGTAATATACATAGAAGTAAGTGTGCAGGTCATCCCTAAAGATAACCAATACTTTGTGTTGAATGAAGCAGCCCATTGGTCTAGGGTTTATAGAGGGACAGTAGCTATGTTGAAGGAGTGATGGATTCTGTTCATAATTACTCAGTTTCACAGAGGGCAATTTCACAGAGAGTTTTGAACAAAAATGACTCCCTCATGTGAAGACATGCCATTTTGCAAGTCTCTTTGTTTTCAAGAAACTCCCAAGTTTTGCTCTATACACCCTTCCCTGCTTGCTGAAGCTTACTGCTTGCCTTTCCCAGAACTTGGCTAACAAACCCTTTGCTTATCACATCATTCTGCTTATGGAAATTTCCCATCATTTCATTTAGACCAGTGGTAACAACAAAACTAGCTTCCCTTATCAACCCCCACCCCCGCTTAGGAACCGCAAACCAGCACTCCCCTGACCCACAGACTCTCCTCATAAACAATCTGTATAAGTCAGTCAACAGTCTCAGCTATAATCTAAAGACTTGACCAGCCAGGCATGGTGGCGCACGCTTGTAATCCCAGCTCTTGGGAGGCTGAGACAGGAGGATCGCACAGGTTCTAAGCCAGCCTCAGCTGCTTAGTGAGGCTCTCAGCAACTTAGTGAGACCCTGTTTCCAAATAAAATATAAAAAATAGGGCTGTGAGTATAGCCCGGAGGTAGAAAGCCTCTGGGTTCCACCCCCAAGTACCACACACACACACACACACACACACACACACACACGACTTGACCATGTAACTTAGAGGGAAGATGATTTATTTTCTTACAGTTTTAGGTTCAGTCCATGTGAGGCCAAAAACCCCAGATCTCAAGGAATAGAGGCAGAAAGTAGAGAGAGGGGGAGCACAGGGGCTGTGCTTCTCATATAATGGAGGTTGGGGGCAAAGAGAACAGGAGTAGAAAGAACCATATATAATCTCCAAGCCACACCCCAGGGACCCACCCCCTCCAACCACTGCTCTACTGGCCTGAGTCACCACCCAAATAAATGTCACAATCCTCATAACTCAATTACATTAGCTACAAACATTAATAAATCACCTCTTTAGGGAAGTGTGTGTGTGTGTGTGTGTGTGTGTGTGTGTGTGTTTACTGAGATTTAAGCTGGGGGCATTCTAACTCTGAGCTACACCCGCAGCCCCGTTTTTATTTTTAAACAGGTTCTCATTAAATTGCAGAGTGTCTCACTAAGTTGCTGGGGCTGGCCATAAACCTGTGATCCCTCTGTCTCAGCTTCCCAAGTACTGGGATTACAACCCCAGCTTTAGGAGACACTTATATCTCATTATAACAATAAGTTCCTAGTCTACAAACGGACATGGGCTCCCACATTTCACTGGAGACCCCGTCCACAGGTTTTATCCCAATAAGCTCTGTAATGCCAGCACAGGGGTCTCCTTCTTTCTCTTCTGACCTTCCCTCCTGCTACTTTTTGCAGGCAAGGTCTTGGGTCAACGGGCAATCCTGGTTGCTCCTGGAGTTGCTTACTTTGTATTTCAAAGGTTTATTAGTGTTTCCTGAAAACCACCAGTTCATGGGTGCTTCTCTTTGAGACTCAGCATCTTTCTTTTTTTGGTACCCCTAAATTCCTATCTCATCAGGAAAGATTAACCGCATTTACAGGCCCACGTCACAATCTCTGGGGCATTCTTCATGTGTAATGCGGATGCCTGCTTGCTTACCGGCATCACTCAGGGCATAACTGACAATGCTCAACACACACCAGACTTCCAGCTTTGCAGTGTCTAGGGTATATCATTCGTTGCTCATAGCACGTGCTAGGTTCTGCCTTTTTCAGATGGAAACCAGGCTCAGCAATTCTTCCCCAAGACTACTAGGGAGAACGGACACCACTCAGGTGCGTCTGGGTCTCCGGGACTTTGGGCCACCCGAGTGTGGGATGTGCACAGCCTGTGACTCTAGGTGCCCTTCCTTCGCCGGCTCGGACTTCCGGGTGGGGACAGGAAGTGCTGTATTTCCGCTTCCTGAAACGGCTCTTTCGCTTCCGGCGCGGCCATTGTTTTCATTCCTCGGGGCCCGGGAGGCGCCCTGCGTCCGCGCTCGGTGGTCGGTGGTCGCGCTAGCGGCCGGGCCGGGGTGGGGTCCTCTGGGCTGGCAGCCGCCCTCGGCCCGGCCCCGGGCAGGAGCAGCGGAGGCGATGAGCGGGGCGGACTCGGCGGGATGAGCGCGCCGCGGCCCGGGTGAACACAGCGCAGGTGGGTTGGCCCAGCCCTGTACCGGGGACGCCCGGGGCGTCGCGAGCGGGCGGCCCAGGCTCGGAGCGGCAGACGCCCAGTGTGGTTTGGAGCCGTGAAGACCCAGTCGGGAGGACCTCGGCGTGGAGCGCGCAGCCGAGGCCGCCTTGTGATGAGACCGAGGCTCGCTCACCCCGGCGCAGGGTGGTGTGGAGCAGCAGGCCCCGCACACACGTCGTTACCCCTGAAGCGCAGCCTGCGGTGTACACACTGGATCCCACGTCCCCCGACTGTGATATCACGAAACGAACCACATCCACTCTTTACACGGTTTGCTGTGCCCCGTGTGACACATACATACAAAGAAGGATGATTGGAAGCCGTTCCTGCCTGCCCTCGGAGTTCTCCCCGAAAGTAGGAGAGCGGGCCTTATAAACCAGTCCATGGGGGACGTGGCCTAGCAGAAGTGTGAATGAAGACATCCTGTGGGGTCAGGGCGTCAGGACCCCCCACACCTGCCTCTCTCTCTCTCTCTCTCTACTGGGGATTGAACCCAGAGGCATTCCACCTATGAGCTATACATACCCCAGCTTTATAAAATTTTATTTTGGTTTGAAACAGGGTCTCACTATATTGCAGAGAGGCCGGGTGTAGTGGCACACACTTGTAATCCCAGCACTTGGGAGGCTGAGACAGGAGGATCGCACAGGTTCAAAGCCAGCCTCGGCTACTTCATGAGGCTCTCAGCAACTTAGACCCTGTTTCCAACTTAAAAAAAAAAATTATATATATATATATATATATATATGTGTGTGTGTGTGTGTGTGTGTGTGTGTGTGTGTGTGTGTGTATAGCCCAGAGATAGAGGGCCTCTGTTCCATTCCCAGTAACACACACGCACACACACATGCACTTATATATACACACATATGTATACATATATATCCATACATATGTGTATATGTGTGTGTGTGTGTGTGTACACAGTGTTATAGTGAGACCTACTGGGACAATCAGGAAAGCTTTCAAAAGAAAATGGCATTTGTTCTGGGTCTTATGAATATGTTAGAAATTGAGAGAAAGAAAACAAATCCAAGTAGGTAGAGTGTGTTATTCTACCTGTGTCTCTTGAGTGTTAGCCTCAAACTTTCACTATTGTCCATCTCTTGTCAGAGTAGTTTTATTTATTTTTTATTTTTTTGGTGGTACTGGGGTTCCTGGAAGCCCTTCTACCTACGGACTACACTCCCAGACCTATTTTTGCATTTTTTATTTGGAAACAGGGTCTCCTAAGCCAGCGCATGCAGCTGGCTTCGAACCTGCGCGATCCTCCTGTCTCTGCCTCCCAAGCGCGGGGATTACAAGCGTGCGCCACCACGCCCGGCTTGTCAGAGTAGTTTTAGCATGTACTCATGACACAGGTTATTCACAAGTTGAAGATATTCTAATATTACACAATTCCAATGCATGTTATGAAATATATATTAAGTAGGTTTGCTTTTAGGATTACCAGACCTGTTCCACGGATAGAGGGGAAATAGTTTTGTGTTCCAGACTATAAGAATGCAGAACCCAGCAATGTCCTGAATCACTCTGTAAAATACTAGATTAATAACAACATAGTAGCCAGGCGTGGTGGCACACACTGGGAGGCACGCGATCCCCATGCTTGGAAGGCAGAGACAGGATCGCGCTGGTTTGAAACCAGCCTCTCTGGCTTAAGAGACCCTGTTTCCAAATAAAAATATATTAAAAAAATAGGTCTGGGAGTGTAGCCCAGAGGTAGAAGGGTTTCCAGGAACCCCAGTACCACCAAAAAATAAAATAATAAAATAACAACATAGTATTTTTTTGTACCCTTCGGGACATTTTCTGTGCCCCATGTTGGAGACCTTTGCTGTCTTTCTAGCCTGGGTACTTGCAGGAGGGTTGCAGGAGGGCGCTGGCTGGAACAGAGGTCTGAGGGGGGTTGTGAAGGGCATCGAATACTCGACATGGACATTTAGGCTTTATCCCACAGTGATGGGAACCACTGAGCGTTTAGGAAGGAAGTCACTTGGAGAGATGCTTTAGAGCATTGCTTTCTAACTGTGGAGCACCGTCAGCCTGAGCATGAATCCTCGGGGGCCTGACTTCTCTCTCGATTCTGTTCTAGGTGGCACTCCACCTCCTTCCCTATCCCTGCAGAGCAGCTTCTGAGGCCTGAACTCCAGACCATTGTTTTAATTGGACCACTTGCAGCTGGAACGAGTGTCTCTTTAGGATCATGATGACCACAGAAGGCAGAGGAACTTTAGGCCTCATCCCCAGGAATGTTGTGTTCCAGAAGCAGGAGGGGCGCCTTGCTGTGAAGCCGCAGCGAGGGAGCCAGGCCTGGGGGCAGGGCTGCAGCCTCCCAAAGCACCACCCTCCTGTGTGTGAAATCTTCCGGCTGCACTTCAGGCAGTTGTGTTACCACGAGATGTCTGGGCCTCGGGAGGCGCTGAGCCGGCTCAGGGAGCTCTGCCGCTGGTGGCTGATGCCAGAGGCCCACACCAAGGAGCAGATCCTGGAACTGCTGGTGCTGGAGCAGTTCCTGAGCATCCTTCCCGGGGAGCTCCGGACCTGGGTGCAGCTCCAGCACCCCGGGAGCGGCGAGGAGGCCGTGGCTGTGGTCGAGGATATCCAGAGACAGCTCAGTGGACCAGGAGAGGTAAGCGGTGCCGTTTAGAATGGCATCTGGCCTGTCTGGTGGTGTTTGGGGTGGCCTGCGAGTAGGCAGTCTCTGGTTTGTTCCTAGGATTTCCAAACCTGTTCCATGGATAGAGGAGACATAGTTTTGTGTTTCAAACTACAAAACTGCAAAACCCAGCAACGTTCTGAATCGCTTTGTGGAATGCTGTGGCGGGAGCCTAGTGCGGCCTGGAGTCCCATAGTGTTCCTGGCCTCGGGGCTGCATCCTGAGGGCGGGCGGGGCGGGCCTCCATCACCGCTGTTGCTTCAGCAGCTCTCCACGCCATGCCTACCTGCTTCTGAGGTTCCTGATGAGCAGCGACATCACTGGGCCTCATAGTTATGTCTCTTTTTCTAGCTCTCCAAACCCATTTGGGGTGTGTGATCAGGAATTGAACCAGGACTCTGTCCATGCTAGCTGAGTGCTCTACTGCTGGGCTTTGTGTCCCTCACCCTTTTTTTTTTTTTTTTAAATTTCCTTTTGAGACAGGGTCTCAAAAGTTACCTCGAGTGGCCATGGACTTGTGATTTCCCCACCTTGGCCTCCCAACTAACTGGGATTACAGGTGTGTGCCCATCCTAACTAAGGTCTTACCTCTTTCGTTCTAACTTTAATTTTCCTTATTTCCTGGAGTTTCTCAAATTTAAGGCCAAGGTAACTCAAACCCTCCCAGAGGAAAAGTTGGAAAGAGTTAGCAGTATGATACATTGGGAAATCTGACTTTTAGGACCACAAAGATAAAGGGCTGTGTGACTGTGCTTGTGAGTCAGGATGTAGCCATAGATGCAGAACCACTAGGAGGTGTGCATGTCTGTACCTATTGCTAGAAAGGGCTAATGAGACTGTGGCAGGCTGGGCAGGTCTGGAGTTCACGGGGAAGCCAACAGAAGGGAGAACCCCAGCTTTGCTCTTTAGAACCCTGCAAGATCGAGCCGATCCACTCCATTGACAGGGGAGCCTCCTTTACCTTTGTTTTTTTGTACTGGACATTGAACTCAAGGTCATTCTACCCCCTGAGTTACACCTCCAGCCCTATTTTTATTTATTTTGAAATAGGGTCTTACTAAGTTGCGGAGGGCCTATGTTGCCTGGCTGCAAACCTGCAATCCTCCTGTCTCGGCCTCCCAGGTATTGGGATTATAAGCATGTGTCATTTTGTCTGGCAGTTTTCTTTCTTTTTTTTTTTTTTTTAACTTTTGCATATGCAGAAGTGGGTGTTTTCTCCATTAAAAGTCTCAGAGCTTTGTCCAGAAACCTCAGGAAAAGGGGGCGTGGTGACACACGCTTGTAATCCCAGTATTCAGGAGGCAGAGACCAGAGGATTGCAATTCAAGGACAGCCTCAGCTACTTAGCGAGGCCCTTCACAATTCAGTGAGACCCTATTTCAAAAAATATATAAAGACTAAAAAGTAGGACTGGGAGTGTAGCTCGGAGGTAGAATGCCCCTGAATTCTATCCCCAGTACCAGGGGGGAAAAGAAGGTGAGTGTGCCACAGCCCGAGAGAGTGGCTTAACAGTGGACAGGGAGGCAGCTGATCGTTCTTGGCTTCAGCCCGAGAGGGCATCTTTGGACTTTACTTCTTACACACTACTGCTCGTGCAGTTTTCTGATGTGAGGACAGGGCAGAACTGCCTTTCCTAGTGGGTCTCAGAACATATTTGTAGACTGACTGAATGGATAAACAGGCGTTTTCCGGGCAGTTTATGAAAAGGAAGTTAGGGCAGACCAGGGAAGTGTAGAGCAAATGCTAACTGAACACCAGTGTTGGGCCAAACGCTGTTCTAAGACCTAGTGATCAAGATAAACAAAAGTTCTTGCCCTCAGAAACTTAGAATACCAGTGGGGCAAAACAGTCAGTAAGGTCACAAATATGAAAAAGATGAATATATGCTATACAGAAAAAGTAATTGGGTAATTAGAGAGCAGCTGCCCCTGCTTTGCCAGTACGTTGGGGGAGGCTTCTCTGAGAGGACACGCTTGCTAAGAAGGATCGAGAATGCTTCCTCGGGGCTCTTCAGCCCTGCTCTGGGCACTGCTTCAGCTGCCCGCTCCAGTAGCATTATTTGTGCACGTACAGGGACACAAGCCTATCATTCATTACTTCTGGGTATCCCTGTTGCAGGCTAAGGCCCTGGAGAAGGTACTGAATTGCTTTCTGGCCCCCATTTTAGTTGTTCCTTCTTAAGCAAATGTCTGACTGAAGACCTGGCCCAGAGTGGACATGGTTCTAGATTCTGGTCCTCACGCCCTACCAGGAGGGGCGGGAAGGCACGTAGGTCCTGTTGGTAGGCTCTGCTGGCGATGCTGGAGGACATTCTGGCTTTTCCTTTCCCTGGTTTCCTCCTGGAGGCGGCTTCTTAGAGGTTTGGGGTTCCATCCTTTCACGGATGCTCGTAAAACCCAGTTGGATTTCCTTTTCTTTAGGTTTCAGCCTCAGCGCAGGAAGAGGAAGAACACTTTGAGGAGACAGCAGCTCTGGGTGCCACGGAGGACTTTCCCCCTCCCCCTGGACGGGAGTTCAACCCCCCAGAATCCTCTTCTGCCCCAGGGGCACAGCACCTCCCGAATGGGCACTGCGGTACTACCTCCCTGCTCCGCCTCGAGTCATGCTTCCCATGGCCTCCGGGTCCTTTCCTTCGTCTGCCCCGCTGGACTCCCTTGTTGCCCCGCCGTCCAGTCTCCTTCCTAGTGGCCTCATGGGTTCTTGTTGCTTGTTCTCCAGCTGTGCATCTATGTAGCAGGTGTTTGTAAGCACCTCTTACAGGAAGCTGTTGGGGACCAGAGAGATACTGTTCTCTGTCTCTGTATTCAAGTAGTTATTTAAGTGGCAGAGAGCCGTTTATAATCTGCAAGAAGAGGCAACCTCCTAAGATACATATAGGTGATATCTGTCCCCAGGCATTTGATCCTGTCACAGATGAACATTGTAAAAGGTAATCATTGGGCAAAAGGCAAGACCTTTAGGAGATGGAGCAGGTGCAGGCTGCTTCGAGGAGGACTTTATAGTGGAAAATGGGGGGGGGGGTGAGGAGAGAGGTTGTTGGTGGAGGACCCAGGCACAGACTTGAGCTGGGGCTCCTAGGGCCCACTGAGGGGAGTCGGGGAGCTCTGACATTGGCCAGGGAGATTTGGGGAGCCAGAGGGCACTGTGCTTGGTTGTGGGAAGCGAGCACTGCAGATGGAATGGTGCCCGCGCAGTGAACCAGCGGCTGGGTGAAATGGAAAGGACCGAAGAAGGAGCACCACGGGGGACAGATTCGGGGGCGGGGAGAGGGTTCTGACAGGCGGAGTCAGTGGAGGGTGTGGGGGCTCAGGAAGGTAGGAAGAACATGCAGATTAGAGGATAAACCTCTGGTTTCTTAGGGACACCCGGGAGAGACGGTGTGGGAGGAGTGAGAGGCGGGAGGCCAGTGTGGGAGCTGGGAGCCAGCGGGCCGGCCGACGGAAGGAAGGAGAAAGGAAGGAAGGAAGGAACGAGTGCCAGGAGCAGGAAGAGATCGAGGGCAGGCAGGATCAGATGGTGCTAGGTTGGGGGAGTCAAGGTGGCCAGGAGCCCGCTTCCTCCAGACAGGCTGCGAGTGCAAGCGGGAGGAAACAGTACATGGGAGCCCGAGGCAGGAAGAATGCAAACTGGAGGCCAGCATCAGCACCTTAACAAGATCCCAGCAATTTAGTGAGACTGTTTCAAAATAAAAAATAAAAAGGACTGGGGTGTATCTTGGAGGTAGAATACCCCTGGGTTAAAAAAATGAAAAATAAGTAAAGGCTGTTTTCTTTTTTCTTTTAGCAGCAAGTGAGAACAGGGTAGAGAGTTCTGAGTTCATCCCAAAACAGGACATTTCAGAAGAGTCCAAGTCAAGCGATGGGCCCTCCGGGGGACTCTTTGGGATGTCTCCTGCAGGACTGGAAGCTGGAGATGTCTGTGAAGATCCTTCGGAGAAGCAGGGGCGGCAGCCCTCAGACACAGAAGAGAGTGGGCTGGAAAGCGACTTCTTGGAAAGAACAGATCAGGATAAGAACACTTGTACCAAAGAGGGATCTAGCGTAGGAGGGGAACGTCCACATCCATTCTCCAGCCCTGACGGACATGGAGGAGTCCCACAGGGACAGAAATTCTATCCATGCAACGAATGCGGCAAGGTGTTTGACCAGTGCTCACACCTCATTGGCCCCCAGAGCACCCACACTGGAGAGAAACCTTCTGGGTGTAGTGAGTGTAGGAAGAGCTCCAGGCAGACCTCTCAGCTCATGGTTCACCTGAGAACCCACACCGGGGAAAAACCCTACGAGCGCAGGGAGCCTGGGCAGACATGTGGCCATGGCGCCCGTCTCATTCAGCACCAGGGACTCCATAATGGGGAGAGACCTCATAAAGGTAGCAAATGTGAACGAGCTTTTACCCAGAGCTCTCAGTTCCTTGACCACCTGAGAACCCGTGCAGGGGAGAAGCCGTATGAACGCAGGGGCTGCACAGAGGCTTTCGTCCAGAGGAAGAGTCTTGTCCGACATCACGTCCCTCACACTGGGGAGAAGCCTTACAAGTGTGGCGAGTGTGGGAAAACATTCTGCTCCAACAGAAATCTTGTGGACCATCAGAGAATCCACACTGGGGAGAGGCCCTATGAGTGTGTTGAGTGTGGCAAGGCCTTCAGTCGGAGCAAATGTCTGATTCGACATCAGAGTCTCCACACTGGAGATAAGCCATATAAGTGTAGTGAGTGTGGGAAAGCCTTCGGTCAGAACTCTCAGCTCACCGACCATGAGCGAATTCACACTGGAGAAAAGCCTTTTGAATGTAGCGAGTGTGGGAAGGCGTTCAGTCTGAGCAAATGCCTGATACGGCACCAGAGACTTCACACGGGTGAGAAGCCGTATACGTGCAACGAGTGTGGAAAGTCTTTCAATCAAAGCTCTCACCTCGTCATACACCAGAGAATCCACACTGGTGAGAAGCCCCATGAATGCAGTGAGTGTGGGAAGGTGTTCAGCTACAGTTCCAGCCTTATGGTCCACCAGAGAACCCATACCGGGGAGAAGCCATACAAGTGCAAGGAGTGTGGGAAAGCCTTCAGCGACAGCTCACAGCTCATCGTGCACCAGAGAGTTCACACTGGAGAGAAGCCATACGAATGTGTGGAGTGTGGCAAAGCCTTTAGTCAGCGTTCCACTTTTAATCACCACCAGCGGACTCACACTGGAGAGGCGCCCTCGCACCTCCTTCAGTGTGTATCGTAAGGTGCGGTTCTCTATGATGGGGAAGGTGAAGCTGTTTTTTCTTTTTTTCACTGTACTGGTGATTGAGCCAGGGTGCTCTACCACTGAGCTATATTCCCAGCCCTTACTTATTCCAAGACAGGGTCTCACTAAGTTGCTAGGCTGGCTTTGAACTTGCCATCTTCCTGCCTCAGACTCCTAAGTAGCTGGGATTACAGGTGTGCTCTTCTGTGTCCAGCTCAGGGTTTCTTTTCCTTTTTCATGATACTGGGGATTGAACCAAGGGGAGTCTACCTCTGAGCTACACCCCAGCCGTATTTCATTTTTAATTTTGGAACAGGGTTTTTTTAAGTTGTAAAAGGCCTAAGTTGCTGAGGCTGGCTGGAAACGCGATCGTTCTGACTCCGCCTCTCGAGTATTGGGATTATAGGTGTGCACCACCACACCTGGCTCTAAGCTTTCTTTATAGGAGGGACGTTCACCCAGGTGTCCTCTTGGACCTATAACTGAAGTGGACCATTGCCTCCTGTGTTCTTTGGGCCACTGAGTGGATGTAACTTGGTGCAGTCCTTCTCCCCTATTGGGAAAGTCAGGACTACACGTCCTTCACGTGTAGGGTCTACTGTACCTTTTGTTTTGTTTTTGCAGTACTGAGGATGGAACGTAGGGGCATTATACCTCTGAGCTACACCCCAGCCTTATTTTTTATACTTTATTTTGAAACAGGGTCTCACTGAGTTGCAAAGGGCCTAAGTAGCTGAGGCCGTCTATAAGTAGCTGAGGCTGTCCTTGAACCACGATCCTCGGGTGATCCTCGGGTCTCAGACTCCCGAATGCTGGGATTACAAGCGTGTGTTACCACGCCCAGCTGATACCTTTGTTTTACTCTCAACATGCGCCTCATTTCTTAAGCATCCCACTCTATGTGCTTCTTGAGGACAGAGTCACGTCTTTCCTGTGCCATTGTAGGTCCTGCACCTCACCATTTTTTTTTTTTTTTGGTGGTATTGGGGTTCCTGGAAACCCTTCTCTGGGCTACACTTCCAGACCTATTTATGTGTATATATTTTTTATTTGGAAACAGGGTCTCCTAAGCCAGCGTGGCTGGCGACCCTCCTGTCTCCGCCTCCCAAGCGCGGGGATTACAAGCGTGTGCTACAAGCGTGCACCACCACGCCCGGCCTGCACGTCACCATTTGCACAGATTTCCATGTTATTTAGAGCAGCTCAGACCACTTGCCATAGCCCACCAAGGTCAGGCTGGGATTCATTCTTTCCTGTCCCTTGGCGGTGGCCCTCCACATCTGCTTTTTCAGTCATCTTATCTATAACTGCTCATCACCCACATTCCTTACCAGGAATCCTTTTTGTGTTTGCTAATCTAAATTGCCTCGTAACCCTCAGAATCCACCTCATTTCTTAAGAATGTCACTCAGTGCTTGTTTATTCCTCTGAAACCTGTGTTGCTAAGACCTCAGTGTTTCGAGTGAGCTGGTGCTACCAGGTGCAGGGTCCTAAGATCGCCTCCCAGCTGCCCTCAGTGCTTGTCCTTGCAGACCAATGTATTGTTGGGCTTTGGAGGACAGGGTTATGTCTTCCAGCATATAACAGCAGTTTGTGTATGCTAGTTGCTAAATAAATAGTTTTTAAACCAACTCTCAGTTGAATCATTCTTACAGTATGCATGGTTTCCCCTCACCACAAAGCCTCTGTAGATGGAAGTGCATTTCTTCTTTTGTTATGGCACACACAGTCCTCATTGATACTTTTTGTGTGTGTGTGTGGGTCTGGGGGTGAAACCCAGGGGCATTCAACCTCCAAGCTATACCCCCTGCCCTATTTTTTTATTCTTTATTTTGAAACAGGATCTCACTAAGTTGCAGAGGTAGGGCCTCACTAAGTAGCCGAGGCTGTCCACGAACCAAATCCTCAGGTCTCAGCCTCCCGAATGCTGGGATTACAAGCCTGCGCCACCACACCCGACTGATATATATATATATTTATTTATTTATTTATTTATTTTTGACAGAACTGGGAGTTGGACCTAGAGACATTCTACCTCTGAATACCCCCCAAGCCCTATTTTTTTATTCTTTATTTTTGAAACAGTCTCATTAAGTTGCAGAGGACCAATGTTCCTGAGGCTGGCCAGGTACCTGGCTAGGATCCTCTTGTCTCAGCCTCCCCAAGTGCTGGGATTTCAAGCGAGCGCCATCATGCCCGGCTTCGTTTTCTCCTGGCTGAGGTAAACGGTTAATGCAGGGTTTCTTAGAATGCCCCTGGGCAGAGAGTAAAGACTGCACATAATATAGGAACAGGTTTCTTGGCTCCTTGTGTATCTTATTGCTAACAGAGGTACATGTAGCAGGAGGGGGGTAAGATCATGACACCCCTCTGCCCCTAATCCTCCGACCGCCCGATTTCCATGTTATGCAGAGCAGCTCAGCCCACTTGCCATAGCCCGCCGAGGTCCAGTCTTGGTTCAGGACTCTGTAAAGCTGTTGGTGTAGGGAACACGCCCGACATCCACAGGCGCTCGCTGCCCCCTCCTGTCTGCCTGGAACTGATGAAGCAGTTCCTCACGGGCTCCCTCTCCTCCGACTCGCTGGGGTCTCCCTCAGCCTGACCGAAACTCTTGGGGCGAGTTCATCTTCAGGAGTGCCGCGCAGGCACCGACACGCGGCTGACCTACGGCGGCGATCTGAGCCCGGCCTCACTCTGGCCCGGCCGCCCCGCGCCGGCCGGCGACCCAATGGGGGTGTGGTCTGGAGTCCGCTTCCGGGCAGGCTCCACCCTGGCCGTGGCTCTCCTCCCATTGGCTGAGCCTGCCAAGCCCGCCCTTCCCCCAGCCAATGGCGGTCCGTCCTGGGCGGGGCGGGGCCAGGACCGCAGCCTGGGGCACCGAGACGGAGCCGCGGGCGCCCAGAGCGGCGGCGGCGGGCGGAGCCTGCGGTGGCGCTGAGCCTCGCGCGGTCGTCGGTGCCCAGGAGTGCGTCTCGCGCTTTCGGTGAGGGGTGCGGGCGCCCGCGGGGGGCGGCGGGTTCTGGGCGCGGGGCCGCACGGCCGGCCTGCGTCCGAGCGCGGCCGCGGGGCCAGGTGGCCGCCCTCGCTCCTCCCTCCTCGCTCCGCGCCGCCCTTTGTCTCGCGTCCCCGCCCGCCGGCCGCCGGAGCAGGCGCCGAGGGTGACCGGTGTCCACCCCGCGGGCCGCCACCAGCGCCCCTGGGCCCCGCGACCCCTGAGGACGCGGCTCTCCAGGGCGACCGGGCTGGTGGCGAGAACACGGCCGGGCAGGAGGGCAGGTCGTCCGCTAATTCACTCAGCAAACCTTTACCGAGCGCGCACCCAGGAGCGCGCCCGGGCTGGCAGAGAGCTGCGTGCCGGGGAGGAAGAAATGGAACAGCGGAAGGGTTAAAAGCAGAGCCCGAGCGAAACATGCTTTGAGGCCCAAGAGTTCTACTCGATGGCTTATCGGGAAACAACTAAAACCTCTAGTGGCCCTTCAAGACTTTATTTCTCCCTTCTCTTGTAAAGACACTTGGCCTAAAAATCCAGGCGTGGAGATGCATGCCTGCAACCCCAGTACTTGGGAGGCTGAGACAGGAGGATTGCGGTTTCCAGGACGGCCTCAGCAAGTAGTGAGACCCTCGGCAACCTAGCAAACCCTGTTTCAAATCAACAGCAAACGACATGACCTGGCCCGGTTCCCCTGTCATCCGCCTCCTGCAAACTTTCTATGGGAAGTTAAATCGCAGAAAAATTATCTGCAATTTTTGGGACGCATTTTGAAGTTATGAGAAGAATATGGAGGCTTTCAGATATTAAGAAAACAGGTGAAAAGAAGTGGCTTTGATCTGTTACTATGAGGATTTTCTTTAAACACAGCAGGCCCATTACTAGTCACAGGATCTTGGGCAAGTCTTTCAGTCCCTGGGAACCTAATTATTTCCTCTTATTTATTTATGGTACTGGGGGGGGGAACCCAGAGTCTTTCTACCCCTGGGCTATACTCCCAGACCTATTTTATATTTTATTTGGAAACAGGCTCTCACTAAGTTGCTGAGAGCCTCACTAAATAGCTGAGGCTGGCTTTGAACTTAAGCGATCCTCCTGTCTCACCCTCCTGAGCACGGGGATTACAAGTGCGCGCCACTGTGGCCAGCTCATTTCCTCATCTTTAAAATGGGAATGATCAGGCCGGGCGTGGTGGCGCAGGCTTGTAATCCAGGAGGATCACGCAGGTTCAAAGCCAGCCTCAGCTACTTAGTGAGGCTCTCAGCTACTTAGTGAGACCCTGTTTCCAAATAAAATATAAAATGGATCTGGGAGTATAGCCCAGAGGTAGAAAGCCTCCGGGTTCCACCCCCAGTACCACCAAAAAAAAAAAAAAAAAGTATAAAAATAGGTACTGGGAGTGTAGCCCGGAGGTAAAAGGGTTTCCAGGAACCCCAGTACCACACACACACAAAATAAATAAAAGGAATGATCATCCTGACCCACAGTTCTATAGGAAAGAGAGCCAAGGATGAGAGTCCCCTGAGTGTCCGCTGGGAGTTGAAGTCTCTGAGAACTCCATCCTTTTTATCTATTGACAGTGACTCAACACATTAGGAACAAACCCAGGTCTTCCTCTCCACGGAGGAATCGGGCCAGATCTGTGCTGGACAGATCCTTTGGTGTGACGCTGCTGTAAACGGAAGCAAAGGGGAGTCCTTCCCTTCCCTTCCCTTCCCTTCCCTTCCAAGGAGGCGAGAGGCAGACCGTGAAGTTAGTCTGTCTACAGGAATCCTGCCTGGGTGTTGTCGTTCTTCAGGACTCTGGACTAGCAGAGTCCCGGGTCGATGCATTCTATTCTCTCAGGACAGAAGAGTTAAGTTCATGAGAGAGGAGAAAGCAAGAGAACCAACCTCCTTGAACAAATCTCCAGCCTCCCTTTTATTGGCAAAGGTACACAAGGGTTTGGTTTTCTTTGACAAGAGAACAAAGGAATTGCATACTATGTGTAGTAAAGTGTTTCAAGTGTGTCTTTAACTTGGTGCTAGCATAATAAGAAGCCAAGGTTGTTTGCTATGCTTGAGGGAAAAAATGTTTGCAGAGAAAGCAAGAGCGGTGGTCATTGCCTTCTGCAACTTTTTCTGGTGGCCTTCCATCAAAGCAAGCAGAAAGCTAAAGATTTTTAAGCCAATAATTTCTAGGCTAAGTTAAAATCTAAGTTGTTTCTCACACCTGGGAAACAGGGTTGAAAAGGAACGCTTGAAAATGTTGAAGAGGAACCTTTCTCAATGGTATCTACAAGCACAAAGAGAGCACAGAAGCGGGCGGACCTGGGGACCTTTAGGAGCAGGGCTGGGGTGATGGGAAAGCTGGTGTCCTGGAGCTCACATCCAGGTGCCGGGACATATGGATCGGAGTCCCTACTGCCCTCTAGGTTCCATTTCCCCATCTGTACATTTGGATATTAGACTAGGTAGCCTGTGATCCTGCTCCTTTCCAGGTCTTGCATTCTGGGAGCCTTTGAATAGTGGGACTGGTCATTTTCTTAGGAAATCTAGGCCCTTGGATGGCCACATTGTGATAGAATTGCCAAGAATGCAAATACACTAAGTACACTCTCGTGGTGTTTATCAGACAAGATGAAGCCCGAAAGCATAAGTGGAGAGAGATGGCGCTGGTGACATGCAGCAGACCACCTCTCAGCATCTCTGTGCACACTGCGGGTACTGAGAGACACCTGAGTATGTTTAATTAATTAAAATTTTTTGTGTGGTGCTGGGGATGGAACCCAGGGGGCATTCTACCTCTGAGCTACACTCCCAGACCTACATTATATTTTTATTTGGAAACAGGGTCTCAGTAAATTGCTGAGAGCCTCACTAAGTAGCTGAGGCTGGCTTCGAACCCGTGTAATCCTCCTGTCTTAGTATCCCAAGCGTGGGGATTACAAGCGTGCACCACCACGCCAGGCTTGAGCATGTTTAATTTAACATAGTGAACTGAGCAGTATCTACAGAGCCCTCCTGTGGCAGGCAAGCCGGTGTCCATGGGTAAGCATCATGGGCCTGCTCTCTAGGGGCTTAGAGCTTGGTGTGTACCCATGGGGAGGAGGGGTACAGATGTGCACAGGTGTGCATACATGCAATTCTTCCATAAAGCAAATTCTAGGTTACTTTTTTTTGTGGTATTGGGGATTGAACCCAGGGGCATACTACTTCTGAGCTACATCCCCAGCCCTATTTTTTATTCTTTATTTGGAAACAGGTCTCACTAAGTTGCAGAGGGCCTCACTAAGTAGCTGAGGCTGGCTGCGAATCTGTAATCCCCCTGTCTCAGCCTCCCAAGTACTGGGATTACAAGTGTGTGTCACCACGCCCGGCTTAGGTTACATTTTTGCCAGGTTTTTTTTTTTTTTTCAAGTAAGTACAGAGAATTTTGTGTAGTTGAAATTATCCACTTTCTCATTATATTGTATTTGCGATAAGACTATCTGTGTCCAGTGTCAGGCAGTCCTCTGGTGTTTTCTTGTTTTTTTATTTTTTTCCTTTCAGTTTTCATATTTCACTCACCTGCCTCTTGAATTTACTTTCAGGTATCTTTTCTTATTCCTCCGTCCGCTGCAGTTGCTGACCAAGGACCATGTCGCCACAGTGCAGAGGGACCCACACAGGCCGATGACAGTGGTGGAGAAAAGGACTCCAGCCTCCTTGGGTAAAGCCTCTTGCTCCTGCTCCTTTGGGGAATGAGCCTCTGCCCTTTGTGCCTTCCTCGGAGCCTGGAGTGGAGGGCACTACTGGCATCCCCTTATTCTACCTGGCTAGAGACCTATGGGTGTGAGACCTGTCGGGCCCCGGTGGGCTGGCACGGTGGCCACCTCTGGCTGTGTTTTGTTCACAGCTGTCTGGAAACTGCGTGCCCTACTTCCCGCGGCCTCATCTTTCTTTCCCTCTGCTTCTGCAGCCAAGACCCTCCCTAGTGTCTGGGAGTTCCCCCAAAACTCCTGGGGGCACGTCCCATCAGCCAGGCAGAAAGCGGCCAGTAGGTTTCCTTTTGCTCAAACCCTGACTTCCCTCCCCGCTAGCCCTGCTTCCTCCTTGGGTCCTGCAGAAACACCCTGTAGCATGCAAATTCCTGGGCATGTGCTGTCTGCGCCCTTGCTAACCCTCACCCTGCGCACAGCTTACACATTTTTATGCTTTTCTCGGTGCTGTCTTTCTTCTTACTCTCAAGTTTGTATTCCTGACATATTCTTCTTCCCTTGTCTAAAGTGTTTTCCCGTGTTTCTATCTCACTTAGCGACGCTATTCTTTTTTTTTTTTTTTTTTAACCCAAGGGTATTCTACACTTCTGAGCTATTTTCCCAGGCCTTTTTATGTTTTTTGTTTTTTTTTTTTAAGTACTAGGGATGGAACCCAGGGGCATTCTACCTCACCCCAAGCCCTATTTTTTATTCTTTATTTTGAAACAGGGTCTCACTGAGTTGCAGAGGGCCTCACTAAGTAACTGAGGCTGGCTGCGAACCGTAATCCTCCCATCTCAGCCTCCCGAATGCTGGGATTACAAGCATGAGCCACCACGCCTAGTATACTTTTAATTTTTGAAATAGGGTCTCACTATATTTCTGAGGCTGGCCATAAATTTGCAATCTTCCTGTCTCAGCCTCCAAAATACTAGGATTAAGGCCGGGCGTGGTGGCGCACGCTTGTAATCCCTGTGCTTGGGAGGTGGAGACAGGAGGATCGCGCAGGTTCAAAGCCAGCCGCGCACGCTGGCTTAGGAGACCCTGTTTCCAAATAAAAGAGTATAAAAAATAGGTCTGGGAGTGTAGCCTGGAGGTAGAAGGGCTTCCAGGAACCCCAGTACCACCAAAAAAACAAAAACAAAAACAAAAACCTAGGATTACAGGTGTGTGCCACCATGCCTGGTTTGAGAATAGATTTTAAATGTTCTTACCACAAAGAAAAAATGCTAAGTATGGGAGATAATGGTAGTGCTAATTAGCTTGACTTAACCATTCCAAGAAATACGTATCTTAACCATTCCAAGTACATGTATCAAAACATTATGTTGAGCGGGTGTGGTGGAGCACTGCTTGTAATCCCAGTACTCAGGGGACAAGAGGATCCCAGGTTCATGGACAACCTCAGCTACTTAGTGAGGCCCTTTGCAACTCAGTAAGACCCTGTTTCAAAATAAAGAATAAGCCAGGCGTGGTGGCGCATGCTTGTAATCCCCGCGCTTGGGAGGCGGAGACAGGAGGATCACGCAGGTTCGAAGCCAGCCTTGCTGGCTTAAGAGACCCTGTTTCCAAAAATAAAATAGGTCTGGGAGTGTAGCCCAGAGGTAGAAGGGCTTCCAGGAACCCCAGTACCACCAAAAAACAAAACAAAATAAAGAATAAAAAATAGGGCTGGGAGTAAAGCTTGGAGGTAGAATGCCCCTGGGTTTAATATCCAGTACTACACACACATACACACAAATAATGTTGTATATCATGAATATATGCAATCTTTCTTTATCAATTAAAAACAAAGCAGAAGAAATAGGAAGCAGAATTATATATACAGTTTAATAACATGCATATGGACGAGTCTCCAAAGGAGCATGGCAAAGGGAAACCAGCGGTGTGTCAGTGTCATGGAGCCACCTTCTGGTTTCCTTTTGTAATTCAACCACCTCTAGGTTTGAGGTTTGTTACTGTCACCTGTAGGTGCAGTCTTAATCTCAAAACAATTGAGAAATACTTTCTCGATCCTGATAAGTGGAAGCATCTCAGCCCCCTTGGGGCTCTATATCCTGTGGTCACCTTTTTGCCATCCTTAGACACTCTGCTATTATGCTGCTCAAGATTCCACCTGGCTTACCGGACGTGCTGTACCTAATCCCCTTCTCCATTTTAGCCTTTCGGTTTTTACCCAGTAGACTGTCTACTGGAGAAGAGTAGACATCTAACATCTATGTTAGATGAAGCTAACATAGAAAGCTGGTTTGTGCACAGATCGGCCTCTACAAAGTAGGCTGTGATATGACTGGACTTCAATATTGAGATAATGTATTACACTTGCCAAAATAGGGCGTAAGTACAGAGGCGTAGACTGGGGCCTAGCACTTGGGCCTAGAGCAAAAGATGAGCCTTAGTCATACCCTAGGACAAGATTACAGATGCTAAAGGCTGAGGATGTGTTTCAGTTATGGAACACCTGCCTAGCCTGTGCAAGGCCCGGCTTCCATCCTTGGTACTGCAAAAGTAATAGTAAGAAGAAGAAGAATCCTGGTTGCTATTCTATACTATAATCATTGAGTACCTATTATGTACCAGTCAGTGTATCATGAGTACTAAAGAGACAAGGTCAGCTAAGGTCAACAAGAACTAAAAGACAAACTGATCTGAGCATTGGCCTTTCCAGTTACTGACCTAAGGGTTTTCCATTTTACTTCTGGGGACCAGATTGTCGTTGAACCTGCCGTTCGGAGATAGAGGGCTCAGGTTCTGAGTGGAGCAAGACGAAGCCAGGGTGGACGGTGCACGGCTGAGAGGAGCCCATAGCTTTCCAGATCCCTTAGGCTTGACCTCTGTGTGTGACTTCTCATCTTTTTGATAAGTTCCCCTGCCTTTGAATACTTACCTTTCTAAGTAAGACGTTGTGGTCTACCACAACTTACTGCCCTTGGATGACTCTTCCTTACACTGAAAACGGGTGACCTGTGCAACGTCTCTTTCTCCCATCAGATGGCAAAACTGGGACCAAGGAGGTGTTGATTCCCAAGCATCATTCCTGAAGAAATCCGAATCACATTGGACTCTCTAGCGAATTCCACAAAGGAAATTCTGCCAAGGGATTCAGGAGCTCAAAAGCTCCTCTGAAGTGACAGTGAAGACTAGAGACACCATTGGGATGCTCCAAGCAGGAGAAAATGAGGAGAAAAACCAGGAACTTTAAGCATAAGACAGTTAAAGACAGTAAAACACTCACAGAAGTGAGTGACCAAGAATCTGAAAAAGATGGTAGTCAGGGCCATGACCCCGCCACAGAAGAGAGAGTCCAGGTGGAAAAGAGACAGTATGTGTGTACTGAATGTGGGAAAGCCTTCAGTCAGAGTGCCAACCTCACTGTGCACGAGCGAATCCACACAGGGGAGAAACCCTATAAGTGTAAGGAGTGTGGGAAGGCCTTCAGTCATAGCTCCAACCTGGTGGTTCACCGGAGGATCCACACTGGCCTGAAGCCCTACGCTTGTAGCGAGTGCGGGAAGGCCTTCAGCGGTAAGTCACACCTCATTCGGCACCAGGGGATCCACAGTGGGGAGAAGACTTATGAATGCAAGGAGTGTGGAAAAGCCTTTAGCCGGAGTTCAGGGCTTATTTCGCATTACAGAGTTCACACTGGGGAAAAGCCCTACAGCTGTCTTGAGTGCGGGAAGGCCTTTAGCCGGAGTTCCAACCTTACTCAACATCAGAGGATGCACAAAGGGAAAAAAGTTTACAAATGTAAGGAGTGTGGGAAAACGTGTGGTTCTAACACCAAGATTCTGGACCACCAGAGGACGCACACTGGAGAGAAGCCCTACGGATGTGATGAGTGTGGGAAGGCGTTCATCTTAAGGAAGACCCTTCACGAGCACCAGCGGCTTCATCGGAGAGAGAAACCTTACAAGTGTAGCGAGTGTGGGAAAGCTTTTACTTCTAATCGAAACCTTGTCGATCACCAGAGAATCCACACTGGAGAGAAACCTTACAAGTGTAATGAGTGTGGGAAAACCTTCAGGCAGACATCCCAAGTTATTCTGCATTTGAGAACCCACACGAAGGAGAAACCCTATAAATGTAGCGAGTGCGGGAAAGCCTATCGTTACAGCTCACAGCTCATTCAACACCAGAGGAAACATAACGAAGCGAAAGAAACCTCAGAAGAAGTATTTTGACAGTAGGGCTAAGTGCTCCTTATCTGAAAAGCAAATGTTCAGTATCATCAACTAATTTTACTCCTGAGAATCCAGGCAGGGAAAATAAGTGGACAGCGTAATGGAAGAGATATTCATGCCAGCATCACATATAACGGAAAGGGCCATAGGGAGCTGGATTTTCAATAGGACAGGATTAAAGGAATGATGATCTAGCCATGTGAGGGTTCTGTAGCCACTGTAAACATTTCAAAGAATAATGTGCTGAGGAACTTATTTGGATACGATGGAAGATAAAACAATGAAATACAATCCAAATTTTAAAAAATATGTATAGAATAGAAGGAAGGAAACCAAACCAAAACATTAATAGTGATTATTCTAGGTGACAGAATATAAACGATTCCTATTTTTTTCTGTATACTTTTCTATGTTTTCTAGATTTTTCTACAATGAAAATGTACTCCTTTTATATTTAGGAAAAAGGTGCCATATTTTTAAATGCAGTGAGCATATGCTTACTTTCACTTAATGGTGCTAGCAAAGGCACGTCGTACAGACTGTGATGTTCCACTTATCCGTAGTGGAAATGTGACTGAGTCAGTTCCTTTTAAAGCGTGTTCCTCGTTGGTAAAATCAACACTGGTCCTTTATCTTGTAGTTTAAGATAAATTGACTTTATATCTGTTGACAAAATGTATAATCGCTATTAGGTTAAAAGAACACAGCAAAAATTTAGTACCTCCTCCTTTCCTTCCATGGCAGAGGGATCTGCAAATGATGGAGAACTACCCAGGCTCAAGGTTTTCCTTATCTGTCTAGACAACTAGGAAAAATGTGCCCTTATGATTGTAGACTCAAAAACTTTAGAGTTGTAGCCATCACTAATGTAAAACTAGTGGAAGACTTGGCCTTCCCAAATGATATAGAGCTTGGTAGGAAAAAGTGCAGGCTCAGGGACTGGGAAGATCTGTGGTCCAGGGCCAAGTCTGTGGACTGCTGGCTTGTCAGTTTTAGACAAGCCACTTTGAGCCTCAGACCTTTTTGTGAAAAGGGAATAATTCTCTGCCTCACAGGTCACCGTGGATTAGATGAGATAATGCACGCAGTGTATGGCAGGCCTGGCAAAAGGTAAATAACGGCCAGGAACAGGACATCGGAGCAGTGTTCCTAAACACTTGAGAGAGATGAGGGAGAGGGAGAGAGAGGGAGGGAGAGAGACTGAAGGGAAGTTTGCCAAAGACAGTATTTAGGATATTTTCAGTATAATGAATAAAAATACCATGTAGTAATAACTTAGACCTTAGAACATTGATTGTCACTTAAGAGGAAGTCCAGAGGTAAGCAGTTCCAAGTTTGGTTTGGCAACTCAGCAATTCATCAGACCACCTTAACTCCATCAATTCTAGCATATTGGCTTTCATTTTGTGTAATCTCAAAATCAGAAGACAGTGGCCACTGCTGTAGGTGTTTTTTCTTCACACAACTCTGTCAAAGTTAGGATGTGAAGAAAGGGGCTGAGGCTCTCTACTCTAGTTTCTTTTATCACTGGGAAAAATCTTTCCCGGAAGAAGGGAGGGACAGGTGTTGAGCATTCAATATCACAGATGCTCATCAGCTTCCCACCCACCATTATAGCCAGCCCCCAAGAAGGCCTAAGCCTATCTTCAACTGGTATTGAAACTTAGCTTAGAATCCATTTGGCAACACTCCTCCTTTTCTCTTTGGGTAATACTGGGGATTGAACTTGGGGGCATTCTACTTCTGAGCTACATCCCTTGTCCTATTTATTTATTTGGAAACAGGGTCTCACTAAGTTGTTAAGGGTGTCCTTGAACCTGCATGTACCACCATGCCTGGCCTCTCACCCCCCCCCCTTTTATTATTATTACTGTACTGGGGATTGAACCCAGGGTTGCTCTTTTAAGGAGCTGCATCTTTAGCTAAATTGTCCAAGGTGGCCTTGAACTCACAGTCCTCCTGCCTTAGCCTCCTAAGTAGCTGGAATCACAGACATGTACCACAACATCCAGCCAGAATCCCCCCCCCCCTTAACCCAGCCATTTCTCTTCTGTGTATACCATGAGTCCCTAGGTCCAGTGTCCTTTGAATTACCCACACGGTGATTTATGATTTCAGGGATCATTGAGGGTAATTTACCTCGTGTAATCCTCCCGATATTTGTACAAGCAAGATGGGTCTCAGTGAGGTGAGGTGGCTGGCTAAGAAGTGGCTGGAGCCAGAGTTTAAGCTCAGATCTGGCTTTGATGTTCATACTTACTCCATTAAACCTAAGCGCCTCTGCCATGATGGTGGTTCAGTATGTGAGTGGGAGACCACTGAGATTCTCCTGGGTAGCCACCTCTATGAGAGGTGATTCTACCTAGATACTTATTTGACCCTGGTTTACTATGGAAGGTGCTATCTTCTGTAAGTGAGATTTATAGCCTATTTCTGACAATCTAGGTTTTTTTTGTTTGTTTGTTTGTTTTGTTTTTGTTTTTGCGGGTATGGGGATAGAACCCAGGGGCATTTGACCTCCGAGCTACACCCCCTGTCCTATTTTTTATTCTTTATTTTGAAACAGGGTCTCACTGAGTTGCAGAGGGCCTCACTAAATAGTGAGGCTGTCCGTGAACCGCGATCCTCCGGTCTCAGCCTCCCGAATGCTGGGATTACAAGTGTGCGCCACCACGCCCGGCCACAATCTAGTTTTAAGGATTATACAGTTTTGTCTTGCAGTTATTGGAAAGAAAGGTGAAGAGTAAAAAGGTTGCGTATTTGTGTGGAGCAGGTCGTACGCTACTGTCTTCGTGTGCCTGGATAGTGGTTTGCAGGTAGTTTTGTGATGCGATGGCCCCCCTTTATGCAGTCGCTCTGCGAGTGGAGGACGCCTTTGGGAACATCCGTTGCCGGGCAGTCGCTGAGGCTTCCCGTGTCACCGAGCGGGCCACGCTTCTCTGATCACAGCTTCGTCTCCCAGCGCTGCATCGTAGTATCTGAACTCTTTCTCCAGATGTGCTTTTTTTTTTTCAGCTAAAGGACTGTGATCTTTAATAAATACAGTATCTAAAGAGTACCCTCCATTTAGGAAGGGTATCATGTCATCTCACCTAGAGATCTGGTTACAAGAGACTGTCGCCATTTCTTGCCCAAGGAGACTGGGGGTATGGTCCCTGCCAGCCGTCGTCTAGGAGGAGCCTGCCTTGATCTGCCGGTGTAGATGTTGGCGACAAGTCCTTGCACACTTTCAGATAAATATTGTGCCATGTAATTTGAGCCAATTACCCATCTTCCTCCGGGAGCCTGCCTTGACTTGACCATCCTTTCAACATTCCCTCTGAATTCAGGGGTTGTCTCTCAATGTGCTTTCTCCTCCCTCACTTTTTGGTACTGGGGATTGAACTCAGGGTCCTTCTACCTTTTAGCTACACTCCAGCCCCTTTTTTTGTTTTGAAAAAGAGTCTAAGTTGCTGACAGTCTCACTGCATGCTGAGGCTGGCCTTGAACCTGAGATCCTCCTGTCTTAACCTTCCAGGTGGTGCTGAGATTATAGGCCTGCACCGGCACACCTGACTCTCTACCTCGTTCTGATGGAACCCTGGCTGTTCCCTGGGGCAGTCCTTCTGTGTGCCTCCCTGGAGCTCTTGTCTCTCTCTCCCCTGCACTGCTCTGCTCTTTCTGTGCTGTTCTCTAGGAGAAAGTCCGCTCTGCGACATGGACACACAAGGCACGGTGGAACATCCATCCCCGTCTTTGCCATCCACGGTTTCAACCTGCGTACCAGCCTCCTGTGTTGGTACCCTGGATTTTTCTGAGGAGTCTGAAGAGGAATATTTGTAGTTACAGACATCCTGGTTGTGTAGAATTGCTGTGTGGAATAAACACATGTGCTCTTCCTAGTTGAGATAATGATGTAAAGTAATAGCTTGCTTATCCTCGATTAAAGGGAAGTAGGACAAAGAAACCTGATTAGCGAGAAAAGTGCTGTCCGCCTGAGCTTAGGAGTCCTCACAGGTGATGTGTACAGTGTAAGGTCCTATTTGATAGAAATTAAAGCCAAACAACATCAGGTAGCTGAGTTGTCAGGTTGTGTGTGGACCCATGAACTGAAGTCCACTGCAGCTCCGTGCTCTCAGTGACAGACTTTCTTTTTTCCTTCAATAAAATTAAAAGGATGTTTATATTGTTAGATTGTTTTAGTCACTAGGCTGTCTTTAATTGCCTTTAATATTCTAAAACTGGAGTAAAAATTATTTTTCAGGAAATAGTAATTTTTCCAGTAAACATTTGCTATTCTTATAAGTATTAGTTATTTCTTTTACTTTTCCCTTTTGTTCAGAGTAGGAAGAAAACAATTTGAGCTTTTTTTTTTTTACAATCAGACGTTTCTAGAATAAAGAAATGATTCTGAGTTATTTCTACTTGAAGTTATTTTCATGTGCATTAATTTAGTAGCCATTTAATAGAGCAATTTTTCCACAGCTGTAAAAGAAAGAAGAAAAGAAAGAAGAAAAATAAAGGAAGAAAAATAACAGAGGTCAGTAGAGTTGACCACAGAATACATCTTTTTTTTTTTTTCCTTTGTGGACTGGGGATTGGCCAAGGGGTGGTCTGAGCTACAATTCCAGCTCTTTTTTTTTTTTAATTTATTTGTGTGTGTGTGTGTGTGTGTGTGTGTGTGTGTGTGTGTGTGTGTGTTATTGGGAATGGAACCCAGGAATATTCTACCTCTTGAGTTACACCTCCACTCCCCCCTTTTTGTGGAACTGGGGTTCCTGGAAACCCTTCTACCTTCTACCTCCAAGCTACACTCCCAGACCTATTTTATACTTTTTATTTGGAAACAGGCTTCGAACCTGTGCGATTCTCCTGTCTCCGCCTCCCAAGTGCAGGGATTATTCTCACTACTTGCTGAAGCTGTCCTTGAAACTGATCCTCCTATCTCAGGCTCCCAAGTACTGGGTGTGTGCACCTCCAGCGAGTACATTTTTTAAGTAACAAAACAAACAGTTCTTTTAATATCTTAAAGAATTTTTTTTTTTTTTTTTTGCAGTAACAGGGATGGAGCCCAGGGGCATTCTACATCCAAGCTACACCCCCTGCCCTATTTTTTATTCTTTATTTTGAAACAGGGTGTGAGTTGCGGAGGTCCTCACTAAGTAGCTGAGGCTGGCCTTGAACCTTGATTCTCCTGTCTCAGCCTCCCGAATGCTGGGATTACAAGCATGGGCCAACAAGACTGGTTTAAAGAATTTTAATGTTTCAAAATATGCCCTTCACCTGTATAGTAACTATTTTTCCAGTAACACAAAACAAAATGTCACTGGCTGGGAAGGGCCACAGTAACATTTGTTGCTACCATATTTTTTGTTTTGATTTTTTACCTACCTTTTTTGGGCCTCTCCAGAGCAGAATTCCAAAGTCATGACCTTTTATATTATTATTGTTGTTGTACTGGGGATTGAACCCAGGTGTAGTCAACCTCCGAGCCATACCCCTGTTGTATGGGAACCAGGCGAGAATTAACTGCCCAAAACCAATTGTCTGTCCGAAAAGCCACACTTTATTACAGGTTCGAACCTGGACCCAAGCACCTCTGGCACAGCAGAAATGGCATGGGCCCAGAGCTCCGTTTGGGGTTCGAATGTATACAGTTTTACATCAATTTGCAAGTCATTCTTTGACCTCGTTGATGACTTTTTTAAAAATTTACAGCTTCCATACATTGAAGTAACTCACACATGATTTCTGAGATAAGGGTGAGGGTCCAGGTCTCTTATCTAATTTTACAGCTCTTAGCCAGGGCAGATACTCCACATTTTTAGCTTCTCCAGGAATTTGCTCATTTGGGCCATTTGGGCTTGCTTATAATTAACACTTAATACTTATTAAACTATCGGCACACGATACAATTGATCATAATACTATTGATTATTATTACCTACTAATATTGCTGTCATAATTATTAATCCTTTTTTCCTAATCACAGCAAACTTATAAAACTTAAACCAATTCTTAAAGCATCTGACTTTAAATAAGGCATAGGCTGAAGTTTTTTATCTTTGACAGGCAGGCGGGCTAGGCCCAGGCAGCTGCTTTGGGTGTTTCCTGTTTTTGCTGTTCTCTGCCTGTCAATTTGAAACTTATAAACAAAGCTTATAGACACAGATCTATATATATATGACGTGAAGAACTTATTATTGAAGTTATTATTAAACACCGTACAAAACTAAATTAATTACCTATTATTGATTATTAATTTTTATTAACATGGCACACAACACTGCACTCATGAATTTAAAACCACACTATAACACCCCCTTCCCTATTTTATTATTTTGTAACAGGGTATCAGTAAGTAGTTGAGGCTGGCCACAAACCTGTGATCCTCTTCTCTCAACCTCCCAAATACTGAGATTACAAGCAGACACCACATGCCTGGCATGATCTATATTAAAGTGCAAATGGAGCCAGGCGTGGTGGCGCATGCCTGTAATCCCTGCCTGTAATCCCCGCGTTTGGGAGGCTGAGACAGGAGGATCGAACGGGTTTGAAGCCAGCCTCAGCTACTTAGTGAGGCTCTCAGCAACTTAGTGAGACCCTGTTTCCAAATAAAATACAAAAAAGGTCTGGGAGTATAGCCTGGAGGTAGAAAGCCCCCAGTACCACACACACAAAAAAAAGTGCAAATGGTACAAGCCAGGATAGCAACCCTCCCTGCTTCTAGCCCCACACCAGACTAACAGACTTAGATGGGTTCCCAGTGAACGTGTGTGTGTGTGTGTGTGTGTGTGTGTGTGTGTGTGTGTTTTATACTGGGGATTGAATCCAAGGTCATGAACAGCATGTTAATAATGCTGGTTTGGCATGAGTTCTCCAAGACCTAAGCGCAGCTAAGATATTCAGGAGATTGAAGATACACTTCACAGGGCCTGAACCATCTTTTCTCCCCCTTCTCCCTACCTTTGTCTTGTCCCAGAGTCCTCGGAATTGCTCCGTGTGTGCAAAAGCCTCTTTGTTAGTAGAAAGAGCGCTTACCTTGGTTTTCAAAGCCTTGCTAGAAATTAGGCAGGAAATTTTAACAAATCACTTATGCTTACTTTCAGTATTATTAAAGCTCTGACGGTATTGCCAATTTCAAAAGATTCTTGTAGGAAGCAAATGAATATAACGATGGGAAAGAAGGAAGTTACGTTTACATTCCCTTCTGAGATCCCAGCTGTTGCGATTTGAATTTTAACTTCATTTGGCGTAGGTGTTCTTCAGTTGCTGATTTTATACAGCTGAATAGTTTGCACGCGCGCGCGCATGTGTGTGTGTGTCACCGGGCATTGAATTGTTGGGCATGAACAGCGTGTTAGTGTTGGCTTGGCGTCCCCCTGCAAGCGCCCATTGCTTTACCCCAGCCCAGCAGCCGGCCCTCGGCCCCAGCGGAGACCAGGCGCTCCGCCCACCCAGGCCGGGCCACAGAGACGCGCGCTCCTAGAGAGGCCGGAAGCCGCGCTGGCGGCGGCCCGCTTGGTTCCGGCGCTCGACTGCTCTCGCATCCGGTTCCGGTCCTGCAGCGGCCGGCGCGCGGAGGCCCGGGTCTGCGCTGGAGAGCGAGCCGGCCGCGGGGCCGGCGCGGGGAGGCGTGGAGCCCTGCGGGACGGCGGCTTCGAGCGCGGCCCTCCGGGTCTCCCGGGCGAACGCATGGGGACCGCGTGCGCCTCCCTGGAGCGGCAGCCGCAGACCGCCCAGACGTAGGGGTGGGCCAGTTGCCACCTTCTAATTTTGTGATGTAACGATATTTACAAAGTGAATTTATCCCCGAGCAGGGTGACACACTTCTATAACTCCAGTACGCGGGAGGCTGAAACTGGATCTCAGGTTTGTGGACAGCGTCAGCAATTTAGGGAGACCTTGTTTATAAATAAATAAAAAGGGGTGGGTGTGGCTCAGTGATTGAAAGCCCTCGGGTTCAGTCCTCACACAGTTGAAACGAGGGCCGTAGGTAGGGCCTGTTGGTGGAATGCTTGCCTAGCCTAGTTTCTGTCTCCAGGAATGCAAATTTAAAAAGTGGGGAGGATCAGGGAACGGAATTGAACAAGTTATGTTATATGCATGTACAGATGTGGCGCACTGGAACCCACTACTCTATACAATTATTATGCATCAACTAAAAAATTGAAATGTGTTTAGACATCATATTCTCACACAGGAACCCTGTAAGGCAAAAGCCACTATTATCTCAATATTACAGGTTGAAAAACTAAGGCTCAGTTGTGAAGTAACTTCAAGTTACAGAAGTCCCCACTAGAAGATAAAAAGTTTAATGGATAGCCCACACTTTAATCCCAGTACTTGGGAGGCTGAGACAGGAGGATCACAGCTTCACACCCAGCCTCACCTACTTAGTCCCTCCAAAACTTAGTGAGACCTTGTTTCAAAATAATAAAAAAGTAGGGCTGAGGGTAGAGCTCAGCGGTAGAGTGCCTCTGGGTACAAAACCCAGCGCGTGCACACACACACACACACACACACACACACACACACACACACACACATACCTTATTGTAATTAAATGGAGGAGGCTTTATGACAACCAAAGAATTCCAAGTGTTTGTATTCTGCAGAAGGTATCTTAGTGCTGTAAGCAGTTTGTGTTGGAGAAAGCACTCTGCCTTGGTTATTTCTCAGGGTTAACATGATTTCTCTTTTGGCCCTGGAGATTGAACCCAGAGGCATTCTAACATTGAACTACACCACCAGTCCTTTTAGTTTTTTAGTTTAAATGGGCTCACTACTTTTCTGAGGGTCTCACTAAGTTGCCGAGGCTGTCGTTGAACCTGTGATCCTCTTGTCTCTCAAGTACTGGAGTTACATGTATGAACTGCTGTGTAACAAAAGGTGATTTTTGTGTATGTGTGGTATGTGGGGGATTGAATGCAGGGTATTGTGCCTCTGAACTATATTCTCAGCTGTATTTTACTTTTTATTTTGAAACAGGGTCTCCTAAACTACCGTACACTGTTCCTGGACCTGTGATCCTCCTGGCTTATGTGCCACTGAACCCAGCAAACATAATTTCTGAAGGCCTTACAGAAATGTGAGAAAGAAAGAAAATGTGAGAAAGAAGAGAAACTCTGAGTAAGAAGTCAAGAAAGAATTAATGAAATGTGGAAGGGAATGTCTCATAAAAGATAACAATGACAAGGGAAAATTGGGCCCACAATGCTCTGAGACAAGAGGGCCTAGTGAAGGGGAAGGATGATACCTGGAAATGGGGGACCAGCTTCCAGGCGAGCAGCTCCTCTGTGTGGGAGACCTCCCACGCCCACTTTAGACGGCTGCGCTACCACGAGACCTCTGGGCCCCAAGAGGCCTTGAGCCGGCTACGGGAGCTCTGCCGCCGGTGGCTGAGGCCAGAGGCACGCACCAAGGCGCAGATTCTGGAGTTGCTGGTGCTGGAGCAGTTCCTGAGCATCCTGCCTGCAGAAATTCGGACCTGGGTGCAGCTCCATCGTCCTGGGAGTGGCGAGGAGGCTGTGGCCCTGGTCGAGGAGCTGCAGAAAGACCTCGATGGACCAACACTAAAAGTGAGAAAGGCTGGGGGTGGGTGTAGATGGAGGGACAGAGAGAATTGAGGCTGGGCTGGTGGGTGGCCCTGTGGTTTTCATTAGTAACTAGTAGTACAGTAGCAGCGTAGTGCTAACTGAAGTGGTTCATGAGCACTCAGATCGGAGTCCATCTTCAGAGTAGTGGGCTTATGCTTGTTATCTTTGGGCCCAGCTGAGTCAGCAGAAACCTTGATGCCACTGTCTCCCTGGATGGCGCCTGCTACGCTGAGATTGGCGGCTGCCTTGGCAAGGATGATACTGACGAGTGCTCCCTTAGGCGGAAGCAGGTGCATTGTTTCTGTAAGTCTGATTGGAATGGCCACATGAGCCTGGAGCACAGGCAGTGACATAGCAGGGAAGTAGCTTCCGGACCCAGCAAGCCCCCCATGCCCTGCTGGGATGTTTGCTTCTGATGAAAGCGTATATCCTAACCTTAGATTGCACCCCTGAGAAAGCCTCTGGTGTGAGTGAGATTGTCTAAGTCTGTAGCCCACTAGGAACATCTCCTTGTAAGCAGCGTGAGCCATAACTCAAGCTTGGCAATGGCATTAAGGATGGGCTTACGTTTTCATTCTAAAAATGAAGAGTTTTAGAGCTGTATGTCTCACTACAAATAACTGACGTATAGTCTTCATTCAGAGAGAAGAGAACTGAGGCAGGCAGAAGGGGGTTCAGTGGAGTGCCTTAGGCCAGACGTTTACGTGGCAGGAGAGCCAAGCGCCCGGCTGCCTGCTCTAGAGTTCCTTGTGTTGGAGCAGGAAGGGCCGGGCGGCGGGTACATGAGTAGAAGAGCAGGGCCTAGGCCAGTCTGATGTGACTTGGGTCGGGAGCTGAGTGCTTTCTCTTCATTACATTGCTTCCTGTCCTGCGGGACCCTGCCAGCTTGGCTCCTTGCCATGCGATGTGTTCTCCTTGGAGGTCACTAGTGCCGTGGTGGGGTTGGAGGGCAGCTCAGTGCTGTTGGTGCTGTTTCGGTGCTCCGTGCTGAGGTGTGTCTGGCCTCACAATTCTAGACTGAGGGCAGGAGGCCTGTAGTGGCTGGGTGAGGCCCTCCCTGGAGGTACAAGAAGCGCCAGCTGTCCTTATTTTGCTTTTTTCCAGGGCCCAGTTCTTGCCCAGGACCAAGAGGGGCTCCAGGAGGGGCTGAGTGCTCCCGGGACAGCGCTTCCTCCCACACCTCCCGGCAGCCGCCTTTCAGCTGCAGTCCACCTGGACGTGCGTCCTGACCCAGTGCTGGTCTCCCTCCAGGATGCACCCCTTGGTACTCGTCTGCTGGGGTCCTCTCTCTGGCCCTTCCCGACTTCGGGGTGTTGCTCCTCCCTGCCCTGTGTAGGGATCCTTCTGCTCCTGTTGCTCTCCCTCGCTGCTCTAGCCCCGCACGGGAGGTCACTGTGCAGCTGTCCCTGCCTAGACTTGGGGTTCTGGGTCCTTCTGAATTCTGGGTGGGGGGTAGAACAGCAGTAACCTGCCATGCAGCTTCTTCTCCTAGCTTCTCCTGCCCCAGAGGCTTCCACTCGTTCCCAGGAAGAGAACCCGAGGAATCAGCTCATGGCACTTATGCTCCTCACAGCCCAGCCCCAGGTGAGCTCTGCCTGCTCCTCCTCCCTCTCTGTGCCCTCCGCCAGCCTGGTGCTCCCCCATCTGGTCATCCTCCACCTCTAACGTCAGCCTCCATCTCCGTGCTGTTGGGAGACAGACCCTACCCAGCGTCTCCCGGGTATCCATTGCACAGCTCATGGCTTTCACTGTGTCCCTTCCCCAACAGTGCACGGAGATTTTGGGGTGTGGTTCTGGGGATTGAGCCCAAGGGGCATTATACCTCTATACCCCAGCCCTATTTTATTTTTATTTTGAAACAGGTACTTACTAGGTTAATGAAAGTCTCATTAGTTGCTGAGGCTGTCCTTGAACTTGCGTTGCTCCTGTCTCAGTCTCCCAAGTGCTGGGATCACAAGGGCGCACACCCACACCCAGCTGAAAGGAACCTTTTGACCTGTTATTTTAGGAGTTGGTGATGTTTG
The DNA here is from genome assembly GCF_963383645.1 of Muscardinus avellanarius. NCBI lineage: Eukaryota > Metazoa > Chordata > Mammalia > Rodentia > Gliridae > Muscardinus > Muscardinus avellanarius. The sequence goes on from NC_137804.1 coordinate 7,063,336, forward strand.
AGGAGGTATCAGTATGCTTCACTTCTGAGGAATGGACGTGTCTGGGCCCGATTCAGAGGGCCTTGTACTGGGATGTGATGCTGGAGAATTATGGGAATGTTACCTCCCTAGGTAAGGACTCTCTCCCTTAACTCTGTTGGGGGGGTAAGTGGGCTAATATGAATTGAAACCAGAGGCATTCTACCTATGAGCTATACCCCCTGCCCTATTTTTTAAATTTTTATTTATTTTGTAATTTTTAGTTGGGGTTTGAACCCAGGGGACATTTTACCTCTGAGCTACACTGCCAGCCATTATTTACTTTATTTACTTGCTTTTTTTTTCTTTTTGTGGTACTCAAGATTGAACCCAGGGGTATTCTAAAATAAAGAATAAAAAATGGGGTAGAGGGTGTAGCTCAGAGGTAGAATGCCCCTGGGTTCCATCCCCAGTCCCACAAAAAATAAAAAATTAAAATGTATTCTTTTAGCATGTTTTAAGGTCATTTAAAGATCCTATTACCACATTGCATTTTTCATTCCTTTTACCAGAATGGGAGGCCATGACTGAGATTGAGGAGGTGCCATCAAAGCCAAGCGACTCTCAGAGAGGAGCATCGGAAGGAGTCCAGGGAGGGGCCTCCCAGCTGCGCGGTGCTGGAGAAGCGTGTGACTGGCGGGTTCAGTGGGAAAGTGAAAGAGGGGAAAGGACAGATGCAGTGAAGAAGGATCCCCTCGGTGAGCGAGAGAGGAAGGAAAGGGCTGCACCAGAAAAACGAGGCCAGCCGCGGAAGGCCTGTGGAGAAAGCTTGAGTTCAGGGCCGGCCGGCTCTGAAAGTTTAATGGGTACCGAAGGAAAGAAGAACTATAAGTGTGACGTATGTTGTAAGCATTTTAATAAAATTTCCCATCTCATAAACCATCGGAGAATCCACACTGGCGAAAAACCCCATAAATGCAAGGAGTGTGGAAAAGGCTTTATTCAGCGCTCAAGCCTTCTGATGCACTTACGGAACCACTCTGGGGAGAAACCGTACAAATGTAACGAGTGTGGAAAAGCGTTCTCTCAAAGTGCGTACCTTCTAAACCATCAGAGGATCCACACCGGGGAGAAACCGTACAAATGCAAGGAGTGCGGAAAAGGCTTCTATCGGCACTCAGGCCTCATGATACACCTGAGACGCCATTCGGGGGAGAGGCCTTATAAGTGTGATGAGTGTGGGAAGGTGTTCTCCCAGAATGCGTATCTCGTTGACCATCAGAGGCTTCATAAAGGGGAAGAACCTTATAAGTGCAGCCAGTGCCAGAAAGCTTTCATTCTAAAGAAAAGCCTCATTCTGCACCAGAGAATCCACTCTGGGGAAAAGCCCTATAAGTGTGAGGAATGTGGAAAAACCTTTGCTCAGAACACCTACCTTGTTGACCACCAGCGACTCCACAGTGCAGAGAACCCGTACAAGTGTAAAGAGTGTGGGAAAGTTTTTATTCGAAGCAAAAGTCTCCTTTTACACCAGCGAGTCCACACAGAGAAGAAAACCTTTGCTTGTAAAAAGTGTGGGAAGATTTTCAGCTCCAGGTCCAGCCTCCTCGAGCACAAGCGGATGCACAGCAGAGAGAAGCCTTACAAGTGCAGCGAGTGTGGGAAGGCCTTCACTCAGAGTGCCTACCTCTTTGACCATCAGAGACTCCACAACGGAGAGAAGCCCTACGAGTGCAGCGAGTGTGGCAAGGTTTTTATCCTGAAAAAGAGCCTCATATTACATCAGCGGTTCCACACTGGAGAGAATCTCTACGAATGTAAAGACTGCGGCAAGGCCTTTGGTTCTAACAGAAACCTTATTGACCACAAGAGACTCCACAGTGGGGAGAAACCATATGAATGTCGAGACTGTGGGAAAACTTTTATCATGAGCAAAAGCTTCATGGTCCATCAGAAACTCCATACCCAGGAGAAGGCCTACAAATGTGAGGACTGTGGGAAGGCTTTCAGTTATAATTCAAGCCTGCTTGTGCATCGAAGAATCCACACGGGAGAAAAGCCCTTTGAATGTAATGAGTGTGGGAGAGCTTTCAGTTCAAACAGAAACCTCATTGAACACAAGAGGATCCACAGTGGTGAGAAGCCCTATGAGTGCAATGAGTGTGGCAAATGCTTCATCCTGAAGAAAAGCCTCATTGGACATCAGAGAATTCACACGAGGGAAAAATCGTACAAGTGCAGCGACTGTGGGAAAGTCTTCAGTTACCGCTCCAACCTGATCGCCCATCAGAGAATCCACACTGGGGAGAAGCCGTACGCATGCAGTGAGTGTGGGAAGGGCTTCACCTACAACAGAAACCTTATTGAACATCAGAGAATTCACAGTGGGGAGAAAACCTATGAATGCCACATATGTAGAAAAGTCCTTACCTCTAGTAGAAATCTTATGGTACATCAGAGAATCCACACTGGCGAGAAGCCGTACGCATGCAGTGAGTGTGGCAAAGACTTTAGTCAGAATAAAAACCTTGTTGTACATCAGAGAATGCACACTGGGGAAAAGCCCTATGAGTGTGAGAAGTGTAGGAAATCCTTTACTTCTAAAAGGAATTTAGTTGGCCACCAGAGAATCCACACAGGCGAGAAGCCCTATGGGTGTAGTGATTGCAGTAAAGTTTTTAGGCAAAGAAAAAACCTTTCTGTACATCAGAAACTTCACACAGATGAGAAACCCTGTGAATGTGGCGAGTCTGCAAAAGAATTCTTTCCAGCTTTAAATCTTAATCTTCAGCAGAAACTCCACAATGTGGAGGGATTCTCTTGGCTACAGAATGCCAGTGAGTCCGAGCTAGAGATTCAGAAACTCTAGTGGAGGGCTGTGGCTATGGCTCAGTGGTAGAGCACCTAGTAGCATGGGCAAGTTGCTGGATTTGACCCCAACACCATAGAAAGGAGAAGAAAAACTGGCACATGTAAAATGCACTAGGATCCTACTTAAGTAAGCTGTGTGTGGGAACGATACACGGTTCCTGAGGAACAAATTGACGATCATCTCTGTTTTAAACAAGCGGAAGGACACTATGCTTTCAAGTTTAGGAAAACAATCCAAATTCTAGTTAAAGAATACTCTGTTTCAGACCATGACTCTGGAGAGAGATACCTTGGAGCAATTAAAGATTCTGAAGAAACTGGGTTCATGCCTTTTAAGCTATAGTGTTATAGTTGTGATAGCAAAAATATCTTTTTAGGGACTGGGATGTAGCCCAGTGGCAAAGCGCCTGCTTTGCAGGTGTGGCACTCTGGGTTCAATCCCCGGTTCCAGAAAGACAAAAAAAAAAAAAAAAAAAAAGAACCCCTTAAAAAAAAAGTCTTTGTATTTAGAAGTGGACGCTGAGCCAGGTGGGATGCTGCATACTTGTGATCCCGGAACTTGGGATGCTGAGGCAGGAGGGTTGGGACCCTGTTTCACAGTAGTTTTAAAAGGGCTGGGAATGTAGCTTGTAGGAAGAATGTCTTGGGGTCAATCTCCAGTACACCCCCAAAAAAGTGGACACATTGTTTCAGGAAATAAGAAAGGCCATACAGACAGCATGATCCAAACCAAGAGATGTGGGATTGGATAGGCAAGAGTCTGAGGACAACCTAAAGGAGCTCTGTGTAGGTCAAGAAGTAGATGTGAGTTCTGACGCCTCCCCTTGCTAATTGTGTGACTCCTCGGTTGCCGCTAGCTCTCAGTAATGCCCATCTCACAGGGTGGTTGTGAGGGTTAAGTGAAAGAATATTTGTGAAAGTGTTTTATAAATTCATCCATTTGTCAATAAGATTGGGTAAAATAGGTGTATGGTCGAAGTCCAGAACCTGGCAGAGGAATATTCATGAATGTTAGAGTGAAGAGGATTCCACGAGTCTCAACAACACTCATTTTTACAAGTGGAAATAATATTGGATTGCCAACCTTAGAATTTAATACTCTAAGAAGACTTAAAAACACAGCTTTAAGATGTATATGAAACTTAATGTATAAAATGCTTGTTTTCATGGAATAGTATCATAGCCAGCCAGTAACAGTAATGCCAAAGGAAACAGCTCCTCTTTCAGTCTTTGAATGTGGCACTGGATCGGTGTAGATCACCAACACGGAAGGACAGTTCTGTGGTGCTTTCCTCGTTCGCGGGAGAGATCTACAACCCCATCGTGAGCTCATGGCCCTGCATGGTCATTCTCTGGTCTGGTCAGCCTTGCCCTTTACTGCCATGTGGTAGCTACTCAAACCCTCAGTCCCAGCGCTTGTTCACTTCATGAGCTTTCACACAGAGCCTGCCCTCCATGTTTGGTTAAGCCGGTGTAGAATCCCCTCTGGGCCGCCACTGCTCTTTAGTTGTCCGTTCAGCCTGTGCCCTGTTGTACACATACCGGGTTAATTCAACCAGTTTCTTGAGTTGGTAATTTTATGTTGTAATTCTCAAAACTTCATTTTGGCAGGTGGACTCTGCCTATATACGGATTCTCTTCTCAATTAGTAATACCAAAGTGGTGTGCTGAATATCATGTCATTGGTTTGACCCCACAGGCCATTGAGGAGGATTTTCTCACTCGATTAAAAGGTACCCCCATGTGAAAACTGGGAGGGGCCCATGGTTTAAAGTCTTAGGACCAGGATGAATCAGATTCTGCCACTTGGCATTGGACAAAACTCTTGACTTATTGGAACCTTGATGTCCTCATCAGTCAAACTAATAAAACTGCCTCACAGAGTTATGTGGTAGTGAATGTGGACATGCTTCCTGTCCGTGCTGTGGAAGACCTGCCAGATTGCATAACTGTAAGGCACATACATACTGCAGCAATGGGCAAAGCTGGCTTTACCTCATAAGTAACAAGATATAACACTGCTGAGACTGAGCCCATGTGATAGAATAAGCTTAAAAATACTTAGCCTGAATTTAATGAAGTTTCTTAGACCTAAGAAATACAGGAGGCAGAGGAACAAGATAGAAGGCACCGTGAGAAGAAATTCAGAAGGCCTGATAATGTATCAGAATTTGCACTGGATTCTTGAAAAATCAAAGAAAGGGAAAGGATAATGCTAATTATTGAAGCTGGGTAAGTACACATGGAGTTCCCTATACTGCCCTCTGCTCTTGTGTGTGTATGAGAATTTTCATATGAAAGGAAATTTCATTAACAATTAAAAATAATAAAAAGAGGATGTGGTTTTTTTTCTTTTTTTGAGGTACTGGTTATTGAACCCAGGGAGGATTCTACCTTCGAGTTACATCCTGAACCCTATTTTTTTAATTTTGAAATAGGGTCTCCCTGAGTTGAGGCATAACTAGCTCAGGCTGGCCTTAAGCCTGTGAGCCTGTCTTCCCTCCCAAGTACTGGGGTTACAGGTGCATGCCACCACACCCTGCTCAAGAGTGTTTTGTTGTTTTTAAGGCACTAAGGAGCTTTAATATGCAATGGGCTGGAATTGCAGAAATGTCCAGTTGAGTTTTGGCAGAGCTGCAAAAGCAATTCAGTGGAAGAAAGATATTCTTTTCTGCAAATGCTGCTGAAGTGACTGTGTATCCAGAGTGGGAGTCCACATGATGTCCAGGACTAGTGCATATGACGTCAAGAGCATGCTTCATGGAAGGGAAAGCATGATAAATGCACCCTCATCAAAATTACAACAATTTGCGTCATCTTTCTAGTTTGCTGAAAGCCTGGAACCTGCAATCCTCCTGTCTCCGAATCCAAATTCTGGGATTACAGGTGTATCCCACCACTCCTGGCTGCGAAAGACCCTTTTAAGAGGATTACATACTGGAAAAGATATTGCAGACTGGGAGAAGATATTTGCAAATTGTATATCCAACAGTAGATTTGTATCTCGGCTATGTAACTCAAGATATTAATAGCAAAGAGTAAATCCAATTATATGCAAAAGATATTGACATTCACTAAAGTATATATGCTAAACAAGGAAATGAAAAGTTCACCATCATTAGTAGGTAAGTCAAGTTAAAATCATGAGATAGTTCTATGCACCCATCAGGATAGCTTAAAGTTTTTTTTATGTGTGGCACTAGGGATCAAAAACCCAGGGGCGTGCTACCTCTTAGCTACATCCCCAGCCCTATTTTATTTTTATTTCAAAATGTTGGGGCCGGGCATGGTGGGCTCACTTGTAATCCCAGCATTTGGGAGGCTGAGACCGGAGGATTGTGGTTCACAGACAGCCTCAGCTACTAAAGGCCCTCCGCAACTCAGTGAGACCCTGTTTCAAAATAAAGAATAAAACGCCGGGCGTGGTGGCGCACACTTGTAATCCCCACGCTTGGGAGGCGGAGACAGGAGGATCGCGCAGGTTCGAAGCCAGCCGTGCGCTGGCTTAGGAGACCCTGTTTCCAAAATGAAAATGTAAAAATAGGTCTGGGAGTGTAGCCCTGAGGTAGAAGGGCTTCCAAGAACCCCAGTACCACCAAAAAAAAAAAAAAGAAAAATTGGGCAGGGGGTATAGTTCAGAGGTCGAATGCCCCTGGGTTCCATCCCTAGACCCGCCAAAAAAAAAAAACCAAAAAACAAAAACTTGGTGAAAGACTCACTGCTTGCCGACTTGCTGAGGCTGTCCTCGAACCTGTGATCCTCCTGTCTCCGCTTCCGTAGTACTAGGGTTACAAACGTGTGCCGTAATGCCTGGCTAAAGTTTTTTTTTTTTTTTAAGTAATTACAAGGATGCGGAAAATGGATTTCATGTGTTACTAGTAGTATAAAGTGGTACAATTGCTTTTTTTTTTTTTTTTTTTTTTGGGTGGTACTGGGGGTGGGACCCAGAGGCTTTCTACTTCCGGACAATACTCCCAGAACCATTTTATATTTTATTTGGAAACAGGGTCTCACTGAGTTGCTGAGAGTCTAAGTAGCTGAGGCTGGCTTCCAACCTGTGCGATCATCTTGTCTCAGCCTCCCAAGCGCGGGGATTACAAGTGTGCGCCACCACGCCCGGCTGTGCAATTGCTTTTGAAGGCAACTTTTCACTTACTTCCTCAGTAATTTCATTATCAAGCAATTGTTTCAAGACTAAAAAATATTTGGAGCAGCTTGACTGATTGGTGCTGGGAATGAAACCCAGGGTCATTCTACTTCTGAGCTATACCCCCAACCCTATTTTATTTGGAAACAGGGTCTCACAAAGTTGCTGAGTCTTGCTAAATTGCTGCGGCTGTGTGTGTGTGTGTGTGTGTGTGTGTTGGTTGGGATTAAACCAATTCACAAAATCGTAGCTCCGAGCTAGAACCCCAGCCCGGTGTTTATTTTATTTATTTATTTTTTTGGTGGTACTGGGGTTCCTGGAAGCCCTTCTATCTCTGGGATATACTCCCAGACCTATTTTTTTTTATACTTTTTGTTTGGAAACAGGGTCTCTTAAGCCAGCACGGCTGGCTTCGAACCTGCGCGATCCTCCTGTCTCCGCCTCCCAAGTGCGGGGATGACAAGCGTGCCCACCACGCCCGGCGTTTATTCTTTATTTTGAAACAGGGCCTCGCTAGGACGCCGAGGCTGTCCTCGGCTACCGCGATCCTCCCGTCGCAGCCTCCAGTGCTGGGATTGCGATCGCCCACCGCGCCCGGCTGAGCAGAGCCTACGGGACGCGTTCTGGCTGCCGGCTAGGAACTGCTGCGATGTCTACAACTTTCAAAACAATGTCTTTACGGAGGAAATGGCGCCCTTGGTGAGCAGATGCGGGGTCTGGGCGTTCACGGCTCGTCCTTCTGCCTCTGCAGTCTGGCGAGTGCGGCGGCCGGCGCGCGGCTCGGCCGGAGACCACGGAGGGCCGCGGCGGAAGTCCGCCCGGCGCTTCCTAGAGCGGCGGCGGAAGTCCGCCCGGGGCCTCCTGAGCGGCGGCGGAAGTCCGCCGGGCGCTTCCTGTCCGCGCATTGTTCTCCGGCGCTGCGGGCGGGGAGCGGCCGCGGAGGGCGCCGCGGAGCCGCCAGGCCCGCGCAGGACGGCCGGTCCCGGGGCGCGCGGCGGCGGGAGGGAGCCTGGCCGCGGAGTGCTGTCCACGGTAAGGGGCGCCGCGTGGGGGGGCGGCGAGCGCGACGCTGCCGCTAAGGAGCTGGTGGGACTCGGCGCCTCCGGGAACGTCCGACGGCGAGAAGGGAAGATGCCCGTCGCCTCGGCAGCAGCCAAGCCGGTCGTGGCGGTGACGCTGGGGATCCCGGTGTCAGGGAGGCCGAGACGGGAGGTCGCAGGTCCAAGGCCAGCTCAGCCACTCGGCCAGGCCTCAACGACCTAGAGACCCCTTCTCAAAACAACGCAATGAAAAGGGCTGGGATGTGTTTGAGAGCTATGCCCCTCGGTTGAATCTCCAGCACCAAAAGAAAACAATTATTTGACTCACAAACTCCTGCCGATTTAGCCATGGTAAGAGGGGTACTGCCAATTAGTGGTGGTGTGACTGGACTCGATGGGGCGCTTTTGAAAAACAGTTTGGCAGTACATACCAACCATGGAATCGTAAGCCAGCCAGCGCTGGGCTTATTCCAGAAGAATAGTGCAGAAGCAGAAAGAAACTATTTGCACAGAAAAACTTGTAATTATTAAGAAAATAAAGTCTTAGCAGTCAAGACTCCTTTTACTAAAGAAGCAGTTCGTAATTGGGGGACAACGGTTAAGTAAATAATACCGTCATTTAGAATACCATGCCACAGTGAGGCATATATGTAGTATAATTGAAAGGTCACTAACACAGTTGTGAAATAGGGAAATTGAATTCAAGAAGTAGTGCTGGTTGCAAAAAAGTGTTTTGAAAAATAAGCAGGAGGCATGACTACATATGTGAAAATAAACAGAAAAGGAGTCAGGATGCCCAGCTTGACTGATAGTTACTCTGTGTGTGTGTGTGTGTGTGTGTGCGCGCGCGCGCACACACACGTGCATGCCCACGCACATGTGTATGAAGAACATTTAGTCTGTATATTTCTGAATTGGTCCTTTTCTGAAGAGAGTGAAAATTTATCAGTAACATAGCTTACTATACAGCAGTTAAAAATAAGTATGAAGAGCTGGGTGTGGCGGTGTACGCTTGTAATCCCAGCATTTGGGAGGCTGAGATAGGAGGATCACGGTTCCTAGCCAGCCTCAGCTACTTAGTAAGGCCCTGCTTTAAAATAAATAATAAAACAGGGATGGGGGTGTAACTCAGAGATAGAATGCCTTTGGTTCAATCCCCATTACTGCAAAAAAAAAAAAAAAAGTTATGTAGAACTATTTCTATTGACCTCTTCATGGTTCAGCCCTTGCTACCTTATGAGGGAGGAGTAGCACATTCCCTGGTCTGCGGGGCCACTGGCCAGGCATTGTTGAACGTGGCCGGTGGGCTACGCAGCATCAAGATAGGGCTGCCCTGTGCCAGCAGTGCTTTCTCATTTCTCCATAGACAGCACTCGTCTTGGCCCTGTGAAGAGACACCAGAAGAAGCCTTTGGAACTTGAAGCTTAAATGGGGCTTGAGCGGGGCCCCGGCTGAAAAGCAAAGATGACTGCAGAATTGAGGGGGGCCCTGGCCCCGTGGGGCCCTGTGAAGGTGGAGGAGGAGGACGACGACGAGGACAGCATCTTGGGTTCGGCCTCCAGCCCACAGATGCACCCCAAGAACATCAAAGTCTGGGCCCCTCGGGAGGGTCTTCACACAGGCCTTGATAAGCCAGGAGAGGGGGACAAGGTAAGAGGCGTCTTGGAGGAAAGAGAGGAGGTGCCTGGAGACCCAGGCAGCCTCCAGGAGGCTGCTTGCATGCTCCGTGGTTCCTGGCCCAGACCCTGGCAGCTGGTGTTTTGGAATACCACGGAGGTGTCCCTTCTGATCGGTGTGTTGTCCAGTGTTTCTTATACCCAGCAGGTCTCAAACATTGCATCACAGAGCCTGAGGGACTTTAGAAAGCCTTGATATCCATGCGGTAGCCTGTCCTAATCAAATCAGAATCAGGCTCAAACCTGGGATTATGTACTTTTTAAAACTCTAAGCCAGATATGGTGGTACATATTATAATCCTAGTACTTGGGAGTCTGAGACAGGAGAATCACAGGTTTGAGGCCAGCCTCAACAACTTAGTGGGGTCCTCCAAGACTTAGAGAAGACTTACTTCAAAATAAAAAATAGGAGCCAGGCATGGTGGCACATGCTTGTCATCCCAGTACTTGGGAGGCTGAGATAGAGGAATCACAGGTTCGTGGCCAGCCTCAGCTACTTAGTGAGGCCCTAAACTTAGTGAGACCCCATTTCAAAGTAAAGAATAAAAAATAGGGCAGGGGGTATAGCCTGGAGGTAGAAAACCCCTGGCTTCCATCCCCAGTACCACAAAAAAAAAAAAAAAAAAATAGGCCGGGTGTGGTGGCACACACTTGTAATCCCAGCACTTGGGAGGCTGAGACAGGAGGATCGCACAGATTCGAAGCCAGCCTCAGCTACTGAGTGAGGCTCTCAGCAACTTAGTGAGACCCCGTTTCCAAATAAAGTATAAAATAGGTCTGGGAGTGTAGCCTGGAGGTAGAAAAGCCCCTGGGTTCCACCTCTAGTATCACCAAATAAATTAAATAAATAAAAAAATAAAATAAAATAGTCCTGGGGGTATAGCCCAGAGGTAGACTGTCCCTGGGCTAAATATGAATACCACCAAAAAGAATGTATTTTTTTTCAGTTGCTGGGTACAGTGGTACACACTTGTGATCACAGTACTAGGAGGATCAGGCAGTAGGATCACAAGTTCCAGGCAAGCACACAATCTCATAGAGACACCCTGTTTCAAAATAAAAACTAAAAGGTCTGGGGACGTAGCTCACAGGCAGAACAGCCCTGGGTTCAGTCCCCATTACTGAAGAAATAGGGTGGAGCATGCATAGTGCTATGAGCCTGTAACCCCAGCCCCTCGGGCGACCGAGGCAGGAAGCTCACAAGCTCGAGACCTGAGCAACTTAGCAAGGCCCTTTCTCAATGTAATAAAGAGAACTGGGGATGCAGCACAGTAGAGTGTTTGCTTAGCATGTGCACGGCCCTGGCTTGAGTATAGCCAAAAAAGAGGAGGGCGAGGGAGGGAGGGAGAACACAGCCTTGCTTTTTGTTCTTTAGGACCCAGAAAAGTCTCTTCTGAAAACTACCCTCTGCTGCGCTCTTCCCTCGTCCTGTGAGGTTAGGGTGCCGGTGGCAGGCGAGCTTCTGGCGTATGCTTGCTTTTTATTAAAACTGTTTGGTGGCCTCCAGGACTAGCTGTCTATGTCCTCATCCTCAACGCTGTAATCACCACGCGCCTCCCGTGTGTCCTCTCGTAAACCGCCTGTGCCTGTTTGTCTCCAGGAGCAGAACATGTTCTGGGACATGGCAGTAGTCCTGAAAGCATGCCCGGAGGCGCCTACCACTGCACCCCTGGGCGGCCACTCGTCCCCGAGGGTGCTGGCCAAGAGCAAGGTGCCGGAGCCTCATGGGAGCCGGAGCTTGCTAGGTAAGGTGGAACTCTGGGTTACTCAGAATCTGTTCCTTGGACCCTCTGAAACTTTTCAGAGGGTGCAGGTAGGGACCCTGAAGAGATTTCCCCGACTGAGCTACAGGGCCAAGGCCTGGGTGTCGGAGAGGGCTGGATGGGGGAATGCCAGGCTGCCAGGCACTCGTCAGAGTGGCTTCCCTGTGCCAGTCAAGACACCGGGCACGCGGGCTCATTCCAGGTCTACCTTTTGGTCGTATTTAATGCTCAGTGACTTTCACATCTGTTCATACAGAGACACACCCGTCTTCATGTAGAGGAGTCAGCAGGAGAAGCTGGCTGAGGTGGGAAGGCCAAGTGTCTTCCTTATTTAATGTTAATAAGCAAGTTTCACAGACGGGTGTCCTGACACATGCCTGTAATCCCAGTACTTGGGAGGCTGAGACAGGAGGATCTCAGGTCTGAGGATAGCCTCAGCAATTTCGCAAGATTCTGTTCCAAATAAGAAATTAAATCAGGCAGGGTGTGTAACTTGGAGGTAGAATGCCTTTGGATTCAATCGCCAGTACCAAACACACAAAAAAGGATAATATAGTGCTGGGGTGTAGCTATTTTGAAACAGTTTTGGTAAGTTGCTGAAGTTGGCCTCATATGAGAAATCCTCCTGTCTTGGTCTCTCATATATTGGAGATGTGTGCCTGGCTACACAGCTACAATACTTTTGGGTGTTTTTTTTTTTTTTTTTCTTTTCTTTTTTCTTTATTTGCAGTACTGGGAATTGAACCCAGAGGCATTCTACTTCTAGGCTACACTCCTAGCCCTATCTTATTTACTTATTTATTAGTTATTTACTTATTAATGCAGTACTGGGGGTGGAACTCAGGGGCATTCAACCTCCCAGCTACACCCCCTGCCCTAGTTTTTTATTTTTTATTTTGAAACAGGGTCGCACTGAGTTGCAAAGGGCCTCACTAAATAGCCGAGGCTGTTTCAAACCCAATCCTCCAATCTCAGCCTCCTGAATGCTGAGATTACAACTGTGCACCACCTAGCCCAGCCCTATTATTTTGTTCTTTGAAACAGGATCTTGCTAAGCTAGCCACTCCCACCCCTGAGGGTTCGGTTCACCTTTCTCCTCTGTTGCCAGCCTGGCTGGAGTCGCTGCAGACACCAGAGCCTCCTGTACTCGGCAGGCTGTTCCGAGCAGTCCACACAGATTGCTCCTTTAATACACTCACAGCTTTGGACAGTAGATACTGTTAGCATCCCTGTTTTTTTTTTTTTTTTAATGTTTTGGTACTAGGGGTTAAACCCAGGAGTATTCTACCTCCAAGGTACACTCCCAGCTCTATTTTATTTACTTATTTTGAAGCAGAGTTTCACTAGGTTGATGAGTATCTCACTACTAGCTTAGGCTGTCTTCAAACCTGCAATCCTCCTGTCTCAGCCTCCCAAGTACTGGGATTACAAGTGTGTGCCACCGCACAGCACCTGGGCTGCTATCTGTTTTAAATATTAGGAAAGCCAGGTATGGTGGCTCACGCTTGTAATCCCAGTATTTGGGAGGCTGAGACTGGAGGATCGTGGTTCGCGGACAGCCTCAGCTACTTAGTGAGGCCTTTTGCAACTCAGTGAGACCCTGTTTCAAAATAAAGGATAAAAAATAGGGCTGAGGGTGTAGCTCGAAGGTAGAATGCCCCTGGGTTCCATCCCCAGTGCCACACACATGAAAAACTTAAGAAAAGGAGGCATAGAGTAGTTAACTAAGCAGAGTCACACCGCTGGTTGGTTGGCAGGGCAGGATTTTGAACCAGGCAAGTCTAGGGAGAGGCCTGAGTGTGTGACCGCCATCAGACAACCAGCAGGAGTGCGCCAGGGTCTGGCACGGGGCGTTCAGTGGAGGTGTGTGGAAGTGTGCAGAGACCGGGTGAGCGCATTCGCACCAGGTGCGGGCACACACTCAGTGGGAGAGGGAGTACAGGGGAGCGTTCACAAAGGTCCTGAACCCACACGCTTCCTGGCCTTCATGACTGGAAGGTCCGAGTTTTGTCCAGGCCAGAGAAAGTTACGTGTGTGTTTTCCCTTCCAATTTCAGGTGCTGAAGCCAAGAGCCTACAGTTACTGGTTCCCAAAACTGAGATGTGCGAGGAAAACAATAAACCCCTCAGGATCCCAAGCAGAATCCAGATTGCTGACACGCCAGGCCCTGAGCTAGGAGGAGCGTGTGAAAGGGGGGACGTGGCAGAGAGGCAGAGGAGAAAGAGGGAGAAGAAAGATTGCAGGGCGGGGACCGGGGAGGACTGTCGCCTCCCTGACGGCCTCAGAGAAGAGGAAGACCAGAGGAGTGAGAAGCCCAGGGGGAGATGCAGCCTCAGTCCTGGCGCGGCTCACAGTCAGAAAGCGCAGCCTGGGCAGAAGCCATTCACGTGCAGCGTGTGTGGGAAGGGCTTCAGTCAGAGCGCAAACCTGGTCGTGCATCAGCGGATCCACACTGGGGAGAAGCCCTTCGCGTGTCACGAGTGTGGGAAGGCCTTCATTCAGAGTGCAAATCTGGTTGTGCACCAGAGAATCCACACTGGGCAGAAACCTTATGTTTGTGCAAAGTGTGGGAAAGCCTTTACTCAGAGTTCAAATCTGACTGTACATCAAAAAATCCACTCCTTAGAAAAAACCTTTAAGTGTGGCGAGTGTGAGAAGGCCTTCAGTTACAGCTCGCAGCTCGCGCGGCACCAGAAGGTCCACATCACGGAGAAGTGCTACGAGTGCAATGAGTGCGGGAAGACGTTCACGCGCAGCTCCAACCTCATCGTGCACCAGCGCATCCACACCGGGGAGAAGCCCTTCGCTTGCGGCGACTGCGGCAAAGCCTTCACCCAGAGCGCGAACCTCATCGTGCACCAGCGGAGCCACACCGGGGAGAAGCCCTACGAGTGCAGGGAGTGTGGGAAGGCCTTCAGCTGCTTCTCACACCTCATCGTGCACCAGCGGATCCACACCGCGGAGAAGCCTTACGACTGCAGCGAGTGTGGCAAAGCCTTCAGCCAGCTCTCCTGCCTCATCGTGCACCAGCGGATTCACAGCGGGGACCTTCCCTACGTGTGCAACGAGTGTGGGAAGGCCTTCACGTGCAGCTCCTACCTGCTTATTCATCAGAGAATCCATAACGGGGAAAAGCCATACACCTGCCACGAGTGTGGCAAGGCCTTCAGGCAGAGGTCCAGCCTCACCGTACATCAGAGGACCCACACCGGGGAGAAGCCCTACGCGTGTGAAAAGTGCGGCGCCGCCTTCATCTCTAACTCACACCTCATGCGGCACCACAGGACCCATCTTGTCCCGTAGCGAAGAGGAGACGCAGGCCGCCAGTCGTGACCTCTGCTCCTCATGCGTCTCTGTGCTTGTTCTTCCTCCTGTGTAAAATCGGAGCCCGTGTCCTTTAGGGTTGTCGGGAAGGCAACCAAACACAAGTCAGGCATTTCCGAGGCCAAGAAAACGAGAACCCACCTGAAGGCAAGGTCTGTGTTTTAGCTGTCCCCTGAGCAGGCACGGTTTCTGAAGTGGACTGTGGCCTCTTAGGAACGGGCCACACTAGGCTAACAGAATGAGCCTATTGGGGAAAACAGCTCTTTTGCTTAATTGTGTGTTTTTGTCTTAGATTCTGGTCATTGCTTAAGCAGCCGGCAGGTGGTTTTCCTGGTTGAATTCTGGAACTTTGAATTGTGGATTCTAATATTCTGGGTAGGGTGATAACTAGTTAAGAAAACCATTTGGGATAACCATCCAGCCACTCACCTGGAAACATTCAACTTTCCATTCCAATCCTGAATGTTTGTAAACATTCCCTTTATAAACATTTATAAACCTTCCATTCCCTAGGTAACTTCTAAAGTCTAATCAAAGCCAAAAAAAAAAAAAAAAAATTAACTACAGATCCTAAAGCGGTCAGAGATAGGAAACAGCCTTTCCCCTTACTATTTATACCTTGTGAGCCTTGGTCTTGCGAAGTTCTAGGGGACTCCTCCACGGCTGTTCTGTACTTTGCCTGGTCTGCATGGCCAAGTGCACAAGGACAGCACCCACGTTCACTTGCTGAGGTCCCCCCAGGCCCCCACGTTCACGTGCTGAGGTCCCTCCAGGCCCCCACGTACACTTGCTGAGGTCCCTCCAGGCCCCCACGTTCACGTGCTGAGGTCCCCCCAGGCCCCCACGTTCACGTGCTGAGATTCCTCCAGGCCCCCACGTTCACGCGCTGAGGTCCCCCCAGGCCCCCACGTTCACGCGCTGAGGTCCCTCCAGGCCCCACGTTCACTTGCTGAGGTCCCTCCAGGCCCCCACGTTCACTTGCTGAGGTCCCTCCAGGCCCCCACGTTCACTTGCTGAGGTCCCCCCAGGCCCCCACGTTCACGTGCTGAGGTCCCTCCAGGCCCCCACGTTCACGTGCTGAGGTCCCTCCAGGCCCCCACGTTCACGTGCTGAGGTCCCTCCAGGCCCCCACGTTCACGTCCTGAGGTCCCCCCAGGCCCCCACGTTCACGTGCTGGTCCCTTCAGGCCACCTCCCCAGCTTCCTGTTGTGTCCCTTTGGATGAGCCCCTTCCCCATAAGGCTTCCAAGGAGACGGCTGGAGACACGTCCAGCCCGGCTCTGCGCTCATTCTGCATGCTCCCAGCCGACCTCTCGGTGGGTTCATTCCCACACTGCAGAGGTGGTTTAGCAGAGGGGATAGTGGGGCCATTCTGGGAGGCTGAAGCAGGAAGCAGAGCAAAAGCGAGAGCAAGGCGGCAGAGTGGCTCCTTGAGTCTCAGCTTGGTTCTCAAGTTTAGAGGGAGCTGGTGTGGTATAAGCCTGCAGTCTCACTCCTTGAGAGGCTGAGACAGGATGACCACAGGTTTGATTGAAGACAGCCTTAGCAACTTAGACCCTATTTCAACATACATTGGGAGTGTAGCTCAAAAGGCAGAATGCCCCTGGGTTCAAACCTCAGGATCACAATTTAAAAATTACATATATATGTATATACACACACACATATGTACACACAGAAGTATTGGAATGTGAAACTTCTAGGAGAATGAAGAAACCGGTTGCCACTGAGCCTTCACTCCTGGGAAAGTGATTTCTAAAACTGCAGTGGGTAGGTTCTTGCCTGTATGTCCATACGGCATATGTTCTCTGACATGCTCCTTGTGTGGAGATGGTTCCTGGAAGTTGCTAGGCTTTCTTCACCTTGGCAGCGCCGCAGAGTGTTGTCTCTCCTGATGGTGCTCACCTGAGGCAAGGCGGAGCCGCAGAGGTGGGCCCCAGGCAGGGCCTGCTGCTTGCCTGGCCATTTGTCAGCCATTCAGACCTGCTAGGGAGCCTGGGGGGCCATGGTATCGTCACTTTCAGGTGAGGACCAGAGGCGGTACTTGGGGGTGTGTCTTTGGCAGCTCAACCAGAAGCAGCAAGCCTTAGGATTGGGGTTTGGGTCTCCTGACTTCTGGGTCTGTCTGTGTGCTGCAGTCTGACACTTCTGAGCTTGCAGGAGCCTTTGACCTAAAAGCTCTCGTGCTGAAGTCTCTTGCTTTTACCTTCTCGTTCCTGCAAGACTAAGTCACGTTAATTGCAGTGTTCTAGTTTGCAGAGCACTTCATAGAAGAAAGCATATCTCCCTCCTTTGTTTCACTCTATTCAGAGACACAAATACATAAAAGCAAAAGGATTGAAATGGATCCAAAGCACTCGTGCCCTCGCTGACCCTGAAGGTCACCCTTCCTGTGCTCCTGCGCAGGAGCAGAAGGACCTCAGATAGTACTGTGTGTGTGTGCTGAGATGAGCAATTTAGGAGTTGTTTCTCCTGCGTCATCAGGGAATTCAGAGTGTCGGGAGAGCAACTCTGGGAGTTTGAGGTGGCTTTGTGAAGGAGATCTGTCGAGGGGTCAAAGTGGACTTCCTAAAAGATAGTGGCGCTAGGGTTTTTGGCCATTAACTCAGTTCATGTGTGTTGACTTTCCACTGTATATTCATCCTCATGACTGAATGCAGAGTCATGAGTGATTTAATATCCTGACTAAAAATTTCCATTCATAAGAAGTTAAAAAAGCCACCCAGGAGCCAGGCGCAGTGATGCATGGCCATAACACCAGTGCTTTGGAGGCTGAGACAGGAGGTGCTCAGGTTCACGTCCAGCCTTAGCAATTTAGTGAGGTCTCCTACAACTTAGACCCTATTTGAAAATAAGGATGAGAGTATGGTTCACAGGGAGGATGCCTCTGGGTTTAATCCCCAGTACAAAAGCAAAGGAAGGAAGGAAGCCCCCTCGGTGGTCCTGCTGCGGGACAGCGGGAATGGCTGACCACACGTAAGGCAGAGCAGTGCTTTGTGATCTTGGCCACTTGGAATCACCTAGGGCACTTGTAGAAGTCTCTGTTTCCATCCCTCAGTGTATTTTAAAACCATGGAGGGGATTACAATGTGCAACCAAAGTTAGGACCCACTGCAGTTGACGCCTGTGCAGCCAAGCCTGGGTGAGGAGAGGTGCAGAGGAAGCTCCCAGATGGACCTGTCTGCATTGTGCTGTGTCTCAGCAAAACAGGACATTTACTCTCGGTGGTGTAGCCAGGGCCCTTCAGGGCCTCCGCCAACCATTATGTGTTTGGGCTCTGCGACCTTATTTGTATTTAGATAAATATGCCAAACATTTATAGGAGCAGATCAAATTTCTTACGACATACTTTCATGTATGTATTAAGACTTTTTGTGTATTAAGACTTTTTATTTTTCTGTTTAAATTTTATCTTCAAATCTGGGTTGCAGGATCTACATTTCTGCCCAAATCAAGAGCAAAGTGGATTATGAGACAGATTGACTGGTTTCCCAGCCAAAACTTCCCAGTTCATTTAAATAAATGAACTAAAAATAAATCCTAGCCTGCCATTTCCCTCCAGTTTCTAATAGGGGAGGAGTGACCGTTTGCAGTCATAGTCCTAGGCTTTCCTGTTCCTTTAGTCGTCTCCCTTCTCCCTTCACTGGTCTTGTTTTGAAGGGGGGGTGCTCTCTGAAAAGTGCAAATGACACATTCAGCCTTTTGCTTATCCGTAGGGTCATACAGGCTCCGTGGGCCCTGGAGGATTGTACTGAATAATGCATCTCATATCTCACCTGGGATTGTACTGAATAATCACCTGTAATCTTTTTTTTTCAGGTCTGGGGGTGGAACTCGGGGCATTCAACCTCCGAGCTACACCCCGTGCCCAATTTTTCATTCTATATTTTAAAACAGGGTCTCACTGAATTGCAAAGGGCCTCACTAAGTAGCTGAGGCTGTCCACGAACCGCCATCCTCCAGTCTCAGCCTCCTAAATACTGGGATTACAAGCGTGCGCCACCATGCCCGGCTGGCTACCTGTGATCTTTTTAAGAACTGGTCAAAGCTGGGTGTAGTGGTGCACACCTGTAATCCTAATATTTGGGAGGCTGAGACAGGAGGATCATAGGTTTGAGGCTAGTCTCAGTAAGTAATGAGACTATCAACAATCTAATGAAACCCTATTTTAAAATACAAATAGGGCTTGGGTATAGTTCAGAGATAGAATTTGTCAGGGTTCAACCTCTAGTACCACACACGTACACTTTTTTCTTTTAATAAATTCATGCCATGCCGGGCGTGTGGTCGCACACTTGTAATCCCGCGCTTGGGAGGCTGAGACAGGAGGATCCCACAGGTTCAAAGCCAGCCTCAGCTACTTAGTGAGGCTCTCAGCAACTTAGTAAGACCCTGTTTCCAAATAAAGTATAAAATAGGTCTGGGAGTGTAGCCCGGAGGTAGAAAAGCCTCTGGGTTCCACCCTCAGTACCACCAAAAAAAAAAAAAAAAGTTCATGGCATGGTAGCACAGGCCTACTATCCCAGTACTGGGGGAAGAGGTTGGCTGAGACAGGAGGATTAGAGGTTTAAGGCCAGGCTAAGCAATTTAGTGAGCTCTTATTTTCAAATAAATGAAATAGGCCTGGAGATGTAGCTTGGAGGTAGAATGCCCCTGGTTCAATCCCAGCACCACAAGAAAACAACAAAAAAAGGTCAGATTATGGAATCTCTGAGAGTGCTGCCAGATACAATCTAAATTTTACTTCTCCTGATTCCTTCCTGTATCATTATATCTACCACTTCAGATGTTCCAGATGAGAGTCCCAGGAGACATTTCTGGGTTTTTTTTTGTATCATTCATTAAGAAAATAGTGTTCACTCTCTAGCAGACATGGTGCTAAGTCCTGGAGTGTCAAGGCAAACAAGGCTTGCTAAACATGTTCTTGTGTGTTCCTTCTCTCTCTCTCTCTGCCTCCCTCCATATGTGTGTATATATATATGATTTTTATTATTAAAATATTTTTATTATTTTGTCTCATATTTTTTATATATGTTAATTATTTTTAGTGGTATTAAGGATGGAACCTAGAGGCATTCTTCCTTCAAGCTACACTCCCCAGCCCATTTTCTTTCTTTCTTTCTTTCTTTCTTTCTTTCTTTCTTTCTTTCTTTCTTTCTTCTTTCGTGGCCCTGGGGATGGAACCCAGGGGCTTTTCTAGCTCCGGGCTACACTCCCAGACCTATTTTATATTTTATTTTGAAACAGGGTCTGACTAAGTTGTGGAGGGCCTCACTAAGTAGCTGAGGCTGGCTTCAAACTTGTGCAATCTTCCTGTCTCTGCCCCCAAGTATTGGGATTATAAGCATGCACCACCACACCCGGCTCCAGCCCTTTTAAATTTTTCTTGTTTTGAAACAAGGTCTTGCTATGTTACTGAGACTCTTACTACATTGCTGAGGCTGTTTAACCTGAGATCTTCCTCTCTCAGTCTCCCAAGAACTACGCTTACAGGCATGTGCCACTGTACCCAGCCTGCTCTCTGTCTCTTATGGGACAGTATCCAGACCTTTCAACATGATTTACCAAACTCATGTAATCTCTTTCCAGTCTTGTCGTTGCACTTATTATGCACCTTTTTCTACAGCCAAGGAATCCATAGAAGGCAAATTTGTTAGCACTTATCCATCGAAAACACCTTTCTCTGACCTTATATGTGACTGGTAGTTTGAATGAATCTGAAAAAGAATAAAATTGGGCCCTTACCTAACACCATATGCAAATATTAAGTCAAAATAGATAAAAGACCTAAATGTAAATCTTAAGACTATAAACTTTAGAAGAAAACCAAGGTCATAAAACTTCCCAACATTGAAATTGGCAGTGATTTCTTGGATATGATTCCAAAGGCACAGGCAACAAAGGAATAAAGAAACTTCATAAAAAATTAAAAAGTACATCCAAAGACAATGTAAACAGCAGATGGATGGATTCTGGTTTTTAATCTATTTTGCCACTTTATGTCTTTTTATTGGGGAATTGAGGCCATTTACATTCAGTGTGATTATTGAGAGATAACTTAATTCCTAACATGTTAAGATTTTATTTCTATTTGAAATACTGTTTATTCTTCTTTGCTTAGTTGTCTGCTGGATGGAAAATCTTGTTTCTCTGGTTCTGGTGTGTGTTACCTATTTCTTCTTTGTAGTTAATCTCTTTGAGTATTTTCTCTAGCGCTGGTTTTGAAGACATAAATTCCTTCAGTTTCTGTTTGTCATGGAAGCTTCTTATTTCCCCATCTAATTTGATAGTTTTGCTGGGTAGGAAATTTTTGGCTGGAAGTTGTTTTCTTTCAGAGTTTGGAATATGTTACTCCAAGCCCTTCTGGCTTTTATGACATGGTTTGGGAAGTCTGGAGTGATTCTAATTGGTTTGCCTCTGAATGTCACTTGGCCTTTTGTTTTCGTTGCCTTTAAGATTCTCTGCTTGGCTTCTACATTGGTCATTTTGACAATTATGTGGTGTGGGGAACCTCTTCTGTGATCCTGTCTAAAGAAAGTTCTATAAGTTTTCTGGACCTGTGTATAGACCTCTTGCTCTATGTTTGGAAAATTCTCTGCCACTATTTCTTTGAAGAGATTATTGATCCCTTTGGTTTCACCTTCTTTTCCCTCCTCTATTCTGATTATTCTTAGGCTAGCTCTCTTAAAATGGGCCCATATTTCTTCAGTGTCAGATTCCTGCTGTTTGATTTTTTTCTAAGTTATAAATTACGTGTTCGTGTTTGGAGTGATCATCTTCTAGAAGTGAGTTTCTATTCTCCATGTGGTCTAGTCAATTGTTTATTCTTTGAATTGATGCCTTTACTTCAATGATTGCATCCTTTATTTCTTTTAGACTCTCTAAATTCTTTTCCAAAGTCCTATATTATTTCTACAGTTATATTCCTGATTTGATCTTCTGGAGATCTCTGAATTTCTAGGTTATCAGGTTCTGATAATATGGGCTTGTGGGCATTCATTGCTCTATTGTTCCTCTTTCCCATGATTTCAGAAGTTTGTGCCTTCTCTGGGTTCTTCCCCGGGTCACCACAACTTTACTTAGGGTGCTCTGGATCTTGAGTTTGTGGTAATCTCAGGCACCACTACTCCTTTACTGGGTTGTATCGTAAAGTCTCAGATCCAGGGAGTTAATCGAGGCAGCGCGAGACCGTGGGGGTGCCGAGCTGGGAGTTTTACCACGTGGAGCTGCGGGTAGGGTGTGGTATCTCTGCAACCACTACTCCTTCACTGGGTTGGACTGCAAAATCTCAGACCCAGGGAGATTATCAAAGCTGCGCAAGTCCCTGGGGGTGCAGTGCTGGGATTTCTCCTGTAGGGGTCGCACTTTCACTTACAGTTATTGTGTGTGCTGATGTGGAGCTGTCACGGTCATGGTGAACTCGCCACTGCCGCTGGCAATATGGTGCCGCTGCCACGCCTCGGCCGAGGCTGGCATATTTCTTTTCTGGTTTTGAGCTCTGTTCTGAGTCCCTGGAAGGCGTGATTAGCTTGGCCACTGGGCGTTTTAGACATTCTTTGCTCTGAAAGAACTGCTGAATTACACCCAAATGATCCGCAGCTGCTCACTTCAGCTCCTTGTTTACCTTTCTTCTCTGGAGCCTGGTGCTGTGAGGCATGATGGCACCGATGTGGCTCCACAATACGGACTGGTTTCTTTTCTGGTCTCTGGTTGTTCTTCTAGTCTTCTTTTTCTCTGTCCCTTGTGTTTACATTTTTTATTTCTCTGCTGATAGTGTTTTCTGGCTATGAAAAGTGCTGATTTTGTGGCAATAGAGATCAAGTGTTAGCAGGACTCATAAACACTCCTTTTCTCAGTCACCATCTTCCCAGAAGTCCCTATTTTTTTTAATTCTTTTTTTGAAACAGGGTCTGTTTCAAAAACAGAGGGCCTCACTAAGTAGCTGAGGCTGGCCACGAACAGTGATCGTCCTGTGTCAGCCTCCCGCATGCTGGGATTATAAGCATACACCACCATGCCCGGCTCTGAATCTGGAATTTTTTTTTTTTTTTTTTTTTGGTACTGGGGGTGGAACCCAGAGGCTTCCTACCTCCAGGCTATACTCCCAGACCTATTTTTTAATTTTATTTGGAAACAGGGTCTCACTAAGTTGCTGAGAGCCTCACTAAGTAGCTGAGGCTGGCTTTGAACCCGTGCGATCCTCCTGTCTCAGCCTCCCAAGCGCGGGGATTACAAACGTGCGCCACCACGCCCGGCTTGGAATTCTTAATTGGAAATTTTTCCCAGAAGTTTGTTGTCATAATTTCACTGAAATATAGCATCCACTATTGCTAAAGAGATGTTATATACCTGACAACCCATGCCCTAAAACTTTTTTCCCCCCTGTCCTGGGGATTGAACCCAGGGACATTCTACCTCTTAGCTAAACCCCCAGCCCTATTAATATTTTTGTGGTCCTGGGGGTTGAACCCAGGGACATTCTACCTCTGAGCTACTTTGTGTTTCAGCAGTAGCTAGGTTTTTTCTACACTGTCTTCATTTCTTCAGTGAGCCTGAACTACTTTTATGGTCAGGAGGGAAAAGGAAGATGGCTTGTCCCAAGTGGTGGGGCTTTCTTGAGTGAGGGCTGGGTTGCAGAGAATGACAGATTAAGGCCCTGGGGAAATAAGAGCTCCGATACCCAGGACCTCGTGCTGGGTGAAGAGCAGTGAGGAGTGGGCGTCTGCGGCACCGTTCTGGCTAGAGTGTGGAGAGTGGCCTAGCGAGGGAGAATGGCTTCCCAGAGGCTCCACTGGCAGGGGTTTTTCAGAGTCCAAGAGGGACCACTGAGTTCTGACCGTCACTGGCAGGGGGTAGAGGGAAAAAGACAGATTGTTGTGTGGAAGATAAAATGAACAGATCGCAGGAGCAACAGAGGACCGAGCAGCAAATCCCCAGCCACAACCCAGGTGGAAATCTCCTAACAGTGGGGCCAGCCTGGCCTGAGGGGCTGAGTCTTCGGTCCTGTGGGGCCTGCCGCACTTGCTCTATGGGGGCTGATGCCTCTCTGAGCCGGGAGCAGCTGGAATCCAGCGCGGAGGCAACCCGTGTCCCCAGAGGGATTTGCCTGGTGGACTGCCATCTCACTGGTCTTTTCCCTCATGGCAATCCCACCTGCTGAGCCAAAAGACAGGTGGCAGCCTTCCCCACAGTGAGAGGGGTTCCTGGGGACCAGGTATCGGGCCCCGTGTTAAACGTGCTGTCTCCATCAGTCCCCACCAAAGGAGGGAAGTTCTTATCTGCATTTCAAAGCCAGTACTCAGTCAGGATTAGGGCTGCTCTGGCATGGAGGCCTGGGCCCCTTTCTTGCAGCTTCTCTTGGTGCGCCTCCAGGTCTGACCTCTCCAGTAGTCCTCCAAAAGAAAGCAAAATTGCAGGGCTCGCCTGCGGTAAAAAGATCCAGAGTGCAGAGGCATAAAAGTAGGACCTCTCCGTCCAGTCAGCCTCTGGGTTAACTTCACGAAGACTCTTCCATGTGTTTAGTCTTATATTACTTCCCCTTTTTAAGAAGAATCCCAAGCAGCTGGGGATGTACGCTGTTTACATCTTACTCTGCACACCTGACATGTCTTGTAGATGGCTCTGCGTTGGCCCGTAAGATCTACCTCATTCTGTCAGTCACTGCTGTGTGCTACTCCAATGTATGGATGGACCTTGATTCATAGTGTGTGCCCTGTGGGTGGGGTTTAAACTGTCTTCTGCTGTTACAAACAGCTCTGTGCAGAATATCTCTGCACATCATTCTTGGCATGGGTGTGACTTTATCTTCAGGATAAGTGGAATAAAAGATAGGTGCATCTGATATATCAATGGAAATTTGGTGCCTAGTAAGCACACGAAAATGCTCGTTTTCCTGTGTCCTCTGTGAAGATATTGTTTTGTCTTTTGTGATCTCATAAATGAAAAATGTTCTCTCATGATTTAATTTACATTCAATTATAGGTGTAGCTGGACACCACACCCCATGCTCAAAACCCATGTGGTATTTTTCCTTAAATTTCTTACTTATTTTTAGAAGTTTTTCCTGTTGTTGATCTTTCTAAAAATTGATTTTTAAAAGTTCTCTGTATAGTAAAGAAATTATCCTTACCTGGCATGTGTGTGTATTTTGCCTAGTCCTTTGTTATTTCTCCCCACACTGGGGAGAAGCCTTATTTGTGCAATGAATGTGGCTTTGCTTTCATAAACACACCTTACACAACACCAGAGAATTCACACTGGAGAAAAACCTCATACATGTGATGAGTGTGGGAAAACCTTCCAAACAAAGGCAAATTTCTCTCAGCATCAGAGGATTCATACTGGAGAGAAACCCAATAAATGTAGGGAGTGTGGCCAAGCCTTTTGCCAGAGCCCTTCAGTCATTAAACACCAGAGAATCCATACTGGAGAGAAACCCTATAAATGTGAGGAGTGTGGCTAAGCTTTCACTCAGAGCATCACACTGACTAACCACAGAAGACACACGGGAGAGGCCCTACAGAGGTGGCCAGTGCGGGAAAGCCTTCATCCAGAGCATCTGCCTTGCTCAGCATCAGAGAAGTCACACTGGAGAAAATCCCCGCCAGTGTAACTGTGTGGGAAGGCTTCAATCAGGACGCCTGCCTCGCTCGGCATATGAGGATTCATACTGGAGAGAAGCCGGAAAGGTGTCAAGTGTGGAAGGGCCTCTGCTCAGTCACCTCTTACCGAGCTGTTGGGCTGAGGGGCTGCTGGGCTAGTCTTTCCTTGGGAAGTACTTGGGAAGAGATCCAAAGAAAATTACCTGTTTTTGATATCCATGAAAATGAAGTTACATGGCTTACTAGCTACTGACTGTGATATTTTATTTTTGAGAAAAATGGCAGTTTCCCCTTTAGAATTTCCCTAATTCCTTACTTGTTCTTAACTACAACCCAGAAATTGAGGTCCAGAAGATTGAGAACAACCTTGGAATGGTATTTGATTTTTTTAGGTTTTTTTTTTTTTTTTTTTTTTTTTTGCGGTGCTGAAGATGGAATCCAAGGTCACTGTAGCTCCAGCTACACCCCCAGCCCTACTCTTTAGTCTTTTTTTTTTTTTTTTTTGGAAACGGTCTCACTGAGTTTCAAAGTGCCTCGCTCAGTAGCTGAGGCTCTGGCTCTCTGTGAACCATGATCGTCCTGTCTCAGCCTCCAAAGTACTGGGATTACAAGCATACCCAACCCACCTGGCTTGGGATGGTATCTGCAATAGTTCCTATACTCTGAATTTTTATACAGTTGTTAAAATGACTATTAAAAGCACTAAAGTAATTAGATTCTGGAAAGCTTGATTGTTTGGAAGCCATTTATTTTTCCAGCATACATGTATCATGAGCATCTGTGAGGGCGGTTGGTAACTCTTGCGGGAATGTGGAAGGAACAGCACCTTGGCTTTTACCTCTCCAGCTATAAAGACCGTTCTTAATACCTACCACAGGAAAACTCACATGGAGGGAATTTGTACCTTGTGGGCAAAAATAACGTTATGCAAGGTTTAATTTCTGTTTCATGATATGTCTCAATAAACATTTACCTCATGAATTAATTAGGCTGGGCGTGGTGGCACACGTTTGTAATCCCAGCATTTGAGAGGCAGAGACTGGAGGATTGTGGTTCAGGAACAGCCCCAGCTACTTAGCTAAGTCCTCAAACCTGCTGTCCTGTGTCAGTCTCCCAAGTACTAGGATTAGCGGTGTGTGCTGTTTGCTTCATTTATTATTTGTTTATTTATTTATCGCAGGTCTAGGGATGGAACCCAGAGTCATTCGACCTCCGAGCTATACCCTCAGCCCTATTTTTTATTCTTTATTTTGAAACCGGGTCTCACTGAGTTGCACAGGTCTCACTAAGTAGCTGAGGCTGTCCACGAACTGTGATCCTCCAGTCTCAGCTTCCCGAATGCTGGGATTACAAGCACGCGCCACCATGCCTGGCTTATTTATTTATTTTTAAACAGTTTTGCTAAGTTGCTGAGACTGGCTTAAAACCTACTCTCCTCTATTTCAGCCTCTCAAGTACTAGAATTACAAGTGTGTGCTGCCATGACCAGCTTAAAAAAATTTTTTTTGCAGTATTGAGGATGGAATCCAAGGGCATTCTACCTCCATGCAACAACCCCAGCCCTATTTTTATTCTTTATTTTGAAACGGGGTTTCATTGAGTTGCAAAGGGTCTAAGTAGCTGCAGCTGTCTGCAAACCGTGGTCCTCCTGTCTTAGCCTCCCAAATGCTGGGATTACAAGCGTGTACCACCACGCTTGGCTCTTAAATTTTATTTTTTAGTCTAATACTGGAACGAATATCAGGACCACCTGTTAGGCTTGTTATAGAGATGGCTAGACTACACCAAGTTTCTGATTAGGCAGGCCCTGAGAAACTGCATTTTTGAGTTTCATAGGGGTCTCTGATGCAGCTGGCTCAGGGTCCACACTTTGAGAATCACTGACTCAGTAAGAAAATGAAGGGGGCGGTGCTCTAGGTCAGTGGTAGGGTGCTTGCCTAGCACACAAGGCCCTGGGTTTGATTCCCCATACTACAATAAGATAAAACAACACTTTCATTCATTCTGATTATGTTTTTTATGCATTTAATATGCCAGGTATTGTTCTGGGTGCTGAGAATACAGTGGTGAATAAGACAAAATCCCTGCCGTCAAGACTACCACCTCCAGATACTAAGATTCAGACATACAGTAATGAAATCATTTTGGTACAAGAAAAGATAAGAGCAGTAATGCAGATTAGAAAAGAAAAAACAGAGCTCACCTAACAAGTGAGCATGTTTGTAATCCCCGTACATGGGAGGCGGAGACGGGAGGATCACGCAAGTTCGAAGCCAGCCACGTTGGTTTAGGAGACCCTGTTTCCAAATAAAAATAAAGAAATAGGTCTGGGAGTGTAGACGAGAGGTAGAAGGGCTTCCAGGAACCCCAGTACCACCCCCCCCCAAAAAAAAAAAGAAAAAGAAAATGGCAGTTAAGCCGGGTGTGGTGGTGTACACTTGTAATCCCCGCACTTGGGAGGCTGAGACAGGAGGATCACATGGGTTCAAAGCCAGCCTCAGCTACTCAGTGAGGCTCTCAGCAACTTAGGGAGACCCTGTTTCTAAAATATATATAGAAAATAGGTCTGGGAGTATAGCCCAGAGGTAGAAAGCCCCTGGGTTCCACCCCAGTATCACACACAAAAAAAAAGCACTTAAAGAATGAAAAAGTTGAGCTTCTCAAAGACATACATTAAATACATTTAACTATTTTTTTCTTTATTTTTTGAAACGGTCTCACTAAGTTGCAGAAAGCCTCACTAAGTAGCTGAGGCTGTCTACGAACTGCGATCCTCCGGTCTCAGCCTCCTGAATGCTGGGTTTACAAGCGTGCACCACCACACCCAGCTTACATTTAACTATTAAACAACATTTCAAAACACCAAACTGATAAGCCTGGTGTCAACCCAAAGTTCGTTATCATGGAAGAGGTGAGGTGCGCTGACACAGATGGTGAGTAACAGTAAAAACCTCTCTAAAAAGCAATTTGAAAGTAAACATAGTTTTTAAATATGCAAACACTTGTAATCCCAGCATTCAGGAGGCTGAGACAGGAGGATCGTGCAGGTTCGAAGCCAGCCTCAGATACTTAGTGAGGCCCTTTACAATTCAGTGAGACCCTGTTTCAAAATAAAGAATTTTAAAAAATAGGGCTGGGGGTGTCGCTGGGAGGTAGAATGCCCCAGGTTCCATCCTCAGTACTAAAATATACATATATGCAAATACTTTGATCCAGTAATTCTGTTTCCAGGAATTCATTCTAAGGAAGTCATCAGAAATACACTTATATTTGATCAGCTATTTACTGTATTGCTTAGGGCTGTATTTGTTCAGAAACCTGCTTGTAACAGAAACCTGATAAAGGCTTAAAAAAGCAGAATGTTTATTCTTCTTATGAATCAAGGAATTCAGAAGCTGATACACTCCACTGAATCCAAGCTCCTTTAAGCTTTCCACTATAACACTCAAAGCAAGTAGCTGTCTTCCTTAGGCAAAAAAATGGCTGTGGTACTGTTTGCATCATGTCTGCACTCCAGGGAGGATGAAAAGGGCGAAGATCTGGGCTTGTTAAGCCTGTCCTTGTGTAGCACAATACCAGGCAGCTCTTTTTTATGGTATTGAAGATTGAACACCGGGGCATTCTGTCACTGAGCTATAGCCTAGCCCTTTTGGAATTTTTACATTTCTGCCGGGTGTGGTGGCACACGCTTGTAATCCCAGTGCTTGGGAGGCTGAGATAGGAGGATCACACAGGTTCAAAGTCAGCCTCAGACCCTGTTTCCAAATAAAGTATAAAATAGGTCTGGGAGTATAGCCTGGAGGTGGAAAAGCCCTGGGTTCCACCTCTCAAAAAAAAAAAAATTTTTTTTTGGTGGTACTGGGGTTCCTGGAAACCATTCTACCTCTGGGCTACGCTCCCAGACCTATTTTTATACTTTTTTATTTGGAAACAGGGTCTCTTAAGCCAGTGCGGCTGGCTTTGAACCTGAGTGATCCTCCTGTCTCCGCCTCCCAAGCGCGGGGATTACAAGCATGCGCCACCACACCCGGCGTAAAAATTAATTTTTTTTTTTTTTTTTTTTTTTTGCGGGTCTGGGGATGGAACCCAGGGGCATTTGACCTCCGAGCTACACACCCTGCCCTATTTTTTATTCTTTATTTTGAAACCGGGTCTCACTGAGTTGCAGAGGGCCTCACTACGTAGCTAAGGCTGTCTGCAAACCATGATCCTCCAGGTCTCTGCCTCCCAAATGCTGGGATTACAAGCGTGCGCCACCACGCCCAGCTTAATTTTTAATTTTAAGACAGGGTCTCATGATGTTGTAGAGGGCCTTGCTCAGTGGCTGAGGCTGGCCATGAAGCCTCCCAGTCCTAGGATAGCAGGTGTGTGCACCGCGTGCAGCCAGGAGACTTCATTATGCAGGATTCGCTGGCACCTCTCAACCTGCCAGAGATCCACTCGCATGTTTTACACAGCCACACTTAGGAAGGCCTCGGAGGCTCATGGGTGTTGGGGTGGGTGTTGGGGTGGGGGTGGTTTTTTGGTGCTAGAGATTGAACCCAGGGGCATTCTACCTCCAGGGTACATCCCAGGCTCTTTTTATTTCTTACTTGGAGACACAGTCTCAGTAAGTTGCTGAGGCTGGGCCCCAAACCTTCCACATCCATTGTGGGTGTGGGCCACCATGCCCAGCAGGGAGATCCATTTAATTGTGAGAT
Organism: Muscardinus avellanarius; assembly: GCF_963383645.1. NCBI lineage: Eukaryota > Metazoa > Chordata > Mammalia > Rodentia > Gliridae > Muscardinus > Muscardinus avellanarius. The sequence continues at coordinate 7,093,415 of NC_137804.1, forward strand.
TCTCTGTAGCTATTAGTGTTCGGTTTTTACTGACCTGTAGACATGCTTACAATTATGTCAAATGAGAAACAGGACACAGAACATATATAGTACAACTTCAGTTTTGTAATAAAAGCATAAATTACATACACACCCCCCCACACACATACAAAATGTTAAGAGCAGTCAGCTTCTGCACAGTTGGCATTTCCAGTCAGGAGACAGCTTTTATTTCATTAAGTTTTCTTTTTTCCTGTATTTTCTAAAATTTTTTAGAATAAATTTGTAGTACAACAGAAAAAAAAAAATGTTATTTAAAAAAAACACAGGGGCTGGGTATGGTGGGCGGCTGAGACAGGAGGATTGTGAGTGTGAGGCCAGCCTCAGCTACTTAGTAAGGCCTCCACAACTTAGTGAGACCCTGTTCCAAAAATAATGAATTAAAAAAAATAGGTCTGAGGGTGTAGCTCAGAGGACAGATGCCCCTGGGTTCAATCCCCAGTACCACACACACAAAAAGAGTGTACAAGCACCTCCTATGCTTTCAAAGACTATGTCCAACATGTATCCACTTACTCGTTTTCCTCTTCGTTGTCAAAAGAAAGGAGGCTATTGTTTCTTATTTGCTTTTGCGAGTTCTTTCTAACTGAGTCCTGCTGATTCCCTTCGTCTTCATTTGTCTTCTTCTTTTTCGAGCTCGCGGATATACCTGAGTATTTCTCATCTGAGGGACGCTTGGCTGGTTTCCGATACATGATTCTCCCATCGGCTGGAGCTGGTTCTTCATCTGAAGAAAAAACTAAGTTGAAGAACCTTCGTCCTACTCATTCCTTTGCCATCAGAGTCAAATGGCAAAGAAAACCTCACACTCTATTTAAGGGTGTCCCCGAGTACATCCAGACTGGTCCTTCCCTCTGCCTCTAGTTACTCCCCCCCACACAGCCGCCCAACAAAAACTCCATGAACACGTCGGCCACCACATAATTCTATCTGGGCTTTTGGCTGTGGTGTTTAGTAGTGCTGAAGATGAGATGGAGCCCTGAGACACAGCAGGCAAGCGCTCTGCCACCTAGCTGCACCCTGAGCCCAGCTGTAGTTTTAACTATTTTAAAGTGTTTCAACTACAATATTTTCCCCAAACAATGTAATAAGTATTTAGAAGTAATAAAAAAAAATACACTATATTTAGCCAGGCATGGTGGCACATCCCTGTAATCCTATACTGGGGAGGCTGAGATAGGGACTTGAAGGTTAGAGGTCAACCTGGTTCAAGGAAAAAAAAAAAAAAAAAGGCTGGGGTGTACCTTGAGGTAGAATGCCCCTAGGTTCAATCCTCAGGACCAAAAAATAAAAAACCCCAACACTATATAGAATACCGTACTTGAGGGACTAATTATATAGACCTCTGTTGACTGACGTACAAACCTAGCCACCTATTTTATTTTAAACAGTATGCATTTATTTAAAAGTGCTCTTGATCTTCCAAACCCAGTAAGGTAGATGCACTTATGGCCTCCATTTTATGGATGAGGAACGTGGCTCTGAGATGAACTAGCCTGCTCGAGGTTACACGTCAGGCGTCATAGCTGAGCCCTGAACCAAGGGCCAGTCCTTCAAGCGAACCACACTCACACGGGAAATCAAGCAAGTTCACCGCAGGCTCCTACGTTTCAGACACACCTGCTCTGGCAGCCTTTATTTCTGCTTTGATTTTCATGACCTCCTCAGCCGTCAGGTCTCCCTTTTTTAGAACCACCACCTGGGGCTGCTCCTCTTCTTTGTCGCTGTGATCAGCGTCCTCATCTGGGAGCTGCGGCTGGATTCTCTAGAGGAGATCAAATACAACAGGAGGCTGCTGACCGACCCAGGCACAGCCACTGCCTCGTGAGCCAGTGTGAACTGCCGCAGAGAGGTAACTGTCAGCTAACTGGGCAGGAAATGGGTTCTCAAGAGACTCCAAAGAGCCACACGGGCGGCCTGCCAGTCACCAGGGGCGCCTGTCCCTGGGGCCGTGTCCTCCGTGGCAGGGCTCTGCTCTGGATCAGGCCATCCCTGCGCCTCTTCTCGGGGCCGTGCTGAGCCACGCTGCTTCTGTTTGCTCCTCCTCAGAACCTTTCCCCTGTACTGAGTGGGACACGGGTAACCGACGCAGCAAATTAACAGTGCTCTTCCTTCCACTCTGGTCCTCCCTGACCCTGCCTCAAGCTTCAGCACAGTGCATGTGCTATCAGCTGTCTTCCAAGAATGTACAAATATGTAGGTAAACAAAATATTTTGTATATAAACAACACTGTACATATTATCCTGTAACCAATTTTTCTTGGGGGGAATACTGGAGATTGAATCCAGGGGCATTCTACCTCCAAGGTCCACCCCCTGCCCTTTTTATTTTTCCATTTTGAAGCAGGGCCTTGCTAAGTTACTGTGTACTAGCCTTGAACCTGCATTCCTCCTGTCTCAGCCTTCCAAGTCCTGGAATTACTGTCAGGCTCCACAGTACCAGGCTTGCTTTTCTTTTTTATTATGAAAATTTTCAAACTACAGAGGAAAACATAACAGAAACCATGTATTGGTTGTACACAAAGCAAAATGGTTACATTTTGCCAAATGATTCAGAATTTTAAAAAATGCTAGACATCATAAATAAAAGCATGCCTGTAATCCCAGCAGGATCGTAGATTTGAGGGCAGCCTCAGCAAGTAGCGAGACTCTCATCAACCTACCCTGTTTCAAAATAAAAATTTTAAGAAGGGCTGGAGGACTAGCTCAGAGGTAGAATGCCCACAAGTTCAAGCCCAAGTAACACACACACACACACACACACACACACACACACACACACACGCATGCACACACACCTTTATACAATACTTTGAAATACCTACAGACTTGATTCTGTCAAATCACTGTCTTATATGTAGTTATGTGCATGACCATTTCATGATCTGACCACTACCCTATAAGAACTTAGGTTGTTTCCAGTTTTTCCTACTATGAGAAAAACCTTGGTAACATTTGTATTCACTTTCAGAAAGTGTATATAGGATAAATCCTTGGAAGTGGAACTGTGGGTTGAGAGGTACGCACACCAAGATGTGCATCCAACACGTTACTCACACAGCTCACCACTCCACTCTCGCCCAGTCTTCCTCAAACCTGGCACCAAGCCCGGCGCCCCTTGGCCTCAGCTGTGACCTCAGACTCCAGCCAGGTGTGAGTACGTCGAGGTCCACCACCATACCTCTTCCTCTGCCTCCCCTGTCTCTGAACACATCCCACTGCCCCTGGCCAGTTCCCGCTCAAGCAGACTCCAGGACTTAGAGCCTCGCCTCCTCTTCTTTTGTACACTGTGTATAGCTCACAGGTACCAAGTATCACTGTTTTCTGTGTGTCCTCCTTTAGGTAAGTTCCTTTGAGGGAAGGACTGTGTTTCCGCTCCACCTAGAGGCACAGGGCCTGGAAGACAGGAGGGACTCAAGGAGTACTTCCTGTCTACTCATGGACGGCCCACCTGAAGCCCAGGCACCTGGAGCCCCAGGCCTGTGCCACGCTTCACACACGCATTCCCTCCAGTGATGTCCGCGTTGGCTCACTAGTGAGTCACCAGTGCCTGCTCGTCTAGGAATGCTCCAACAGATGATCACAGTATCTGGGCAACTAATTAACACTCACAGCAGGGACGTGGGGAAGTAAAACAAGCTCATTTCTGCTGCCTGTTAGACTGAGAATCATGAATTCTGGCCTCTTTTTGTTTATGTGACTGGTTGGGAAAAAACAGTCTAAAGAACAGTGGTTGCAGCCACTAAGAACTTTTTTGGTGCTGGGTATTGGACTCAGGGCTCTACCTCTAAGCTACACCCCTAGTGCTAATTCTGAATTTTGAAACAGCGTCTCACTAAGTTGCTGAGGCTGGCTGGGAACCTGCGATCCTCCCATCTCAGCCTCCCAAGTACTAGGATTACAAATGTGCACCACCACGCCCAGCTCACTAAAGGTCTTTTTAAAGCCATCTCTGAACTAACTTTCAAGGTGAATAAGATGATTTACTCAACTATTATAATTCCCCATAAAATCTTTTATGTTAATATATCACTTAAGTACTGATTTATTGCCAGAATGATTAAAAGTAAAGTTCCTCAAATAGGAACATGGGGTAGATAGCACTCTAAGATATGTATATGTACACACACACACACACACACACACACACACAATTTTCCACTTGGTAATGGGGGATGAACCCAGGGGAATTCTACTTCCAAGCACCTTTTTAAAATTTGAAATATGGTCTCACTAGGTTGTGGAGGGCCCCACTTAGTTTCTGAGGCAGGCCTGGGTCCTGCACTCCTCCTGTCTCACCCTCCCAAGTCCGGAGATTACAGGTGCTCACCACCGCTCTCGGCTTCAAGCTGTCATCCTCAGGATGCCAACTCTGCACACTTGTCATCACCAGGCCCTCAAGCAAGGTAGTTAGGTCTCATGTTCTTCTTATTGTTGAATCCATGTCCCTTTTCTCAAAACTTAGGCCCTTTGTCACCATCTCCGTCAAGGGAACCAGTCACTGCCCGGTGTTCTATAGCTCCTTGTTGCCTCCCAGCACAGGCTAAGTGGCCTCACCTCCACCAGCCTCTCTACCACTTGTACACAGTCCACAGCTAGCCCTCACTGCACCTTAACCCATGAAGTTTTCTTCATTTCTTTTTTTTTTTTTTTTTTTTGGTGGCGGTACTGGGGTGGAATCCAGAGGCTTTCTACCTCCGGGCTACAATCCCAGAACTATTTTTTATACTTTATTTGGAAACAGGGTCTCACTAAGTTGCTGAGAGCCTCACCAAGTAGCTGAGGCTGGCTTCGAACCTGTGCGATCCTCCTGTCTCAGCCTCCCAAGCGCGGGGATTACAAGTGTGCGCCACCACGCCTGGCAAGTTTTCTTCACTTCTAAGTGCTCACCAACCCTCTCTCAAGATCCAATCTAAACATCCCCTCCTCCATGAAACCTTGCCCCCTACCAAGCAGACATCCCACCAGTGCAACAGCTGTGCATTATTGACACACACAGAAAATGGTATTTTAGTGGTGACAGAGAGGAGACCAGCAAGTCACTGCAGTGCAAAATGAATACTGCAGACGAGATATGGATAGTCACGAGAGGAGAGGAGTTACTGTTTATGAGCTCTGGAGTGCTTCAAAGAAGCCGAGGTCTGTGCAGGCAGAGATGAGGCAGGGTAGGAAGGTGTTCAACGAACGTTGAAAGGCAGGTGTGGTGATACGTGCCTATAACTCCAGCACTTGGGAGGCCAAGGCAGGAGGAGGCCAGTCTCAGCAATTTAGCAAGACTGTTTCAAAATAAGAAGGACTGAAGTGTAGTTCAGGGGTAGAATGCCCCTAGGTTCAATACTCAGTGCCAAAACCAAAACCCATATGTATTTGAGATGCATGTCTGTAACTCCAGTACTTGGAAGGGTGAAAAAAGGGGATCTCGAATTTGAGGACAGCTTCAGCAGGTTAGAGAGACTCTTTCAGTGATCGAATGCCTCTGGGTTCCCAGGCGTGGTGACACACGCTTGCAATCCCAGCATTTGGGAGGCTGAGACCGTAGGATCGCAGTTCGCAGACAGCCTCAGCTACTAAGTGAGGCCCTTTGCAACTCAGTGAGATCCTGTTTCAAAATAAAGAATAAAAAAATAGAGCTGGGGGTGTAGCTCAGAGGTAGAATGCCCCTGGGTATCATCCCCAGACCCGCAAAAAAAAAAAAAAAAAAATGCCTCTGGGTTCAACCCCTTACCACCACCTTCTGCCCCCCCAAAAAGGCAAAACAAAAGCCAAAAAAAGAAAAAAAAATACAGCAGTTTGGAGAGCCATTTCTTTGTTCTTTTAGAGCCTGACACAGCCCCCAGTTTGGCCCGTACTCAACCTGTTGAATAATTTCATGTTATTCGGTCTGTCTCTAATGAGCTCTAAATGACCCGACGAGTGGGTATCAGAGCAAGTACTAGACATATAGTGCTAAATAAATTTGCTTCGGCACACGGTTTGCTGACTATTAAGGAGATAGGGCGGGTCCTGGCGCGAAGCTTTCAGCGTGGACGGCTTGCAGAGATTCCTGTTGACACTTCCCTGAAGCTCTTCTACTCGGACCTAGCGTCTTTAAGACTTTGGCCTATTCGTTCTAACAACAAAGAAAAGCAAACAGACCCAGGATCTCTTTTCCTCCCCAAACCGTCCGGACTCGAGTCGCAGGACCTCGGGTCACTTGGTCGAGTGGCTAGTCTCCTTATCTGGGAGCCGCAGGGCGCTGTCAATCGCCCTGTTCACAGGCGGCGAGGAAGGGCCGGGAAGCGATCTCTCGTTCTGAATTACCCCGGGCCGGGCGCTCGTGGGGCGGGAGGTTTTCCAGACCCCGCAGCGGTCCGGCGGCGGCGGGCCGGGCTCACCTTGGTCTCCACCGTGGGCCCTTCCCGGTAGCCGACCCGCTCCTTGAAGCGGGACAGGAACGCGGGCTCGGCGGGCCGAACGTACGACACCTGGTTGCGCTTGCTCATGGCCGACCGCCGCCGCGACCTGCTCCGCGACGCCCGGAAGGGGCGGCGCGCGGAGGTGACGTCACCGCCCACTGGCGGCGCGCGGAGGTGACGCCACCGCCCAAACCCGGCGGCGCGTGGTGACGTCAACGCCCCGCCCGCCTGAGCGGCAAATTTAAACTCGCGCCGTTTTGGCGGGCGGCGGAGGCGCGTCCGGTCCTGCGCCGGCGTCATGGCGCCGGGCTGCAAAAGTAAGTGGGAGCCGCGGCCCCGGCGCGCGGCCCGCCCGCTGGGGCGTCGGAGGCCGCGGGGGACCCGGGCGGGTCTCGGCCTGGGCCCGCGCCCGCCGCCCGCCGAGGCTCCCGAAGGGAAGGGGGCGCGGGCGCCCTCTGCGCGGGGAGCCGGCCGGCCCCGGCAGCATCTAAGTCGTCCCCTCGTCCCCCGAGGTCGGCTCCAGCACGACACGGGGCACGCCCTGCTTACGGCGGGCCCGGTGCAAACGCGTGACGACGTTTAGAAGCTAGGCCCGGCGGGGGATAGCAACGGATGGCAGGACAGTCGTAACCGCGGTCCGCAATGTGATAGGAATGCGGCGCGCGCGCGTGTGTGTGTGTGTGTGTGTGTGTGTGTGTGTGTGTGTGTGTGTGTGTGTGTGGTGCTGAGGGTGGAACGCAGGCGTGCTTTACCTCTGAGCCACACCCACCCTCGGCCCTTTGTTTTGGTACTGGGGATTGAACTCGAGGCCTTCCACCTCAAGCTCTATTTTTTTTGTTGTTGCCGTTTTGAAAGAGGATCTCCCTAGGTTGCTGAGGCTGTCCTTGAACCTGAATCCCAAGGACTGGGATGACAGGTGTGAACCACCATGCGGGACTTGATTTTTTTTTTATTTCAAAACAGGGTTTCCCGGAGTTGCTGAGGCAGGCCTCAGACCTTCCACCCTCCTGTTGTCCCAATCCTGGATTACTTCCCGTGGTGCGGGCTTTCTCTCTACTGTTCTCTGCTGTGCTTTCCACCTGTGTGAGAGGGTACAAAGGCCGCTTGGAGCGGTGAATGATGTGGGCTACTGAGGGGTTAAGAGTGCAAAGGCTTCTCAGTGCAGTGTGGTCTAGTGACCGAGTAACTGAGGAAGCTGGTGGCTGTTGGGAGGGTAGCATGTGCAGTGTGCATACCCCTGGGCAGGAGGGAGCAGGATGGCATGAGACTTCATCATGCTCTTCAGAACAGCACACAATTTTAATCCTTTTTTTTTTTTTTTTGGTACTGGGGATGGAACCCAGGGACACCACCCCCCCCGACTATATTCCCAGACCTATTTTATATTTTATTTGGAAACAGGGTCTTACTGAGTTGTTGAGAGCCTAAGTAGCTGAGGTTGGCTTTGAACCTTTGCAAGCCTCCTAGAACAGTACACAATTTTGTGTATGTGTGTGGTACTGGGGGTGAACCCCAGAGGCTTTTTACCTCTGGGCTATATACTCCTAGACCTGTTTTCTATTTTATTTGGAAACAGGGTCTCACTAAGTTGCTGAGAGCCTCACTAAGTAGCTGACTGAGGCTGGTTTTGAACCTGCACGATCCTCCTGTCTCAGCCTCCCAAGCACTGGGATTACAAGCATGTGCCACCACGCCCGGCCAACTAGTACACAATTTTAAAACTCAGTAACTGTTGGCTTAGTCATTTGCTCCTTCCTATGCACTCCTCCTCTGCCACTGCCTGATCCTTTTTTATTTTTATTTATTTATTTTGCCTTTAGGAACATTTCCTGAAGCTTTAACCCACCCCATCTCACCAGTGTCGTGGGCTTGTGGGTCAGTGGAGTTCCTCACCTGTCTTGCCAGAAGTCAGTTTTGCCAGAATCACTCTGCCTGCTAGGTTGAGAATGGGGGGTTAGGGTAGGAAGAGAAGCAGGGAGAATGTTATAATGAAGTAAAGGATGCTGCTGGCTTGATTGCACAGTGGTAGCAGTAGATTGGGCAAGAAGTTGTAGGATTGCAGATGCACTTCATTTATTTATTTGTTGTGTGTGGGGGGGGTACTGGGGATGGAACCCAGGGGCTTTCTACCTCTGGGCTATACTCCCAGACCTATTTTTATATTTTATTAGAAACAGGGTTTGCTGGGCGTGGTGGCGCACGGGTAATCCCTGCGCTTGGGAGGCGGAGACAGGAGGATCGCACAGGTTCAGAAGCCAGCCAAGCTGGCTTAAGAGACACTGTTTCCAAATATAAAAAAGTATAAAATAGGTCTGGGAGTGTAGCCCAGAAGTAGAAGGGCTGCCAGGAACCCCAGTACTACAGAAAGAAAGAAAGAAAGAAAGAAAGAAATAAAGGAAGGAAGAAAGAAAGAAACAGGGTCTCACCAAGTTGCTGAGAGCCTCACTAAGTAGCTGAGGCTGGCTTCAAACCTATGGGATCCTCCTGACTCAGCCTCCCAAGCGCGGGGATAACAAGTGTGCCCCACCGCACCCGCCTGCAGATGCACTTTAAAGTTAGAGCCGGCCGGACGTGGTGGCGCACACTTGTCATCCCCGCGCTTGGGAGGCGGAGACAGGAGGATCGCGCATGTTCGAAGCCAGCCGCGCTGGCTTAGGAGACCCTGTTTCCAAATAAAAAATGCAAAAATAGGTCTGGGAGTGTAGCCCGGAGGTAGAAGGGCTTCCAGGAACCCCAGTACCACCAAAAAAAAAGTTAGAGCCAAAGATTTGCTGACAGTTTGTATGTGAAGAGAAGGGGGGGGGCCTGGGGAATCTCTGGGTTTTGGCCTGAGCACCTGGAAAGGTAGTGATGTGTTTACTCAGATGGGGTGGCACATTTGGTGGCGGAGAGGAGTCAGGAGCTCTGTTCTGGACACACATTACACTTGAGACTACCTACCGGCCATCTAATTAGAGATGCCAAGAAGGCAGATGTCAGCGCCCAAGGAGAAGGTTTACATTTGGGAATCAGCAGTGTGTACTTAGCATTTCAAACGAGGAGATGGGATACCTTCACTTCAGTGGTGGGCTGGGTAGAATGGAGGGAGGACCCAGGCCCGAGCCCCGACGGCACCAGGGATGAGTGATGGAGAGGCTGCGGAGGGGTGTCGGCACTGAGCGCGTGTTAGAGAGGGCATTTCCTCAGTGCATTCGGAGTCATCATTAATGGCTTCTTACCCTTTGTTTCTAGCTGAGTTACGCAGCGTGACAAGTTCTCAGTCTAACCAGCCCAGGTAAGAAAAGTCTTGATGGTGAGCTTCAACAAACTAGTGTAGATTTCTGAAAGGATTACGTAGGCACACTAATGAATATTTATTTCAAAATTTAGCTTGATACACAACCAGTGTAAGAATGGGAAAATGCTTTACCTCCCCTACTCTCAGTTTCCACGCTGAAGTATGTAATCAATTGCATAATTTTCATCTGAAATGTCTTATAATAAGAGGGAAATGAGAGATAAGCAGTATTTAAGTTTCCTTATTTCCAGTAAAGGCTTGTGAAAGTACCTATCGTGAAATAAATCAATAAAGGGTCTGGGTTGTTAATTTATAAGATTTTTTTTTTTTTTTTTTTGGTACTGGGGTGGAACCCAGGGGCTTTTCTACCTCTGGGCTGTACTCCCAGACCTATTTTATACTTTATTTGGAAACAAGGTCTTTCTCAGTTGCTGAGAGCCTCACTAAGTAGCTGAGGCTGGCTTCGAACCTGTGCGATCCTCCTGTCTCAGCCTCCCAAGCGCTGGGGTTACAAGCGCGCCCCACCACACCTCGCTATAAGATTCTTTTAAAGAGGTAAATTTAAATAGGGTAACTATTGGGCTTCTTTGGGAGAACTCTCGTTATAGAAACATTAGAAGCACTAAGGGACTCAGATCCTTTTAAGGTTTTCTCCAATAAACTTAGCTGTTACTTTGTGTGTCTTAGTAACGAAGGCGATGCCATCAAAGTGTTCGTGCGGATCCGTCCTCCTCCGGCAGAGGGCCCTCGGGCAGCTGACGGAGAGCCGGGCTTGTGCTTATCTGTGCTGTCCTCCACCGCTCTCCGGCTGCACTCCAACCCTGAGCCCAAGACCTTCACGTTCGATTATGTCGCGGACATGGACACCACACAGGTGATGAGAACTGGAAACGTAACTACTTTTCACTTGAAACCGATGTTTCTGTAAGAATTTTATTCCTGATCTCTTTCTAACGTAGATTTCAGGCCAGGAAGCTCAAATATTCCGTCAGTATTTCAAAGCTAATTTTACTGAATAGTTTTCTTCTTTATTCATCAGGCTTTGTATTAGAATAACACAGAATATTTTTAGTAAACTTAACAGTATCAACACTTTAAAAACTAGATGTGTCATAGGAACCGGTGATGGTGGAGACAGTCGGGTGGGCATTAGGTTCGCTTTTAAGCTGCTGCACCTGGTCATGCTTCTGATCTGCCCATCTTGTGGGTCCAAAGCAACAGGTATGTACTTTAGTCTCATAATTGTGTGGAGATTGATGGGCTTAACGGTGGCTGAAGTCTTATCATAGCTGTTAGACATTTCCTAGACTCCATGTTACAGTGCTTAATTGATGTTGAAACAATGCTCAGTTCTGAGCTTTGTAGAATGTAGCTTAAGACGTGTTCTGAGTTTTCTGAAATGTTAACTGTTCTGGTGCTGATATTTGTAGGAGTCTGTATTCTCAACAGTGGCTAAAAGCATTGTGGAGTCCTGCATGAGCGGTTATAATGGTACCATCTTTGCATAGTAAGTTGTTGACTGTGTATGAAAAGATATACATGTGTATTTTAATTTCTTTTGCTGTTTTAAAAAACTACCACAAACTTAGTGGCTTAAAACAACACAAATTTATTATCTTGTAGTTCCATAGGTCAGTTCCAACTGGACTGAAGTCAAGGGGTTAGCAGGACTGCATTCCTTCTGAAAGCCATGTGGAAGATCTTTTCCACTTTTTTCCAGCTTCTCCCAGCCCACCTACATGGCTGGCAGCCCTTTTCTCTATGTTCAAAGCCAACAATGACTTGAAGATTCTGTAGTCAGATCTCTATGGCAGTAGACACGTGACTCCATGCTTTTGTCAAAACTGTACAGCCGTAAGTCACAAAGGTAGAACTTTAAGTCTATAAACAAAGCACATCAGCCAGGATAGCCAGGATTCTGGGCTGGAATGCATCTTACCTGGTTTTTTTTTTTTTTTTTTTCTGTACTGAGGATTGCACCCAGGGACATTCTACACTGACCTCCACCCCTGGCCCTGTTTTATTTTTATTTTGAAACAGGATCTCACTAAGTTATGAGGGGCCATGACACTGATCCTCTGTCTCAGCCTCCTACATGCTGGGAATACAAGTAGAAATCAACATGCCCAGCTCATATATTCCACTTTGAAAGTTTAGCATTGCTTTTTGTGTTTTTCATGTAGTTAGCAGAACTAAGTATTTTGTTCTGAGCCATTAGGCAGCAAAGTATTTTCTCACTTCACAGGAGAGCAAAGACTTTTTTGTTTGTTTGTTGTTGTTGTTGTTGTTGTTGTTGTTGTTGTTGTTGTTTGAGGTACTGAGGATGGAACCCAGGACATTCTACCCCCAAGCTACACCCCACCCTATTTTTTTATTCTTTATTTTGAAACAGGGTCTCACTATGTAGCAAGGGGCTCACTAAGTAGCTGAGGCTGGCCGAGAACCTGTGATCCTCCTGTCTCAGCCTCCAAAGTACTAGGAATCCAAGTGTGTGCCATCACGCCTGGCACCATAGAGTATTTAAATGGTGACGTTCAAAATGAATTTGAAATAGCCGTAATTGTCAGAGGTTATGTATCTTTAAAATCTTTCTTTTGAGACTCTGTAAAGCATAATGGTAATATTTATTTCATGATGTACTCATTAACAGTTTAGTGAATACTGCTTTGGGAGTTGTGGGTAGAATAAGAAACACTGGATGAGAGTGAGTGACTTATTGGCTATTTGGTAATACTTTCTGGCTTACAAGGGAAGTCTCATTCTAGAGTTCATAGTGGACCCCTTCTTCTCTGTGCCTATTTGGACAGTGGTAGTTATAGAAAACTAAGTAGCCATTTCTTATTTTGAGTTACTAAAGAAATTTATACCTCTGCTTCTAAAAGTAGGAGGTGAACAATTAGATGATACTTTTTTCTAGTTTGGGGGGGACATTTAACCAAATGGTAAGTTCAAAATTTTATACTTTTAGCTGGGAGTGGTGTCAAACACCTGTAATCCCAGTAGTTGGGAGGTAGACACAGGAGGCTCGCAGATCAAAGACAGCCTCAGCAAGTAGCGAGACCTTGCTTCAAAATAAAACATGGAGGGCTGGGCACAGCGCAGTAGCAGAGTACTGGTCTAGGATGTTCAAGGCCCTGGGTTTGATCCCTAGCACTACAGGGAAAAAAAGAAAAGGAAAAAAAAAAATTGATGCCGGACATGGTGGTGCATGCTTGTAATCCCCGTACTTGGGAGGCTGAGACAGGAGGATCACACAGGTTCGAAGCCAGCCGCGGCTACTTAGTGAGGCTCTCAGCAACTTTGTGAGACCCTGTTTCCAAATTATAAAAAATAGGTCTGGAGGTAGAAATCCTCTGGGTTCCACCCCCAGTACCACCAAAAAACAAAAAACACACACACACACATATATATATATGACTGGGTGGTAGCTGAAGTAGAACACCCTTAGGTTCAATTCCCAGTACGGGGCGGGGGGAAGACCCTCAGAATAACTTTCTGAGGGAAATTTATATACTCGTAGACCGTATTAAAATTAGAAGGGTATTAGACCCTCCACACTTTGACCCTGTTTCAAAATAAAGGATAAAAAGAAAAAACAGGGCTGGGGGTGTAGCTCAGAGTAGATTGCCCCTGGGTTCCGTCCCCAGTACCACCAAAAAAAAAAAAAAAATTAGGATAACCTAAATTTTGTGTGTAAAAATAATATAAAGCATTCCTTTTTTTTTTTTTTTTTTTTTTGTAGTGGGCAGACTGGCTCAGGGAAGACTTTTACTATGATGGGTAAGTAAAAGAATAACATCTTGGTGGCTTACTGTACTCTTTCTGTGATGAAAACGTACATTTTTGGAGGGAGCATAATTTCTATCATAATGTAATGATGTATTAGAGTTGTTCCCCAGGCTTCTGCCAGATTATGAGTCCTTGGCTAGCAGAGTCTCTAGGTTGATCATCTTTGTAGCTGTGTTTCTCAGCTCAGGGCTTCGCACAGATTAAGTGCTGAGTAAACGGTTTTCCCATAGGGTTTAGTGACTTCTGATATGTATATATATATCATCTTGAAACAGGGTCTCATAGCCGGGCATGGTGCTGCACGCTTGTAATCCCGCACTTGGGAGGCTGAGACAGGAGGATCGCACAGGTTGGAAGCCAGCCTCAGCTACTTAGTGAGGCTCTCAGCAACTTAGTGAGACCCTGTTTCCAAATAAAATGTAAAAATAGTTCTGGGAGTGTAGCCCGGACGCCTCTGCGTTCCATCCCCAGTACCACAAAGAAAGAAAGAAGGAAAGAAAGAGAGAGAAAGAAAGAGAGAGAAAGAAAGAAAGCCTCACACTAAGTTGCTAAGGGTCTCTTAATTGCTGAGGCTGGCCTTGATCTGCAGTCCTCCTGTCTCAACCTCCCAACTATTGGGATTACAGGCCTGCACCACTGCACCTGGCTTAACAGCTGCTTTTTTTTCTTCTTTTTTTGTGGGTCTGGGGATGGAACCTGGGCGCCTTTGACCTCCGAGCTCCATCCCCTGCCCTATTTTTCATTCTTTATTTTGAAACAGGGTCTCACTGATGCAGAGAGCCTCACTAAGTAGCTGAGGCTTTCTGCGAACCACGACCCTCCAGTCTCAGTATCCTGAATGCTGGGATGACAAGCGTGCCATGCCTGGCCCTAACAGCTACTTTTTAAAATAGATTAGTGATGGCAGTAGGCTTTCCTTCAGTCTCACTGAACCGGCAGTTCTATTGACCTGTCTTTCGTAAGTTTAAGTGTAACTTTGGAGCACCAGTAGGAATTTGGTTTTGCAGTGCACCGTCTCATTTTGTATGAATTGCTTTTCAACCTTGACATAGTTGAGCACTGAGGGACTCTTGGCATAGGGTAAAACTCAACAGGCTCTTTTACTTTTTTTCAGGCCCATCTGAATCTGAGAATTTTTCTCATAACCTGAGAGGAGTAATCCCTCGAAGTTTCGAATACTTATTTTCCTTAATTGATCGTGAAAAAGAAAAGGTAAAACTGTAAGAATAAAAGACTTATCTCTTTAGGGACCGTTTCTGTAGCATGCTAGTAGAGAAGGTTCTCTGGTCGTGGCAAGCGCTGGGAGCCACCAGGAGGAGGCGCAGTGTTCTCTCCTGACCACGAAGCCCGCTCTGGGTGCTGCATCACTGCAGCTGCCATTTGCCTTGATGATCGTTCTTCTCTCTCCTCGAAGAGAGTTAGAGGGAGAGAACACCTTCTGGAAAAACCTGTAAGAATAAAATGAAATGTGTGGTTTTGCATTGTTAGCTATGAGTGATTAGCTCAGGATACGTGGAGGGGCGTGGGCGATGCTGTACGATGAGGATCAGCTGGTATGGTAGAAAAAAAGCTTTCAATTATTTTCCTTTTTTTTTTTTTTTTTTTTTTTTGGTACTGGGGATTGAACCCAGGAGTATTCTACCTCCAGCCTTTATTTTATTATTTTGAAAAAGGGGTCGCTAACCTGCTGAGGGTCTCACTAAGTTGCCGAGGCTGGCCTTGAACTTGCAATCCTGAGTACTGGGTTACAGGTGTGCACCATCACACCTCACTAAAATCTTTCAGTTCTTGAGAGCAGTGATTCTGGGGGTTTTATTTTCTATTTAATTGAGCTTAATAGCATGCATCCTCTTTTACCCAGATTTAGCTTATTAAAAGGAAAGAACTGCTTTTTACACTTTAAAGAAGATTTTGCTGATGGGCGTGGTGGCGCACGCTTGTAATCCCAGCATTTGGGAGGTTGAGACTGGAGGATTGTGGTTTGCGGACAGCCTCAGCTACTTATTGCAGCTCTCCGCAACGCAGTGAGACCCTGTTTCCAAGTAAAGAATAAAAACTTGCTCAGAGGTCAGATACCCCTGGGTTCCATCCCCAGACCCGCCAAAACAAAAAGATTTCACAAGAGAGAAAATCTCAAACAAGGAAAAAAGAGATTCACTGCTTCACTGCGCCCATCGTCTGCCCTACCTAGGCTTACGGGCAGTGCAGGCCCCGACCCGCAGCACCCTGGGCAGGGTGGAGGCCAGCCGCTCCCTCCGGCGCCTGCTGCCACTCTGCCGTGGTCTTGCTCCACGTGTGCTGGGCTCCCAGGTCGGGCCACTCACGTGGCTGTGCCTCCTCTGGCTTGGGGACGTCGGGCTTAGTATCGTATGTTCCATTACTTGTAGACTAAGGGATCTGGCACATGACATTTGGTTTGCCATTTACTCCTTTGCAGAAGCTATCCCTAACATTGTAGTTAGACACAAACTGCATGTCAGTGAAATGATTAAGTTTAGTACTATGCGTTTCTGTGATTAAAAATCCTATAGTCTTTTAAGGAACAAAAAACTTGATGAGGAAGTATAATGTAGAAGCAGACAAAAATGGAGAGGCCCAGCTGGACTGCTCTGTTTCCAGCCTCTCGAGCTGGCTCTGAGACATGCTGGAAACCTCTAGGGCTCCTCGAACCACTTCGTGGGGGGGGGGGGGGGGTTGGGGATGGAGCCCAGGTGCATTCTACCTCTGAGCTACACCCCCAGCCCTATTTTTTATTCTTTATTTTGAAACAAGGTCTCACTGAGTTGCAGAGGGCCTCTAAGTAGTAGCTGAGGCTGTCCTTGAACCGTGATCCTCCAGTCTCAGCCTCCCAAATGCTGGGATGACAAGCCTGTGTCACCACGCCCAGCTCGGACCACATTAAAATGTAATGGAGGGTGGTCTAGATTGATCCCACTGCATCCTCAGTGCCTTACTCTTGTTAAAGGATAAGTGCAGGGCATTTGCACTTGGTGAAAGCCTGGGTGAACAGAGGTGCCTGTGTGTAACGAGCTTCTCTACCCCAGGCCGGGGCTGGAAAGAGCTTCCTCTGTAAGTGTTCCTTTATCGAAATCTACAACGAGCAGATCTACGACCTGCTGGACTCGGCCTCCGCTGGGCTGTACTTGAGGGAGCACATCAAGAAGGGCGTGTTTGTGGTCGGTGCCGTGGAGCAGGCGCTAACTTCAGCCGCTGAGGCCTATCAGGTACCCTACCTTTGTGGTGCTCGGGATTGTACCCAGGGACACTCTGAGTCTGAGCTACGCACCCAGCCTTTGTTTATGTTTTTGTTTTGAAACAGGATTTTGCTGGGCTTTTGAGATTCTAGCTGCAGTGCTGAGGCTGTCCTCAAACCTGCCATCCTCCTGTCTCTGCCTCCCAAGTACTGGGATTACAGTCATGTGCTGCCGTGTCTAACCTTCTGCTTTGAGTATTTATTTGGTGTTTAGGCAATAAACATTGTGTAAAATCACCCTGATCTCAAAAACTTAAGAATTTAGGTGCCAAAAGTAGTTCATAGCCGGGTGTGGTGGCGCACACTTGTAATCCCTGTGCTTGGGAAGCTGAGACAGGAGGACCACGCAGGTTCAAGGCCAGCCTCAGCTGGCTTAAGAGACCCTGTTTACAAATAAAATATAAAGTAGGTCTGGGAGTAGTCCAGAGGTCAAAGGCCCCTGGGTTCCATCCCCAATACCACCAAAAAAAAAAAAAAAGTTCATAAAGACAAAACATTCATGAGAAGAAAGAATATGGAAGTAGTTGGTAGCTGGCCACCTGGTTAGAGTAGAGCTTTGGGCCGCCTGATTCTGCTGCTCTGCTCTGAAGCGTCTGCGGTGACGGCTCGTCAGCGTGCGTGTCTTACGTGCGTCCTCCTGGGCCTCTGGCGGGGCTCCTGGGAGTGATGCCGCTCACTAGCTTGCTGCTCTCTCCTTACGTTCTACTTTTGTTTACTTGCTGGTATCACACGTCAACTTCTGAGCATTTAGGTCAGGACAAACCCAGTAATAGTGGTTTATAGTAATATTCTGCCCAATGTATAGTCCTGACATGCCCACTGATTTTATTTATTTATTGTAGTACTGGGGGTTGCACTCAGGGGCATTTTATCTCCAAGCTCTACCCCTACCCCTTTTGAAACAGAGCCTCGCTGGGCTGTTGAGTGTCCTGCTCAATTGCTGAGACTGATCTTGAATCTGGAATTAAGCCTGGCCTCAGACCCCTAAGTTCTAGGATTACATGTGTGTGCCATAAAGCCTTGCGGCTAACTTTGCCTTTTAATTTCCTGTTCTCTTTCTGTAACATAGAGAAACAAAAATAACTTCAGTGTGTTCTCTGAGGGCCAGTAATCCATCTCATCATGTTATATAGATTTCCTACTGGCTTTGGTGGCTAAAGTGTACTATTTGGAACGTGTGCAACTATTTCTCTTAAAAAGCCAGATAACAAGCCAGGCGTGGTGGCACACGCTTGTAATCCCTGCGCTTGGGAGGCTGAGACAGGAGGATTGCACAGGTTCGAAGCCAGCCTCAGCTACTTAGTGAGGCTCTCAGCAACTTAGTGAGACCCTGTTTCCAAATAAAATAGAAAATAGGTCTGGGAGTATAGCCCAGAGGTAGAAAGCCTCTTCCACCCCCAGTACCACCAAATAAAAAGCCGGATAACCTGAACCCCACTTAAACCCACAGGTTTGAGGACAGCCTCAGCAAGTAGTGAGACTCATCAACCTACCAAGAGCCTGTTTCAAAATAAAATAGAGCTGGGGTGTAGCTCAGGGAAGATGCCTGGGTTCGGTCTCAACACAGACAAGAGCTGGTTCTCACCTGGCGCACCTACTGTGGCTTCTTGCGATGCATGTTCCTTTCACCCAGGTGTTGTCTGGAGGATGGAGGAACAGACGCGTGGCAGCGACATCAATGAACAGAGAATCCTCCAGATCTCATGCAGTCTTCACAATCACCATTGAGTCGATGGAGAAAAGCAACGAGACTGTGAACATACGGACCTCCCTGCTCAACCTGGTAGATTTAGCAGGGTCTGAGCGGCAAAAAGACACCCACACCGAAGGGCTGAGGCTGAAAGTAAGGGTGAAACTATGATCTTTTGCTTGTGTGTCAGTGTCAGTCTAAGTATTGTGAGCTGCAAAGAAGTAAGAAACTGCCCGTCCAGAAGGAAAAGGTCTGTGTGAGGAAGAGGTGCCTGGAATGGATGGAGCGGTCTGTCAGTAGCAAGCATGTTGTAACTCTTGCAGAGGGGATAGTGACACAGGAGGTACTGTGCACCATTCTGAAGTTAGAGTGCACTTGAGCAGGCCACAGAAAGAAGGGGGTGAAGTGGTGACGTGTGCTGCTGGGGAAGTGTGGAAAAGAGACGGGGGCGGGCACAGTAACACATGCCCGCAGGGCGACACCCGGGCTCATAGGTGAGGCAGAGCTAGTGCGGCCTTTGAACTTCTGTGTGGGCCAACCAAGGTGTGCTAGAGAGTCGGGGAGGCCAGATCTCCAAGGACAGGAGCGAGGCCTAGTGTCTACTCGCCTTTCCAAACACTGGGACTACTTAAAAGCTTTGAGTAAGAGTGATTTCATGAAGAAGCTCGCTGCTGCCAGAACCAAGCAGAGAGAGCCTGAGTCCTGCCGCTTGATGTTCCAGGGTGAAGGCCTGGTCCTAGGCTAAGTTCCCGCTGTGGGACCAGTATGCATTGCCAGCATGGACATGGATTATATGTCACTGCCATTCAAATAGGAATGGCTTCTTGAGCTTAGGGAGAGGAGTCAGAAACAGTAAAAGAGAGATCTACCTGTGCGTTAGAAGTGAGGTATAAAGTTATAAGCCTTCTGAGGTCTCCAGCAGTTTCTAACTGCTAAATGTGAAGGCTCTCTTTTTTTTTTTTTTTTTTTTTTTTGGTGGAGGGGCAGGACTGGGACTGGAAATTGAACCCAGAGGCATTCTGCCTCTAAGCTACATCCGGAGCCCTTATTTGTTTGAAGACAGTCTCATTAGGTTGCTGAGGCTGGCCTCAAAACTGATCCTCCTGTCTCAGCCTCTCAAGTACTGGGATTACTACCATGTGCCACCATGCCCAGTTTAAGGCTCATAATTCATAGCTTCATAGCTTGTAGAATGTTTATATAGATGTCGCTCAACTTACACGGGGGTACATCCCACTAAACCCACTGCGAGTTGAAAATATCACAGTTCAGCAGTGCATCTACTATGGCCAACCACTGAACATCGTAGTTCAGCAGTGCTGGAGAGTATTGGAGGTGTTTCCTCCTGACGGGATGCTGACCTGGAGCTGTGGCTTACGCCGCTGCCCAGCACCCTGAGGCTATTTGACTAGTCTGGGAAAAGATCAGAGATCACCCTCATAAGATCACAGTGTACACCAAGGAGGAAAAGTCGGGAGATCATTGAACATATTTTTTTAGCTGAAAAGTTAGTTGTCCATTACTAATACTGTCCTTTGTCTTTTGTTATCCTTTAGATGCATTTT
Organism: Muscardinus avellanarius; assembly: GCF_963383645.1. Lineage (NCBI taxonomy): Eukaryota > Metazoa > Chordata > Mammalia > Rodentia > Gliridae > Muscardinus > Muscardinus avellanarius. Next base: position 7,113,423 of record NC_137804.1, read on the forward strand.
AATTTGAAGCACTAAAAAGTAACCAGTGTACCTGAACTTGTATTCTTTCTCCCCACTGCCTTAGGAAGCAGGTAATATAAACAGATCATTGAGCTGCCTGGGCCAAGTGATCACCGCGCTCGTGGATGTGGGCAATGGCAAACACAGGCACGTTTGCTACAGAGACTCCAAGCTCACCTTCTTGCTGCGGGTAAAAGCGATTGCTGGGTACCTGGGCTGTTTGGTTAGGCTCCCTCAGGTTGTTAGCGGGCAGTCTCAGCTTTGGTGGCAAGAGCACACCTTTTCTTTGGATGGAAAGATCTTGTGATTTCTAATGTGAAAGCATGTGCCGTTCGTTTCATTGAACAGGACTCTCTTGGTGGTAATGCCAAAACAGCCATCATCGCAAACGTCCATCCTGGATCCAGGTGTTTTGGGGAAACCCTGTCAACACTTAATTTCGCTCAGAGAGCCAAACTGATTAAAAACAAGGTAAAATACCTGAGTAAGGTTAAGCAAACGCTTACGTTTAAAGTGCACCCTTCTTAGGATTACCCTAGTATTACCACTGTTGTTTCTCTGTAAAAGCTTAACTTTAAGGTTTTATTACTTTTCTTCTTTTCTTGTCTCTTCTTTCTTCTTCTTTTTCTTCTTCTTTTTTCTTTTCTTTAAAAAGCTGGGGGTGTGGAACCCAGGGGCTCACACATACTAAACATGCTTAGCACTCAGCCACTAAGCCACACCTTCAGCCCTTCTGCTTCATTTTTGTAGCCTTACATGTGTAAAATTCAAGACCTAGGTTAGGCTTTATGTGTGTTACTACTGTTTGACTAGTGTTTGTTTGTTTGTGGTACTGAGGATTGAACCCAGGGGTGTTCTACCTCTGAGCTAGGTCCTCAGCCCGTTTTTTTAAATTTTGAAATAGGGTCTCCCTAAGTTACTGAATCCTGGCTCAGTTGCTGAGGCTGCTTTCAAGCCTGCGATCCTCCTGTTCAGTCTCCCAAATACTGGGCTGATAGACGTGCGCTCCTTTCTCTTTCAAGGGGAAGTTGGTCGACCTTACCACTGGTAGATTACCTGTTCATCTGGTCATGGCCACAGTGAACTGGTCCGTGTCGCCCATTCTGTGGGCAGATGAGCAGAATGTAGACTAGTTCTTCGTTTTATTTCTTTGGGTTTCCTTGGATCATGTTATGGATTGGTAACAGGAGGAGGAAAAGTCACTAGAGCTTTCTGCCCCTGTCTCGGGATGTGCCAAGCGTTTGGAGAGTGTGGGACTGCAGCGGTCACTGGGATTATGCTGTCACGGAGGTGACGGTGGTGTCACAGTGCCTCGGCCAGGCTGGCCTGGGAGTCAGAGGGAGCTGGAACAAATCCAGGAGCTCCTCCAGTTGCTATCAATGGTAGGTCCCCTCCCTAGCCTGTCACGGAAAGTGCTAGGGTCAGGAGAAGCTGTTACATCTTTGTCAGTGGGCAGGCTGGCCCTACAGAAACAAGATCGGGAACCTTGGACTGGCAGGATGCTTTTCCTTGCTGGAGCATTGACCTGGCTGGTGCTCTGCAGCTGACACCTCACTTGTTAGCACTCTCTAGGTCTTTTCTAAAGTTTATTTTTAATTCATAATCTCTTGTTATAAGCAGTTTTAGGTTCATAGCAAAATTGAACAGAAAGTACAGAGATCCTGTATACTCTCCGTCCCCACAGAGGTACAATCTCCTCCACTATTGACATCCCTCCCCTCGAGATGGTATACTTGTGGGTATTTATTTATTTATTTATTTTGCAGAACTGGGAATGGAACCCAGGGGCATTTTACCAACAAGCTACACCCCAGTCCTGTTTTTAAATTTTGAAACAGGGTCCCACTGAGTTGCAAAGGGCCTCACTAAGTAGCTGAGGCTGTCTCTGAACCTTTGATCCTCCTGTTTCAGCCTCCCAAGCACTGGGATTATAGGCCTGCGCCACCACGCCCGGGTTTAAAGGTCATTTTAAGTGAGCCATTCCCTTAAGAAAATTGAGACTTTGGGCTGGGAATGTAGCACAGTGGTAGAGTGCATAGCATGTGTGTGGTAGAGTGCATAGCATGTGTGATGCCCTGGATTCTACCTGCCACACCACACAAAAGAAAGAAAATGAGGATACCGTTTAGTATAAGAACAGAAAAAGAGATGTGAATCGAATTCTTTCTTGTAGGAGGGCTGCTAAAAAATAAAGGGTTGAGACAGGGGTGGGGACATACGCCTCAATCCTAGTACATGGAAGGCAGAAATGTGAAGATCACCAATTCCAGGCCAGCCTCAGCAACATAGAGAGCCCCTCAGCAGCTAAGCGAGACCCTGCTTCAAAATAAAAGCCCAGTGGGTTTGGGGGTCTGACTTGGAGGTGGAATGCCCTGGCTTCCTTCCCTCGTACCAGTGAATAAGTGAATAAATGAGCGGTCGGGTTCTTCTGGAGAGGTCTCTCTGCCTAGGTCACCACGCCCTGTTGGGCAGGTTCCTTCTCCACTGGGAGTCAGGACAGGGAGATGGCACCACGGGGTGCTTGCTGCCCTCCCTTGCCGGGGAGTGTGCTCGGGTGAGGAGATGTTAGGGGGCACACTGGGATCACAGGCCACCAGCCCAGCAGGGCCAGGCTGCAGGTGGAGCAGGGCATACCTGGGAGCCCGGCCGATGCGGGAAAGAGGTGCTGTAGCCCAGCACACTGATTCTGGCTGTTCACAAAATGGGAGCACAGGACCATACAACCCGAAGAGCCAGTCTCAGTGCTTTGTGAATTCCCAACAGGCAGTGGTCAACGAAGATACCCAAGGCAACGTGAGCCAGCTCCAAGCTGAGGTGAAGAGGCTCAAAGAACAGGTGGCTCAGCTTACGTCTGGGCAGATCCCACCGGAAGGCCTTCTGACCAGAGGTAGGATGAGCGTGGGCCTCAGTCCTGGAAAGACCACAGTGGCTATGAGTTCTTGACCCCACTACACACACACACACACGCGCGCGCGCGCACACGCACAGATAGGTGCAGTACCCTTAAGGCTTCCCAGAATTCCTCTATTTACTGCCTTCTACTGTCACTGGTACAAAAACGTTAGCGCTTTGTAACCAGATGCTCATGCCATAGGACTGGGGTCTCAGAGATGGTTGGAAGGGAGAGTCAGAATACTTTGAAAATTCACCCTTGGTGCTAAAGGAGAAACTATTAAATGTCCTTTATGTCCAAGATTCTGCAATAGCATATGTAATTTATATATGTTTAGTAAATAGGATAGGAGAGATCTATCTTCAAAGAATAGCCAGTAGAGAATAAGCCTATTTGAAATCTATAAAACGACTGAAATTAGGTCTCCACAGGCATAGAGCACCCTCTGTGATCCCCCCCCCCGGTTGTTTGTTTGTTTGTTTTTTAGATCCATTTCTGTAATGCTTTATTTGATTTGCATATATTTAGCTAAATAAAGAGAAAATTTCTTCAAAGAAGAGCTGACATGTTGAGTGGGCTAATTTGAAACCCATGATACAGTGATGATAGTCCGGTTCTTTTAGATAAATTGAGAGCAGTCAATTTAAGACTGTCTATTTAAATAAATTTAACTGACAGTATGTCTGTGGGCTTTGTTTTGTTTTCTGGAGCTGGAGGTTGAACCCAAAGGCATTCTTCCTCCAAGATGCACTCCCAGCCCTATTTTGTGCTTTATTTTAAAACAGGGTCTCACTACGTTGTGGAGGGTCTCTCTAAGTAGCTGAGGCTGGGCGCAGACCTGCAGTACTCCTGTCTCAGCTTCCCAAGTACTCGGATTACAACAGTTTGCCACCATGCCTGGCTTATGTCTGTGCTTTAAAATTTGAGAAATAAACCTATCTTTCTTCCTCCCTCCCTTCTTTCCTGGATTAATTGCAGATAAAGAGAAGACTGATTACATGAAGTATTTCCAGGAGGCAATGTTATTCTTTAAGAAATCTGAACAGGAAAAGAAGGTAGGAAACTGAATTCAGATAAAGGGGGTTCAAGATATTTTAAGCTTTCACAATGTGGTTTTTAATCACCTAATAGAGTAAAATAAATAGCATCAGATGAATAAAATAAATAAAGGAAGGTAGTAAAATCGAGTTTTGGCTTGAGGATGAAATTTAAAGTTAGTATTTTTTGATGGGTTGTAAACATTTGGGGAAACTGAATTATCTTTCATCTTTAACCAAACTATAAATTTTTTTAAGTCTCTGGCAGAAAAAATTACTCAACTGGAAGACCTCACCCTCAAAAAGGAAAAATTTATTCAGTCAAACAAAATGATCGTGAAGTTCCGAGAGGACCAGATCATGCGCCTGGAGAAGCTGCACAAGGAGACCCGGGGCCGGTTCCTGCCCGAGGAGCAGGACCGCCTGCTCTCAGAGCTGAGGAATGAGATCCAGACTCTGCGGGATCAAGTACGTGCCATGTGTGGTGTTTCCCTGCGCCAGTGCGTTCACAAAGCAGGAAGGGAAACAGCAGTGTTCTCTCTCTGAGCTCAGCCCAACCCTGTTTTATTTTTTATTTTGAAACATGATTGCACTGAGTGGCTGAGGCTGGCCTAGGTCTGCGATCCTCTGGTCTAAGCCTCCCAAGTGCTGGGTTTATAGATGCTCTCCACCAAGCCTGGCTTGCCTGTGTAGTGTAGTATTTCTGAGTGTAAAAGAAGCTCAAAGCAAACAGATGCTTTTCTCCTAGTCCTTGCTCTTTGATACAGTGTAGATTGTTGTAAATGAGTTCGCTGACAGTATGAGTCTCCAAGTAGAGAAGGGGACATGGTGTAATGGAGTTCCCACACAGCTCAGCCTCAGCTGGACAGTCCTGCTTGTCTGTTCACATTGAGCCTTTCGGAATTTTGTTATTTCCCATTTTCCCTAGGAGATGAGTGGGTAACAGGTACCTATTGAAGAAACCAAAATAATCGTATCAGTTCTTTGTGTCTCTTCCAGTGCCCACCCCCCCACACGCACGCGCACGCATGCTCACTAGGGATCAAACCCAGGCCCATGTGAGGCACGTACTCTACCTGAGCTGCGCCCCCGGCCCTTTTTACATTCTGGGCTTAGGGAGAGCCTTTCTCACTGGATCACTGGAGTGCCCAGGCCGGCTTCTAACCTATGATACTCCTGCCGCGGCCTCTCCGAGTAGCCATGGTTACGGATACGTGTCGCCACACTTGCTGTGAGCCACACTTAAGTGCGTGTTCAGAGTCCTCGGTACATAGTTTGTTTCCATTTCTTTTGTAAACTTAGCTAAACTTTGCCCATTTCAGGCTTGGAGGGCAGTTCAGTATTGATCAACAGAAAGCTTCCTTGTTCTTTTTTATAGTGCTGGGAATTGAACCCAGTCATTCTTCTACCACTAGGTTACACCCCTAACTTTATTTTATTTTTTATTTGGAAACAGGATCTTGCTAAGTTGCTAAGGGCCTCACTAATTGCTGAAGCTGGTCTCAAACCTGAGATCCTCCTGTCTCAGCCTCCTAAGTACTGGGATGACAGGCTGTGGGGCAGCATACTTGGCTTTCATATTCTTTTTTTTTTTTTTTCTATACTGAAAATGGAACCCAAGCATATTCTACCGCCAACCTACACCCCCAGTCCTATTTTTTATTTTTTTTCCAGTACTGAGGAGGAAACACAGGGGTATTCTACCTCCGAGCTACACCCCCAGCCCTGATTTTTATTCTATATTTTGAAACAGAGTCTCACTGAGTTGCAGACGGCCTCAATAAGTAGCCAAGGAGCCAGGCAGGTATGGTGGCACACGCTTGTAATCCCTGCGCTTGAGAGGCTGAGACAGGAGGATCGCGCAGGTTCGAAGCCAGCCTCAGCTACTTAGTGAGGCTCTCAGCAACTTAGTGAGACCCTGTTTCCAAATAAAATAGAAAATAGGTCTGGGGCATATAGCCCGGAGGTAGAAAGCCTCTGGGTTCCACCCCCAGTACCACCAAAAAAAAAAAAAAAACTAGCCGAGGATCGCTGTGAACCAAGATCCTCCTGTCTCAGCCTCCCAAATGCTGGGATTACATGCGCCACCATGCACGGCTGAAATATGAAATATTCTTTATTTTGAAACAGGGTCTCACTAAGTTGTAGAGGGCCTAACTAAGTAGCTGAGACTAGCTGCAAGCCTGTGATCCTGCTCTCTTAGTCTCAAGTACTGGGATTACAACTTTCTTACTCCTTTTTTCTTTTTTCTTTTTTCTTTTTTTTTTTTTTTTTTTTTTTGTGGTTCTTGGGGTGGAACCCTGGGTGTATTCTACAGCTCAGTTACATCCCTAGGCATATTTTCTGTTTATTTTGAAACATTGTCTAAGTCGTGGAATGCCTCAGTAAGTAGCTGAAGCTGGCCATGAACCTGTGATCCTCCTGTCTCAGCCTCTGGAGTACTGGGATTGCAAGTGTGTGCCACCAGGCCCAGCTGATCCCTTATTCTTTTCAATGTGTTGATCTAATCATTCCCTTTATATGAAGAAGCTGCCACATGGGACACACTCTTCTGCTTATCTCCCTGGTGGCTTTGTGAAAGTTTCGTCCTACTTAATATAAAAGCTGTAGGCTATGCACATTTCAGTCTATTACAAATGCCAGGTTGCTTTCCATATTGGTGCTACAGATTATAACCAGTATCACATCTGTCTTCCTAAAATTTTCTAATGGCTTTTTAGAAAGACAGTTTAGGCAGGTAATATTCATATGTGTATAATGTGTGTGATTCTTCTGTGTCACAGATAGAGCACCACCCCAGAGTGGCCAAGTATGCCATGGAAAATCACTCCCTCAGGGAGGAGAACAGGAGGCTGAGGTCACTGGAGCCCGTGAAAAGAGCGCAGGAGCTGGATGCCCAGGCCGTCGCAGCGCTGGAGCGAGCGTTCTCAGAGATGACTGACGCAGAGCAGGGTGACCAAGGCAAGGAGCCTTGGTGTGAGAAGGGGCTGCGCTGGGCTGGGCTTGAACGCAGGGCAGTCTACCTTCAGGCGATGCCCCAGCCCTTTTTATTTATTATTTTGATACGGCTTCCCTAAGTTGCTCAGGCTGGCCTTGAACCTGCAATAGCCCTGTCTCAGCCTCCCGACTTATGGGATGCAGGCCAGCGCCACCATGTCCAGTTCAGATACTCTCATTAAGTGGAATTTTTCCTATTTAAAGTATTTGAGGTTATATCTAGTGAGAAGTAGCAGAGGTGAAGTGTTCCTCGGCCTGGCTGATGTCTGTGTGGTTGAGAGTCAGACTCGACTCACCGCAGGGCTTCGGTTCTGTACCGTGTGCGTGCTGTGAGTGGTGCGTCACTTTACAAGTTACTGATGCTCTCTGAGGACGTCTGGGTGGTACCGAAGCTCATATAGGCTTGGCAGCTGCTGCTCTCAACCGAGGACTTGGTAGCCAGCCTGTGTGCCCATCCTTACAGCTGGTGTCTTCTGCTCTTTATCATGCCTGAGCTCCACCTTTGTGTTTTAGGCTGAGGAAGGTCTCGTTTTCCTTCATTTTTGCAGAAGATTGTCTCCTTTTAATTTTATTCTATTGTTGTTTCTGTAGATCGAATCCCAAGACTCACGTGTGCTAAGCCTGCGCTCGTCCACTGAGTGACCCGTCCAGCCCTTCTCAGTGCTTTTCACTCTTCTTTTTTAAGCAAGCCCTCTTCTGTTTTGTTAAGTCCTAGTAGCAGATTCACAGTATTTGCATTGTGGAGACTAAGATTTTATTTTATTTTATTTTATTTTTGATAGTACGGAGGATAGAACCCAGGGGCATTCTACCTCTGAACTCCACTCTCAGCCTGATTTTTTTTATTCTTTATTTTGAAACAGGGTCTCACTGAGTGGAAAGGGCTTCACTAAGTACCTGAGGCTGGTCATGAACCCGGATCCTCCTGTCTTCGCCTCCCAAATGCTGGGATTACAAGTGTATGCCACTATGCCCAGCTCGAGACAGATTTTAGACAAAGTTTTCAGATTTTATTTCAATTATTTTTCTTTAGAGTGCTCTGTATTCTCTTAGGGATTTGGCCTCAGTAGTACCTTGATTAATGTATTTGAAAGATACCAATGACAAGTTCTGACACCACTAATTTTTTTTTTTTTTTTTTTTTTTTTTGTGTGTGGTACTGAGGGTGGAATCCAGGGGCTTTCTACCTCTGGGCTATACTCCCAGACCTATTTTATACTTTATTTGGAAACAGGGTCTAACTAAATTGCTGAGAACCTCACTAAGTAGCTGAGGCTGGATTCAAACCTGTGCAATCCTCCTGTCTCAGCCTCCCAAGCGCGGGGATTACAAGTGTGCCCATCACGCCTGGCTTGGCACCACTGATTTCTAAACAGCTGCCATCTGTAAGCAGCTTTTACGTCACTTTCCCATGCTGGGACTCATCAGCTCTCGCCCTGTGTTTGAGCTGCCGACAGCCTCTGATGACCTGAGTTTCTGCTGCTCTTTGGTGCCCAGCTCTCAGCCTGCCACCCTTGCCTGTTTGTTGTCAGATGTGACGGGCTCTGGCTCTGACCCAGTGAGCGCGGCTGCGCTGCGCTGCGCCTGCTTCTCTGCCCAGCACTGGCGAGTCGCGCAGCACTCAGTGTCAGCCTTTGCCAGGGAAGGTGTTGCCTTAATTACGCTGCTCCCTGCTTCTTCCTGAGTCACCTGAGGTACATAGGCTCCTACTTTGTACCTGCCTTCCAAACCATTCTTAGGTGTTTTGGGCCTGGTGGCGCATGCCTGTAATCCCAGTACTTGGGAGGCTGAGACAGGAGGATCGCAGGTTCAAGACAGCCTCAGCAACTTAGTGAAATTCTCAGCAACCTAGCACCACCCTGTTCTAAATAAAAAAATTTAAAAAGGGCTGGGGGTATAGCTGGGAGGTAGACTGGCCCTGGGTTCAATCCCCATTACCACAAGAAAAAAAAAGGGGGTGGGGGGAATGGCCTGTCTGATTTTTGTCTTTAAAAGATTCACTTTGTTTGCTTATTATCAGGACAGCAAGTGTTTTCTCCCAAAGCTCCAAAAGAATCATTTTCACTTGCCAACACTGAGAAGTTAAGAGCACAACTCCTACAAATTCAGACTGAGCTGAATAATTCCAAGCAAGAATATGAGGAGTTTAAAGAGCTCACAAGGTAAGGTGTGAGCGCACATCATGTGCACCCACTTCCCTGTGTCGTTATCTGCATTCGTGTTGATAGTGATCAAATAATTTGGCATTTTACTTTTTTTTTTTTTTTATGGTACTAGGGATGGAATCCAGGAGCATTCTACCTCCAAGCTACACCCCCAGTCCTATTTTTTAGTCTTTGTTTTGAAACAGGGTCTCACTGAGTTGCAGAGGCCTCACTAAGCAGTTGAGGCTGTCTGTAAACCAGGATCCTCCTGTCTCAGCCTCCTGAATGCTGGGATTACAAGCGTGCGCCACTACACCTGGCTCAGCCCAATTTTATTTTTATTTTGAAACAGGGTCTTGCTAGGTTAATGAGAGTCTCACTACTTGCTGAGGCTGTCCTCAAATCCCACAAACCTCCTGTCTCAGCCTCCCAAGTACTGGGATTGTAGTAGACCCTGAATCTCCAGATTGCTGGCACCCAATTTACCCGTCCCTCACCAAGGTTCCACAGAAGAGGAGCCGGGAACCCCTAGAACATACCTCTCACTACTGAGATGGCCCATGTTCGTGTTCTCTCTCTTTCTTTCTCTCTCTCTCTCTCTCTCTCTCTCTCTCTCTCTCTCTCTCTCTCTCTCTTTTGCAGTGCTGGAGATGAAACCCAGGGGCATTCTACCTACACCCCCAACTCTTTCTCTCTCTCTTTTTTTTTTTTTTTTTTCCAATTTAGAAACAGTCTCACTGAATTGCGAAGGGCCTCACTCCGTAGCTGAGAATGACCATGAAACATGATCCTCCTGTCTCAGCCTCCCAAGCGCGGGGATTACAAGCGTGCCCATCACGCCTGGCTTGGCACCACTGATTTCTGTGGGATTACAAGCATTCTCTCTTGAATATTTGCTTTTGAATATTATTTGCTTTCCTAAATAAACCACTGTGTCTCTAAAGACTAAAAATAAAAATGTATATCACATGTAACCATTATAGAGTATCTTAAACAGTGTCCATTCTAAACTGTGTTTCTAGTTAGAAAATGAAGGTAGTGATTGGCGAGAATATTTCTGGTATAAAGAGAGCACCATAGCCAGTAATCCCCACGCTTGGGAGGCGGAGACAGGAGGATTGCGCAGGTTCGAAGCCAGCTATGCTGGCTTAAGAGACCCTGTTTCCAAATTTAAAATAAAGTATAAAAATAAGTCTGGGAGTGTAGCCCAGAGGTAGAAGGGTTTCCAGGAACCACAGTATCACCAAAATAAATAAATTAATAATAATAATAATAATAAATAAATATTTTAAAAAAGAGAGAGCACCGTAGGCAGGTGTAGTGGCGCACACTTGTATTCCTAGTACTTGGGAGGCTGAGACAGGAGGATCGCGGATTCAGAGCCAGCCTCAGCTACTTAGGCCCTCCGCAACTTAATGAGGAAAAAAAGGAGGGAGAAGGAGAGAGAACGTTGTAAAGTTATAAACTGTACAGTACTTTACAAATGTTTGACATTGCTTATTACCTGGAATAATCAGTTTACACTATCTGCTAGGAAAAGGCAGCTGGAACTGGAATCGGAGGTTCAGTCTTTGCAAAAATCGAACCTTAATCTTGAAAATCTTTTGGAAGCAACAAAAGCCTGCAAGCGTCAAGAAGTGTCTCAACTGAATAAAATTCACGCCGAGACTCTGAAGGTAGGTTACCTGAAGCGGTGGGCCTCTCTTAGCTAAAACGGCTCACCTCCTTTGTGAATAATGGAGCGCGGCTGCCTGCTTCACCTCCAGAGAAGTGACTTCAGGGTCACATCACCTGGCGTTGTGTCGTGTGACATTGTGATAGACCAGCAAGAGTACTGGGGCGGCATGGGCAGCTGCAGCCAGCAGCTCTGGTAGTTGACATCCTCAGGGGATAATAGGATCTCAAGGCTTATTATTCATCTTGGTACTGAGGCTTGGACCCAGGGCATTCTACCTCCAAGCTACACCCCCATCTCTCCCTCTTTTTTTTTTTTTGAGGGTCTGGGGATGGGACCCAGGGGCATTCTACCTCCGAGTTACACCCCCTGCCCTATTTTTTATTCTTTATTTTGAAACTGGGTCTCACTGAGTTGCAGAGGGCCCCACTAAGTAGCTGAGGCTGTCCGCAAACTGCGATCCTCCAGTCTCAGCCTCCCGAATGTTGGGATTACAAGTGTGCCCACCACGCCCAGCTCTCCCTCATTCTTTTTATTTTATGCTATTGTTTTAATTGGTGAGGTTTCATTAAGTTGCCTAGGCTGGCCTTGAACCAGCCTTGAATCCTGCTGTCTCGTGTTCCCAAATACTGGGATTACAGGTGTGTGCCATCACTCCCAGCCTCATCAAGGTTTGAATTGTTGCCCCTCGTTTCTAATGAGCTGAGGTCTTTGTGTGTCCATGTCCACTGCGTCCTTGCGTTGTCTTGTGGCACCGGCAGGAGTTGTGCTGCCCGTGGCTCCAGGTGCTGCTGGTGTACCTGGCTTGGTGCTTGTTTTTCATCTTGGAGGAAATGATTTTGTGATACAGATGTTTTAAAGGTTTGTGTAGCCAGGTTAAATGACCTTTTATCTTCCAACCTTTGCACATTTATTTTAGTTTTTTACATTGAAGTGTTTGTACATCACTATTTTATTTTTGAATGGTAGAAGAAAAACTTAACTTTTTTTAAGGAACCCATGTTTTTCTCACTAATTTTAAATTTCTAAACATAAATTATTGTTTCTATAATTTGTACTTTCCAGTGTTCTTTTTCACTATACATATGCTAATGTACTTTTTTTTTTTTGAGGTACTGGTGATTGACCTAGGCGTATTCTTCCGAGCTATGCCTCCAGCCCTATTTTTTATTCTTTATTTTGAAACAGGGTCTCACTAAGTAGCTGCAGCTTGCCATGAACCTGTGATCCTCCTGTCTCGGCCTCCCAAGTGCTGAGATCACGGAGGTGTACCACTGCACCAGGCTGATGAATAGATTTTTAATTTTACCTTTATGTTCATAAAATTATTAATACGCTATTTATTTGTGCTAATATTTTTCAAATCATTTTGTTGCAGATTATAACTACACCAACTAAAGCTTATCAGCTTCGTTCTCGACAAATTCCAAAATTAAGCCCTGAAATGGGGAGCTTTGGCCCTGTACACAGTCCAAACTCTAGCAAATTAGATGACATATTAAATGAGCCGGTTCCACCTGAGATGAGTGAACAAGCTTTGGAGGCCATTTCTGAAGAGCTTAAAACAGCACAGGTAATGAGTGGGGTATTTCTTTTTCACTGTCTGTAGTTTGTAGTGTTGACGTGTGCTTAGAAGTAAAGTGTCTGAGTGTGCCTGTGTAAAGGCCCCGCACTTGGAAATCAGGGAGTCTGACTCTGTGTTCACCTTTTATCCTTCAGCAAGTCATTGTCTGCTCTGGAGGCTTTGGTTCCCTGTGTAAAATGACCTGGTTACCACTAGCTTCAAGTTTCAGGACAGCATCTGCTAAAGAAAGCTAAGATCCTTGATGGAATCTTACTACTGGTCAGATTTTAGATAGCGTCTAGGGCATTTCAAATGACTTGTGAAAACTTATTTCAGAATTCTGCTGGTTTAGTCATTTAAAATATTTTCTTTCTTGCCTGGTAAACTCTGGAGCAGCCCAGATGATCCTGCACTGTAGCCCACAAATGCCACTCTGAAACCTAAGAAACTTCCAGGTAGCCTTTCCAAGCTTCCTGGTTCCAAACAGGCCTTGGCTGAATTTGTTGTATGATGTTTTGAATTTGTTTGGTCTTGGTTTCTTTTCTCCTCAGTGTAAAGAATGACGGTCTGGGAGTTGCATTACAAGAGGTTTTAGGGGCCATGGGTGTGTTGCAGGAACAAATGAGTGCTCTGCAAGTCAGGCTGGACGAAGAGGAGCACAAGAACCTGAAGCTGCAGCAGCAGGTCGACAGACTGGAGCACCACTCCGCACAGCTGCAGGAGGTAGGGCAGCGGCGCCCCTGCACCTGCTCTGGCCCGGAGCCGGTGCTCCTCGCCCAAGTTGGGGCTGGTGTAGTGCTGCTTGCTGAGAAAACAAGACCAGCCACCCCTGTGCTGAAGTGATGGCGTGCTCTGTTGATGGGCAGCTCCACTGCAGCTCCTGCTCAGAGACCTTCAAACCAGACGGGAAGGACAGAGAGCTAGCCAGGCGCTCATGGTTATGCCTCTAACCTGAGCAGTGGAGGCTGAGACAGGAGGATTGCATGAGGACAGCCTCAGCAAGGAGTGAGAGTCTCATCAACCTGTTTCAAAGTAAAGCTGAAACAGGACTGGGAGTACAGCTCAGAGGTTGCAGGCCCTGGGTTTAACCTATAGTGCCACAAAGTAACCCATCTGAAGCCAGGTGTGGTGGTGTATGCCAGTAAGCTCAGCACTAGGGAGCTGGCAGGAGAATTAGAGGTTCAAGGACAGCCTCAGCAACGGAGCGAGGCTCTCAGCCACTTAACTACAGCCTATTTCCAAATACGATGATAGGGTGGAGGGTGTAGCATGGAGGTAGAGAAAGCCCTGGGCTCAGTTCACAGCACCAAAAAAAGAAAAGACAAAAAACCAAAACAGCTGGACTCAGTGGCACACACCTGTAACCCTAGTGACTGGGGAGGCCGAGGCACAAGCATCAAGTTTGAGGCCGGCCTTGGCAACTCAGACCCCAAATAAAAGGGGCTCGGGTGTGGCTTCGTGGCAGAGTACTTGAGAGAGAGCCTGGGTTGAATGCAGGATGGCAGAAACAAGCGAATGATTGAGACTGGGTCTTAGCATCCCGGTATGCCTTCTCCATCTCTTTCCCAAAGCTCTTCTCATCAGAAAGAGCTGACTGGACCAGACAGCAGCAGGAGCGTGCGTCTCAACTGCGTGTCCTTGAGAAGCAGCTCCAGGATGCTGAGACCAAGAACGACTGTAAGTGTGTGCGGAGGGCGCTGCTACTCCGCGTCTTCCGCTCTTCACGCAGTCCCCGTGTTTGTGGCTGCTCTTTGTTAGACAGCCGGATCTGAGTTTGCAGGTAGGCTTCTCCAGGACTCCCACAAACGAAGGACACGATGCTTTTAATAAGCCTTAAAGTTACTGGTTGTGGTGGCGCACACCTGTGATCCCAGGACTTGGGGGTGCTGAGACGGAAGGATCGCAGGTTCTAAGTCAGCCTCAGCAACTTAGCAAGACTCTTTCAAAATGAAAAGTAAAATTGGCTGTGGGTGTAGCTTGAAGGTAAAAATGACCCTGGGTTCAATCCCTAGTACCTAAATAAAAAATAAACCTTAAAGTTTTTATTCAACTGCTTTGAAAATGAAATGTCTTAGCTGGGTGTGGTGGCGCACGCTTGTAATCCCAGCATTCAGGAGACTGAGACCTGGAGGATCGCGGTTCGCGGACAGCCTCAGCTACTTAGTGAGGCCCTCTGCAACTCAGTGAGACCCTGTTTCAAATATAAAGCAAAGCCGGGAGTGGTGGTGCACGCTTTTAATCCCAGCATTCAGGAGGCTGAGACCGGAGGATTGTGGGTTTGTAGCCAGCCTCAGCTACTTAGTGAGGCCCTCTGCTACTTAGTGAGACCCTGTTTCAAAAATAAAGCAAAGCCAGGAGTGGTGGCACACACTTTTAATCCCAGCATTCAGGAGGCTGAGACCGGAGGATCACGGTTCGCAGACAGCCTCAGCTACGTAGTGAGGCCCTCTGCAACTCAGTGAGACCCGGTTTCAAAATAAAGAATAAAAAATAGGGCAGGGGGTGTAGCTCGGAGGTCAAATGCCCCTGGGTTCCATCCCCAGACCTTCAAAAAAAAAAAAAAAAAAAAAAAAAGAAAATGAAATGTCTTTAATTTATAAGATGGATGTTTTATGTTTTAGTACTGACAAAATAAAGCATAAATTATTTCTACATATTTGTAGATGTGGAGGGATCATTTGATCCCTAGTCCTTTCAGTTTATTTCCCCAACAGTCATTCATATTCATCCTCTCTCTCTCTCTCTGTATTGGGATTGAACCCAGAGGATTCCCCCTCTGAGCAACACTCCCACTGCCCCCCTCCATTTTTGAGTATTTTAAAACACAGTCTTGTCCTCCTGTCTCAGCCTCCCAAGTGCCGTGATTACAGGTATGTGCCACCACGCCCAGCTGGGACAGCCATTTTCAGTAGAAATACAGAAGGAATGAGACGGTAGGGAGAGAAGGAAGCAGAAATTTTCGTGCTCCCAGGCACCTGCATCTCATGGTTAATCTCCACCTCCAAAATGGTGTCATCCAGTTTGCCTGCCTACTTTGCTAAAGGACTCATTTGGTTCGTTGTAGTTTTGAGAAGTGAGGTGCATGACCTGCGAGTGGTTCTCCAGTCGGCTGACAAGGAGCTCGCTTCAGTGAAGCTGGAGTGCAGCTCCCACAGAGAGAGTCAGCAGCAAGAGCTCAGCCAGCTTTCTGAACGACACCTGCACGTGCAGCTGCAGCTGGACAGCGTCAGGTAGGGTCGCCGCGCAGGCCTGCGGTCCCCAGCTGCAGACCCCGCTCCAGCTGCTTCCCGAGTAGCAGCTTCCTGGTAATTTAACGTGGACGCACTGTCTGCTGCCGAGCATTTTTTTTGGGGGGGGGGTCTGGAGATGGAACCCAGGGGCATTCGACCTCCAGGCTACACCCCCTGCCCTATTTTTTATTCCTTATTTTGAAACCCATCTCACTGAGTTGCAGAGGGCCTCACTCAGTAGTTGAGGCTGTCTGCGACCCGCAATCCTTCGGTCTCAGCCTCCCGAATGCTGGGATTGCCAGCGTGCGCCACCGTGCCCGGCGGTGTGTAGCATTTCTTCTAACTTCTGAGGCACTGGATTTGGTCCTGGCTTCACCACGGTTTTATGTGAGTTTTGGAAGTCACTCTAAAAGAATCTTACTGGATTCTTTTTTTATGTGGTACTGGGTATTTATTTATTTATATATTTATTTATCTTGGTGGTACTGGGGGTGGAACCCAGGGGCTTTCTACCTCCGGGCTATACTCCCAGACCTATTTTATACTTTATTTGGAAACAGGGTCTCACTGAGTTGCTGAGAGCCTCACTAAGTAGCTGAGGCTGGCTTTGAATCTGTGCGATCCTCCTGTCTCAGCCTCCCAAGCGCTGGGATTGCAAGCGTGCGCCACCACACCTGGCGGTACTGGGTATTAAACCCAGAGGCATTCTGCCTTCAAGCTACACTGCTCCCCCCCCCAGCCCAATTTTATTCCTTATTTGGAAACAGGGTCCTGCTAGGTTTACAAGAGTCTCACTACTGGCTAAGGCTGTCATCGAATCTGCAATCCTCCTGTCTCAGCCTCCTAAGTACTGGAATTTCAGGCATATGGCACCATGCCTGGCTCATTAATTTCCTTGTATTTATACGTCACAGTAGAACTAGATTAAAAATGTAAAAAATCTGCTATAGCCAGGTGTGGTGGCGCACGCATGTAATCCCAGCATTTGGGAGGCTGAGACAAGAGATTGTGGTACACGGACAGCCTCAGCTACTGAGTGAGGTCCTCTGCAAATTAGTGAGACTCTGTTTCAAAATAAAGAATAAAAAGCCAGGTGTGGTGGTGCACGCTTGTAATCCCCACGCTTGGGAGGTGGAGATAGGAGGATCGTGCAGGTTCGAAGCCAGCCGCTTTAGTTTAAGAGACCCTGTTTCCAAATAAAATATAAAATAGGTCTGGGAGTGTAGCCTGGAGTTAGAAGGGTTCCATCCCCAGTACCACCAAAAAAAATAAAAAATAAAAGAATAACAAAATAGGGCAGGGGGTGTAGCTCAGAGGTAGAATGCCCCTGGGTTCCATCCCCAGACCTGCAAAAAAAAATAAATAAATAAATATCTGCTATATACTTAAATTCTATCTTGAAAGTATTAGGCATGTCCTAGCTTTTAAGTCTACTAAGTACAGTTTAATTTTTTTGTGTGTCTCTGGTGTAATATTGAGGTAATCCTCCATCATGGCCTCTGAGTCAAACACCACAATGCTGATGGCCTTTTCTTGAATTAGTTTGCCTACTTTATCTATACTGTTTACATCAGAAATAGCAACTAATTTATTCCACTTTGAGTTTGCTGTTTCTTTGTGATTTGAGCTAGTAAAGCAGGTCGTTCCCAGTTTCAAACCTTTCTGTGCGTGAGTGAGGACATCTTTGCTGGGTGGTCGCTAGTTCTCAGCTGGAGCCCTGGAAGGAGGAAGCTGAAGTGGTCCATAGTTCTTGGCTTCAGATATTGTCTCTGCTGCTCAGGCAAAGCCACCTTTGCCATCTTGCTCTCCCCTCCCCCATGTGGCTCTACTGGGATTGAACCCAGGGCCTTGCGCATGCTCGGCAGTCGCTCCAGCCTTTTATTTTATTTTGAAACAGGCTCTTGCTACCTTTCCCCGGCTGGCCTCCAACTGGCCATCATTCCACCTCAGCTTCCTGAGTATCTTGGAGTACAAGTGTGCACCATCATACCTGGCTCACACTTTCTGTCTTAAAAAACCTTGCTACAGCCAGGAGAATTTGAAAAATGGTTGGCTTGAGCTAATTTGGAAATTTATGACTTGCAGGAGACTCAGTCTCCCCCTCTTCAGTTTCCCTGATTCCTGAGACAGGACTTTGGGAGGCCAAAATCAGAGACAGGCTTCTTTATTTACTGGGAAATGGATCAGCTGACAAACTCTCAGAACTGAGCCTCAATCTAAGGGTTCCCAGGACTCTTAGACCCTTGCTTTCACTTTGGAGAGGGGAGGGGTAAGTTGGAAATGTATTATACCTAGCAAGGCACCTGAGTTACATACGAGCCCCAGCTCTTCCAGTCTCTTAACTGGCTCTCGTTTCCACTAGGGAGAGCTCCTAGATCGTGACTCTGGGTTGCCTAAGGAACTGCTCCCTTAATATTTAGGAAGCTGCTCGCTGCTTGCGCTTGGACACCTAGGCGGAGGGTTGGGGAGCTCTTACTCTTTCCCACTTAGGTCTAAACTCCTGACAGTATTTCTGTGTGTCCTGCCAGTGCCATAAATGAATCCAGCCATCTTGAATGACAGTGAACTGGGTGCGTGTTGGTGGAAGCCTGGAGAGAGTGGGGAGGGTGGCTGCAGCGATGTCCCGTGCCCATCCTCTAGTTGGGCGTGCCTCGCAGGCATCATGGGTAGGTCGTGGTGTTCTCTGAGGAGTCTGGGCTTCCTTCAGCCCTGGCCTGCGGAGGTGGAACGCTTTGAACTGCAGAGAGCTCGACTTGTACACTCGTTGAATGTCCATTTGCCACTGTAAAACATGTTTTCCTGCTAAAGATTGGAGAATGAAAAGCTGCTGGAGAGCCACGCGTGCCTGCAGGATTCCTACGACAACCTGCAAGAAGTGATGAAGTTTGAAATTGACCAACTGTCCAAAAACCTTCAAAACTGCAAAAGAGAAAATGAAACTCTGAAGTCTGACCTGAATGTGAGTGGTGGAGGGTGTTGGCAGCTGGTGAGGGTGCTGTGGGCAGGCAGGCACCGTCTGACCGCACCCACCTCGCCAGGCCAGCCACATGGCCTGTCCCAGGGAAGGGTCTCCACACGCTTGTTGGGTGCACGCCGCCAGGAGCGGCGACTTCAGATCTGATGTGAGCTTGTCTTCTAGAATTTGATGGAGCTTTTTGAGGCAGAAAAAGAACGCAACAACAAATTATCGCTGCAGTTTGAAGAAGATAAAGAAAACAGTTCTAAGTGAGTGCCATGGTGGATTAGAATGTCATCCATTGCCACATTCTTTGTCATCTATTTTTTTTCTTGCTAATTAATACTCTGCAAAAAGTTCTTTTCAGCTGGGGATGTATCTCAGTGTTGGACTAGCATGTGTGAGGAGGCCCTGGGTTTTATCCCCAGCATCACAAAAAAGAGAGAGAAAGCTATTTTCTTTGAAAGCATTCCAAAGTAAACATCAAATCCTTTGGTATAAATGGCTGGTTTTCGTTAACATTCAGTAACCGGGTATGGCACTTTTCACTCACCAGATCTGGTGGCCACGAACGCAGACTGTGCTGGCTTCCAGCCGCCCCTCACCACTTCTGTCTGTCCTCTATTCCTGGCTCCTTTCTGTCTTCCTGCTCCCTTAACAGAAATGCCATTCCCGTCCCCTCTCCACACTCTTCTCCTTGGTAAGCTCAGCCAATCACTCGCCGCCACTCAAAGCAGAAGAAATGCTTGCAGAATTCTCACTCTGAGCTAGACTCTCTAGGCCTGGTAGACAGTGGTAAATTTGGGACATACATCCTGTTAGGTAGACAGGTAACATTTCCTCATTCGTTCAGACATTTGATGATACCCAACAAGCCAGGCACTGTTCTGGTAGATGCCAGACATTATTTTCGTCGTACGCTTTTATTGGTGCACTCTAATCCCACATCGTGTAAGTGGTGCCGCCGCTGACATACACGCACACTGCACTCTAGCCCCTCCCTCCCTTGGCCAGCCTTGTCTACGTCCCTCCGGACCCGTCACTCCCTCGCTTGTGCGTATTAAGAAGGCATAACGCCAGGATATTTGGAGTTAAAATAGTGAGCGAAACTCTCCTGTCCTGTGGGCTTCACCTTCACGCACAGAAACGACAGGCCACAAGCAAATGCTGTGTGCTGTGTGTGCCGGGGACACTGAACCCTGGGAAAGGAAAGTCGGGGTGCAGGAACGGGCCCGTGGAAGTAGCTGTGGAAATGAGTTTGCCTCTGTGCCACCCCGGGGCATTAAGGCAGGATATACTGGTTGGAGTTCACTCGCGTTGTGTTTAATCTCTTCTACCACAAGAGACTCCGTTCTTGTTCCCATCGAGTAAGACTGGATGAAAGCCAATTCTTCCCTTGCAGAGAAATCCTGAAGGTTCTTGAGGCTGTGCGCCAGGAGAAGCAGAAGGAGATGGCCAAGTGTGAGCAGCAGGTACATTCACTGTTGTTCTGGCTCTGAGGTTTCAAATCCGTAACTTATTCCTTATATCTAAAGAAGTTTATTAACAAAAACTATCTCAGCTTTTAGAGCTGAAATTTGGCAATAAAAAGATGAAATTTTTGTCTGGTTCTATTATTTTTTATCTCAATTTTTCTAGTTCCCACATGTCTATAGTCATGTTGTTGGTAGAGACCATTTTTGTCTTTTTTCTTTTTTTTTTCTCCTTCCAATACAGGTGATTCAGCCCAGGAGCATTTGACCTCCAAGCTAAATCCCCCAGCTCTTTTTTACTTTAATTTAATTTTGCAGTATTGGGGATTGAACCCCAGGGGCATTGTACCTCTGAGCAACACCCCCAGCCCTATTTAATTTTTTTATTTATTCATTGCACGGTACTGAGGATGGAACCCAGGGACATTCTACCTCCAAGCTACACCCCAGCCCTATTTCTTATTCTTTATTTTGAAACAAAGTCTCACTAAGTAGCTGAGGCTGGCCAAGAACCTACACAATCCTCCTGTCTCAGTCTCCCAGGACTAGGATTATAAACCTGTGCGCACACCCGGCTTATTTTTATTTTTGAGTTAGGCTCTCACTCCTTGTCTGAGCCTCCCAAGCACTGGGATTACAGGTGTGTGCCACCACACCTCGCTGTGCAATTAATTATTTTCAGATATTCTTAGTATAGACCCTAAAATATCAAAAACAGATTTATTAATGCATGTGTGGTTGGCTTTGTGATGAAATCCTTTTCCTATAAGTATTGGTTTTTCCCCTAGATGGCAAAGGTGCAGAAACTAGAAGAGAGCTTGCTTAGTACTGAAAAAGTGATCCTTTCCCTGGAAAAGTGCAGAGAGGCTGACAAGGTAGGTGGGAGGGCACCCCTCCTGTTTTCTCTACAAACATGGGTTTGACGTTCCAGTCTCCTGCCCAGCTTTCACTCCAGGTAGCTGACGCTGTGCCTCTGGCAAGGTGCTGAGAGCGCAGGCGCTCTCACTCACACAGATTTCCCATGTAACTTTGAGACCAGCTACCACCTTTTTTTTTTTTTTTTTTTGCGGGTCTGGGAATGGCACTGAGAGGCATTCTATCTCTGAGCCACACCCCCTGCCCTATTTTTTATTCTTTATTTGGAAACAGGGTCTCACTAAGTTGCAGAGGGCCTAAGTAGCTGAGGCTGTCTGCGAACCGCGATCCTCAGGTCTCAGCCTCCCAAATGCTGGGATGACAAGCGTGCGTAACCACGCCCGGCCAGCAACTACCACTTTGGATGGCAGTGTTTGTAAAACACATCCTGCCCTTTGAACTAGGATGCTTATATTATTATGACCCTTTCCCATTCACTGTAAAGCCCATGGTATAAATTCTCAAATCCTTGGTGTGGGCTTTACCTAGACTAATATCTGTTCAAGTATAAAGATAAGTATAAGTTGGGCATGGTGCCACACACATCAGCTACTTGGGAGGAGGCTGAGGCTGGAGGATTGTGAGTTTGAGACCAACCTGAGCAATATAGTGGCCCCCATCTCAAAGGAAAAAAAGAGAAGAAAATATAAAATCTTTATTTGTTTAGCTTTTATTCATTCACAAAACCAAAGCAATTGATTAAATAAAATAACATAGAGCCATTAAAGTATACATTGGTATTAATAGTGGAATGTGTTATGAGATTTCACTAGGATAAAATTGACTTCTTATGTTGTCTTAAAGCATGATAAATAGTTTATCTTTTTGTGTATGTGTGGTATTGGGGATAGAGTCCAGACGCCTTCTACATCCGGGCTATGCCCCCAGTCCTATTTTATTTTTTATTTGGAAACAGGGTCTCACTAAGTTGCTAAGAGCCTCAGTAGCTTGCTGAAGCTGACTCTGCACCTGCAATCCTCCTGTCTCAGCCTCCCAAGTACTGGGATTCCAGGCGTGTGCACCATGCCCCTTGGGTGTATCATTTGTTCTCCTTCACTTCATTGAGTATGAAAGTCTGTTTCTGTCCTCATCAGGAAGTTGTAGCTGACCTCATGAACCAGATCCAGGAACTAAGAACATCAGTGTGTGAGAAAACAGAAACTATAGACACCCTGAAGCAAGAACTCAAGGACATAAGTGTAAGTTTAGTCACCCAGAAGATAACTACATTTGTGCATGAGCCACATTTCTCAGACTCTTCAAGGGGGTTTAACAGATGTCAGAAAGACTCTGGTCAGATTAGTTTGAAGCCAGTTAGCGCTCAGCAGGACTTGCAGCGCCTTTGTTGCGTGGTGTGTACTCTGGAGGCAGAGCCGGCAACGGCAGCAGCGTTGCCCAGGCGTCCCTGGCCTGGAGCAGCGTTCTCTGCACACCATTTGGAAATTACTGGCACACTGGCGGTTGCCTGTGACGGCTAGGTTAGCGCGTACCTTTGCTGTTTTGAGAAGAAAACACTTTAGTCAAATTCAGGAGGAAGTAGGTTTGTTTCTCTCAGTGTTGATGGCATTTCCTAAAGTGGCTGCTGCCTCCCTGCCCGCCGACTGCGTGCTGGCGCCTGCTCTGCCGCGGCACTCCCGCCTTCCGCGTGTGTCCCCGAGGCAGTCCTGGAGGAGGCCGAGCCTATGGGACTGTCCCGTTTCTCTGCCACATGTATCTGTCCTTCCTTCGTTAATACGTACTCATTGAGTTGGCTTGTGTGTGAACTCACACATTCTGAAGTGCCTGCAGCCGCTCAAGGCATGACTTCGTCTTCCCCAGTGCAAGTACAACTCTGCTCTGATTGACAAGGAAGAGAGCACAGTGCTGGCCAAGAGACAGGAAATGGACATCCTGGATCTGAAGGAAACCCTGAGGCTGAGAATACTCTCCGAGGACATCGAGGTAGGTGTTACCCGGCTTGCCTGGTTTGTCTGTGCGTTCGTTTTGCCTTACCACTCGTCGGTCTTGTCGCGGTGAGGCAGCGTAGAGTTGCTGTGTGCTGGGCGGTCTCCCTGTCCGTCTGCCCCTGATGGTTCCTGTACGCTCCTGTACGGACGGTATGAGGGACCCTAGTGGAGACTGTTGGTGGATGCAGTGGTAGCAGGAGCAGAGGGAGGGCTGGTTACGTGGAGTGTCAGTGTTGCTTTCTGTGTTTTAGCTAAAGTGGGTTTCTTTGTCATCTTTATTGTTAGTGAAAAATTTATCTTTTTAAAAATTAAGCGGTACTGTCAGGTTGTTCAAAAGCAATATACCTCCCCACAACTTTTCACCATCCAAACAGGATTCCCAGCTTCTTGTGTGTCCTTCCGTCTAGAGATATTCTAGATTTATGCTGTATATTTTCATCTTCCTTTTTTACACAGATAGAATCTGCTATCTATACTGTTCTGTATTTGCTTTCTTTTTTTTTTTTTTTTTTTTTTTTGTGTGTGTGTGTGTGTGTGTGTGTGTGTGTGTGTGTGTGGTGCTGAGGAATGAGCCATCCTTATTCTACCCCTGAGCTATGGTCCCGGCTTGTTTTTTATTTTTCTGAAACAGGTTCTAAGTTGCTGCATCTGTCCATGAACCTGTGATCCTGTCTCAGCCTCCCAAGGACTGGGATTGCAAGTGTGTGCCACCACCTCTGGCTTGCATTTGCTTTAGAAGTAAGGTTTTCTTGGGAAAGTATGCTCTCCATAAAACAACTTCAACAAATACTTATGGAGCCCACCTACTGTCCAGCTGTGCCTGGCCTGGGATTTTGAGTGGGAGGATGAACAGAAACTGGCTACTCAGAGCAGAGCGTGCAGGCCAGCTGAGCCGCCGTAGGAAGCGTGTAGAAGTGTCTGGAGCACACAGAAGGGCGGGAGGGAAGGAAGGAAGGAAGGAAGGAAGGAAGGAAGGAAGGCAGGCAGGCAGGCAGGCAGGCAGGCAGGCAGGCAGGCAAGCAGGAGCAGGTGCCTGACAGAGAGAGTTCCGGAGAGCTTTCTAGATCTCTATTCAGGGCTCCGCTGGGAGGCCTGTGGCAGCTGTGAGCCTGGGGGCGTTCCAGCACGGCGAGCAGCTGGGAGGGGAGGGAGACACTGGCACAGGTACTGTAGACTGAGAAGAAGCACGTGCAACCGTGAGAGCTCGGAGCACCCAGAATGCTCAGGGCGTGGCACACGGTCCTGCCCACCAAGGGGATCTGGGGAAGCAGTGGCCACCGGAGCATTTGCAGTACAGCGCGTGCTTGTTAATAAACTGCGTGTGTACGTGTGTATTTTTGATACTACGAAGAAGCAGATTTGGCACTGATGTAGTGATTTTATGCACTGCATGCTTAGGAATTATGCATGCAACCTACAGGGCTTGGAATTGTCTCTGCTACTTTCTTTTTTTATTTATTTTTTATTGGTGCACTGTATTCATACATCATAATGGGATAAAAAAAAAGTTTTGTAGACATACATGCACACATCGCCCAGTCAGCCCCCACCCGATCCCCACTCCGTTCCCTCCCCATCCCTCCTTCCCATGCTTGGCTTCGTGGTTGACATCTAGTATTATAGCAATTTATCCAAAATTAACAATGATAATCTCACAGAACAGTTTATGTCTCTGCTACTTTCTGTCAGCTCACTCTCTGAACTGCGTTGGCCTGTACTGTGGCACGCTGCCCCACCCACCCAGCTGGCCTGGGACGGTGTCTTAGAGTTACTCGCCCTCACTGCATGGAGGACGAGTCGGTTGGTAAGACCCCCAGTGAACTCTACCTTGAGGCCTCCCAAGAGAGATCAGCTTTAGGATGCCGGGTGAGGGAGAGCTCCGTGTCCTCAGCTGGTGCTCGTCAACTGGAATTCGCTCCTCTAGCTGGGCTCACTCTGTGGTGACTGACTGGATTACCTTGGAGTGGATTAGCACTCAGGAAAGAAGAAAGTGTGTTGACATAAAAACTCACGGTCTTTCAAAATGTATGTAGAGTAATGGTTTGCGAACCTTTATTGATCAGCCACGATTAAGAGCTTCTTCCCTTGTGGGGCTTGTCCCCTAACAGAGGGACATGCTGTGTGAGGACCTGGCCCATGCCACCGAGCAGCTCAACATGCTCACAGAGGCCTCCAAGAAGCACTCGGGGCTGCTGCAGTCGGCCCAGGAGGAGCTGGCCAGGAAGGAGGCCCTGATCCAGGAGCTCCAGCGCCAGGTGAGCACGGCTGGGGAGTCGCGGGCGGCGCTCTGGCGCGCCTGCCTTCCTTGGTGGTTCTTGCTCTCCTCTCTCTCCCCTTCTGCTTTCCCTCGGCCCCTTGCCCCTCCCCCTCCCTGTTTTTTGTTGGTTTTTGTACTGAGGATTGAACCTGGCGCTTTCTACCTCTGACATATATCCATCCCTAGCACACACACCCCCTTTTTGCAGTATTGGGGATGAAATCCAGGGGCATTCAACCTCCAAGACACACCCCCGGTCCTGTTTTTTTAATCTTATTTTGAAACAGGGTCTCACTAAGTTGTGGAGGGCCTCACTAAGTAGCTGAAGCTGTCCATGAACCGCGGTCCTCTGGTCTCAGCCTCCCAAATGCTGGGTTTACACGTGTGTGCTTTTTTTTTTTTTCTTTTTTTTCTTTTTTGTAACATGGTTTTGCTGTGTTGCTGAGGCTATCCTTGAACCTGCAGTCCTCCTATCTCAGTCTCCCAAGTAATGAGATTATAGGCATGCACTGTGCCTGGCAAGAGTTTGCATTTAAGGCTAAGTAGTATTGAATTGTGTATATATACCACATTTTCTTACCCATTTCTCTTTTGATGGACATTCTCCTTTGCCTGATAATTATTCTATTCTGAATAAAGCTGCAGTGAACTTGGGGCACACATTGTCTTCAGAAAGGAGACTGGTGGCCGAGCTGTAGTTCTAGCTTGGGGCCGCAGTTCCCAACGGGCTGTACCGGTTCTCACTCCCACCACCCTGGGCAGAGATCCTCTTGTCTCCCTTGGCTGCCAGCGCCTGTCTTTTCTTTTTTATACTAGCGGTTCTAACAGGGATGAGATGATGTCTCGCTTTGATTTGCATTTCTCTGATGATTGGTTGTGAGGAGCGTCTCTTTTGTGCTCTTTTTTTTTTCTTTGCAGGTCTGGGGATGGAACCCAGGGGCATTCTACCTCTGAGCTACACCCCCAGCCCTATTTTTTATTCTTTATTTTGAAACAGGGCCTCACTGAGTTGCAAAGGGCCTCACTAAGTAGCGGAAGCTGTCATCAAACTTGTGATCCTCCTGTCTCAGCCTCCCCAGTCCTGGGATTACAAGTGTGGGCCGCCACGCCCGGCTTTCCATATTACTTTCTAACATGTAGCCTTTCACCTATTCAATTTTTTCAGCTAAACCAAAATAAAGAGGAAGTAGAGCAGAAAAAGAATGAATACAACTTCAAAATGCGGCAGCTGGAGCACGTGATGGACTCTGCTGCCGAGTGCCCTCAGGTACGGCAAGGAGAGAGCGCGCTTCCGGGGTGCGGTCAGGGAGTGATGGGAGTGTGCGAGTTACTGAGACCATGGCTTCGTCTTCGGGTTTCGCTAACACCCTCTGCTTTCTTCTTGGTGAAAGTCGAGTTTCTGTTTTACTTGGAAAAAATTAGAATAATGAGCTGGATGGCGCCTGGCTTGGTGTCCTGTGTGCTGGATGACCGGCATGTTCGTTTACCATGCATGCATTTGTTCTGTGCCTAGGTGTACAGTTAGGGCAGCTTTTACAGCATCACCAGGTGCTTGGATGACATGTGATTTTATTTTAGAGCCCTAAAACACCACCTCACTTCCAAACACATTTGGCAAAACTTCTGGAAACACAAGAACAAGAGATAGAAGATGGGAGAGCCTCTAAGACGTCTCTTCAACACCTTGTAACAAAGCTCAATGAAGACAGAGAAGTCAAAAATGCGGAGATCCTCAGAATGAAGGTACCTGAGTACTATTTTCAATAAATGTAATTTTTAAAAATAAGCAAGATCCTTGTGGTTAGTGATGAAACAAAATTCAAAAGGCAAAGAATTAAAGGGTGGACAGGAAAGAAGTCTTCCTCATGCCCCTGTCTTCTAGCTACCTAGTTTATGTCCCAGCATAGTCAGTTTTTAAGATTTCTTTTTAGAGCTTTTCGATGCATACATAACCAAGTCTGTAAGCATCCTTTCCCTGTCTTGCACATTGTATCATGTTATACAAGTTTGTACTAACCATATCATCAGGAAAGAGCTTGTTTCCTTAAACTTCACCACACGATGCCATCCACCTTCTGATGTTAGCCAGTTCAGTAGCTGGAGGACATTAGCTCGGTGTGATTTTTTATTTTTTGGTGGTACTGGGGTTCCTGGAAGCCCTTCTACCTCCGGGCTACACTCCCAGACCTATTTTATATTTTTATTTGGAAACAGAGTCTCTTAAGCCAGCGAGACTGGCTTCGCACCTGCACGATCCTCCTGTCTCTGCCTCCCAAGCACGGGGATTACAAGTGTGCGCCACCACGCCCGGCAGCTCAGAGTGATTTTAATTTGGTATTTTTCATATTGGAAGTCAAATGGAGCATCTTTTGTCTTTTTTTTTTTTTTTTCCTGTAAACTATCTTTCCCCTTTTTTCGTTTGAGCTTTTTCTTACTGACTTATAGGCATTCTTTACGAGAGAAATTGACTTGTGTGTGATGAATTTAAAGCACTCTGAGCGGCAGGGTGTTGGTGTGGTTTAGGGTCTCTGAGCGGCAGGGTGTTGGTGTGGTTTAGGGTCTCTGAGCGGCAGGGTGTTGGTGTGGTTTAGGGTCTCTGAGCGGCAGGGTGTTGGTGTGGTTTAGGGTGAGGCTGCAGAGAAGTATCTGTAGGTGGGGCAGGAAGGGTGTGATGTCCACAGAAGAGCCTTTCACCTGGTCCTTGGTGCAGTGAGCTTTTGTTTAGGAACGCACTTGAGGTCACTTTAACAGATGACATAAAGTATATAGAGAGTATCGTTCACTCTTTTTCTCACAGAGAGGCTCACCCCTCAGCTTTGTGCAGGACAGTTCTCGGTATGGTACCTCAGGATTAGGGCTTTGTCCAGGTTAGCGCGGTCTCGAAGCCTAGAGGAGCCTGGGCTGGGTGGAAGACGTCAGACAGTGGGCAGTAGGGTCAGTGTGAAAGGACAGCCCTTGCAGACGAGTGTTTACTTCTAGATGTTGAGTTCATGACGTTGAAGCTAGAATCCAAGTATTTTCAGGGATTGGTTGTGGCATTGCTGTTTTAGTTAAAATGTAGTAAAGCAATGGGAGCAGCTCAGCAAAACAGAGACTTTGCCACTTTTTCTCACAAGGGAATTTTAATGCATTATGTGATCTTGAGAAGAAACCACTCAAGACACTGGATACGGCGACGGACCACAGTTCTGGGCCTCTGTGAACCTGTCACAGCGTACTTCTTGCCCAGCGATACCCAGTGCTGTGTTCTGTGCATAGGAGGAGCTTGAGAGAGCAGTACCTGTCTCAGTCGTGGCTCGTGGAGTAAAATAACGCCTGCCGTCACGGGCTTTCTGAAAGGCGCCATTCTGTTCTCAGGAGCAGCTGAGCACAATGGAAAACCTGCGCCTGGAATCTCAGCAGCTGAGAGAGCGAAACTGGCTGCTGCAGGGCCAGCTGGACGATATCCAAAGGCAGAAGGACAGCGGGTGAGCAGGAGCCACGGCTGCCGTAAGCAGGGGGGACAGGGCTGGCCTCGCGACGTGCCCCGTCCTGCGTGGTGGTCGAGTGGTCTGAGGCGGAGACTGTTTTCTTCAAAGTATGGGGATAAGTGTTGATGATCTTGCCCACTCTGCAGCCTTGGCGTTGTCGTCAGGTTACTGCAATAAACTTAAAAGATGTGAGTGACTTGAATCAAACTGCTTCTGTTTTAGAAAAAGGAAGGCCCTGCTTCGTGCCTTGCGGTCATGCTTCATGGCGGCCTGGCACCGCGGGCCAGGCACCGCGCACCGCACACAGTGCGCCGGGGCGGCCGCTCTGGCTGTGTGGCTGATGGCACGGCTCGTGCCTGTGGCAACACATGTAGACCCACGTCTGCCTCTAATACCTAAGTCTTGCGATTTGGGGACATATTTTTAATTTTAGTGCCTGAGTTTCCTTAGCAACAAAGTGGAGAAAATTGAAATTTTCACAAAGTATCTTAAAGATTAAAAGTAACATGTAAAGGTCTGTGGATGTGGCTCAGTGGTAAAGTGCTTGTCAAGTGGAGGCCCTGGGTTCAGTCTTCAGTGCCATCACCAAAAAAATAAAATAGCACCAGGCGTGGTGGTGCACGCTTGTAATCCCAGTACTTGGGAGGCTGAGATAAGTAATAAAAGTAAGATAACACATGTATAAAGTGCCAGTTGCAGCGCTCGGCTGAGGGTGTTGCTCAATAGAAGGTAACTAATTACTAAGTGTACAAGGTAGACATAATCGGGCCTGTTGTTAGCTTTCTGCATGAGGGATGGAGAGGCGCCTGTAAACCTAGGTGGGGAGCTGCATTGAACCGAAGGCAATTTCTGGGACGAAGGACCTCACTGAATTCCACTTCCCAGACAAGGAGCGTCTTCTATCCTGGCTATTGACAAGGACACATCCTTGACACATCTTGCCAGCTTCCTAGCCCGGTCCAGAACCCCACCTGAGAAGCTGTCTAAAACCATGTGAGACAGCAGCGATTTGAGGGTTTTAACAGTGGGTGTGCTGACAATTTTTTCCGAAATGGTTCTCTTCCAGTTTTAGTTAGTTTCGGAGGTCTGATTTGGGTGGATTGAAGCCAGAAATCTGCTTTGTCTTTCTTTTGTGTGTGTGTATGTGGGGGGTGGCACTGGACATATAACCCAGGGGCATTCCATCAAGCCACACCGCAAACCCTTTATAATTTTTTTATTTTGAAACAGGGTCTCACTAATTTGCTGAGGCTGGCCTCAGACCTGCGATCCTCCTATCTCAAGCACTAGATTACATGCAGGTGCTGCCGTGCCTGGCAGAGATGTGCATTTTAATGCTGAGCCATCCCGCCCCTTCCAGGTGATCTGGTGCCCGCGGTCCGCAGCCTGCTCCTGGTCCTCATGTGCTCCACCCCCATGCCCAGACTCCTACCAAGATAGGGACATAGAACCTTCCAAGACGGTCTGTTAGGCCACAGTTACAAATGCCATTTTCGTAGCTTCCCGTTCCTGTATGAGGAGCCACACAGAAAGTTCATTGTGGGGTAAACTACAGCCCAGTGCCCAGTCCAGCGGACGTGTGCTATGTGATGAGCTTCTGCTGGGGCAGTCACCTCCCTCATTCACTGTTACAGCTGCTTTTGCACGCAGTAGCCACAGTGAGCAGCTGTGATAGAAGACAGGGCTACCAAAGCCTAAAGTGTGGCTACTGTCTGGCTCTCGAAAAAGGTCTCCCATCCCAGGGTGCACACAGAAAGCACCCTCCCTGACCCCTCGATCTGGCGTTCTTCCTCACTCAAGTCTCATTGCCGTTTCTGTCTAGGCTGCCAGATTTGTTAAGGGAAAGAAACTTTACTGTAGCTTCTGTTTTCCTTCAAGAAACGGTCTTATGCTCACCCACCAGAGAGAGAGTCCTAGAGAAGCCTGTGGCGTTCAGGCATGTTCTCCGAAGGAGATGGGTGTGCCATCCAGAGCCACCCCCTTGCTCTCTCGGGGAGCTTTATCCCTTCCCGTGAAGAAGTTTACGTCTGGGGCCTGGGGAGTGCCCTTGTCAGCCACAGGTGGGAATACGGGTGGTCACAAGAGAAAGCTAACTGACAAGAGCGTCCAGGTGGAGGGAGAGCTGGGGCTCCCAGGAGCCAGGCCCCATGAGACCCAGGACACCTGCCCGCCCTGAAAAGGCGCCTGCCCGCTGGCCCATGACCCGGCCTCTGGCTGCCCTTTACCCAGCCCCAGGTGCTCATGTTTGGTGTCCACCTGTTACTGCTGTGAACTAAGTATCTGCTTTGACTTCCCACCAAGGCTGGACTTGGCTTCCCGGCTCTGCCTGCCTGCTCTTTGTCCTGGACAGGTCGGTACCGAGCTCTCAGGATGAGACTTCTCTGGCTGAGTGTCTGTCACATGTATCAGCGGCTGGCTTGGCCCAGTCACCACAGAATCAGCTTCTCTGGGGCTGACTTGCATTGCTCTGTGAAAATGAGTTTTAAATCAATGCTTTGAACGTCCTTGACCGTGTTTCTCTGTCCTTTCCTGATCTGTACAGCGATCAGAACCACCCAGATGGTCCACAGCTGAAGAGCACGCAGGAAGAGGTTACCAAGGAGAGACTCGCTAAAGTACGGGTCTTTTTATTTTATTTATTTATTTATTTTTATTTTTTTTAATTTATTGTTTTTTTGCGGGTCTGGGAATGGAACCCAGGGACATTCTACCTCCGGCCCTATTTTTGATTCTTTATTCTGAAATAGGATGTCATTAAGTTGCGGAGGACCTCATTAAGTAGCTGAGTCTGGCAGCAAACCACGATCCTCCAGTCTCAGCCTCCCAAATGCTAGGATTACAAGCATGTGCCACCAAGCCTGGTTTAATACGATTCCTTTTACATAGTGACTTCTTTAAGAATATTTTTTGTAACTAACACGGTTATGTGTTTTAGACACAGTTTTGCTGTTCAAAATTCCTATCTTTTCTGCATTCCCACTGTTTGGCGGTATTTGCAGTCAGTATTTAGACATAGCTGAAAGTGAGCCAAGTCTGTCTTCTCCAACAGACAAGAATCCCGCCCCTCGGCATACCCACACACAGGTCTCCATTCAGAAGCAGGGACGCGGGCTGCCTTAGAAGGCACCACGCATGGTGGTGAGGCCCAACAGCACGCTCCTGTGCGCTATTGGGCTGTGGAAAAGGTGTCGGTTTGCCGGGCGTGGTGGCGCACACTTGTAATCCCAGCATTCGGGTGGCCAAGACCAGAGGATTGCAGTTCACGGACAGCTTCAGCTACGTAGGCCCTCCATAAATTAGTGAGACCCTGTTTCAAGATAATGAATAAAAAATAGGGCAGGGGGTGTAGCTTGGAGGTCAGATGGCTCTGGGTTCCATCCCCAGATCCGCAAAAAAAAAAAAAAAAAAGTTGTCAGTTTAGTGGATTGGTTCTCTTGAGCCCCCTTTTTTTTTTTCCAGCAGTGTTCTTAACCTAAGCCATCTTTTTCTTCTTTTTTAATCTTATTACAGAGTAAAGTAGTTGAAGAAATGCTGAAAATGAAAACAGAGTAAGTATACTATTTGGGGGGGGGGGATCCAGGGATGGAATCCAGGGGCATTTGACCTCCAAGCTACACCCCCTGCCCTATTTTTTATTCTTTATCTTGAAACAGGGTCTCACAGAGTTGCAGAGGGCCTCACTCATTAGCTGAGGCTGGCCATGAACCGTGATCCTCCAGTCTCAGCCTCCCGAATGCTGGGATTACAAGTGTGTGCCACCATGCTTGGTTAGTATACTATTTTGTAATTCAAATTCCTGATAATCTTTTCTTTATTATTCTCTAAAGGGAACATTTAAAGCAGGCATGGTGGCTCACCCTTGTAATTCCAGTACTTGGGAGGTTAATACAGGAGGATTGGGGTTCGCAGACAGCCCTCTGCAAGCCAGATGTGCGGTCACAGGCTGTATTCCAGTGCTTAGGAGGTTGAGACAGAAGCGTCACAGGTTCCAGAACAGCCTCAGCAGTGCAGCAAGTTTCACAGCAGCCTAGCAAGACCTGGTTTCTAAACAAAACATAAATAGGGCTGGGGCTTAGCTCACAGGTAGAATGGCCATGGGTTTAATCTCTAGTAACACACACACACACAATATTTTGAGGTGTTTTCCTCGGGGTGGAAGTCTCAGGTGAACCCCAAAAGCACGTCTGATCTTCTGCCCAGCACTGGCCTCTCACCCCTGCAGCCTGCTTTTTTCTGCTGTTCTAGAGATGGAGCCAGGCCCCCTCCCCGCCAGGAAAGCACTCGCTGCGGAGCCCACGTCCACCTGCTGCGCCTCTTTTGCCGCCTGTAGGGCAGAGCTGAAGATTAGTGGCACTTTCAGATCTAGATTCTCGGCTTTGCCACGTGCGGCTGCGCATACCTGTAATCCCAGTGGTGTGAGGATGAGGATTCCCGGGGTCACAGATCTGAGGCCAGCCTGGGTCATTTAGGGAGACCCTGTTAAAAGTGAAAAAAATAACAAAGCGCTGGCAGTGTGGCTCAAGGGTAGAATGCCCTTGGATTCACTAAAAACATGTGTCAGGTGCTTTTTGTAATCACATTTCTTTGGAACACCGTGAAATACTTGCTCTTACAGTCTAGAAGAAGTCCAGAGCGCCCTTCACACCAAGGAGAGGGACTGCCTCCAGATGGCTGAGGAAGTCGCGCGAACCAGAGCGTTGGAGTCTAAAGCCTTCCAGGAGAAGGAGCAACTGAGATCAAAACTGGAAGAGCTGTACGAGGAGAGCGAGCGGAAGTCCCAGGTGCTGGGCGGGGCTTTGGTGGGACCGGGAACACGTGGGCGCACAGAAGAGCCTCGTCTGTGCAGGCGGCCTCGCGCCAGCCTCCCTCGTGCACTGGGTGCACAGGGGAGCTGGCTCTCGCTTCCTGTGCTCTGGAAGGCAAGAGTGATGTGATTTTAAAGAAAAATGGCATCTAGCCAGCTGTGAAGGTGCATGCCTATTTCTCAGTACGTGGGAGGCTAAGACAGGAGGATTGCAGGTTCAAGGCCAGCCTCAGCAACTTAGCAAGGCCTGTTTCATAATAAAAAATAGAATAGGGCTGGGGGTATAACTCAGAGGTAGAACAACCATGGGTTCAGTCCCCGGTACCACCACAAAAATCCCTGAAGCCTTGCTTTTTGTTTCTCTTCCTTGGATGGACCTGCTGCAGGAGGTGGAAATGTTAAGAAGGCAGGTGGAATTTCTCACTGAGGAGAATGGGAAGCTGGTGGGCCACCAAAACCTGCACCAGAAGATTCAGTACGTGGTACGGCTGAAGAGGGAGAATGTCAGACTCGCCGAGGTGAGCCCGGGCTCGCTCTGGGTGAAAGCGATTCTTCTGTTTATTCAAAATAAAATTAGGGCCGGGCGTGGTGGGCACGCTTGTAGTCCCCGCGCCTGGGAGGCGGAGACAGGAGGATCGCGCGGGTTCGAAGCCAGGCGCGCGCGCTGGCTTAGGAGACCCTGTTTCCAAGTAAAAATGTAAAAATAGGTCTGGGAGTGTAGCCCGGAGGTAGAAGGGCTTCCAGGAACCCCAGTACCACCAAAAAAATAAAAAATAAAAATAAATAAATAAATAAAATTAAGGCCAGGCGTGGTGGCACACGCTTGTAGTCCCCGCGCTTGGGAGGCGGAGACAGGAGGATCGCGCTGGTTTGGAGCCAGCCATGCTGGCTTAAGAGACCCTGTTTCCAAATAAAAAAGTTAAAAAATAGGTCTGGGAGTGTAGCCCATGGGAGTGTATCCTGGAGGTAGAAGGGCTTCCAGGAACCCCAGTACCACCAAAAAAATAAAAAATAAATAAAATTAAGGCCGGGCATGGTGGCGCACGCTTGTAGTCCCCGTACTTGGGAGGCTGATACAAGAGGATTGCGCAGGTTCGAAGCCAGCCTCACTGGCTTAAGAGACCCTGTTTCTGAATAAAATATAGGTCTGGGAGTGTAGCCCGGAGGTATAAGGGTTCCAGGAACCCCAGTACCACCAAAAATGAATAAATAGAAATAAAATTAAGCCAGGCATGGTGGCACACACCTGTAATCCTAGTACTTAAGAGGCTGAGACAAGAGGATTGCAGATTCGCAGCCAGCCTCAGCTACTTAGTGAAGCTCTCTGCAACTTAGACTTTGTTTCAGAATAATAGAATAGGGCTGGGAGTATAACTGGAGGTAGAACGCCCCTGG
This sequence comes from Muscardinus avellanarius, assembly GCF_963383645.1. NCBI lineage: Eukaryota > Metazoa > Chordata > Mammalia > Rodentia > Gliridae > Muscardinus > Muscardinus avellanarius. The sequence continues at coordinate 7,148,178 of NC_137804.1, forward strand.
GTCCACCCCCAGTAGTGAAAAGAATAAAATTGATGATTGGATCCAGCAGCTGCTTCAGGGAACTTTATGACTTCAAAGCAATTGTTCGTTTCTGTTCTAACAATATAATTAAGTTCACATAGATGCTAGGATTTTGTTTAATGTTAGGTATTTTATAAATCGAATTCTAATTTTAAATATATAGTTAATGAATATCAAGAAATGTAAGAATTTAAGCCTTAATTTTCTCCCTCTCGTTTTTGTTTATAGGAGTCAGAAAAGTTGCGTGCTGAAAATATATTTTTAAAAGAAAAGAAAAAAAATGAATCCTGAGGACCCTGGTCAACCCCTTGGCACCATCTGGCTTGGAGATTTTTTAATCTTTCTTTCTTGTAGACCTACTCTTGCTTAGAGCTGAACTTGAGGACCTCAGTTATGAAGTGTGAATGGTGGTGGGAATGGAATTTTCTGATGAGCTTTTGTGCCCATATCCACCCTGTGACACCAGCAGTCTGCTGGTAAGTGGTAACACTCCACTTCCAGGTTTGAAATTGTCAATGCTGTGAAACCCTTTTTCCTTTTAAAAATAAAAGTCTGCCGGGTGTGGTGGCGCACGCTTGTAATTCCAGCCCTTGGGAGGCTGAGACAGGAGGATCGCACAGGTTCGAAGCCAGCCTCAGCTACTGAGTGAGGCTCTCAGCAACTTAGTGAGACCCTGTTTCCAAATAAAATATAAAATAGGGCTGGGAGTGTAGCCCGGAGGTAGAAGCCCCTGGGTTCCACCCCCAGTACCAAAAAGTAAATAAATAAAGCCTGTAGATATGGTCTCTAGCAGACGCTAGATCGTTTTTTCTTAGTTAACTTTTTTTTTTACTCTTTCGGCAGCTCTAACAATATATGGTGTTCCAAAACTTGCAGTGTTTGATGGCAGGCAGACATTGTAGCACACTTGTTAATATAGATTATTTTTGTACTTTAAGTATTCTCATGAGCATTTTCTCTAACTGTAAATATGGCCTTTTTTGAAATAAAAACTTCAAAAATAATGACTAAACAAGTGATTTACATCATTGGCTGAGTGTGTTCCTGAGGGGAGGGTGAGTCCAGAGCCTCAGGCCTCTGTTGACGCGCCCTGGCCGGGCAGGCCGCATTTTCCTTATCTGTTCACCAGTTTGTGGACGTGTGAGCTGTTCCAGCTCGGGCACTTGTGAGCGCTGCTGCCATCATCACTTGTGCAAGTGGTGATCCCAGGACAGAACTGCAGGGGGCCAGCGCGCTGCTGGGGGGCCCGCCTGTTGGCTTCATCGGCCTTCCGCGGTCTGTTCAGCGCCCCGCGCACCAGCACCTGTTATCGGTGGGGTTTTAATACACCCTCCTCCTTGGCACGTGATGCCCCTTGCGTTTTCCTACTGTCCAATACTATGGGGCAACAAAAGGGGGAAGCTGGGACATGCTCCATCGTGGACCAAGCTCAGAAGACCACGAGTGAGCAGCCAGACCTGGAGGAGCACCGGCGCCGAGGCCTCCATGTATAAGAAGGGCAAAGGACGAAGCAAATCACAGTTGTCTGGAGGTGAGACTGGGGTTATGGCCAGAGGGAGCGTTTGACATGGTGGCAATGTTTTAGAACCAGTGTACAGCCCCTCGTGGTACACACCTGTAATCCCACTACTTGAGAGGCTGGGACAAGAGGATCGCAGGTTTATAGACAGCCTCAGCAATTTAGGGAACCCTGTTTCTAAATATGGCTAGGGTCGTGCTTCCGGTAGAATGTCCCTGGGTTCACTTCCCAGCACAGAAAAAAAAAAAAACAAGTTTGTAAGAATAATTGTACCTCAAAATGAGTTACTCTTTCCCCGTGGTGCAAGCCTGTAATCTCAGTGCTTGGGAGGCTGAGACAGCAGGATCACGGGTTCGAAGTCACCCTCAGCAATATAGTGAGGCTCTTGGTAATTTAGCAAGGCTTTTCAAATAAAAAATAGAGCGGGGGGGGGGGCTCAAAGGTAGAAGGCCCCTGAGTTCTGTACCCAGCACGCCCCCAAAATCGAGACTTTTGCAAGAAGCTAGAGCCCATCCTGGCGCGATGGGCGGCGCACGCAGGTCATCTCGGCCCTGGGGAGGCGGAAGAAGGGAGACCGCAGGTTGGAGGCCAGCCTCAGCCCTTGGCCAGGCCGCTCCAAGCAGAAGGGGCGTGGCCGCGGGCGGGGGCGGGGCCGGCGTCACGTGGCCGCCGCGCCGTGCGTGCGTCCCGCGAGGGTGCGCGGCAGCATGGCGGCGCGGCCGCTGCCCGCGGGCGGAGCCGTGGCGGCCGCCGCCTACCCCGACCGGCCGGCCGAGCCGGGCGCGCACCTGCAGGCGGGGGCGATGCGGCGCCGCTTCTGGGGCGCCTTCAACTGCCTGTGCGCGGGCGCCTGCGGGGCGCTGGCCGCCGCCGCCGCCAAGCTGGCCTTCGGCCGCGGGGTGCGGGCGCGGGGCGGGGGATGCGGGGCGGGGGCGGGGCGGGGCGAGCCTGGGGGCGGGGCGGGGCGAGCCTGGGGGCGGGGCGGGGCGAGCCTGGGGGCGGGGCGGGGCGAGCCTGGGGGCGGGGCGGGGCGAGCCTGGGGCGGGGCGAGCGCGGGGCGGGGCGAGCGCGGGGCGGGGCGGGCCGGCGCCTCCGGGCTGAGCTGCGTCCCGCGGGCGGGCGGCCACTCCGAGGACCCGCAGCCCGGGAGCCCTGCCGCGGGAGGGCTGCGCGCCCTGAGCCCCCCCGCCGCCGCCGGGACCTGCAGGGAGGAAGGCGCGTCCGCGGGCGGCTCCCCTGGCCCGGCCTCGCCGGCCCTCTGCGAGGCGGCCGCTAAAGGCCCTCCCGCCCCCCGGGCGCTCTTCTTTACTGGAGAGAAGGAAGACCAGTCAGGCCCTCAAAGTGATGGCGCGCCGGGCCGAAGGACCTCACGGGTATCACCTCCGGCAGGGCGCTGGCCCGGTTAAAAGAACAGCTAAGCTGCCGAGGTGTCAGTCCTGTAAAACAATGATAAAGGACAAACAAAAATGCGTTGAGAAGCCTGGCATGGCGGTATATACCTGTAACCCCCATGCTTGGGAGGCTGAGACAGGAGGATCACAGGTGCAGGGGTCAGCCTCAGCAACCTGGCAGGACCCTATTTCAAATTAAATAAAATAGTCTGAGGCTGTAGCTCCGGGGCAGAACACCCCTGGGTTTATCCCCAATACTGCAAAAAATAAATAAATAAAACAAGAAGACTGCATTGAGAACTCTTGGCTTAGGTCCTGGCACAAAAGAGGCTGAGAAATGGCCCAGGAGCGGCCTGAGCAGGTGCAACTCAGGGTCGGGGTTTAGGGGCCGGCTGGCTGGTTCACGGTTTAGCTGGCCCTGGTTGAGGGTGAGTGCTACCCCCGACTTCTCACCGTGCACACCCACCAATGGCTGCTGGGCCCCCTGGGCTGGTCTGCAGGCATGGGTCACTCACTGCAGCCGTAGAGGATGCTGGTTCTGGATTAGCACTTTGCTTCTGCCCAGGCCACGAGGCCAGCAAGGATCTGCCAGGAGCTTGTTTCCCTGAAGATGGGTGTGCTGCCCCAGAGTTCAGGGCCCTGCTGTACTGGAGAGGCCTCGGTGGCAGTGCCAGCGGGCGTGGCCTCAGCAACTCTCCTCCACAGGTGAGCGCAGGCGTGTGCGTCCTGGGCATCATTGTGATGGCCACCACCAATTCCCTGATGTGGACCTTCTTCAGTCGGGGTCTCAGTTTCTCCATGTCTTCAGCCATTGCCTCTGTCACGGTGACATTTTCAAACATCCTCAGCTCGGTGAGTAGCCTGAGGGTCTGGTGTCCTTGTCCTGACCCCTGCTCTGGGTGCGGTGTCCTCGAGGGACCCCTGTGTCCCCAGACAGCAGAAAGGAAGTGGAGCAGAGGGCACTTAGCCTCTAATGGAGGACCTCTCCGGCTAGAGCTGGCTGCCCTGCTCGCTGCTCCTCCAGGCAGAACCGTCTTTCTCAAGTCCCCCTGCATCCCTGAGGTGCCCTAGGGGCCTGTGGACAGGAGCCTGAGCTGGGAGGGCCTGCAGGCAGCACGCAGGGGCTGGGTCCCAGCACAGATGGAGGAGAACCTGAAACCCAGCTCGGGTGGGGACCACAGGAACCAGCCGGTGTGGGCTCACCCACCAGCCTCTGCCTGTGGGCCTCCACCCATGTGCTGGGTCCAGGACTGCAAGCGAGGTGGGCCCCTTTCTGCAAGCCGGGCGGCAGTGTGTGTGGAAGGCTCTGGACGGGAGGCTGGGCCGTGGGAGTGGGCCTCGGCCCACAGCGTCTGCTCCACAGGCCTTGCTGGGCTACATGCTATACGGAGAGTGCCAGGAGATGCTGTGGTGGGGAGGTGTCTTCCTCATCCTCTGTGGGCTCACCCTGATCCACCGGAAGCTCCCGCCCACCTGGAAGGCCCTTCCACACAAGCAGCAGTAATGCCTGCCCGGATGGACCTGCCAAGAGGCCCCGGGGCCTTGGTCGGCCTGTGGGACTGCGTCCAGGGAGGCTAGGCTGCAGCCTCCCACCTCGGCCAGCCCCTGGAGGTGCCGGGCCAGCGTGCTCCCAGGAAAGGGGCTCTGCCGTGCAGCACTGAAGCAAGAGCCCTGGCTGTGGAGGAAGAGGAGGAGGGGTCTGTGCCCTGCTTAGGCGCCCCCTGCCCACCACAGCAGAGAGCCGAGCTTGGACAGATGCCGAGAGCCAGGCTGTGTGGCCTTGGCATGGCCCCTTCTGAAGGCACACTCTGATTCTGGTCCTGTTGTCTAACCAAGGCCCGTCAGAGCCTCTGGAGGTGGCTACTAGTGGACTTCCTGAGTGCCCCATGCTGACCAGCAGGCCAGCTACACTACACTTGCGTGTCTGGCGGGAGAAGGAACCTTGGGTTAATAAACGCTTTTCTGTGAGTCAAAGCCTCCAGGTATGGGGGCTTGATTCCTTCCTCCCTTTTGGAGTTGGACGGAGCAGCCGGGGTGAACTGAAACTCGAGGAGGCAGCGGGCGGGCAGTGTGGAAGTCCTGCCTGGGCACCCAGCCACTCTCTGCCTGGCTTCTCCCTGAGCCCCAGGCTGGCCCTTCAGCAAGGACTTCTGACCATTCTCAGGACGGAAAGTGGGGCTCACCCTGGAGCCCTGAGTACACTCCTTAGAAAGGAGACTGGCCGGAGGCTGCTGCCCTTCTTCCTCTTCTGTCCCTTTTTCTCCTTAGTTATTTCAGTGTCTTTGTTGGTCAGCTTTTCTTTGCAATGACCAGAGCGCCTGACAAGGACCACTTAGAGGGGGAAAAACTTATTTTGACTCATGGTTTGAGAGGTCAGTCCAGGGTTGGCAGTTCTGAGGCAGAAACACGGTGGTGGAGGGTGTGGCTCGTGCAGCAGGAAGCGGAGAGGGAAAGAAAAGGGCCGCAGTAGTAGGGTCCCAGGGACCTGCCTCCTCCAGCCTGGCAGGTCCCCACCTTCTAGGTCCACCTAGAAGTAAGTGGCTGAGGCTGGCCTTGAACCATAATCTTCCTGTCTCAACCTCCCACGTACTGGGATTAGAGGCATGCACTACCACGCCCTGCAGTCCATTCGGATGACTGATTCATCAAATGGGTAATCCGTGAGTGAGACCAGAGTCCTCACAGCTGGTCACCCAGAGCCCCACCTCGACGCCACTGCACTGGGGACTGAGCCTTCAACACACCAGACGCTAAGGGGACACTTCGGGCCCCCACTGTAGTAGCACCTTGCACCAGTGGAGGAGACTCCGAGCTGGGAAGGCACCCTGCAGCAACCCCAGGCTGGGTGGAGTCACTCCGGTGAGCCCTGACTCCAGGCCGACGTCGGAGCAGTTTTACTCTCTGACGTACTAGTCCATCTACACCAGGAGCGTGGCTGACACCTGTGATTGTTCAAGGAGAGTGGCAGGAGCCGGTCAGGACACGGCCGGGCTCAACCCTGCTCTGTATATTTTATTTGGAAACAGGGTCTCTTAAGCCAGCTGAGGCTGGCTTTGAACCTGCGCAATCCTCCTGTCTCAGCCTCCCAAGCGCAGGGATGACAAGCGTGCACCACCACACCCGGCTATGTGTGTGTGTGTTTTATACAGGGATTGAGCCCAGGGACATTCAGCCTCTGAGCTGCAGCCCTCCAGGTATCGCTAGGTTGCAGAGTCTCCGTGTGGCTAAGGCTGTCCTTGGCTCACACTCCCATCGGATCCCTGGAGAAGTGTGATGTTTCACTGTAGCAGGGTTAGGAACGGGGCCTCCTGCCCAGAAAAGAAGACTCCAGCCACAGAGATGGACGTAGAGGTCTTTATGCAGAGAGGGGAGCTCGCGCGGGTCCCTACTGTGGCTGCACCCGCTCTGGCATCAGTGCGATGCCTTCAGTTCAGGGCTAAGCAGGACGTGTTAGTGGCCGCCATGGAGAAGATGCCACTGTGCTGCTGGTGCGGGCACAAGGCTCTGGGTGGGCACAGTGAGGCACGAGGCAGGAGCGCGGGTCCCACCCTCAGTGCTCTGGGAGCAGGTGCTGGGGCCAGAGCCGACCTGAGTTGGGGATCTTCTGCTTGCTGTCCAAGCTGGCCCGGAGGACCAGTTGCAACCCCAGGGTACGGGGACATTCCCCAAGGGCCTGTGGCTTTGCACACACCTCCGACCTCAGGCCTGAACCTGACTCACAGAAACCCTCTCCTGTCCTGTCACCCGCTGGGGGCCTCGGAGATGGCTGCTCCCCTTCCTGACTGGACATTCGGGCATGGAATCCACCCTGCGGGCCTCCAGGGCTGCTTCTGGGCTAGCACGACAAACAGCGGGCTGTGGCCAGAGGCCAGCTGCCTCCCAAGGCAGCGGCCCCTTCGCTCGGCTGACCTGCAGGGTATTGAGCCACAGCAGCCTGGTCACTCAGTGGTGGGGCCTGCTGGCATGGCACGCTGCTTACAGGATGTGAGCATGGGCTGGACACAGGCAGCTTTGTGACCGCATCTGACGGGGTGCCACTTGTGAAGGGTGGGGAGGGAGGGGAGCTGTCGGATGCTGCCCAAGGAGGCCGCTGCCTCGCTTGCCTGTGTCCTGGGCTGCACTTCCAGATGTGCCTGCCTGTCTTACACACATAAGTGGGGCCCTCACCAGAGCTGAGAGAGGCCCGAGAGACCTCGGGGGCAGGCGCTGCCTTGGGCCTGAGCCTTCCGCTGGCCTTGGCGCTGGCCTGGGCCGCATTGGGGAAGCGGGCATCTCAGGCCCAGCAGGGACGGGGACCCTCCTCCTGCTTAGACGCCGGTGTCCCTGGCTGACTAGCCTGGCTCCTCCAGGTCGAGTGGGGGCTTCTGCCTCCTGGGCCCATGGAGACAGGCTCCCTTGGGGAGCGCCAGCCTTGCACACACACAGTGTCCAGTGGGCTCTGCTCACACCGCACGCGTCATGCCCCCTCCAGGAGGGAAAGTTCAATGAAGTTGTCATCGCTGAGGCAAGCTCGCCTAACCTCACCGGTGAATGGACGGCCCCAAGCCTCTCGGTGACAATCCCAGCGCTGTGCAGTGGGACCTAGCATTTGGTCTAGTGTCTAACCCGGCCCCCCCTCAAGCCCGGCACGCGCATGTGAGCGCAGGTATGAGTGTGTATGCAAGCCTGTGAGTGTACATGACTGTGTGCATGGGTATGTGTGTATATGTGCTCATCTATGTACACAGGTGTGTGTACATGTGTATAGGCGCTTATGTGTATGTGCCTGTGTGTGTACAAGGCCCTCTGACACCACACAGGGCTGTGGGGAGGCCATGGTTGGCTGAGTGCTCACTAGCCAGGGCCCCAACCCACCCAAGAGAAGACAGTGTCCTGGGCAGGCCACAGCGCTATTTTCTGCTCCTGAGCTGCCCAACAGGACTCCCCTTGCAGTGAGACTGTGACCGCCGTCTGGTCTCGGAGGACGAGTGCTGGCCGTGCCTCTCTGTGTACTCTGCTTAGGTGAACTTGCAGAGTCCCCAGCCCTCGCTGTGGCCGGCTAGATTGGAGGGGCTGTGTGTATGTGCCCAGGAGCCTCGGCCGGCCAGCGGGCCCACGCTCAGCCAGACCCCGACGTGGAGGCTGTGGTCGCTGGGAGTCTACTCATCCACCACGTCCACGGAGTCCCTGTCCTCCAGCCCCTCCGACTGCTCCTCTGACAGCTCAGTGTTGTCCACGTCCGACAGCGACGACGTCTGCTGCACCAGGTCCTTGTCGACGGGTATCTTGGGACAACACGGCCTGGTGAAGGGGTTGAACCAGTGCAGGGAGAAGTCCCCACCGAAGGTCTGCTTCACCGCGCCCCAGCTGCCCCTGCGCTCCCGGGGCTGTCCCTTCCGTTTGAGGCGCTCGATGCCCTGCAGGAGGGGGAGACGGACAGTCAGCACACAGTGGGCCCTGCGCAGCCACCAGGGAGCTGGCCTCTCCTGCCCACTCCCCATGCCCCTTCCCTGCAGCAGGCACAAGGCCACTGCTAACGGGGGCTCGAGTGACCTCAAACCTAAACGCAGCGGCTCAGCCTCAAACCCTAGAGCAGCTCAGCTCGGTGGCAGGCAGCGGGGAGAGAACAGCATGCAAGGCGGAAGCAGGCGCCCGCCCAGCGACATGCGGCGGGCAAGGCGGTCAGGCAGCGCCACCTGCTCATGCTGGGGCACTCCCAGCGGCCTCTCCCGAGGCCCACTCACCTGCCTCTGGGTGTTGGCTGTGACTTGGCCACCAGGCCGTAGAAGCGGGGTTTTAGGGTGGAGAAGCCCACAGGAGTTAGACAGCCATGCAGCCCTCCAGGCCCAGACGCCCTCCCCAGCCTCCGCCCACGCCTCTGCTCTCTCCCTCTCTTCCGGAAGCCAAGGGAATCTGCCATGAGTTTCCCATTCACAGGACTCAAGAGCACCCCGAAAGGTCTCTGCGCACCTGGTTCTGAGGTTTCCCTCCCTCACAAGATCTTGACGTAACTGACACAATCCTTGCTATGCAGAGAGACCGAAACAGTGCCATCCAGACCTGCCAGTTCCGCTCCAGCACCCTCTCCTCCCACACCACCAGAGATTGCAGTTTCTTGACTTTTGGAAAACAGCAAAGTAACAAATCTGATCTTTAGGTATCTCCTCAGAGGAGACTTATAATTACCCTAGTGAAAACGGCAGCTGTGTTCACAGAAGGGACATGTTGCAGATAGTAACCTGACCAACAATCAAAGTCAATGTGTCCGGTCCCTGGCTGCCTCACCAGGGCAAAATGGCCCTTCATGGATCCTCTGGCCCAGCACAGACCCTCAACTAGCCTTGGGGAAGCAAGCGGAAGGGTATTCTACACATGCCCACACAGTCATCAGAAGGGTCAGTCTGTAATAGAACCATTTTAGAACCAGAGAGAAAGGGCAGTTGCACATTTGAATGTGCTGAGTACCACAGGATTGTATATTTACTTAGCCAGGCGTGGTGGTGCACCTGTAATCCTAGTACCTGGGGGGCTAAGATAGGAGGATCGCAGATTCACAGCCAACCTCAGCTACTCAGCGAGACCCTCTGCAACTTAGCGAGATCCTGTTTCAATAAAAAATAAAACAGGGCTGGGGATATAGCCTAGAGTTAGAATACCCAAAGGTTCAATCCCTAGGATCACAAGAATAAATAAGTAAATACATAGATGAAACAAGAGAAACTTAAAATCCATCACCGTGAGGAGAGCCGCCTGGCTTCACCCAGGCGGGCGCATCAGGGCGCTGGAAATTTGCCTGTCTGGGAGGTTTCAGAGGGGAAGGTAGATGTCAGCCACCTGCACGGCCTGCCCTTCTGCTCCTTCAAGGAGGTGTCGCAGGCCTGGGTATGACCAAGAGGAGGCCCGGCCACCCATTTATACCAGATGCACCTGCACGCACGACGCCAGTGCCACACACAGCAGTCACGCGTACGCACCACGCACAAACGCAAGCAGATTTGTTTGGACAGAAGCCCTCTGCATGTTCAGTCCGTGGACGTCGGCAGAGGGAGAGAAACAAGGGCACAACTCATCCGCCGTGCTGGTCTCCGCCTCCACGCCCAGCCCGGGGTCTGAGAGGCCGGCTGCCCAGGCTCCTCTTCCCTTGGGAGAGGAAGCCGTCCTCCTCCATTCCATCCAAAACGTCTCGCGAGGAGAGTCCAGGGTGCCTCCTCCTCGCAGACGTGTGCTCCCTGGTCCCTGTACTCTCAGGACCCTGTGAGGGGCACTCACTCCTGCCAGCCAAAGGCTTGGGGAGCCCCGGAGAGTCATGGTCAGGTGCCAGGGTGAAGTGACAAGCTCCTACTTAGAGATCAAGAAACCGCCAGGCTGCACCACCAACCACCGCAACTCCTCAGGCTCCAAAGGAAGGGACAGCAGGTCACGCCAACGCCAGTGCGCGTATAGTATTGGGAGGGCACGTGATACCCCAGGACTCCCTGGAGGGGCCAGCGTAGGGCCACAGTGCCTCCCGGCACCTGCCCGGGGAGAGAGCGAACCACTCAGCACAGCCAGGCTTCTGTTGCACACCTCCATGAGCCGGAAAAATAAAGCCACAAACTCTACCAAAAACAACCTCTTACAGCTCCAGCGCTGAGCTGCGCCAAGGTGAAGCCCGGGGGCTGGGCCACCCCTCCCTCCCAGGGTGCGCCCCCGGCGGGCCTCAGGCCGGGCTCCACCAGCAGTGCTCCGAGCGGAGGAGGCTCGCGGCCATTCCTCCAGCGCACCTGGCTTTCTGCTGGTGGTGACTTCCATTCAACCCTGGAGCACAATACAAGCTCCTAGAACACAAGGGACAACCTTCGCTCTAGGGAGGGAACCAAGAAACAGGCAGCGGGGAGCAGAGATCAACCAGAACAGGTTTTGGAAAAGTTTTATTGCATCGTCTCCATGGGGAAGCACTGATGGTCAGAGGTGGCGGCCCTGACTTCTCTGGGAAAACACTGGGCTCCATGGAGTCTCTGCTACCCCGGCTGGGCCGAGTCAACCTTCCCACCCCAGCAGAAGCTAAACAAGGAGGTTTGTGGCAATTGCTTAAACAACAAATCGATGTGTGGCTGGCCAGGGTCCGACTGGGGCTGTGTGTAGGGGCACCCCGACCTCTGCGCCTCTCCCCGCCATTGCTGGGCCTTCCTCCAGCTGGTCCCAGGGAAGAAGACCCAGGGCAACAGCCTCCTGAGTTAGAAGGCAGGCAAGACGGGCGTGTGCACATCCTCTGGGTCGAGCCTTACCTATGGGGAAGTGGCCCGCACTAGGCTCAAAACAGAAGGCTAGACGGCAGGGCAGAGGAAAACGGAGCCCGCCTCAAATGTCTTCCCTCTTTTTTTGATTGTATAAGGCATGTTGAACTGCAGAACATATCTTTCCTTTGGATTCTTCCAAACAATCGGAGGGATATAATTGTTGATTCAGAATACAAGCATGACCCTTCCCCTTTCCCCTCCCGCCCTCAGATCACTCTACACGCCCAGCCCATCCAGCACCGACAGGCAATCACGTCCACCTGGGCCCGGCCTCCTCAGGCCTCGGGGCGACTGTCCACTGGGGCCCTCGGGGCCAGGGGAGGTCAGGCCCCGGCCTTCGCCCTGGGCCGGTCCGTCCACGCACCGCATCCATGGAGCTCCATTAGTAGGAGTGGCGGCGCCCTCGTTAGTCACAGCCACAGACAGAGAGGAGCCAGAGGCCAGAAGAGTGATGGGGAGGAAGAGGGGGGCAGCTTCGTCGTCAAAACATCGGAAGGATGATTTTGAAAAACAAAACATGGGGGCTTTTTTTTTTTTTCTCTGCAATGTTCAGCCATTTTTTACTTGAGACATAAAAAAGTTGCTTTGCTTTTCGGTCTAGACATTCGTGAGAACGGCTCGGCCGGTGCTGTGAGGCGGTGTGAGTCTGAGGCAGCGCGCTCAGGTCCTTCAGACCACGTACTGGTACGGGTCTGCCTTCCCGTGATCTGGCGTGGCAAAGGGGCTGGCCCAGCCCAGAGAGAAGGGGTGGCCGAACACAGCCTTCATGTTCATCCACTTTGTTTTTTTAGCCCATCTTCTCTCTTCCTTTTTCAATTGTTCTATTCCCTGAAAACAAGAACAACCACACTTTCAGTCAGGCACTTCATGGCTGGGTTTTGGGGCAGGACCTCCGCTAGCTCCAGGCTGCAGTCAGCGCTCCCCTTTTAAAGCAATGCAGCTATCTACATGGACACGCTTCTTCTCGGCCTCCCAGAGAGGCCGCACTAAACAGCAATCCCACTTGTTTTAGCGGGCGCAGGTCTGAAGTCCCCCAGGAAGGAGGGGCGCGCACTGCCGGCCAGTGCCTCGGCCGCGTTGTTCCTGACCGCGGCGTCCTAGTCGGGGCTGGCCCACACACCTGGTCCTTCCCGCGTGCCACAGGGGCGCTGGAGCCCATGCTGGGCTGTGCGGGAGGCCTCAGAACCGCGGGAGCTGCGGGCTCCACCAGCGGTGGCCACTAACTTGGGAGAGTCATGGGAAGTTTGAAGGTATGAAGCTACTATGACCACTTTGCAGACAAAAAAAAAAAAAAAAAAAAAGACAAAAAAAAAACAACAAATCCAAAGGCTGCCTTGGCGCTGGGCCTCGCCAGCCTGGGGTCAAGAAGCCACCCGCCCAGCAGGGCTGGTGAGAGACGAAGACCAGGAGGTGGTACAGGAGCAAGAGCTCAGGGAGAGGGAGAGGCACCAGAGGAGGAGGGAGAGGGTTAGTACAGTCAGCCTGAGGCGGCGAGGGGCCCCAGAGTGGGCGATGCGGGGAGGCCAGCACAGCAGTGTGGGCGCTCGCGCCAACTCCCCCGCTGCGGCTCACGGGAAAACATGGAGGCCAGGAAGAACCCCCCCACCCCTTCCACGATGGAGCCGGAACACAGCCGTGCAGGAGGCGCAAAGTTGCCCGGGCCAGACAGTCGGTCTGTCTGTCTTCGCAGCCTAGGGACTGGGAAGGACGCCGGTCACGGGGACGGTGGTCCAGCAGCCGCAGCCCTTGACTCCTCCCCTTCCTCCTGGCCTTCCAACACACTTCTTGGGGAACAGCCTTGGTGGAAGGAGGAGGGCAGGCCGTGCACATTCGGGCACATGTGCTGCTTGGACCATGGCTGGCTCTCCGCCACTGGCTACTATTTTACAGAAACCCTTTGCAGAGGTCTGTGTCCTCTGAACGATACGGTTGCTGAGCCCCTGACCCTCCTGAGAACTCCGCCGGGAAGGCCAGGGCCACGGCAGCACCCGGGAGCGGGCAGCGCCGCCCCTTCTCTGCACGCTGCCTCTCTACGCCCGCGGGGCAGGTAGCCCAGCGCCAGAGGGACTTGTCTTCCCGTGAGCCTCCACCTAGCGCTGGTTCCCAGCAGCCCAGGGCCCAGGAGCACACAGGATAGAGCAGGGACCTTGGGACTCTGCTCCTCGCACCAGGGTCAAGGGCTGCCTCTCTTCCTAGAGTCCTTTATCTGGACCCTGAGACCAAAAATAAGAAATGCCACCCTTAAGCTTCCAGACACCTTCACAGTACGGGTGGTCGGGCTCGGGGGCGGGCTCGTCTGGCCTGCCGCAGCTTCAAAGGCCCCTGCTGGCCTGATGCCCACAGGGACTGCTGCCCTAGGGCACCACCTCCCTGCTCAGGACCCTGCCCGCTCAGTGGAGGCCGCCTGCTGTCCAGGCCTTGGCCTCCAGGCGGGGAGCTGCGGCGAGGAACCCCATTGGGGCTGGGACTCGTGTGCGCACGCGCGCAGAGGTCCCAGGCTGGGGGGTGGTGGGCTCACCGTCTCGTCCGTGCAGATGGAGTGCACCTGGGTCCCGAACATCACAGAGGTGAAGATGAGGAAGAGCAGCGCCTCGAAGCACAGCAGGATGAGCAGGATCACCGTGGTGGGCGGTGAGAAGGAGCTGCACTCTGCAAGAGATGGGGCCGTGGGAGCCAGGAAGGGGTGCGTCCTCCCCCTGGGAGGCCAGGCAGGACCCTGACCTGCAGCTGGCAGCGCGGTGGCTTACCGAGGCGCAGCAGGGGCCGCTCAGAGGCCTGCCCCATCCTGGCCGGGTCTCCTGGGCACCCACACCTCCTCAGAACATAGGCAGGGCCAGGGCAGGTCTGGAGGCTCCCGGTGTCTGGGCCTGGAGCCTGCATGGGCAGGCTGACCACAGTGCGGGGCAACGCGGCTGCCTCCCAGGGACATCTGCGTCACCGAGGCCCCGGTCCCAGCACTGAGTTAACTGAGGAGATGCAGCCGCTGGCAGCTCTGTCCAGGCCCCACCGGGAGCCTGCCTGGGCCTGGGTGTGAGGGGAGCCGGGTCCTGTCCCATCTGAGCATTTGAGTAGCACCGTCTTGTCTCCACAGACAAGATTCAGAACCCCAGCACCCCAGAGAGAGAAGCAGAGGTGCCGTGGGAGATGCAGGCTGGTGGGGAGGTGGGGGCGCGGCCCGCGGTTCAGGCCTCTCACCCAGTGCAGTGAGCCTGCCTCCCCGGTGTTCCAGGAGAGGCTGGCTCACGGGCTTGGAGGGTTCAGGGAGCAGTGCCCCTACCCTGCCCTGTTCAGCGAGTCTGGAGGGGAGCGCACTTGGAAAGGAGCCAAGCACTGCAGGGGGAGGGAGAGCTCATCTGAAAGGCCTCTTCTCCGCAGGCTCCTTAGAACTTCAGAGCGTGAGCTGCGCCTTTCTGCCCCTCGCTGGGCAGGCTTGGTCAGCAGCACCGAGAACAGGCTACCTGGCTGGCTGTGGCGCGGGCGGGGTAGCGGGAAGCAGGGGCTGAGGGGTAAACATGGGTCACAGCACGTGCTGCGGTGCCCGCGCTCTGCTCTGGCCCCCTCTCCTAGCCCTGGGCCATGGCCGCCTGCTCCTTCCTGCACTCCTGCTTTTCCTGCTCCGCCTCACGCTCTGGAGGCCGGGCTCTCTACCCACTGCTTGCGTCCAGCCGTGGTGTCTGATGGTGGAGGCCATGGGCAAGGGCCTGGGCTTCCTGCGGGTTGGTGCAGGGTACACCTGAGAGCACAGGCGGTACAGGCATGGCCCGCAGGACATGCGGGGACACATGGACAGACACCCCCCCCCCCCGGCCTCCTGGGCACTGAGGGAGCCCGGGTGGGGCCTAGTCCCCTCCTGCAGGGTTGCAGGCAGCTTCTCCTTGAACTGCAATGGAGTTTGGGCAGGCAGGACCCAGATTTGGGAGCGAGAAACTATCTTCTTTCTTGAAATGTCAACTCTAAGCAGCCTCCAGCGGGATGCCCACCCCCACAGCTTCCAGGCTGCGCAGCACTGTCGCACAGGGTGGCCTGTGGCCTCCACCCAGGTGCCCTGCGCCTCACAGCTTGCTGCCCTGGGAACGGGACCCTCGGGGCCGTACTTCATTAGGACTCTCGACAGAAGACAGGAAAGCCTGGCTGGGAGGACCAGGGCCTGGAGCAGCCGGGCAGGTGGGAACCTGCCCAGCCCCTGGAGCCCGGCTTTGGTCACCGGCAAAGTGGCGCACTCTCCTAGCCTGCAGGCTTGTGGCGAGGTCGGAGCGAGGTGCTGCTCAAAGTCCCCGGCGCCGCCAGCTCCTCACGGGCACAGTGCTCGCCGGCCAGCTCCGTTCTGGAGGCAGAATCCTCACTCCCTCCGCTCCCCTCCCCGGCGTATGCCAGCACCATGGCAAGATACCCGGAAGGCCCATCCGGGGAAGGAAGGCTGTGAGGACCTGAGCGCTGGGACGGGAGGCTCCTTGCTCGGGCGTCTCCTCACAGAGCCTCTTATATTTCTCCTTCTCCAGCACTATTTTTCTTTTCCTTCAGAAAGGTGTGGCTGAGTGGTAGAGTGCTCGCCTACAGTGCGAGGCATGGGTTTGATTCCAGTGGCGGCGGCAGCGCCACACGCACGGGGTTTCAAGACCGCCCTGCGGGGTGGCCGGCCCTGCGGCTCCTCGCCTGTCCTCCTTGGCACTTTACCTGTCCCTCTCACTTTCAGGGCTGCTCCCTCTCAAGAGGAGAGACTCGGGCCTCTGCTGTGGCATCCCCGTTCAGTCCACTGGCTTGCAGGAGACGTAAGAAAAGGAGGCTGGACCCAGCACCGTGGGGGACACAGCTGGAGCTCGCAGAGGCCGCCCGCCCGCCCGCCCGCCCGCCACGACTGCAGCGCGTACTCACTTGCCCAGTCTTCTTCAAAGCAGTGCAGGAAGTGGAATCCCACCATGATGAGGGCGTGCAGGGAGATGAGAGCTATGTACATCTGAAACAGGAAAGCAGGCCGGCGGCCATCGTGGCGGGCCCCCTGGCCGCGCAGGTGCCCGCCCTCAGGAACACTTAGCCCATGGGGCGTGAGGGGCAGCTGGGGGACCCCACAGGGCTCCCTCCCTCCTTCCCTGCGTCCGAGGCCAGAGCCATCCTCTGGGAGTCTGGAACCACAATAGAAGCAAAAGCGGGCAGCAGGCGTGCCCGGCCATCGGGCACACGAGGCCTCTGCGTCTCGCGGGCAACGAGCTGCTGCCTGCCAGCAGCCCTGCCTCGCCCTCGGAGCTCGCCACCTGCCTCAGCTGGGCCTGGAGGCTGCTGCCCGTGCGGGGAGGGGGCCCGGGGCTCTGCCCTCTGCTGGGGACCGGAGGGGCCTCTGGAGCTCGTGGAGGAGGGCGGAAGCTCGTGGGCAGGCAGCGTTCCAGGGGTGCCGAGGAGCCTCGGGTTCACGTGCACCGCACGCAGGGTGGAGCCGACTTACTGTAAACAGGACGAAGTACTTCTGGTTGTTCTCGCCCACGCAGTTGTTGACCCAGGGACAGTGGTGGTCCATCTTGCGAATGCACCGCTTACACACACTGAAACAGCCCAGCAATCGGGCCTTTAGGGGCGTCCTCTGGGTGGGGCCCAGGGGAGCCCAGGCCCACAGCCCCAGCCCTCTCCTCTACAGTGGCTTCCCCAGGGTGAGGGATTTTCCTGGGTGTGTCTGAGGGCTTGGATGCCAGGGACGGAGCCCAGGGGACAGATCACTCACTTCCAAGGGGCACCCAGTGGGAGCTGGCAGGGCTGAGAGAGGCTGAAGGAGGCAGCGGCCTGAGACCTGAGTGGGGGGATGAGGGAGCAGCAGCCCCTTGACCCACACATCAAGCACCCAGGCAGGCAGGAGCCCCGCGAGCTCTGTGGTGCTCCTGGGGACGGGCACTGCCTGAACTGAGCACAGAGCCTGCTGCACGCGGCCCAGGGTCAGGGTCAGGTGCTTCCTGCTGGCTGGACGTGTGACAGGCCTGGCCTGGCTCTGTACCGCCTCCACCTTGCAGGCCTGCTGGGAACTGCACATCTGGGCATGCTGGCCTGGCTCCAGAGCCTCCATGGGGTGAGGGGGCAAGGAAGTGGGGCCAGCGAGGATGCAGGGAGGCACAGAATGCCGCACTGCCTCTGCTGCTCTCCACGACCAACCTTAAACACATGACCACACACCCGCCACGTGCATCCAGTTGACAGATGTCAACTAGCAACACACGGTGACCCAGCGGCAATCAGTGGGCCGCCCTGCATCCTGGCCTCGGCAGCTCCTCCTCCCTGTCTGAGGACCCAGCTCCTGGGATGGCTGGCTGCTGCCTCTTCTGCGCTGCCCATCTTGGAGGGCCTCCCAGCCACTCCCGGGCCGTGGGGCATGGAGGAGAGGCGCCGTCCTCTGAACGGATGCTCAGCAGAGCCCGCCGCCCCAGCTGGGGCCACGGGGCTGAGTCTCCCTGGACATCCAGGTGCGGCAAACGCGTGCACCAGGAGCAGGGCGGGTAAGCAGCCGCTGAGGGTGCAGAGGCTGCTCCCCAGCGCAGGGCCCTGGGCTTCCTGCCCTGAAGAAGCACGCTCAGGCAGCCGCTGCCTCCCAGGCAGGAGGAGGGCGCATGGGCTGAGGCACCGTGGCACTTGGACTCAACCCTTTGGCCAGTCCCTGCTACGTGCAGGGGGCAGGTGCTCAGCAGTGCTCTTCCCCAAGCAGGACAGCCAGAGCGCAGGGAGGGCAGCTCACAGTCCAACACCCGTAGCAGTCTCTGAGCACACCTGGTCCCCTCCACCTCGCTGCGATGCCTGACTCCATTCCTTCCGCTGGGCGAAGCCAAGTCCCGAGGTGCCCCTTGCCTGCCCACCCCTCCGCCCTTGCAGCACTAACTCTAGGCTCGTGGACACGGAAGCCAAGCCGGCACCAGGTGTGGCAGAGCCAGGTCCTGGTCAGGTGTCTTGTGCCCAAATAAACGCCCTCAGTGCAGTGGGCTGAGACCAGGAGGGAAACCCACAGTGGTCGCTCCGCGTCCAGCCAGGGGAGTGTGTGCTGCTTGAGGCAGCGGTGAGCAGAGGAAGGAGGGGCCCGCACGCACCTGCAGTGGTGGGTGCCAGGGCGCACGCTTGTGCGTGTGCTCACACGCGTGTGTAACGAGCAGCTGGTGAGTGGAGGAGGGCCCGCACGCACCTGCAGTGGTGGGCACCAGGGCTCACACACGTGTGTGTGTGCTCACATGCACACGTATGTGCAGGCGGTGAGTGGAGGGGCCCGCACGCACCTGCAGTGGTGGGCGCGGTCCGGCTTGATGCTGCAGCACTTGGGACACTTGTACACCACCTGCCCGGGCTTCAGCTGTAAACTCTCGATAAACTCTTTGGTGGCGTTTCCTTTGGGCACGGCCCCCTGTGAAGACGAGGAGAGCGTCAGGGCAACGCCTGCGGTGCAGAGCGCTGTCTCCGAGCAGCCGCCACACACGGAGCCCTCTTCTGGGCACTGGGGTTTGAACCAGGGCCTCACTCCGGACAGGCCCGTGTTCTACAGGCGAGCCAATCCCCAGCCCTTGTTGTTTTGTTTTGATGGGAAGGGGCGGGGCTGATGCTGTGGGTCCCAGTGCGGTGCCCACATTCTAGGCTCAGTACCGCCAGCAATGCTGCAGCTTTAAAAAGATGTAGACAGCCAGGAATGGTGGACGATTTTATCCCAGTACTTGGGAGGCTGAGACAGGAAGATCGCAGGTTTAAAGCCAGTACCACAAAATATATAGTTTTTGATGCTAAATATGTGTTTTTACAAATGGGAAACATCCATGACAGATTATATAAGCACACACACACACACATACACACACACACACACACACACACTCACGCACAGATGAAAAGGAAAATAAAAGATTCATGCAAAAGGACTGGTGGTAATCTCCTGCAGTGCGATCACAAGTACTTTTTAGTTTTTTGCAGGTCTGGGGATGGAACCCAGGGGCATTCGACCACCCAGCTACACCCCCTGCCCTAGTTTTTTATTCTTTATTTTGAAACAGGGTCTCACTGAGTTCCAAAGGGCCTCACTAAGTAGCTGAGGTTGTCTGCAAACCACGATCCTCCAGTCTCAGCCTCCCAAATGCTGGGATTACAAGCGTGCACCACCACACCCGGCTTATTTATTTTTAAATACATATTCACATAGTGTGTATGGGAAGCAGCATCTCCTGGTCTCCTGGCCTCCATTTCTCCTCCCTCCCTGTGGGTAGTGGTGTCTTCTAGTCTCCTCCCTCTCTGTGGGTAGTCTTCTGTGTGGGAAGCAGCGTCTCCTGGTCTCCTTCCGGCCTCCATCTCTCCTCCTGTGGGAAGCAGCATCTCCTGATCTCCTGGCCTCCATCTCTCCTCCCTCCCTGTGGGTAGTGGTGTCTTCTAGTCTCCTTCTGTGTGGGAAGCAGCGCCTCCTGGTGTCCTTCCAGCCTCCGTCTCTCCTCCTGTGGGAAGCAGCATCTCCTGGTCTCCTTCCGGTCCCTGTCTCTCCTCCTGTGGGAAGCAGCGTCTCCTGGTCTCCTTCCGGTCCCCGTCTCTCCTCCTGTGGGAAGCAGCGTCTCCTGGTCTCCTTCCGGTCCCCGTCTCTCCTCCTGTGGGAAGCAGCGTCTCCTGGTCTCCTTCTGGCCACCGTCTCTCCTCCTGTGTGGGAAGCAGCGTCTCCTGGTCGCCTTCAGGCCTCCATCTCTGCTTCTGTGTGGGAAGCAGCATCTCTTGGTCGCCTTCTGGTCCTTGTCTCTCCTTGTGTGTGGAAAGCAGGAGTCGCCTGGTCTTTTAGCCCCATCTCTCCTCCCTGTCTGTGGGAAGTGGCGTCTCGTCTCCTGGCCCCATCTCTCCTGTGTGCTAGATGTGGGTCTCCTGGTCCCTGCCGGCCCTCACCTCTCCTCCGTCTGTGGGAAGCGGCCTCTCCTGGTCTCCTGAGTCCTCTCCTCCTCCCGGCCCCCTCTGGGTACAGCCCTGCCTGGGCCCGTCTGGAGTTTCCAAAGGCACCTGCTTCTCAAGCTTTCCCCTTCTGCCGCCAGGGCCCGGTACTGACAGTGTTCGGAAGCCCCCCCCCCCCCAGCCAAGGCTTCTTTGCCTCTCACACCCCTGTCAAAGCCCACTGTGGACCATCTCTCTGCCTTCGTCCTGCTGGCCCCATGCCACACCCGAGGCTGACCCCGAGGCGGCCCCTGTGCACGTGCGTTAGAACACACCATCTGCTACAGCACTGGATTTCTGGTAGGCCAACAAACTCCCACTGCGATCAACAACCCCAGGCCAAGGAGCAGTGACGGGCAGACAGTGGCGCGGGCCCACCGCCGGGCACAGCTCCAAATGCAACAAAACGGTGTTTTGTGGGTTCATCCTGACACCAAGCTCACGAGGCAGAGACTATGACAGTCCTCGCGTTACAGATGTGGTCACCGAAGCAGGGTTGAGCAGCTTCCTAGAGCACGCAGCTACGAGCAGGAGCAGGACCCACACCAGGCCCCCACCACCTACACCTGTGCACGTGTGTCAGAGGTTTCTATTAAGTGACTTGGAAAAGGTGTTTAATAACTGCCAACAACTGCATCAGTACCGCACTGCCATTGGGACTGAAGGGGCCTGGACTGCTAAATACAGCTCGTGTGCAGGGTGACATGTTCATGTGAAAAGGGCACATGGGCCGGGCGTGGGCACGCTCGTAATCCCGGCATTGGGAGGCTGAGGCAGGAGGATCAGGCTCGCCAGCAGCCGCACTGAGGCCCTTCGCAACTCAGTGAGACCCTGTTTCAAAATTAAGAAAAAAAAAAAAAAAAAAAAAAAAAACAGGGCTGGAGCTCGGAGGTAGAATGTCCTGGGTTCCATCCCCGGTACAAAAAAAAAAAAAAAAAAAAAGGTGCCTGAGCTGGTCACTTCCTCCCTCTGCAGCCACAGAGCTTTCCTGCGGTTCACAGCGAGGTGCTCACAAGACTTAGGGGCGGCAGCAGGCAGCAGACAGGCAAACAGATGAATTCTTTTTCCTTAAGAATTCGCTTCAAGCTGGGGGCGGTGACACACACTTGTAATCCCAGTGCTGGGGAGGCTGAGATAGGAGGATCACAGGCTTGAGGATAGCCTCAGCAAGTAGTGAGACTCTCATCAACCTAGCAAGACTGTTTAAAAAAAAAAAAAATAGGGTTGGGGGCATAACTCAGAGGTAGAATGCCCCTGAATTCAACCCCCTCAAAAAATGCAGTTCAGTTGAGTGGATTTGCACTCCTATTTTTCTCACATCTCAGATTTGAAACACTTTAGGTTAGTAAAGGTTAGGTTGGGAGGAGGGGCAGAGTGGCCTGCCCGGGGTTTGTGCAACAGCTGTGGTTGTACAACCCTTGGCCTTGCGCGGATGCCCAGCGGCCAGTCCTTCGGAAACTGGCTTCGCCTCTCAGCATGCAGCTCCTCAGGAGACGCCATCCCAGATCTGACTTGTGAGGGGTTCCGGAGGGAGTTTGTGGGATAAGAATTAGACTGCATGCGGAACCGGGGGGCATGGCAGAGAGCTCAGCGAGGGGGAGGGGAGAGGCGGGTTCCCAGGTAAGGGTTTCTGAGTCGGGTTGTCTTCAAGGGGAGGCCTCTTGAGCAGAACCACTCCAGACCTGTGACGCAAGGCTCCTGGTGACCGCACGGCCTCTGAATGGCGAGGACAGGGCGCGCGGGGTCTCAGCGGTCTGATTTGCTCCCACGGGCCTCCTCCGCAGCTCACTCAAGGGCAGCGCCACCGGGGGTCTCACACGCCCAGAACCCCACCCCCTGCCCAGGCCTGTGGACGCGGCTGTGCACACTGGAGTAAGCTGCTGCCGAGTGCCCCGGGAGCGGCCGGCGGCAACTGTCCTGATGTCACATTTGGTGAAGAATGCCAGCGCTGGAAGTGTATGGGAGCTGCCGGTGAGAGAACACCAAGGGCCTCTGCTTCTCTCTTTTTAACTAGGAGTGCTAACCCAAATCACCAAGGGCCTCTGCTTCTCTCTCTAACTAGGAGTGCTAACCAAAATGGAACACGAGCCATATATTTGCTTAAAATCTCTGAAATGTTATGGACAGACAACCTGAGTTCCTGAGCTATAAAGCATTATTATACTAATTATTATGCTACGAGGGAGTCCTCAGAATCCTGCATCGACTCCTTTCTACAAACAGACTCCCCTGCTGACAGCACCCCTTAACAAGGAGCCGGGAGGCCTGAGACGGGGCTCCAGCTCTCCTGGGCGCCCGAGGCCCCTCAGACCCATTTTACATACTGGACCTGCACAAGCTGTCCTGCGGGGTGTGCGGAGGCTGGCGGTGCCCGAGATGGCGCGCTGGCAGGACATGCTCTGACTAGCTTCCCGTGCTCACGGGAGCCCCGGGCAGGCTCTTCACCGGATCCTGTGTCGGCTGGGCGCCAGCAAAGCACGCCAATGAGGAGCCCACTGTGCCTGGGAAGTCTGAGGCTCTTGCCCACTTAGGGCTGCGGGCCAGCAGCACACCAAGACCACTCGCTCCTCGTCCAGCCACAAGGGCAGCCGCGGCCCCGGCTTCACGCCTCCTGTGGCACGCCCAGGCGCACAGGTATGTGAGCAGCAGTAACAGCAGGCCGGGGCGCCTCCCACCGTTAGCCCAGCTCCAGCTCCTGGGCCGCTCTGCTGTCCCGGCCCTCCACCAGCTCCAGCCCGGCAGCACCTCTGCCTGCGCCTCCTGCGGGCGGTCTGGCCCAGGCGGGAGCCTCGGCTTCTTCTCCGGCTGGCCTTCTGGACTTCCCCATGCAGCGAAGGGCTCCCGCCAAGTCCTGGAAGGCACACTCTTGAGGCCACCCCGACCTTCGGTCCTCTCAACAGACCTCGGGCTTCCTACGCACGGGGCTCCCAGCACCCAGGGTGCTGCTCCAGTACTTTTAAAATCTCTCCCGGGCATCCGCAGTGCAGACAGGCGTGAGAACTGGTGGTGAAAATGACTCCCAATCCAGCAGCTTCTCCTGGCTTCACTGCTTGCCCTGTCGGAGCTACTACCACGCTCGTCCCTGCTCCCGCTCGCCACGCCCCACACTCCCTGCTTCACTCCTGTTTCTAAACATGCCAAGCACACTCCTGCCTCTGGGCCTTAGCACCTCCTGTCTCCTCCTGGGAGGTTCTGACCCCGGTCCTGCAGCTTCGTGATGTCGCTGAGCTCAGCTCAAAGGCCCCTCTGCAGGGAGGCCTTCGTCACCACCCCAGCCACGCTGTTCTACATCTAAAGCACCATGGCCTTTTGAAGTGACGTGTTGCTAGCCCCCAGGACAGCGCGAGGGCCAGGAGGGAAGAGGCCTGTCTGTCCTGCCCACAACTCTGCCCACTGCTAGGCAAGGAGCCTCGGCCACTCCCTTGGCCCATCCACCAATGCCAGGGCTCCTCCGCACCGTGGCCAGGTCCCAGCAGTGACAGTCTGACCTGTCACTCTGTTATGTCCTCAGCGCGCTAGCTTCGTCCCATCCACACTCCAGCCCATCGCGAAGGCCACCACCCCAACACCTCCTAGCTGCCGACAGGCCCCACCCCTGCCGCGCTCTGCCCAGAGCCAGCTTGGCACCGCCCCCAGCAGGGGTCCCCGCTGCGTCCCTCTGGCACCCCTCGCTCCTCCTGCTGCTGCGCCTGGCCTCTCGGTGGCTCCTCACTGTCTTCCCTGTGCAGAACAGTGCCTGGGCTCAGCAGACAGAAGCTACAGGCTGGGTGAAGCACGTCCTTCGCCCGTGCCCAACAAGGCCGCAGCTTGTTCCCAGTATGACGACCTGACACTCTTCCGCCCTTCTGCCTGGTGCTTCCGGCTCCCGGGACTCCGTTCCTGCAGGGGACGGCAGCTTGGTGATCCTGTGGCAGGACTCCCGGCCAACAGGCCCTGCCTTCCGGCACGTGCCCCACGAGCTCCCTGAGGCGCGCGCACCAGAAGAGGCGCTGTCTGGACCAGCTGCTGACATGTAATTGAGGCGGGCTATCTGCCTGCCCATGGGATGGATTAACAACCTGCCACCTGCACCAGAGGCAAAGGAGCCCTTCGAGAAGAGAAGCAGCTCAGGAGCCAGCATCTCCACCGCACTTGCCGGGCTCAGAGAAGCCGCGGGTGTGGCTGACACTGCCGGCGTGGCTGGCACTGCTGGAGCAGTGCTTCCTTCCTCAATTTAAAAAGTCACATCCCACACACTTGAACAATTAAGCCGCAGGACATCTTTATTAAATATCACGCACCCTGGCTTCTCCCATTCAAGATAATGAATAGGAACGGAGGGCCTGATACCAGGGTGTAAGAACACCCAGCGGTCGCTGGCTGGCGTGGCACCTTTAGCTAGGTCACTGAGCAGGCAGCCTTTCTACCTGCAGAAGCCCAGCCAGAGGCGCTTGCTGCAGCCTGGAACAGGCACGTGCAGCTTCTCAAGGGAAGGGGCACCTCCACCCAGCATGGCAAAGGCCGCCCCATGCGGCTTCGGGCTCAGGCCCACCTTGCTCCGGTCCCGCTTTCAGCATCCTGGCCCAAGCCCCACGCACTTCTTGCTCAACCTGTCCCAGTCTCTAAGGTCGCCTGCCTGCCGCCTGAGGCCAAGCCCCCTGTAGTAGGCTCAACGAGCACATGTCGAGGCGCCTCCCGGGCAGAGCCCCATGGTACCCCAACAGGGGCCGCTCCCCACCGACCCTGGGCCCCCCACTCTCCCAGGTCCGGGGAGCATGCAGGCTGCGGCCATCCTGGGGCCGGAGGAAGCGAGTGTGGGCCGGTGAAAACGAGCCCAGACATACTCACGGGGTCCGTGAGCATGGCCCGGCAGTGGGAAGCCAGGGCCAGGAAGGCCAGCGCGTTGAACACGATGCCGTTGATGACGCTGTACACGTAGTCCCGGGACGGAATCAGCATGACAAGGAGGACCACGAACTCGGCGTACAGGACCAGGAACCAGGTGACGATGGCACAGATGATGCCGCAGCCGTCGCGGATGAACCACATGGCGCCCGCAGGGCCAGGGGCAGGGGGCGGGACGCACTTCTCTGGCTGGAGGTACTCTGGCTTCCGCTCAAGGTCTCGGAAGTGGTGGGTGGGGGTAAGCATCATAAGCTATTCTGTCCATACTGGCATCTGAAAGAGAGAGCCAGAGGCTTGGCGCTGTCCTTAGAGACACGGCAAAAGCCGTCACTGTCTATGTGCAGCCCTCGCAGAAACACTGCCCAGCACCTGGTCCATTCATCCATTATCCCTTCATTTATTTTTGTGGTACTGGAGATTGAACCCAGGGCATTCTACCTCTGAGCTACACCCCCAGCCCAATTTTTTATTCTTTATTTTGAAACAGGATCTCACTAGGTTGCAGAGGGCCTCACTGAGTGAGTAGCTGAGGCTGGCCGAGAACCTGCGATCCTACGGTCTCAGCCTCCCAAGTGCTGGGATGACAAACTTGAGCCACTAGGCTCAGCCTGATTTATTTTTTGGTGGCACTGGGGGTGGAATCCAGGGGCTTTCTACCTCCGGGCTACACTCCCAGACTTATTTTATACTTTATTTGGAAACAGGGTCTCACTAACTTGCTGAGAGCCTCACTAAGTAGCTGAGGCTGGCTTCAAACCTGTGCGATCCTCCTGTCTCAGCCTCCCAAGTGCTGGGACTACAAGTGTGCGCCACCACGCCCGGCTACCTGGTCCATTCAAAGCATGAGCTGTCCCCCCTCCGTTTGAGCCTAACTTAGCCTTTGTGAACAGGACCACCTAGCCTTCATGTGGCAGATAAGGAGAGGAGCCTCCCAGGGTCAACGCCTCGCGGAGGTCAGCTGGAGCCCCGTGGCAGACGCGGCCCTCAAGGCAGGGCTAGAGCCCAGGTCTCCTTGGCCCCCCCGGGCAGACGGTGCTTCAACAGGAAAGTTCAAGTTTTGACATTACAGATGGATCTGGGGATGTGGGGCTCAGGAAGCGGTGAGCACTTGGGACCCGTCAGCCATAGTGCCACCACCTGTGCTGCGGAAGCCAGACGGTGCCCACGGGACAGTCGCAAAAGCCAGGGCGAGTCCAGGAAGCTGAGCGGGCAGAGCAATAGCCACTGCTCAAGACGAGAGCATTCTAGAGCCAGCGCCACGAATCCTGAGTAAGGCCGGGCTCCCATCCCAAGGCGGTAGGGGATCCAGGGATGAAAGGCAGTTAAAGGTGTACCACGTGCTTGTCCAAAGAAACAGCCATCAGCAGACAGTGCCTCTGTCAGTTACACTGTGCTGAGGAACAGGAAGTCGTGACATATGGAGTAACCGTCGCTTGGAGTGAACTGTCCGGACGGCCAGCAGCCAGGCTTCTCCAGCAGAGCAGCTTTGTGCCCTCCCGAGAAACCTGGCAACGTGGCGTGGCAGTGACGCCCGAAGGCGTGGGCAGACGCGGCTGCCTCCAACGTGCGGGCCGGCAGCAGAGACCACAGGTCAGCAATGTCTGGGCTCTAACTGGCAAAATTCTAAAATTTTGTGCCCAGCAAATTCTAAAATCTTAAATTCCATTCAACCAAAGTGAAAAGCAAACCAATGACAGGCTGAGGGCCCAGGACAGCTGGAAAACCAACCGGAGCGCCACGCTCGGGTGACCTCTGGCTGGGGGCGCCTTCCGCTTTTCCGGCCGCCACACCGGCGGCAATGGCACCTCTGTCACCACAATCGCACGAAGGTCAAGACCAAGCCAGCGCGGGCACACAGCCACACTGAGCGACGGCACGGTTACGGAGGTCTCCGGGCTCTGCCACCACCGTGGCGTGGTGGAGACCTGAGGCATCTACACGGCCTCTCTAGAGACCCCAGGCTCTGGGCAGCGGCACCCACCCGTCAGTAACAGACCCAGCGCGAGCCTGCTTTTCCCGCAGACCAGCAGGCGGGACAAGGCTGCAGTCACAAGCCTGCCCTGCCCTGCCCTGCGACGGCACAGCCTCCGCAGCCCGGGGCCGTCTTCCCAGGGCTCCACCTCCACTGAGGCACACTCCAATCACCACGTGTGGTGTGGTCTTCACAAGAGGATGGTCGGTAACAAAACTCTCGAGCAGTCTCCTTTACACCCTTCGGGAGGTGAGACCCTGCCCGGTGTGTCCAGAGCAGCTGGCTGTCTCTCTTCACTGGCTGCGGCTCTTGGCCTTACCTGTGCATCAGAGGACTCAACTGCATGAGGGTTATGTTTCACGCACATGGTTTCGCTGAGGAACAAGCCCTTCCATACAAGTATACTTCCCAGGCCACTGACTTGTTCTGAAGCAGAAATACATTTTAATCATTCAGGAAAAGAGGGAAATTTTTAAGATACATTTTAAAAAGAGGGAGGAAGAAAAGGCAGGCAGGCAGGCAGGAATTGTAGCTGCTGGTGCCTAAAGTATGGAAGCCACCCGTCTCCTCCAGAATGATTTAGAGTCATTACAGGAACACCCATTAGTGGAGGACATCACGTCCTCAGGGCTGCGGAGATTCACTGGGGCTCGGCCTCCCAGCACCTGGCCCAAGACCATTCTAATTACTGTCCTGCCTGCTCCTCTGAAGGCGCTTTGTCTCCCTCCTCCTTCCTGGCCGCCGTCACTCCTGCCCACAGTTACCAGGCCTCCCAACACCCTCTGTTTACTGCTAATTGGCTGTGAGCTAGAAAAACTCATAAAATACAACTCTGTTATGTCTTTGTAAAGGGGGGTCCTTGTTTTGGGAATGAGGCCTCCGGGAAGACTTGCTGCACTCTCACACTGTGCAGTCCTTGAGGACTCGAGCCTGGCTCACAGCACCCACTGGACACCTGTTTGTTAAACAGGCGAGTGAGCTTTGAGATCCCAGAGCCGCCTCTTGGAGGCCCTGCGTGCTTACTATCAGGGAGGTGGCCATCTTCCAGAGGGCAAAGGACCACAAAGAAGGTGGGCTGCCTCCTTCCCCAGAGGCCAGGATGCTGTGTCTGTGCAATGTGGGCGGCGAGGGGCCGGCTCCCCAGGAGAGCTGGCAAGGCTGCACTGTGTGCGAGCCCCTGCTCAGGCCCTGCACTCCCCTCTTCCAGCTTCCAATCCGTGTCTGTAGGACTAGTCTCGCCTACATTTTGCTAGCCTACAAGTCCCGTACTGTTTAGTTCTGCGCCTGTTATCTGGCGTGCACATGGGCTCAATCTCAACAGTTCTTGAGTGAATAAATGCCATACATCAGACACACAATAATGCTAACGCTTAGGTGACTCCCCACTAGTACCCCAACAACAAAACAAAAAGCAACCCAGAGGGGGACAGACTTCTTGATGGCAGAGACTTCTGGAGGGTGGGATCTGGGTATCTGGGACGAGGGCCGGGGCCTGGCAGGCAACGGGTGGTGGTGTAGGGCTGGACGTCAGGGCTGGGTACTGTCCGTAGCTGCATGCAGGCTCTGTTGGGAGGCCGGGCAGAGGCCGCAAATCAAACTGTGAAGGTAGAAGGCAGCTGTGCCTTTAAGTTTTACAGTAAGTTGGATCTCCCTGAGGAACTGTGTCCATGCCACAGTAAGGGCGGCTCTGGCTGTGACAGCAAGAACAAGGAGAGGGAGGCCGCGGAGCTGAGAGGCGCCCGTGCCAGCCCGAGCCCTACTTTGGTGGCACCAGGTTTCGGTTCTCTACCAGTTTTCCAAGGAAAGTTTGATGTTAGAGTGCATGAGACCCAGTGAGGCAGAGGGGCTAGGCTGGGGCGAGGAAGTCAGAGGAGAAAAGGAGCAGGTCAGGGGCCACAGAGCTGGCAACCCTGAGGATAGCTGGGACTGGGATCGGAGGGCTGCTGGGGCAGGGGACGTGGCAGGACTACAGAAATCGGCTACAGTTCCTTCCTAGAGTTTCAGAAGTCAAAGCCAAGAAATTACTGAATCAGTGCTAACTTTCTGAGTCAATACAATAACAACTTTCTTCTGTCCTGGAGAGTTGCCTCCAGATCCTACGCTTCATTATACCTGACCAACCATGCCCTCCACCAACCCAGACAGGCACAAGGGGCCACTGAGCGGAGTCGGGGCCTGGGCTGCTGGGCGTGCCACTGGGCATGAGTCCTGAATCCCCATGGTGCCTCCCCACACCCTGCAGCTCGGGGTTTGGAAACAGCAGTGCCGTGACCGAGCTCTCCGGCCTTGTCCACTGGCATGCCGGCCAGGCTGGACCCCTGGCCAAGTGCTGACCAATACTGACGGACAGAATTGGGCTGCAGGGCTGTGGCTAATCATCCTCTGTTGAATGAGGGCAAATCGCTAAGAATTTATAGCCCACACACAGTCCATGCTTAGGGACACGTGCCAACGGCATGACTGTCTCACAGAACAAGAAAGCTCTGGACTGGGTGTTCTGCAGACCCTGAGTCCAGCTGCTCTCAACACATCAAGTTTCACGGACCCCTCCCCGCCATCTCAGATCGCCAGCACGACCCATCCACCTGCTCTCAGGGGACCACGGACTGTGGTGAGCCATGCGGCTAGACAGCCCCAGCCACGTCCTGAGAAGCACTCCAGAGCGCTCTTTTCTAGAACGCCACGCCCAGGCGCGTGCACACACTTCAGGAGCGCACAGGTTACGATGCCACTGACCACAAAGGCCTGCCTGTGTGAGACCTCTGAGCTCAGAGGGCAGGGTCTTCCAAACACATACACCAAAACAAACACGGCTCAAGCTCTCTGGGTCCCTACCACAGACTATGTGGGTGAAACTCAACCAGCCCCTGCCCAGCGGCCACGGCCATCAGCAGGCCAAGGGACTCCTCAATGGGAAGCTTCGGGCTTAAGCCAGACTCGCTGCACATGAATGCAAGACGTTTTAACAAATCTAGCACTGTGTGGGGCTGCTGTGGGGTGGGCCTCTCCCGTACCCTCCTAAACTTGCCTTAAGTACTAAACGCCCACCTAGATTAACTTTTACCAGAGTTAAGTAATTCCGTCTTTCCTTAAACAGTCATTTAAAATGTCAACTCAACAGGGTAACATATTTGTCATAACTCTCATTTGAAATTCACTTAATGAGTTTAACATTAACCTGTGGTTTAAATGGTGTTATCTTAAGGATACGGCGTGGCAGGGTGTCGTGGCACATGCCAACAATCCCAGAAGTGGGAGGCGAAACGAGAGGATCGCAGGTTGGAGAACAGCCTCAGCAACCTAGTGAGACTATTTCAGAACAAAATAAACAGAGCTCTGGGTATAGCTTGGAGGTAGAATGCTCTGGGCTCAATCCCCAGTACTGCCCCACACAATAATAATGACATGGTTTGACCCACTCCCAGTATTAACGGCCATTCAATAAAGTGAAAAATGAAACAAAAGAGTCTGTGTCTGGCTCCTCAGGACTTCTCATGGTTCAGAGCGATCAACCTGTAAAATTATTAACAGGGTAGCGCTGCGGCTTCAAGATGAATAAATGAGCCATGTCCTAACAGCTTCAGAAATGAAGCTGCTGATATAGAAAACTAATTTACCTGAACTACAACTAAGTCTGCACAAGGATCCAAAAGGGTGTAAAATGTGTGCCCACTTTTAGAAAAGTCTCAGAGAAACAAAAGCGAAGCATTAATCACTGTTGGAAATATTTCGTAAAAACCAGAATGAGTCATTCAGTGCCTTCCAAAAGTCAAGGTGTGGTGTCTCCTTATCTCCTGCATCTTGCCCGGCCAGCCGGGAAGGTGCTCCAGCCGGGCAGGCCGCTTGGCCTGTTCCTAGGGTCTCCACACAGCTCACACGGTCCCTCCCATGCAGGCCTGTCTCCCTCTGCTGCCCTTGTTCCTGGGAACCCAACCATCAAAACACTTAAAGACAAAAAAAAGGTAAAACACTGAACCTGCAAATCCAGCCTTGCATATTAAGGTGCGTAGAGGGAACCAGGAAGTGGTCGGTGAGCTGGAAGCTGCCTTTGCCTCACTCATGACCTGCTCCCATCTATGAAAACCATTCTTGTACACACTCCGATTTCTAATGATGGTGGTCTTCATTTCAGAAACAAAAGGATGGGGTTTGGATGGCTAACGGCGGCTAACAATTCCTCTACTTCCTACAACTGGTCGGGGTGTCGCCATCTCCCAGCCTTCTAGATCTATTAAAAAAAACCCACACACACTGGAGGTCAGCTGGACTGCTGTCTGCTCCTCTGGGTGACGTGTCCGAACCCTTCTAATGGGTGTGGCATGGTATTTGTTGCAATAATGAGAAAAGTTGAGGTAACTTGAACGAGATCACGCGTAAGATTAACTGGTAAAATAATCACCGTCTGACTCAGAGCTTTTGAACTGGATGGAAGCGAACATTAAAGACCATCCAGCAGACTCCGGCAGATTCTCCTGCTTCCAGATGTGGGGCTCGGTCATTTACTTGCTTGCGGGAGGACTGGAGCCAGGCCCAGCGTCCGCTGGACACCAGCTCCTTCTCATTCCCGCGACCCAGCAGGGTGGGGATTAGAGAGCAAAGGTTCTGGGTGATATTCCCAGGTCATGGGGCGAGGCCGTGCCGGGGCCAGAACTGGACAGTCGGGCCAGCAGCAGGGGCGGCCTGACCATGCAGGAACCAGCTCCGCTCCATGCACCCCGTGGCGGCTGCGCGAGGGCCTCCTCTGAAGTGAGCATGATGTGACTCTTGAAGTCAAGAAGTGTGTTCACTAGTTCCTGGGGACTCATGAAACTCTTCTTAAAATCCCAAACAAGTCGCCGGGCGTGGTGGCGCACGCTTGTAATCCCCGCGCTTGGGAGGCAGAGACAGGAGGATGGCGCAGGTTCGAAGCCAGCCGCGTGTGCTGGCTTAGGAGACCCTGTTTCCAAATAAAAATGTAAAAATAGGTCTGGGAGAGTAGCCCGGAGGTAGAAGGGCTTCCAGGAACCCCAGTACCACCGGGGGGAAAAAAAAAATCCCAAATAAGCACACACCACCAAAATCCAACACAGCGCACTTCTTCCAGAAGCCATGTGGCCTCTGGGCCATGCACCGTAGGCCCTCAGCAACCAACCTGCGGGAAGGAGATTCTGAGGCTGAGCTGGCCTCTTTCAAACTCTGGCCCAGCTGGTTTGACAGATAAGAACAAAGTGGTAGGAGTCAGCGGGCCTTCATACACATTCAGAGGCAGCTTGCTCTTGGGTGTGATGGCGGCACCTGCACAGCTGTGTACCTTGTGCTCTCTGGCCATCGCCTTGCGTTAGCTCCCCTCTTAGGGAGTCTACAACCCAGGAGGAAAATCTTCATAAAGGCGGCAACAAATTACCAACCCAGCTACTCAGGAATGCCGACTAACGCCTGCAATCCTCTCGAGGTTTGTGGAGCCCTTTACAATCAGGGGCACAGCCTCAGTGACGCCGAACCACCCCCGGCCTCTCAGGCAGGGTGGGTCCCCAGATGGGACACTTTGCACAGCTGTTGTCCCAGAGGGGCACAAGCTGGACAGAGGATGGGGCTGGGCCACTTCCTGCACGTTCATTACCCACCAGGCCTGGGGCTGCACGCCAGACACACCTTATCCTGCCTGGCCCTCACACCTCCTCTCTGTAGCTCGAGCCTCCCCCGCCCCTCCCTTTGGAGAGGAGGGGCCTGAAGCAGGCGGTGCCTAACCCCCACCTCCGGGAAGCAGTGGAGACAGTGTGCCCACCAGGGCCAGCTAACTTCTCGATTCGACCACCCACTTAGCCTAACACTAGGAGTATGGATGCGCCCGGCAGGGGCTCACTTCACTTACGGTTTGGCTCGCTCGCCCGGGTACGGAGGTGGCGATCTCAGGTGGGCCACACACAGCAGTGCTCACGAGCCACGGCCAGGACAGAAGCACCTGGGCTCCGAGGCAGGGCCCTGGCCAACTCGGGCAGCACTGGGAAGCCTGCTTCCGCCCCAACCCGGGAGGCGGGAGGGCCATGGAGCCGCAAAGGAGTCACCCTAAGGCTGAGTCCCTACAACCTGCCTGCTGGCCACTGCTTGTCCCGAGGGAAAGCCGCGCATTCTAGGCAGAGAGCAACCAGCCAAAGTTCCCACCTGAGGGTGCTGAGACTGGCACCTGGCCCCACACTGGGACATGCACAGACACACAGCCACTGTGACATCACCCAGGCAAGCGGCTGACTTTTAGGGATCAACGGCCAAGTGTGGAGGGCTGTGAATGACCAGCTAGGAAGAGAAAGAACCAGCCATTGCAGCCGCACCAGGCTTCGAGAAGGGGAGCCCGAGAATGCAAAAGCAGGGCCTTGGGAGGAGCCCAGGACCACGGACACGAGGCTGCCGCTGCTCGAAGGGAAGCAGACCCCAGGCTGGCCACGCAGCGTGGCTCCACGGGATGCACCTGCCTAGCGTGGGCAAGGCCCTGGGCGAGACCCCCAGCCCCTCCCTGCCAGTGAGGGGCTCTCTGGCATCTAGTGGGGCTTCGGAGAAGGCTGGGAGGGCAGCGCTAAGCAGAATGAAGACCGGGCTTGGACTCAGGAAGCCAGAGCTTATTACCAGCCCTGCCACCCTTGAACCTTAAAGATCAAGGAAGACGGCACCTCCCTGGGCCTTGGTCTCCAGTAAACGAAGGGGAGGATCAAGCTAAGGTCCTTTGCAGGGCTGAGTTTCTAGGAGTCCTCTGGGACAATTCAACACTACCTCTGTAAATTTCTTGCGTTTTATATTTTTACAAAAAGCTTCCCGCAACTCCCTTTCTCCATTCTTTGCTTGTGTTAAAAAGACAAGCCCAGCCGGCGTGGTGGCGCACACTTATAATCCCTGCGCTTGGGAGGCAGAGACAGGAGGATCGCACTGGTTCGAAGCCAGCCTTGCTGGCTTAAGAGACCCTGTTTCCAAATAAAAATATAAAACTAGGTCTGGGAGTATAGCCCAGGGGTAGAAGGGTTTCCAGGAACCCCAGTACCACAAAAAAAAAAAGACACCCCCAGTAACTGTTAGTAACTTTCCTGAGCACATTCAGTATTCTAAATCGAACCTGGCAAGTAATCACCTTGCCTTTTGTTCATTCATTTTTTCCCAGAGCAGAAATAGTACCATCAAAATGCACCAGGCATGGGGCACGCTTGTGATTCCGCGCTCGGGAGGCAGAGGCAGGAGGATTGCGCAGGTTTAAAGCCGGCCACGCTGGCTTAGGAGACCCTGTTTCCAAATAAAAATATAAAATAGATCTGGGAGTGTATCCCGGAGGTAGAAGGGTTTCCAGGAACCCCAGTACCACCAAAAAAAAAAAAGGAACAAAAACAATGCACCAAATGTTTTGATGCAGAGTGGTAAATGAGAGAAGTCTTAAAGACCCAAGTTAAACATGGCCGTTTGAGTGTCTAAATACCCACATATCCTAGATCTATTCTGAGTTCTGCAATCTGGCAAGAGACTTGTTTTGGGTTAACATGAGGCTTTGAGAGGTTAACTGACTTGCTAAGGGAAGCGAGTCAGTGCCAAAGCCCAAATCTTCCGACCAGACAGAGATCTGCTCACGTAGGATCGTTATCTCCCTAAAGACTGGTCTTTCTGGATTTTCTGGTACCAATCCATGGTTTAGAAACACACACTTTACATGCCAAAGTCAAGACTTACTGCAGCAGGACTGTGGCCTCAAGTGTGGGTTGCCAAGCCATCCCCCAACCCTGAGAAGACCTTCATGCCTCAGGTGGCACAGAAAACCACAGGGTGTGACCATCAAGTCTGTGTAACCTGAGCCCATGGCCTGGAGGGGACCACAGAGAGTGGTGGCACCTCAGCTGCGCTGGATACTGATGGAATTAAGGACACTCTCCTCTAGGTTCTCACCTTCCCATCTGACAGCCAGGAATGGCCTGGCGATCTGTCTCTGGGAATCTGCTTTCAATGAGGAAAACAAATGATTTTTTAAAATGCAAACCAGGAAGGAGCTGGAGCTGGCAAGGCGTTAGCCTCCTCCTCCAGTGAGTCGCTACTGAGAAAGCACCTCAGTTTCCACTCTGGCCCCTGCGAGCCTGTATGGCCATCAGATGAGTGTTTCAATAGCTCCATATTTGGCAATCAAGGTATATCCCTGTTCTCACACATGCCCCACGAAGACACAGGAAGTGCCTGCCATCTCTTAAAGTGAAGCATGCAGCCAGGCGTGGTGTTTCCTACCTGCAACCCAGCACTCGGGAGGCTAAGACAGGGTCATGGGTTCGTGGCCAGTCTCAGCAACTTAGTGAGGCCCTCAGCAACTTGGTAAGACCCTATTTCAAAAGGAAAAAGAAAAATAAGGCTGTGGGTGTAGATCGGAGGGAGAATGCCCCTGGGTTCCATCTCCAGCACAAAAAATAAAAATGAAGCATGTGCAGACCCTGCCTTTAAGTAGGAATAATCTTTACCCACAGATTGCTATCCAGTTTCTATCACTGTAACTTGAAAAGATGAAGTCTAGAACAAGGCAGACCTGCTTTCTACAAGGCAGAGTGCTTTCTACCATTACCCGTTAAGACACGGAGCAGGCGGGGCCGGTGCAGTGCGCTTGTGTGGAGCAGATCTACAGGCAGACCCGCTCCCTTGGTGTTCCAGGGTGCCGGCTAGCGGGAAGGCGGAGGGAAAGGCCCCGACCCAGCCAGGCCTGCTGAGGGCTGAGAGTGAACCGCTGCTGCTGGGCGTGAGCACTCTCCAGCACCATGGCCTGGGCACTGCCCTGAAGCTCTGTGTACATGGCGTTCCTGGCGGCAACTGACCAAGGCTGGGTGGACAGATGAACCTCACCTCCATGTGGGACACCACCTGCTCGCGTCCAGCAGCTAGCAGCAACCCTCTCGCTCCCGCACGTCCTGCCGGCCGCACAATGAACACCTTATTATAGGCTGGCTCCCTTCTAATGACCACCTAGCTCAATTGAGCACTTTATTTTACTGTCTTGTTTATGTGCTAGTTCAAGGGCCTGGGGTCCCCAACTACAATAAATCTAAGCTCCTTCTAGGCAGATGTTTTGGGGTTATCTCCTCAGGCCCCTATGCACACCAGGGACTCACAGGCTCACAAACACTCCCTGACTGAAGAACTTGTAGACGTGTGGTAGGATGCTGGCTCTCCACCCCTGCCTAGGAGACCACACGCACCGGACTCACAACCTTCCTTGCTGCCGAGGGCACGCTCCTTAGCTACAAAGTGGATGTAACCCTTCCCTTTAGCCCTGAGGGCTGGGACAGACAGAGGAACTCAGCAGTACCATAGTCTATGTTCCCCTAGAAAAAGGATTCGGGGGTGAGAGTTCACGATGCGACAAACTCCTTGCTTTTGGAATTGAGCCAAACCAGCTTATAGGGCAGTGACCGATCCCACAACACACACGGGTTTCGGTCACCAAGTACTCTGGTGAATGAAGCGGAGTTTGGGGGGGACTAGAGAAGGTGTTGGTTAGGGGTGCAGGTGTGTGGGAATCAGAACGGCTGGATCCTAGCTCTGCCAATCTACCAGTTAAGTGATCCGTTACTTGTTCAAGGCCCGGTGGCTGGATGGCTGTTTCCCAATATTTATTTATTTAATTTATTTTGCAGTACTGGGGATGGAACCCAGGGCATTCTACCTCCGAGCTACACCCCCAGCCCTATTTTTCATTCTTTATTTTGAAACAGGGTCTCACTGAGTTGCAGAGGGCCTAAGTAGCTGAGGCTGTCCGTGAACCCGGATCCTCCTGTCTCAGCCTCCTGAATGCTGGAATTACAAGTGTGCGCCACCACGCCCGGCTAGTTTCCCAATCTTTAAAATAGCCCGCATAATAAGAACAATGTAGTGTCAAGGAAAATTAATGGAGTACAGTGTATTAGAAAAGACACATCCACAAAACAATGGCTCTGACAGAGTCTGACAGGAATGGGAAAAGAAGCTGGCTGAACAGAACCACGCGCGTCTGGGCTCCTTGATTCTTCTGGCTATAATATGTTCTTTGAAATGCTTCAGGAAACTAAAACAGAACTCTGAATTTCTGAGCTTTAAGGACATCTAATGTACTCTCACAACAAAGGTGATAAAATATTCTGGCAGCATGTAAGTAGAATGATCATTGTCTTTAGTAGAGGACTTAAAGCGAATATTCTGTTTATTACTCCATACCTACTTAAGCCTAGTATCAGACCACTTATAACATGGAGCAAATACCACTGACCCTTTTCCATCAGGGAACCGTTTCCCAATAGTCGGCGGGTCAGTTCAAATACTGATACCATACTTTGAAAAAAATATATTATTTTTGTAGTCCTAGGAATCAAACCCAGGATCTTGCACATGCTGGGCAAGAGCTCTGCCACAGGGCCACATTCCCAGTCCTAGCTTTTGGTATTTTTCTTGTACTGAGGATGGAACTCAGGGGCATTCTATCCCTGAGTAACACCTTCAGCCCTCTTAATTAATTTTGTGGTACTGGGGATGGAACCCTGGGGCATTGTACCTCCAAGTTACATCCCCAGCCCTACTTTTTAGTCTTTTTATTTTTTGAAACAGGATCTCACTGAGTTGCAAAGGACTTCGCTAAGTAGCTGAGGCGCTCCAAGTAGCTGAGGCTATCTGCGAACCTTTGCCTCCGAATGCTGAGATTACAAGTGTGTGCCACCATGCCCGGCAGCCCTTTTAGTTTTTTGTACTTTGAAACAGTCTCACCAAGTTGCTGAGGGTCTAAGTTGCCTCAAACTGCCCAAGTGTTGGGATTATAGGCATGCGCCACTGCTCCTGGCTCTTTTGTGCATTTTCAAAAATTTATTTATATTGGTGGTAGTAGAGATTGAATCAAGGGGTGTTTTACTTCCACGCTACACCCCCATCCCCATTTCATGGATTGATGAAAGTATATTTGCTGAGTCTGTCCTTGAACCTGCAATCTTCTCAAGTACTAGGATTATAAGGACATGCCACCACACCTGCCTCTGTTGCGCATTTTAAAATACATACTGAAAGATTTTTTGGGGGGTGGGTCTGGGGATGGAACCCAGGGGCATTCAGCCTCCGAGCTACAGCCCCTGCCCTATTTTTTATTCTTTATTTTGAAACCAGGTCTCACTGAGTTGCAGAGGGCCTCATTAAGTAGCTGAGGCTGTCTGCGAACCATGATCCTCCGGTCTCAGCCTCCTGAATGCTGGGATTACAAGCGTGCGCCACCACACCCGGCAGATTTTTATGTAGAAATGACTCCTTGGTATCTACTTTTTTTTTTTTTTTTTTGGTGGTCCTGGGGGCGGAACCCAGAGGCTTTCTACCTCCGGGCTATAATACTCCCAGACCTATTTTATATTTTTATTTGGAAACAGGGTCTCACTAAGTTGCTGAGAGCCTAAGTAGCTGAGGCTGGCTTTGAACCTGTGCGATCCTCCTGTCTCAGCCTCCCAAGCGCAGGGATTACAAGTGTGCGCCACCACGCCCAGCTTGACTCCTTGTTATCTAAACTTAGACTTTTCCCCCTGTATCTTTTTTCTTTTTCTTCCTATGTCTTGTCTGTCTTTCTTTCTTTTCGGTACTAAGGATGGAACCCAGGGGCATTCTTCCTCCGAGCTACACCCCCAGCCCTACTTTTTATTCTTTATTTTGAAACAGGGAATATCACTGAGTTGCAAAAGGGCTTAAGTAGCTGAGGTTATCTGTGAACCGTGATCCTCCTGTCTCAGGCTCCCGAATGCTGGGATTACAAACTGCACCACCACGCCCAGCCCTGTATCTTTTCTGCCGGTCAATTTGCTATCGCCTTTCAAGCCCTTAAGTTTCTTAAGCTATCCAACTACTAAAACCTTATTCCAGGGACTTTACTTCCTGAGCAATCTCTGGCACAAAATACAATATGTAACCTCAAGAGTGCCCTGTTATCACACAGAGTAGGGATCCAGCTGTCCAATCACACAGGAAGAAGTTTACCTGTCTACTGGGTGGGGCATCTGCACAGCAACAGAGGGGACACCCTTCCGGCTCCAAAGTCCAGCCCTTCCAGGTGTACTTACAGAATTAGGTAGAAACTAAGAAACAAGCAACTGCTCTCCTGATTAGTCCCCATCTGTGTGGGGCGCAGCTGCTGGGTGCTCAAAAGTGTGGCCAGACACATCCTTCAAGCCACTCACTTTCCAGTCCCAGTGAGCCGCAGCTCTAACCACGTGGCTCCGCTGGCCCCGGACTCTTCCCCTCTTCCTGGGGAGCTTCTTTGGGCAGAAGTTGTGTTTTAATTGTTTTGGTGTTCCACAGCAAGCACAAGGCCCCTTAAATAGTCTCCCAAACGTTATCTGTTAAACTATCAGAGAAACCACCTTTTTTTTAATGTCTAATCTGCCAAGGGTTACTTTTCCTTTTGAGAATAGGAAGATTGTACAAAAATGGAACATCAGGAAAGAGAAGATTTAACCAGTTTAGATGAACTTTCCCCCCATTTATCTGCACGGCTCCTTTAAATCTTGCAGGGTACCGTCCGCTGCTCCTTCGATGACCCCAGCTTCACCTTGCAGATATCCCCTCTGGACAGCTAAGGCCCTTACTCTTATTCAGCCACGGGACGGGGAGGGTTTTGGCTCTTTGGGGGACAACTGTCCGCAGCTCTCCGCGATCACCTCCATCGGACCAGAGCTTCCAGTAGTGCAGGGGTCACCCGGACACTGCACACCTGGCAGGCGCCAGTGACCGAGACCCTCTCTTCCCCAGTCTCTCCTTGGGACAATGCTTTGGCGCCCATCAGAGATCAGGGGACCTGGCAAGGCTCTGTCTGGGTCAGGTTGGGTCGGAGAGGGAGAGAGATCGAGGGAGAAAGGGGGATCGGAGGAGACCCCGGGGTGGAGGGGCGAGGAAGCCGGGAACGAGCGCTCCACTCCTGGCCAGACCGAGCCCCTCGGGAACGACCCAAAGAGGGGATCTTTTCAACCATCTCAAGGACCAGGAAAGTGGAGAGGGCGGGGAGCCGGCCCTCGTCCAGTCACGACGCCCGCCCGCCGCTCCGACCCGGTCTCCGTCCGCCACGCGCGCCCTCGGGCTGCGCCTTCAACTCCCGTTCGCCGCACGCCGCGCCGCGCGCCCCGGGGTCCCGCTGCGCCCCGCCCGCGCCCCTCCGCACTGACCGTGAAGCGGGCGGCGGATCCGCGCTCCCAGGCCCCGGCGGGCGCCCGCCGCCGGTCCCCGCCGTCCCCGCTCGGCCCGGGCCTCGGGCGGCGGCTCGCCGGACTCGGCCAGACGGCGGCGGCGCGGGGGAAGCCCATGGAGCTCCCGGCGCTGGCGGCGGCAGGGCGCGGCGCGCGCGGATGACGCGGCTGGCCGGCGGGGCGGGGCCTGACGGGGGCGGGCCAGCGCGGACCGATGACGCGAGTGCCGGAGGGGCGGGGCCTATCGGGGGCGGGGCCGTGGGGCGGGGCCAGCGCGGACCGATGACGCGAGGACCGGCGGGGCGGGGCCTATCGAAGGCGGGGCCGGCGCGGATTGATGACGCGAGGGCCGACGGGGCCTATCGGGGGCGGGGCCGCGGGCGGGGCCGGCGCGGGCGGATGACGCGGGCGCAGCAGCATGGCGTCGGTGGCGCTGAGCGAGGCGGAGAAGGTGTACATCGTGCACGGCGTCCAGGTAGCGGCGGGCGGCGGGCGGCGGCGCAGCGGCGGCCGGGACACACGGCCGCGGCCCCGAGGACGCGCAGGCCGCGGGAGGGATGCGACTCCGCGCGCCCCTGCCGATTGCTCCGTGTGTGCGTGTGTGGCGCTGGGGATTGAACCCACAGGCACAGCTACACCGCCAGCCCTGTTTCATTGTTGTTGTTTTTTTTGGGGGGGCGGGTCTGGGGATGGAACCCTGAGGAATTCGACCTCCGAGCCACACCTCCTGCCCTATTTTATATTCTTTATTTTGAAACAGGGTCTCACTGAGTTACAAAGGGCCTCACTAAGTAGCTGAGGCTGGCCGCCAACCGCGATCCTCTGGTCTCAGCCTCCCGAATGCTGGGATTACAAGCGTGCGCCACCGCGCCCGGCTTCATTTTTTTTATTTTGAAACCTCAGGGTCTCACCAGGTCGCTGAAGCTGGCCTCGAACTTACGACGATCCTCCCGTCTCAGTCTCCAGAGTACTGGGATGACAGAAGTCAACCACCTCGCCGCGGCCTCTGTCGATTTTTTTTAAATGGAGCTTTCGATTCAGAACGACCTGTGTTTGAAGTGTTCGCACGTGGATTCATTCCCTTGCTCCTGAGTACTGGAGATAAGTAAAAATTGTGGTAGGACTCCAGGCCCTGAGCCCGGCCAGGGAGCCGATTTCCTTGTTTTTTTTTAATAAGGAAAACTGTGTGCGGGGGCGTTTTACTTCTGAGTTGCACCCCTAGCCCTTTTTACTTTTTCATTCTGAGTTCCTGAGCCTGGCCTCAAAGCTGGAATCATCCTGCTCAGCCACCCAAAAACTAGGTTCTTAAAAGTTAACCCTGAGCCCAGCGTGATGGGCACACTTGTAATCCCCGCACTTGGGAGGCGGAGACAGGAGGATCGCGCAGGTTCGAAGCCAGCGCTGGCTTAAGAGACCCTGTTTCCAAATAAAAATATAAAATAGGTCTGGGAGTGTAGCCCGGAGGTAGAAGGGCTTCCAGGAACCCCAGCACCACCAAAAAAAAAAAAAAAAAAAAAAAGTTACTCCCTAGTGCAACTTTTTATTGACTAGTTAAGTGTAGGGTGTATTTTTCTATTCTTTTGTATGCTTTTTTCCCCTCCCTGTGGGAGGTGTGAGTGCCTTACCTGTCCTTGGAAAGGACATTTATTAGCTTTTTATTTGTTTCTTACTTGCCCCCAAGCTTTTCCCAGAAAGCAGTGAGTGAGCCTGGAAAAGCAAAACACGTGAGCCCCCCCCCTTTATTTTTATTTATTTTTTTTCAGTACTGGGTATTGAACCCAGGGTCATTCTACCTGCGAGTTACATCCCAGCTGTATTTTTTGTTTTTTGCAGTACTGGTGATGGAACCCAGGAACATTCTACCTCCAAGCTACACCCCCAGCCCTATTTCTTATTCTTTATTTTTTTTAATTTTATTTATTTATTTATTTATTTATTTATTTATTGTGGTACTGGAGGTGGAACCCAGAGGCTTTCTACCTCCAGGCTATACTCCCAGAGCAATTTTCTATTTTATTTGGAAACAGGGTCTCACTAAGTTGCTGAGAGCCTCACTAAGTAGCTGAGGCTGGCTTCGAACCTGGGCGATCCTCCTGTCTCTACCTCCCAAGCGCGGGGATTACAAGCATGTGCCACCACGCCCGGTTCTTATTCTTTATTTAGAAACAGGGTCTCACTGAGTTGCAAACGGCTTCACTAAGTAGCTGAGGCTGTCCATGAATCGTGATCCTCCTGTCTCAGCCTCCCAAGTGTTGAGATTACAAGTGTGCGCCACCGTGCCTGGCTGAGGCCCCTTTTTGACGCCTCCCCAGCCTCGTCTTGGAACGAGAGGTGTGGCCAGATCTTTCCAGTGCTGGGTGTTCTCTAAGCAGTCTTAGGAGCTGTCAGAGTTGACAGACACTTTGTCAACTGCTATGCAACGCGAAAGGCCCTGGAAGGCTGCAGGCCACTCGCGGCAGCAGGCCCAAGCTCTGCCTTGGAGTTCAAGTGCTGCTCACTGGCGTGTGCCCATGGCCACTGGTTTGGCATCTTTCAACCTCAGTTTCCCCGTTTGTAAAGTGGAATGACTAAATACTCTCTTAGAGGGTAATTGTGAGGATTGACCCTGTGGTGTTTCTGGCACATATTCTGGTACATAGTAAACATGCAGCAAATAGTAGTTATTACTTGTTGCACTAAGTAATTTTTAGATATATAGAATTGAAGAATCACTTTTGAGACTGTCTCATTTACTCATCATCTTTTACGAGTGAGGAAACTAGTCCAGAGGGGAAAGGGCTTAATCAAGGTCAAATGGCTAGTTAGTAGTAGGCTAGTTAGTTAGTGGTAGGACCAGGCCGGGAACCATTACTAATGCTAATGATTGCTCATTCTTGTACCATACCGGCGGCCCAGAGAGAGTCCTTGTGAGTGTTGATTCTGGGCTGAGCATGCCTGGGGCCTGGGGCAGATGGGGTGGGGAAGGGTGAGGTGCCAGAGATGGACCCAGAAAGTCTTCAGGTTCTTTGGTTAGAGCCTCCTCCAGTGAAGAGGGGTCTCTTTATAGACTTCTCCCCAAAAAGGCTTACTCCCCTAGGCTTGAAATTTCATTGTTTCAAACAGATTGCTTCCAGCCAGGGAGCTGAAGGACTGTAGAGGGACTGCCGCGGAATTGAGAGGGAGCCAGGCATGGCAGTGCACGCTCGTAATCCCAGTACTTGGGAGGCTGAGACAGGAGGATAGCAGGTTTGAGGACAGCCTCGGCTACTTAGTGAGGCCCTTTGCAATTTAGTGAGACCCTGTTTCGAAATTAAAAAAAAATAGATCTGAGAGTGTAGCTCAGAGGTAGAATGCCCTTGGATTCAATCTCAGTAACATGTGCATGCACGCGCACGCACACACACACACACACACACACACATTCACGATTGAGGGTGTTTAAGAGCTGAAGCAAATATGACAGATGGCTGTGCTCAGTACTGTGTGGTGGGAGTGTGCAGCAGTGTTTTGCTTCTCTGTTTGTTGAATTTCTCAAGAAGTCAATTCACATATGCAGCCAGAGATACGTTTTCAATAAGCACGTACGTTAGAGCAGTGGTTTCAGTGTGTCTGCTGTCCTTCGTGTGTTGAGGAGCATTCGTCCCTTTGGGATGATGAAACTAATGATTCCTGAAAGGGGGGAGCAAGAGAGCAGAAAGGGAGACGAGAGGGAATCCTGCTTTCAAAAAAATAGTTGCAAAAAGAAGGTCTCCATGAGCAGACTTGGAGCAGGTGTGTGTGTGTGTGTGTGTGTTATTTAGTTAATTGTGTATGTGTGTGTTTTAGTGGAAGAGGCATAAAAATGTTCATGTATCTACTCATTTGTGGAGGGGAAATGCAAGAAATATACACCAGAAACAAAGAGAACCACCGGTGACCTGGGCTGCCTCGAGGACATGAAGAGTGGGGTGCACATAAGAGGAACATTTCTCTGAGCATGCCTTTCTTTTTCTTTCTTTTTTTTTTTTGGGGGGGTACTGGGCATTCTACCTCTGAGCTACACCGCCAGCCCTATTTTTTATTCTTTATTTTGAAACGGTCTCACTGAGTTGTGGAGGGCCTCACTAAGTAGCTGAGGCTGGCTGCAAACCTGCGATCCTCCTGTCTCAGCCTCCCCGATGCTGGGATGACAAGCTGAGCGTGCCTTTCTGATAGGTTTGATCTTAGGACCCTAGTGACATTCCATGTAACTAAAAGTAATTAAAAGTAACCAGGAGCTGGACTTGGTGGCACGCTTGTCATCCCAGCATTCTGGAAACTGAGACTGGAGGATCGCAGTTCAAGGGCAGCCTCAGCTACTTAGTGAGGCCCTTTGCAACTCAGTGAGACCGTTTCAAAATAAAGAATAAAAAATAGGGCTGGGGGTGTAGCTCGGAAGTAGAATGCCCCTCGGTTCCATCCCTGGTAAGTACATAAATAAATAAATAAATAAATAAATAAATAAATGTAACCAGAATGTGCAGACCCAAACTGAAATACAGTCACAAATGAGCCTGTGTTACAAATAAATATTTAACCACACAGGAAATGTGTAGGGAAGAAAAGAACTAAAGTAACTGGAA
Source organism: Muscardinus avellanarius (assembly GCF_963383645.1). Classification (NCBI taxonomy): domain Eukaryota; kingdom Metazoa; phylum Chordata; class Mammalia; order Rodentia; family Gliridae; genus Muscardinus; species Muscardinus avellanarius. The sequence goes on from NC_137804.1 coordinate 7,192,873, forward strand.
GACACATTTTGCCCCAGTACTATAAGGCTAAAGACACTAAGAACTTTACACATAACTGGGTCCTAAGTTTGCTTCCCACAGTGGAATGGGATAGCAGTTCTGAAACTACTCCACTTGCATGCCAGGAAATCTCAACTGTGTAAATACATTGTAGATAAAGGCAGCTGCTCTCCCCCTGAGAAGGGGCAGATCCAAGGTTGGGCTGCCCTGTGGGTATTAGATTGGACTTGAGCTCTCAGTTATGATATAAGGCTGTTCAGTGGACATGTACATACAGAATTTGCTGTAGGCCTGGGGCGTTAGTATATGGACGCGTTTTGCTCTGCTGGGAGGCTTAGAAGCAGCCATGCCCTTGTAGCAAGGAAGAGCTTGGGTCTCAAGGGCCATGCTCCAATAGTGGGAGCTGGGGTCCTTGGAGAAAGGGCTGCTCACCAGGGCTGGGCCAGGGAGGCACAAGAGAGGAAGGGAGTGAGCGCTTCAAAACTGCTGGAGGCGGTCATATAGATGTAAATACATAATGTACAGATGTAAATACGTAACAGATGTAAATACATAAAGGAAGAAGTGAGCAGGTGGGCAGAAGGTCAGGCGGCAGATACACCACCTGGAAAACCATCTTCTGCAGGGGGAGGGGGCGTGGGGGCCAGACTGTCCTGGAAGGGGCTAGGTAGGAGCGGCGTGGCGCTTTGCAGGTCTTGTTACAGCCACTCGTCTCTGCTGTGCGGTGGGAGAGCAGTCCTAGCCCCTACAGGAGAGTTGCACTGTACATCTTGAGGAGCTTTGTGGACGGAGGCCATGGGTGAGACACGGCGGCCTGTGGCCCGAAGCCCTGACAGCGCCTGCTTCTTGCTGCAGTTTTAGCCTGGCACATTGGAGAGGAATGGCTTATTTTTGTTCCTTGTTCAGATTGTGCTTCTTTTGTGCACATATTCTGTGTAGCAAAATGGCCGTTGCAGTCAGACATACCTGGCACGGAAACTTAGCTCTGTCCTCACTGGCCGCGCCTTGGACAATCCGCTCAGCTTAGGGTCCCAGCCCTCACGTGTACCGTAGTGATATTGTCAGCAGCCGTGAGGGCGGAGGTGCAGGAGCCACTGAGAGAAGAGATGCCTGCTGTGTATTTCTCTGGGGAGAGGAGTGAGCTGGGCCGGCCACCTGTGGTCGGTGCAGGGTCACAGCCCGGGGTTGTCATTGTACTTAGGTAGACCTCCGCGTGGATGGCCGCGGCTGCGAGGACTACCGATGTGTTGAGGTGGAGACCGATGTGGTGTCCAACACCAGCGGGTCTGCCCGGGTCAAGCTGGTAGGTACTTTGGCCATTCATGCCCAGGCGGGAAATGGGCAGGCCCAATGGGACAGCTGCAGACCCCTGGTGGCTTTTGGGGAGCAGTTGCCCGGGTAAACCCAAGCCCAAGCAAGTGGGGGTCTCTCCAGAGCTGAAGGACCCCCCTCACAAAGCACCAGGTCCCAGCACCGATGATCAGTCTCGGGAGGACTGCTCAGTGCCTAGAAGGGGGGGTTCCCAGCTGCCTGCTCTGCGCAACGACCCTTCTTGCGTGTGTCTGCAGGGCCACACAGACATCTTGGTGGGAGTAAAAGCGGAAATGGGGACGCCGAAGCTGGACAGGCCCAATGAAGGCTACCTGGAATTCTTCGTTGACTGGTCAGTACTGTGTGGGTGTTTTTGAAGGAAATGACTTAATAATTGAAGCTTCAGCCAGGCATGGCACATCGTAATCCCAGGACTCGGGAGGCGGAGACCGGAGATCAAGTTTGCAGCCAGCCTCAACAACTTAGTGAGGCCCTCTGCAGCTTAGATCCTGTTTCAAAAAAACAGGGGCCACAGGTATAGCTCAGAGATAGATAACTCAAAGATAGAACTTCCCTGGGTTCAATCTCCAGCACTAAAAAAGAAGTAAATAAAAGATGAAGATTCAGAAAATGAGGCTGTAGTCCCCATCGAGCCCTCGTGTGTCTGTGTGGTCATTCGGCCATCTAGGAGGGTTTACTGACCTCCTCCCGTTTGCCAGGTACGGGGTCTTGGCTGGAGTCCTGCCTGTTTTAATCGCCTGGTCCTTCCTACATTCCTACACGTTCTTTTCTCTGTCTGAAACGAGGGCATCTGCCAGGCAGCCCAGCTTATGCTTGTTCTGAGGGTCAAGTGAGATGATGCGTGTTATGGTCCTTTGAAAAATGCCAGAGGCGGATGGCAGGGGCCGCCTATAGATGCTGTGTCTCCACAGAGTGCATTCGGGGTCCGGTGAGGCTGGGGCTGTGGGTGCTGGGGGAGCCCGTGCAGTCAGCCCTGGGCCTCTCCGCTTCCCCCTCTGCTCAGCCAGGGGACCTGGCTGCTTACCAAGTTTCTCTCTGCCTAAACTTCATCTGGAATAGGGAGACCAGAAGAGCGGGGTGAGGAGGAGGAAGCTGGCGGGCGCGGGGCACAGGCTTCCTCGGCCCTCAGCCAGCGCCACTCCTCTCCGCTGCCAGGGCTGGTCCTGGGCTCTTCTAGGAGCTGGGTGCCGGCAGCAGGCCCTCCTCCAGCAGGTGAGGCCCTGCGAGCTCATGCTAGGTGGAGGTGTAGAATGTCGGTACCGAGTGTCTCCTAAACCCCCTGCCATTTGAAGGTTTGCTAGGACCCATGGGCAACTTATTTGTGGCATTTTCCCCAGGAGCCGCTCCTAACTGCTCAGATGGCAGCTCCTCGTCCCACCCAGTGACTAGGAATGGCTGCCGGGCACGCCCCTGCCCGCACCTGGAGCTCCGCTGGAGAGCTCCAGGCACTTGCCAGCCACTGCAGCTGCTCCCAGTGGGAGAAGAGCCCTTGGTGTTGGGTGGGGTCCCTCATGCCTCTCTGAGCCTAGCTTGATTTAATTCTGTATCAACAACTTCCAGGTTTTAATTATTTAAAGTCCCAGTGGTAGAGAGGTCCCAGAAAGCTAATTGCTTTTCTGCTGACTCATTTCCCTTTGGTTTATCTGCTCGGAATGGTAACACAGAGACCGAGCAGACAGTACTCCCTGCCTCACGGTTCACTGTTTCTCAGGAGTGAGGAGACATCTTGTGGGAAAGGGCACGGGTGGCCGGCACTCCCACGGAACCAGAAGCAGGGAGGGTCCGACCTCCCAGCCCTCCTGAGCGCCTCTGGCTTACTCACGGTAGCCTGAGAATAGGCCACTTGAAAGGAGAAGATTGAAACTCTAGAAAGGAAGGTTTCCACCCAAGCCCCAGGGAGTCTCCTAAGCTGGGCGTGCTCTGGGCTGCTGCCGGCCTCTCAAGGAGATTGGCTTTAACAGAGGGTTCGGGAAGCGGTCTCCTCAGGTGTCCATGCGCACGGCCCTTGATGCTGCCGCTTGGATCAGAGCTACTCTTTGGCGTGGTCCTTCACACTTCTCACCAGTACAGGACCAGGACACTGGGTCCCTTGGGGCAGAGCCGCCGAGAGCCCCTTGCCCACTGGGTGCTGCAGCGGGGGCCCTCCCTGGGCTGGGGCGGGTGGAAAGCAGCCTGCCTGAGCCTTTTGAGGCTGGTTGGGCTCAGTCTCTGGAACCAAAGAGGTAACTTCCAGAAAGTTCAAGCAGGACCTTACAATGGAAGGCTCAGAATGTGCTACTCCTCCTGTACCCCTCATAGGGATGTCTCTGTGAGCTCAGAAGTGAGTCCACGCACACAGAGAAATCAGCCTTGGGGGAGATGGCTTCTGGGGGCAAGCCCCCAGAGTGCCCTACTCTGGGCACTCAGTCCTTCTCTGCTGTGGGCTGCCTGGCTGTTTGCAAGGCTCTGTCAGCCTACTGGCTATTCTGTTGCAAGGAAAGCAACCCTGGGCCTAGCATGTAGAGCTCCCTTCCCGGTAGATAGGGCTTTGATCCGGCCTCCCTCGGAGGATCAGGGTGTAGTGGTGAGTCAGGCAGGAGGAGCGGCTGCCCCGGCTCTATTAGCTCAGCCAGCCCTTTTCCACAGCTCTAGAAGAGAGGCTGGAGGCCGGGCGTGGTGGTGCAACGCTTGTAATCCCTGCGCTTGGGAGGCAGAGACAGGAGGATCATGCAGGTTCAAAGCTAGCCGCGCTGGCTTAAGAGACCCTGTTTCCAAATAAAAATATAAAAAAATAGGTCTGGGAGTGTAGCCTGGAGGTGAAGGGCTTCCAGGAACCCCAGTACCACCAAAAAAAGGGAAGAGAGGCTGGGTCAGGCTTTATGAAGGGTCTTGTTGTGGTAACTAAATGCAGAAAGCACCGGGTTTTATGCTGGAAAGCCCACGTCCCCGCTGAACGGTGCATCGTGATGCGCATGAGCAGGGCTGAGTCACCAGCCTCAGCCTCTCCCTTTCTCTTCTCTCTCCTTTGTAAGTAACAGGCTTTTTATCGAGGGCTCCCTTGGGCTGCCTTCCTTACATTTGTGGGCTGGTTAAAGTCCCAAGAGCAGAACACTCGTTCAGTATCCTGAGGCAGAATTTAAGCCCGAGGAAAGGCTGCGCTGACCGGTGTTACGCTCTAGACAAGCCAGCAGCCACAAGTCCAGGGGGAGCGAGGAGGCCTGGCGGGCAGGCCCACTGGCCCGGCCGGAGCCTTAGCTCCAGTTGCGCAGCCTCTGACTCGCTTCACTCCTCTCTGAAATGAGGTCAGGCGGGGCCGTGGCTCAGCGCCTGGAATCCCAGTCCTGGGAGGCTGAGACGGGTGGCTGATTGGAGGACAGCCTTGGCTGTAGTGAGCAGCTCAGCAGCCTAGTGAGACCTCGTTTCAAAGTAAAAATAATATAGGGCTAAGGTATAGTTCAGAGGTAGAATACCTCTGGGTTTAATCCCCAGTACTAAAAATAAATAAATAAAAACAAATAAAATAGGATCAGGGCCCAGGATCAGCTCAGTGGCGGGGCATTTGCCTCGCACGCTGGGCCCGGGTTCCGTCGCCAGCACCACAGGAGTAAGGTACAGAGGGCCGGCCCCTCCTCAGGTGCTGAGTGGGTTGCGGCAGCCAGCCCTTTGAGGTGCTGCGGGCGGCGCACGCGGGCGCTCGGAAGGCCTCCTGCACACCTCGCTGCCTCCCGGGGACCGCGCCGTGCTGGTGCGTCTCCCGCTCAGTCGCAGGGCTGCCATGCTGGGAGCAGCTGGCGCCTTCCAGGTGGGTGAGGGCTCAGGAAGCCTCTAGGTGGGGCTTCATAGCGCCTGTGCGGAGCAGCTGCTCGCTTACTGTGCCCGACCTTTACTGTGAGAGTAAAGCGATTCATGGTACTTATTTCACAGGCCTATCAAAGGTCTATTTGTGTCGAGCCAAAACTTAAAAATTTCCTGTTAAACACTTTTGAGTAGTGTTTCAAGTGGTAAGTGTTGAATCATGTTAGCTTAGTTCTTTGTTGAAGTAATTGGGCATTAGATTCAAGAGTTCAGAAAGGAAACATTTTTTCCTCTTGAAAAATAGCAAACAAGGGGGAAGAAGGAAAATCTCTAAAACACACAATGTACTTAAACATATCGAAGTCAACCACTAAGCCAGCGAGGGAGGAGGGACGGGGAGGGAATGGGGTGGGAATTGGGTAGGGGTTAAATCAGCGATGTGTACATGTCTGTACACACAAGTTTTTTACCCCAATATGATGTATGAATATAATGCACCAATAAAAAATTAAAAGAAAAAGAAAAATATCAAACAAGCCAGGCTTGGTGGTGCATGCCCGTAATCCCAATGTTTGGGAGGCTGAGGCAAATCCCAGTATGCAAGTTTGAGGCCAGCCTCAGCAACTTAACAAGACTCTGTTTTTTTTGTTTTTTTGTTTTTTTTTCCTTTTAAAGGGCTGATCATGGTGTAGTTTGGCAGTAGAATGCCTCTGGGTTCAATCCCCAGTACCCCCAAGTCAAATAAAGTAAGAGGGGGTACTGGTGTGTCGTCACCCGCAGGGGCGTGTTCCTGACACACGCCGACTTTTTGCCACACGTGTCTCTAAGTCATCCCAGAAAGCGTGCTCCTGTACGTAGGCCGTGGCTTTGCACGTGTAGTGTGACCCTCTTGAGCCGGACGGTCCAGCTCCCCGGCCAACCAGAGCAGAGGATTTGCTGTGCTCGGAAGGTGGGAGAATCAGAGCTCTCCAGGTCACCAGCAAGCAGTGCAGGCTGGGACCTTCCAGAATAAGGGCCAGGAAGTCTGTATGTGGGATTGTGTAGAGTCTGTGCTGACACAGCCCTCTTTTTTATTTATGTTTTTACCTTTGAGGTACTTGGGAGAGAATTAATTGTCACCATCCGAGGCTCACGTACTTGTTTCTTGGCTAAAGATGGCTTTTCTAGACATTAGCTGCTGGAAGTCCAGGGACGCCCACTGACAAATCCAGGCAGGGCCCAGCGCCGGGCTGTGCCTGGCATGTGTCTAGAAGCTGGCGAGGTGGCAAGACCCAGTCTTTCTTTGAGCCAGTGACTTACTTTTTTCTTTCTCTTTTTCTTTTCTTCCTGTGGTGCCCAGAATGGATCCCAGGGCCTCCTGCACGCTAGCAAGTGCTCACCACCAAGCTAGACTCCCAGCCCTCGGTGTCTTCCTCAGAGCAGCCGGCTTTCCCAGCATTCCACAGGGCACTGAAGGCCTCGCCCCTTTGTGCTTTGCTGTGGGAAGACTCACTTGGCTTTGCTCTCCCTTCTATGTAGTTCAGCCAATGCCACCCCTGAATTTGAAGGTCGCGGAGGAGACGAGCTTGGCACGGAGATCGCTAACACCCTTTACCGGGTCTTCAACAACAAGAGCAGCGTGGACCTGAGCTCCCTGTGCATCAGCCCCCGGGAGCACTGCTGGGTCCTCTACGTGGACGTGCTGGTGAGTCCGCACCGCGCCGCGCAGCCTCCGTGGCACCGCTCCGCTGCTCTGCCCCACTTTAGGGGGGTGCAGCCGCCCTCCAGGGTGAGAACGGGAGAAGATAACCCCCTGTAATGATTTTTAAAGAGAAAGGCCACCTATGCGTGCAATGCCGTTCCATAATAAAATGTTACAGCAGCACCCAAGTTATCCACAGAACACCAGGGGGAAGCTGATATGGTGGCGCACGCCTGTAGTCCCAGAACATGGGAGACTGAGACAGGAGGATTTCAGGTTCACGACCAGCCTCAGCAAGAGTGAGGTGCTTAGCAACTCAGACCCTGTTTCAAAATGAAAATAAAATAGGGCTTTGGGGTTCAATTCCAGTATCAAGAAAGAAAGGATAAAGTACAGGGTAGAAAAGCAGAAGGGGCTCTACGGGTGGTGCCAGAATGGGGGCCGGAGGCGTTGGCATCAGACAGGCCTCGCGCTGAGACCCGGGACTCTGCTCTTTTGGGCATGGGAGTGAGGGGTGCTGGGATTCAACTCAAGGACGTGCTGTCTCCAAGCTATACGCCCCACCCTATTTTATTTTTTATTTTGAAACAAGTGGCTGAGAGCCTTGTTAAATTCCTGGGGCTCTCCTCAAATTGCAGCTCTCCTGATGCAGCCTCCCAGGCCCTGGGATTACAGGTGCGCGCCATCACGCCTGGCGGCACTGCTCCCGAGCTGGGTCTCGGGCCAGTTGCCTGGCCTCGCAGGTCTCCGTTCCTTCACTTATGAATGGGGGCTGGAGTGGTGTCCACGCACAACAGTCCTGTCAGGCTTACAGGCAGCCGCATGGAGGGCTTGTGCTCCCCACGGGACACTCTGTGGTGAGCGTGCCGGGTCAGCGGGGTCTTGGCCGCGTGGCCAGCTGCCATTAGCCTGTTGGTGCAATCATGTGGTCAGCGTGGCTCAGTAACGCCCGACTGAATGGCACTGGCTCTCTCTCCTGTCCACCCCTGTCTCCCTTAGCTGCTGGAGTGTGGTGGGAACTTGTTCGACGCTATTGCCCTTGCTGTGAAGGCTGCTCTCTTCAACACGAGGTAGGTCTTCCGGGAAACAGCCACGGCCTGCGGAGCACTTCCGTGGCCCACCAAGGGAGTCTCTATACCGTCATGGGACAGGTTGCACTTTTCAAAAGGGTGATACCTATTCTTAGGTCCAGAAAAGAGATTTCCTAAGTTAAAACTAAATTATTTTTATATCTTTATATTATTATTTTAAGTAAACATGTGACATGTAGAAAAATGTTAGAAAACAAAAATAAAGAGAAAGAAAGGAAGGAAAGGAAAGGAAAGGGAAGGGAATGGACACTAACCACAGGCCACTGGCGAGCTCTGGTGGGCTCACGCTCCCGGGCCCAGCACCATGGACAGCGCCGGCACACGGCAGACTCTCTGCTCGGTAGCACAGGTGGCCTGACGCGTGGTAGGTGCTTTCCTTGATTGCACACATCACGGGCTCAAAGTGTGGAGGGAGGCAGCTAGCTGTTCTTTGGTTTAAGAACCCGAGACGGGCACGCCGTGGCTGAGCGTCCTAGGCGGCTATGCCAGGCGTCTTTGGAGTTGGCATTTCTTTGGGCTCTGATTGTGTAGCTCGCCCTCCTGTATGCCGCGTGCCTGGAGGCGTTGGTAGCACTCGGCAGTGTGCGTGCGTCTTTGTCCCGTGGGAGCTTATACGGAGGCCCTGGGGACCCTGCGCTTCTAAGAGGTGAGGATGAGGCCAGACTGGCGGGCATATACCTGCATCCCAGTCACTTGGGAGGCTGAGGCAGGATTGCAAGTTCAAGGCCAGCCTGGGCGATCTAGCAAGACCCGGTCTCAAAATGAAAAGGGCTAAGGATGTAGCTCGGTGGTAACACCACCTGGGTTTAATCTCCAAACTTAAAAAAAAAAGGGGGGGGGAGAGGATTAAGTAAATAATTGGACATGTGAGCAAAGATGTTTATTCTAGGATGTTCACCACAACCTCCTGGTAATGGTAAGAAGTTGAAGCTGTCATCCTCGCGCTTGGGAGGCTGAGGCAGGAGCATCACACAGCTCCGAAGCCAGCCCCAGCTACTGAGTGAGGCTCTCAGCAACTCAGTGAGACCCTGTTTCAAAATAAAGAATAAAAAATTGGTCAGGAGGGTAATCCCCGCACTTGGGAGGCTGAGACAGGAACATTCAGCCTCAGCTACTTAGTGAGGCTCTCAGCAACTCATACCCGTTTCCAAATGAAGTATAAAAGAGGTCTGGGAGTGTAGCTTGGAGGTAGAAAGTCCCTGGGTTCCACCCCCAGTACCACAAAAGAGGAAGAGGAAGACGACGATGATATTGTGGGTTGATGTATTTCCCAGAGCCCAGCTCAATTCAGGTGCCCAGTTTAGGGGATTAAGATCCACATGAGGCCGGGCGTGGTGGGCACGCTTGTAATCCCCGCACTTGGGAGGCAGAGACAGGATGACCGCGCTGGTTTGGAGCCAGCCTTGCTGGCTTAAGAGACCCTGTTTCCACATAAAAAGGTAAAAAAATAGGTGTGGGAGTGTATCCCAGAGGTAGAAGGGCTTCCAGGAACCCCAGAACCACCAAAAAAAAAAAAAAAAAAAGATTCACATGAGCCAGGCGTGGTGGCCATGCTCGTAATTCCAGGCTGAGACAGGAGGATCGCACAGGTTTGAAGCCAGCCTCAGTTACTTAGTGAGGCTCTCAGCAACTCAGTGAGACCCTGTTTCCAAATAAAATATAAAATGAGTCTGGGAGTATAGCCTGGAGGTAGAAAGCCTCTGGGTTCTACCCCCAGTACCACAAAAAAAAAAAAAAAAAAAAGAGGTGTGCTATATGGGAACCCACTGAGTGATGCAGTGCGCACAGCCTGCTGTGTGTGTGTGTGTGTGTGTGTGTGTGTGTGTGTGTTTATGTATTTTTTTGCATTCTACCTTTGAGCTATACCTCCATCCCCTTTTTTTTTTTTTATGCTTTATTTTGAAACAGGGTCTCACTAAGTTGCAGAGGGCCTCACTAAGTAACTGAGGCTGGCCACGAACCTGCCATCCTCCTGTCTCAGCCTCCCTAGTACTGGGGTTACAAGGGTGTGCCACCACATCCAGTTTGTTTGTTGTATTTCAAAACATCTGTTTTGAAAAGATATTTACATATTTCAGAATGATCATATTAACTATTTTTCAGTGTTCACATTATGGCAGTTTAACTTGTGTCTGGCTTTTAAACTTTTTCTGTAGTGAATTTAGACTACTTTTTTTTTTTTTTTTTTTTTTTTTTTTTGGTACTGGGGATTGAACCCAGCAGGGACAATCTACCTCTGAGTTACACCCCTGGCTCTTTTCATTTTTTTTTTTTATTCTGAAAGAGGGTCTTTTAAGTTGCTGAGGCTGGCCTCAAACCTGCATTCCTCCATCTTCCCTCCCAAGTACTGGGGTGACAGGCGTGCACTACCACGCCCAGCTAACCTGTGCAGTTTTAAAAAGTTAAATAAACTTAGGTCAGAAAATGCAGGCTGAGCAGTCTGCTGAGGGTGAAGGCTGTGGCGCCCCCCTGGGCTCCTTGATGAGCCCGGTTGAGGTGGAGGCCCGCAGTCCTGGCCGCCGTGCCTGGGCTCTGTTGGAGCAGGGAGGAGGTTGCCATCTGAGCCTCATAAATGGCTCCAGCTGCCTGCTGCTTCCCACGGGCGCCGGGAGTTCAGATGGAGCCGTTTGGCTGTGGGGGAGCTGCCGGGTAAACCACACACCAGGATGTAAAACCCAGCTGCCCGGGTTGCGGTGGTGCGTGGCATCACCCCGGGCTCGTCCCCAGATCCTAGCAGGACTCCCAGCCGTGGTGGACATTCTCTGGCCGCCACACAGCTGCTGTGGATGCTGCTGTGTGTAGAAGGACCAGTGGACCTGAATCAGGGGCTTCTGTTAGAGGGACTGGGAAAAGCACCTAGTTTCCATTGCGAGAGCTGGATAGGTCACCTCTCCCTGGTCCTCCACCGAGACTGTAGGGAAATAAATTGGGTTAAATAACTTCCCTCCCCCACTCAAGAAACAGACCGTTGCCAGCACCCCGCAGCCCTCACCCTGTGCCTGCGTCATGACCCTCCCTGAGGATGGCCACTGTGAGTGGACAGACGAGGCCTGCACCTGCCGTGGGAGGGACCACCGGTGTGTCTCGGTCTGCGCCCTTAGTAAGCATCACACTTCAGGCATCTGTACTGCTGCCTGCAGGCTTGGCGTGCTTGCCTACGGCGTGCCGCTGTGTGCGTGTGGCACTGTTTATCCTCTCTGTTGATGACTGATGGGTAGTCCCAGTTTTAGCTAGATAGTGGTAGCATGGACGTTTCTGTAACATGCCTTTCATTGCATGTGGGCATCTGCTCCGTGGAGGAGTGAGAGCGGCGGGCCACAGCACAGCTGTGCTGGCCAGTGGATGCTGCCAGACGTTTCCAGGTGCTTGTATCAGCTGAGACCCACACAGCAGGGTTTGAAGTTCCGGGTGCTCCTATCTTTGCCAGCCCTTGGATCTTCTTGTCTTTAACGTTACCTTTTCTGGCGAGGACATCTTGGTGTTGCGTTATGGTTTGATTTTCATTTCTGTGGTGCACATTTGAGCTGAGCACCTTTCCTTTGTTTACCCACCACTTAGGCAGCTTCCTGTACAAAGCCTTTGTTCACATCTTGCTCATTTTCTATTGGGCTGTTCATTATTTTGTGAGTTAATATTATCAGATATAGATCTACAATTATTTTTCTGGACTATTTATTTAGTTTCTAAATGATGTCTTTTAATGAACAGAAGCTCATAATCAATATAATTGCATCCATTTTTTTCCTTTATGGTAAATTCTTCATGTCTTATTCAAGAAATATTTGTCTGCCCCAAGGTCATGAAGATGCTCTCAGTTTTTCTTTGAAAACCATGTTGTTTTTGTTTGTTTATCCTTGGGTTTTGTTTTGACATAGCATCCAAGCTGTCATCAGGTTCCTGGGCTCAGGTGGCCTTCCTGCTTCGGCCTCCCAAGTAGCTGGGACCATAGGCCCCCGGTGCCTGGCTCTGGGCCCCACTGTCTATCTTTCACATTGCAGCTGCACTCTGGTTAGGTTTTGTATGTAGTGTGAGGTAGGGATCGAGGCTAATTTTCTCCCCATACGGCCACCGTCTAATCAACTTAGCGTTGCTTTCTAGAGGAGCTCCTTCCTTTGCTGCCCAGCACTGTTGCCGGGCCCTGTGACAGGGACGATGGGGATGAGGGTGGTAGCATTGTAGGTACTTGTCACTTTCTCTTGTAAAGATGGGGATTGCAACTGCTGTTCTCAGTCTTAAGGAAAAAAAAAAAAGTTACTTTTCTCCAACAAGTGGGATAATTTTTTTTTTTTTTTTTTGTAGTGCCAGGGATTAACTTCAGGGCCTCACATATGCTAGGTAAATGCTCTGGCACTGACTACAGCTTCAGCTGTTTGTTTTTGTTTGTTTTTGTTTTTTGTTTTTTGTTTTTTTTTTTTGGTGGTACTGGGGGTGGAACCCAGAGGCTTTCTACCTCCGGGCTATGCTCCCAGACCCATTTTATATTTTATTTGGAAACAGGGTCTCACTAAGTTGCTGAGAGCCTCACTAAGTAGCTGAGGTTGGCTTTGAACCTGTGTGATCCTCCTGTCTCAGCCTCCCAAGCGCGGGGATTACAAGCGTGCACCACCACGCCCGGCTCAGCTGTATTTTAAAATTTATTTGAGGCCATGTCTCACTAAGTTGCTGTGGCTGACCTTGAACTTATGATCCTTCCGCCTCAGCCTCCCAGGTAGCTGGGATTCCAGGTGTGCAGCACTGTGTCCCAGCTAAGTGGATGTTTTAATTGTGCTTCTACTTCCAGGATACCAAGGGTTCGCGTTCTGGAGGATGAGGAGGGGTCAAAGGACATTGAGCTGTCCGATGACCCTTACGACTGTATTCGACTAAGCGTGGAGAACGTGCCCTGCATCGTCACTCTGTGCAAGGTGTGAGCTTTGACCTTTGGGTTTTGTTTGTTTGTTTGTTTTGGTACTGGGGTGGAACACAGAGGCTTTCTACCTCGGGGCTACACTCCTAGACCTATTTTATGCTTTATTTGGAAACAGGGTCTCACTAAGTCGCTAAGAGCCTAAGTAGCTGAGGCTGGCTTTGAACCTGTGTGAGCTTCCTGTCTCAGCCTCCCAAGCACGGGGATTACAAGCGTGCGCCAACACACCGGCTCACCTTTCATGTTTTGTACACATGGCCTGTGGAGGTGGGACTCCCCCAGCCCCAGCCTGTTGAGATTACTTGATAGGTTGAGAAGTTTCACAAACCATATAGAAGTCATTAACCCAAATCCAGTAATTCAGTTAGGTTCGAATCACTGCCACACGTAGCTCTTTCTTCTCGCTTTAACCGGGGAGTGGGATGGAGTCCTGGGAGCCCCGAGTGGACTCGTAGGAGTAGGAGCCAGGGTGCGGAGCTTTCCATGCGTGCCTTCCCCACGGCACTCTGTACTTGGGCGTGGACGTACGCGACCTCCCTGCGCTCTGTGGGCCCTAGGATGGCCGGGGGTGGTGGGTAGAAAAGCCCGTTCCCTCCATGGTCCGTGTCCACGTCCTAGCAGGTCCCAGTGTGGGGGTCAGGTGTGGGCCATAACCCGGGCCTTGGGTAACCAGCACTGCCCAGGCCGCGCAGAGATCCATGCTGGCTGAGACGGGCTGACCACGCAGCCCATGCTGCATGGGTCAGGTTTCGACCACTGAACTCAGATCACGAGCCTGGGTGTGGTGCCGATGGGGAGCCGGACGCCCGTGGCCCCTGCATTTGTTCCTTCGTGACCTTGTCCCTCCACGTGGGCCCTCTGAGCTTACCATTTGTGATATGGTGGCTTCCCTGGGCCTCTGTGGAGCGCCGTGGAGGCCTCCGGCTCGGGGGTGGGGGGGCTCTGACCCTTGCGCATCATGTTTTCATCCTGAGTCTGTTACGCCCTTGCGCGGGCCTTCGGTGTGGATGTTAAACATGTTTGGAGCAGAACGAGCTCTCAGCGGGTAGCGCACCCTCTGCCCGGTTGGCCGTTGGGCGGGCCCTAAGCACGCTGCACCCACCTTTGCAGATCGGCTGCCGGCATGTGGTGGACGCCACCCTCCAGGAGGAGGCCTGCTCCTTGGCCAGCCTGCTGCTGTCGGTGACCAGCAAGGGAGTGCTGACGTGCATGCGGAAGGTGGGCAAGGGCAGCCTGGACCCCGAAAGCATCTTCGAGATGATGGAGGTGAGGGCCGGGTGGCACCCTGGGAAGCCCCACGCACACCCCCAGGCAGGCTCAGCCCACGGGGCGGCTGGTGGGCTGGCCAGCTGTGACCAGGTCTTAGTGTTCCCAAGAGGTAACCCCTACATGGTTAGAGGTTTTGTTTTAATTAAAAGACCTCAAAGCTGAGACAGGAGGATCGCAGATTGGAGGACAGCCTCAGCAAGTAGTGCGATTCTCATCAACTTTAGAGAGACCCTGTTAAAAATAAGTAAATAGGACTGGTGTGTAGCTCCGGTGACACCAAAAACCAGTCCTCTAAGGGGCTGGGGCCAGAGCGCAGCAGTGGGGCTTCCCCTGGGTTCTAGCCTACACACATGCACACGTGTGCACATCACGTGACACACAGCCTGCACTGCGGGCAGACCCTCCGGAGCGGCTGCCAGCAGAAAGGGAGGTCCCCCGGCGCGGCGTGCTCACGGCCTGTGCTCCCTCCCGCCCCACAGACCGGCAAGCGCGTGGGCAAGCTGCTGCACGTGTCCCTGCAGAGCGTCCTTCACAAGGAGGAGAGCCTGGGGCCCAAGAGGCAGAAAGTCGGCTTCCTGGGATGACCTGCGCCTCACCCGTCAACGGGGCAGTGTGTGTTTCTTACTTTTCCTTTTAAGCAGAAGTTTGTATATATTTTTCTTAACCATTACAAATTCAAGGTAACATTTGTACATGTGATTAAAGTCTATTTTCAGGTCTGGTCTGGCAAGAGTTCTTGAGTGCAGAGATCTTGAGTGCAGAGTGCCAAGGGAGAGCCTCCGTGCTCACAGCCCCGAGGGGCCGGCCTCCGCGTTCACAGCCTCCGAGGGGCCGGCCTCCGCGCTCACAGCCCCGAGGGGCCGGCCTCCGCGCTCACAGCCTCCGAGGGGCCGGCCTCCGCGCTCACAGCCCCGAGGGGCCGGCCTCCGCGCTCACAGCCCCGAGGGGCCGGCCTCTGCGCTCACAGCCTCCGAGGGGCCGGCCTCCGCGCTCACAGCCCCGAGGGGCCGGCCTCCGCGTTCACAGCCTCCGAGGGGCCGGCCTCCGCGCGCTCACAGCCCCGAGGGGCCGGCCTCCGCGCTCACAGCCCCGAGGGGCCGGCCTCCGTGCTCACAGCCTCCGAGGGGCCGGCCTCCGTGCTCACAGCCCCGAGGGGCCGGCCTCCGCGCTCACAGCCCCGAGGGGCCGGCCTCCGCGTTCACAGCCTCCGAGGGGCCGGCCTCCGCGCTCACAGCCCCGAGGGGCCGGCCTCCGCGCTCACAGCCCCGAGGGGCCGGCCTCCGTGTTCACAGCCTCCGAGGGGCCGGCCTCCGCGCTCACAGCCCCGAGGGGCCGGCCTCCGTGTTCACAGCCTCCGAGGGGCCGGCCTCCGCGCTCACAAGCCCCGAGGGGCCGGCCTCCGTGTTCACAGCCTCCGAGGGGCTGGCCTCCATGTTCACAGCCTCCAAGGGGCCGGCCTCCGTGTTCACAGCCCCAAGGCTGCAGTAGAGACCTGTGGGAAGTGGCTCAGAGGAAGTGCTTAGGACACAAATTTTTTGACTTTCCTCCCCAGAGCCTTCAAAATAAGAATCACAGAGAGAAGTGTGTTTTGCATGTGCATGTGGAGCCTGGGGGTCTGCCAGCAGGGGAGCCCCAGCCCTGCCGCCAAGGGGCCACAGCGCTCCCCAGGGCGGGTGCGGCCGCCTGGCCCACCAGCCTTCCTAGCGGCTCTGGGTATGCGGTGGCTTTGCGTTTCATAACCATCCCATGGCTTCCAGAGGCTGCGGGAGGGTGTTACCGTGCGCTCGCTCCGCTGGCCCACCCTCAGCCTCTGCTACTCCCGGTGCAGCCAGTTGGAATTAAGTCTGCTAGATACAACAGTCTGTTTTTTTCCAGGGGAACTGAAACTCTTATATCAGTGTTAAAGAGCCCTGGGGAAGGAGCTGACTCATGAAGGAAGGCACTTCAGCCCTTGGCGAGGCTCCCTGCATGGCTTAGACCAATAGGATGAGGTGTCAGGAATGTATCACCTAATGGAAGCAACGGGCTGTGAGCCAGGCCCTTGCACAGCTTGCAGAGGTCCCGGGTGGACGCTGTCCTGCGTGGCCAGGCCCCCGGGAAGCCAGGCCCTGTCGAGAGCACAGCCTGCCTTTTCTTCTTGCCTGTGTTCGGGACAGGAAACTGGCTGTGCTGGGACAAACCGGCCACTCAAGTTTGAATAAAGCGTAGAGGCCTCGGGGCTCCTCCAGCTGGCACAGTGTGTCACTGTGAGGTGTCTGAGAAGGAGCACTCGCGTGCGTGGGGCTCGGCCCCGCGGCACCTTCCATCACCCAGGCCAGGTGGGCTGCCGCCAAGCCACCGCCGCCAGCAGAGCAAGGAGCAGTGGCTGCGGGCGGCTCTGGAACCACCAGCCTACTGGGCGGCCTGCGGGGAGGACACACGGCCCGGGGCCGCTCACGAGCAGGTCTCCACGGAAGCCTTGAGCGGGAGGGCTGTTCACTGCGGAGGCCAGGATAAGAAGCGAGAACTGAAGGCCGAGAGGGCAAGGGCTGAGGAGAGTCCTGTCGAGAGCCCTGCTCGTCCTCCAACAGACACAGCTGTCTAGAGGCCTGTGACGAGCGTTCCAGGGAGGGCACAAACTGCCCAACGTCACGCAGGTGGAGGGAGCACAGGCTATAGGAAAGTCAGGTGGGTTTCGTAGTTTCTCTGACCCCTGGGTCTCCCAAATCTTGGAAATTCAAACCTGTAAAACACAAGGATTGACTTATTTGGTACAGGGAATTGAATCCAGGGGCATTCTGCTTTCAGGCTACAATCCCAGCCCTGTTGCTGAGGCTGTCCTCAAACCTGCAGCCCTCCTGTCTCAGCCTCCCGCGTACTGGGATTACAAGTGCGTGCCAAGGTCGGCCGAAAACACATGCACTTAGAACTCTAGTGGTATTTGTAGCTGACTCGGTAAAGGCAGTGGTCTCCACCCAAGCTGCCAGTAGAGCGTGTGTGACATGCTGCGCTTCTGAAACAATCTGGCTCCGTGTATGAGGAACTTCAAACCTGCCCGTGCCCTTTGACCTAGTAATTCCACTGCTGGGAACGTGGCTGAGGGCCCAAGGGGGCAAAAGCATCGAACACAGGAATTCGTGGCAGCGTCATTTACACCCCCAGGTAGCGGCACAGGGCAACTGCCTGTGGGGACAGCAGCCCATTGCAGAGTGGCCCTGGAGGATGCTGGCCCTCTTCCCCGGCTTGCCCGCCACTCCCCAGGCGTCTTCGGCTGTCTGTCCTGCCATGGCAGGATCCTGCTCAGGATCCTTTTACAGGTTTGAATTTTCAGGATCCTGCTCAGCACCGCGTGTGCGCAGCCCAGTCCTAGGCTGCCTCCCGGGGCTGCTCACCAGTAACGGGAGGAGCCTGTGCAGCGGGGTTGGGCCCTCAGGGAACCCTCCTGGGGGGCTCGGTTCCCTTAAAACTGCCCCTGTGATTAGGGTTAGGGTGGGCGTTAGGGGCAAGTTCAGGCAGGGCCCCACCATCAGCATCGGCCAGTTCTAGAGAACGGGCGGCCTCTGGCTGCCTTGTACTTGGAAAAAACACTGCTTCCGTTTCTTCTTTGGCCATAGTAGTGTTGGTTCAAGTGAGGAAACAGAGAAACCAGAGAAGTTATTAACCACAGAGAAAGAAAGGATATTAATATTCGTTGCCATGAGCTTCACACCCAGAGTTCTGGGAAGCAAGGCTTGCTATGTTACGTAATCATCAGACCCCCAAGGCCCAGCTGCAAACACGAAATCCTCTCCCACCCCGGGGTGGGTCTCAGCGTCCCGCCCTTGGCATCTCTGCCGTGTGCGCCGTGGCCAAGCCAGGCTCCTTCCTTCCCCTCGCGCCTGCAGAGCAGACCCCTCCCTGAGCCAGATGGCGCTAGGCGGGCCCCTGGAAGGCCGGGGAAGGCTGATGATGAGCTCCAACAG
Source organism: Muscardinus avellanarius (assembly GCF_963383645.1). Taxonomy (NCBI): domain Eukaryota; kingdom Metazoa; phylum Chordata; class Mammalia; order Rodentia; family Gliridae; genus Muscardinus; species Muscardinus avellanarius. The sequence goes on from NC_137804.1 coordinate 7,210,867, forward strand.
AAAGCTTGCAACCACGCTACAGTCCCTTGCACCACCCAGAGCCGGCTGCTGACCCAGCCTGGTCAGGCTCATCCCGTGTGCCCCACGCCTTCGCGTCACCAGGGTACGCCACAGCACCACACAAGAACAAGGGCACCGGGCTGCAGCGCCGCCCTGCCCCTCGGGCCCACCAGCAGCGGTGCTGGTGTCTCTGGAGACAGAAGTGTCCCACCCAGAATCGCACCTTGCGTTTGGTTATGTCTGTCTCCACCAGAATCGGCCCCTCGCTCAGCTGGGCAGTTCTTTTTGTTGTTCTGGTAATGGGGATTGAACCCAGGGACATTTCACTCCTGAGCTATACCCCTATTTTTTTTTTAATTTCTTTTTTTGAAACAGGGTCTCACTGAGTTACAAGGGCCTCACTAAGTAGCTGAGGCTGTCATCAAAGTTGCGATCCTCCTGTCTCAGCCTCCTAAGTACTGGGATTACAAGCGTGGGCCACCACACCCGGCTTCCAGCTGGGCAGTTCTGAAGGTCACCAGTGGGCTGTGCTGCGTCCTTCAATTTGGGGCCAATGATGTCTCCAGCAGAAACCTATTGTTGCTATTGTTTTTGGTGGCACTGGGGCTGGAACCCAGGGACATTCCACCCTAGCCCTACCTATTTAATTTTATTTTGAAACGGTCTCACTGAGTTGCAAAGGACCTCACTAAGTAGCTGAAGCTGTCCGTGAACCGTGATCCTCTGGTCTCCGCCTCCCGAATGTTGGGATTACGTGCACCACCACGTCTGGCCTCTAAGTTGTTCTTGTCTGATGTATTGGCCACAGCGACGCAGACATGGGCTGAAACACCCAGCAGTGGACTAACCACTGAGCACATGCTCAGAGCCCTCACCATACAATGGCTTCTGCAGAGCCCCACCTCTGAACCTGGTGGTGTTGGGAACCAGGCCTTCCTGAGCCTTAGGGGAACACTTGCGCCTCAGACTCTACCCCATAGGATTCAGCCGTATCCGTAAGTCTCTTTCATGGCAACGAGCAACCTGGCTCCTGTTGTCCTCAGCAGGTCTATGTAGTCCTTCCGCGCCCCTGTATATAAAACGCACCCCTCTGCCTTTCCCCTCTTCGCCCAGACCCCAGGGTTCCAGGGAGGGCCTCCCCCACCATGCCCAGTGGCCAGCAGACCTTCCTTCTCCTTCCCTGACACCTGCCCCAGGGCACACTGTTCCCTCCTCTACCTCTCTCGCCTCGTGACTCCAGGACAAGATAGTTGGGACCGGGCCATGAAGAAGGGAAGGGAAGGGAAGCGAAAGTCTCCCTTGTATTTTTTTTAACAAAAAGAGACAAAAAATACAAAGGAATCTTAAACGGAGCAAGCAGAGTCCCGGATCACTCTTCCTTCAGGGCTGGGTAGCTTGGGCCAAGCCTGTCGCCTCCCTGAGGCCAGGAATGACTCTTCTTGGCTCGTGTTGACGTGAGACCCCATGCGCTAGCTGAGGCCGATCCGGCCTGGCCCCAGGTGTCGACAGCCATGCTGGGACAGCCATCGCCTGCCTCCCAGAGTTCTCAGGAGGAGGGCTGACGGCTGTGTGGGTGTTCCCGGGCCCCAGACCGTCCCTTTGCACATCTGCAGCCAAGTGTAGGGAGGGTTTCCTGGACAGAGGTCCTGTGGCCGCTGCCTTAAGACACACGGGCCAGACGTGGCCGCCACTCCTCTCTGATCCAGGCCTGAGACAGCCCACCACACGCTAGCTAGCGCAGCATGGAGCTCCGGGGCGCCTGCCTGCTCCTCTCCCTCTTCTCCCTCCTGACCCTGATCACCACGGAGCCGCCAACACCCAAGGTCAAGAAGGCAGCAAACGCCAAGAAAGGTAGCAAACGCCCCTCCTGCCTCCTGGGGCCGGTCACCTCCGGCTGACCTCAGCTCCTGCTCCTCTTCTGCAATGAGGCCTCCAGGAACTTTCGTGCAGCGTCTTCGGGGGGCTGTGGGAGCCCCTCATAACCAGGGTGGCTGTCTAAATTGCAAGGGCCTTCTCAGCTGTGAAATGGGGAGATTGGTGTGTGCTTAAAGGCCTGTTTGTTGTATTAATTATGCAAAGTATATTAAGGCACCTAGCCCTAGCCGTGTGTCCAGGCACAGGACACAGGCGCAGGGAGGGACGGGACCCTCAGTCCCAGGTGCAGGTGCTCTCTGGCTGCTTTGACTGCTGCGGGACCTGCCCTCACGGCCCTGCCAGCGGCACGTCACCGGGCGGTGTGGACATGCCAGCCATGGAATGGCATTGCCCCCGCAGGGCCAGCCAGAGCCTGTAGGGGTGCCAATGGGCGGGGACTTAGAGAAACAGGCAGCCTGGGCAAAGAGCATAGGGTGGGGCCCCGCAGGGCCTGAATGGCGGTGGGGAGCTTCCAGGCACAGCCTGCAGCCCGCACAGCCAGGGGGGGAGGCTGGGTCTCGGGGCCGGGGTGTGGCTCAGCGCTCATGCTAGCCTTGCCTGTGTGAGCCCCGGGTTCCATCTCCAGCACAGAGAAGAGAAAGAGAAGACAAGACCTCCAGGAGGGTGCTTGCAACGCGAACAAGGAAAAGTGCGAAGCAGAATGGATTCTAGGCTAACGTTCGTCTAGGAAGGGGATTTGTGTAAAAATACGTTTCTGTTGCGCGAGCATAGAACTTTTCTGGAAGGATCCACAAGATAACAGAGGTTGGCTCTGGGAAGAACAAGGCTTGGGGACAGGCTTGATTGGGAAGGAGACTGAACTAGATGCACTGTTTGGATGGTTTTATTATATACATCAATGTATATTTCCACCAATGTCCATTTAAAAAAGAGAAGAATGATACTTTGGAGACAGGAGGATAGCAGGTTTGAGGCCAGTCTTAACAACTCAGCAAGACCCTGTTCCAAATAAAAAATAAAATAGGGCTGGGGTGTAGCTCAGAGGTAGAATGCCCCTTGGCAGAGCATCCCTCTCCCTCTCTCCCTAGTGTGAGAGAGAGAGAGAGAAGGAAGACGAGGAGGAGGTGGAGGAGGAGGGAGGGTAATGCCGAAAGCCTGGGTGCTCACTGCCCCCCACCCGTGGCTGTCCCGAGCTGGCCGAGGGGGTCCCGCTGGAGGTGGGGCACACGGGGGTGAGGCAGGAGCTGAAGCTCCAGACCAACAGCTGGTGGAGAGCTCAGGAGGCCCCCGGGGGTCATAAAACACGCCCTTACAGCAGTGCCCAGGGGGAGTGTGGCGGGCTTCATCCCAACCACAGACACCAGGACGCAGGTTTGGAAGGCAAGCAGCAGCCCAAGGCCCCGCCTGCAGCCCAGGCCACAGGGCTGCCCGTGCTCCCACCCTGTGGGTGGGAGGCGATGCCTTAGCACCTTGGCCAGCCCTCAGGCACTGCGTCCCCAGGTGTGCTGGTCAGATGATGAGAGGTCCCCTCTGACCTGACCCAGCTGGCCAGAGGACCCCGAGGCGGAGTTGGGGCCGGGTGAGGCCCACGCACCCGCAGGCTGCGCTGCCAGAGCCCCCCCCCCTCACGCATTTGTCTGGTTCCTGTTTGCCAAGTCACCTGGCTAACTTCTGCTAGGCTGAATCCACGGGCCTGCGACCCCCTGCAATGCCTTCTGGGGGGTGGACAAGGCTCTGACCTCACCCCTCAGGAATGGGGCCCAAGTGCGCCCGAGGCCCGTCCCCTCCCTCCACCCACGCCCTGCCGGGAGCCCCTGGCCTTTCAGAAAGAGGGGGTCCACCCACAGTCTTGCACAACATGCCGATCTGTGTTCCCACCAGCCCGCCAAGGCAGTCGAAGAGCTCCCTGCAGGCCGGCCATCAGGCGTGGCCTGTTTCCTCGTGTGTGGGAGGCTGACGGTATGGATTGACACGTTTCCCACGGCCATAGGCTGATGGGCAGCCTCACACGCCGCCGGCTGCCTCCAAGCCTGGCTCCTGCTCCTGGGTGGGCACACCCGCTGTGCCCTTCTCAGAGTCCTCTGATCCTGACTCTCACTCCCTAATAACAGAGAGACGGAGCAGTTCGCCTTGGGCCCCAAGCACATACCAAAGTCCTGCCGCCCTCGGCCCGCCCTGCTGGTCTGTGCTCCTCCCTCCAGCCTGGGGATGGGCTGCTTGGGGTCTCAAGGGGCCCCCAGCCCCGCGTCCTGTGCCCTCCCGTCCCTGAGCTGACGGGGTGGCCGCCCCAGCCCCTGCTGATCCCGTCCACTGACCCCCAAAGGCACACCACCTCACGGGGTCAAGGGCAGGAGGGTCCCTGCAGAAGGAAAACCCTGAGCAGTTCACCTAGAGGCCCGCCACAGGGGACGCGCATCGGGGAGAGGGTCGCGGGCTGCCCCTGCCCGCTTCTCTCGCGCTCCTCCTCAGCACACTCTGTCCTCCCTGTTGACCCCCCTAGATGCCGTGAGCCTCAAGATGTTTGAGGAGCTCAGGAGCCAGCTGGACACCCTGGCCCAGGAGGTGGCGCTGCTCAAGGAGCAGCAGGCCCTGTACACGGGTGAGTGGGCTGCGCAGACGCCGGCCTCGGGTCAGGTGCCCTCTCCCAGACCCCCGACCCAGGTCTGCAAGACCCACCCAGGCATGCACAGCCGGGAGGCGTGGCAGAGGGAATGTCCCAAGAGGACAAGGGGTTCTCCAACTAGAATCAATACTGCAAAGCCGGGCGTGGTGGTGCAGGCAGTAACTCCAGTACTTGGGAGGCTGAGACAGGAGAACCAGAGATTTGAGGCCAGGTCAGCCACTTAGCGAGACCCTCAACAATGGACAAGACCATGTTTCAAAATAAAAAAATAAAAAGGGCTGGGGGAGCCGGGCGTGGTGGCTCACGCTTGTAATCCCAGCATTCTGGAGGCTGAGACAGGAGGATCGTGGTTTGAGGACAGCCTCAGCTACTAACTTAGTGAGGTCCTTTGCAACTCAGTGAGACTCTGTTTCAAAATAAAGAATAAAGAATAGGGCTGGGGGTGTAGCTCGGAGGTAGAATACCCCTGGGTTCCACACCTAGTACGGCAAAATAAATAAATTAATTAATTAAAAAATAAAAGAATAAAAAAGGGCTGGGGTATAGACTGGGGGTAGAGTGCCCTCAGCTCAAGGCCCCCATAGAGTTGCTGCCCACCACCGGCATGGCCCCAGAGCACTGCAGTTGCCCCAAACAGCCCCTGCTTCCCGGATCCCCCACGCAGCCGGCCTTGCCACGCAGCAGCGGCTCCGCTGATGGTGTCTCTCCCATGTTAAAGACAGGCCAGCTGGGGCAGAGAGGTCCTGCGGCCAGCCGGCAGCAAGCAGGATGCGGAGGAACCCCAGGCTCTGGGCGTGCCCTCGGCTGCCTGGAGCGGGGGACAGGCTCCCACCCGGCCTGCCTAGGGGCCTTCCGTGTTGCCACAACCCCCAAGCCAGCTTGCCCTCGCCAATGCACCGCCCGGGCACTCCTGAGCTCTGCAGGCGACCCTCCCCCGGCACCGGCCCCTTCCCCCAGTCAGCACACGCATGAAGGGTCCACTGGGCCATCTCTGCCAGGCGCAGAGGCAGAGGTGCCACGGCCCTGCTCCAGAAGCCTCACATTCAGGGGTCACTCCAGCCCATCGGGGCGTGCGGGGTTAGAGGAGGTGAGGGGTGGAGGCCAGGTAGAAGCTGAGGCCTGGGGCGGGTGCGCAGCAGGGCCAACAGCAGGACGGTGTCAGCCAGGTTGACATCCTGGAGCCAACTCTGCGGCCCCTCTGGAGCACAGGTTCCCAGGAAGCAGCCCCAACGAGCAAAGGCCACAGGAGGTGCCCGGGGACCTCGGGATGGCCCCCAAGGCAGCAGGGGCCAGGAGGGCCCGAGCGCCAGAGTGGAGCTGGCTGCCCTGTGGTGTCTGCGCACACCTTGGTGACTGTGGGCCCTGCCCTGGGCGCCCTGCGAGCTGGGCAGGAGGCACCGTGGTCAGCCCGGGCGGGGCTGGCTGCTGTGGGAAGGGGGCAAGCTGGTGGCTCCCCGTGGCTCCAGGACCTCATGGAATCACCCTGCCCTGGGGCTGTGGAGGTGGGTGAGCCGGGCCTGGGGCCATGCAGCAGAGGGGGGATTCCAGGAGTGCAGACCCTCAATCCCTGGGCGCGGGAGGCGCTGGGCTGGGCCTGCAGTGACAGCCTCTCTCCCACAGTGTGCCTGAGGGGCGCCAAGCTGCACCTCAAGTGCCTCCTGGCCTTCAAGCAGCCGCGCACCTTCCACCAGGCCAGTGAGGACTGCATCGGGCGCGGGGGCACGCTGGCAGTGCCCACCTCGGGCACCGAGAACGAGGCGCTGCAGGCCTATGCCCGCGAGAGTCTGGGTGGCGAGGCCGAGGTGTGGCTGGGCCTCAACGACCTGGCAGCTGAGGGCGCCTGGGTGGACATGACGGGCGCCCCCGTGGCCTTCAAGAACTGGGAGACGGAGATCACAGCGCAGCCGGACGGCGGCAAGGCGGAAAACTGCGCGGCGCTGGCGGGCGCGGCCCACGGCCACTGGTTCGACAAGCGCTGCCGCACGGAGCTGCCCTACATCTGCCAGTACAACATTGTCTAGCCGAGGACTGGAAGGGGCCCAGGGCCGGGGGCGGGGCCAGGCGCAGGGTCCTTGGAGGGAGGCCCCAGGGGAAGCCGGGGTGCCGTGGAGAGGCGGGATCGTGGACTGGGTGCGGGTCTCAGGGGTCCGGGAGGGGCTGGGGTCGCGGCGCCTCCTCTTCAAAATAAAGTTGGTGCAGCGTCACCCACGTGTGTGGTCAGTGCCTCTGGGAGGGCCAGGGGACACCAGGAGCAGGAGACGCAGGACCGGCCGAAGGGGGAGCTGTGGGACGAGCTGTGGGACGGGAGAGCTGAGCTGGAGTGTTGGCACCTCCCAGGGACTCTGGGGAGGGCTGCGGGGAGAGGAGTAAAGAAGAGAGGGGATGCCAGTCCCGGCCGTGCCCAGACGCTGGGCTTCCACGAAAGCTGCACAGATTTCTGGCCCCTAAATATGATCACTCCCTTAGATTGGCTTCACTACTTTCTTTCATTATTTTTTGGCGTAAACGCAGGCGTGGTGCCCTCTATCCCTAAACACTTCTGTGTGTGTCCAGTATCAAAGCCGGGGAATGACTAGCCGGGTGCCGTGGCGCACGCCTGATGCCAGTACTTGGGAGGCTGAGACAGGAGGATGGAAGATTTGAAGACAGCTCGGCAAGTAGGTGAGCCCAGCAGTCTAGTGAGACGCTGTTTCAAAGTAAAAATAAAACAGGGCTGGGAGTGTAGTTAGGCAGAAAAATGCCCCTGGGTTCCTTCCCCAGTAACACACACACACACACACACACACACACACACACACACGGTGCAGAGACTGTCTCATAAGGGTAATGTCGTGTGTTAGAGATGGAGATGGTCCATCTGGTGAAGGGCGGGCGAGGCTCAGTCCTGGAGTCTTGGCACCGTGCTCGGCCTCCTAGCAGGGTGGGGATGGCCAAGGGCTTAAAAAAAAATAAAAGCCGGGCGCGGTGGTGCATACTTGTAATCCCAGTACTTGGGCGGCTGAGACAGGAGGATCATGGTTCACGGCCAGCCTCAGCTACTTAGTGAGGCCCTTCACAACTTAGTGAGACCCTGTTTTGAAATAAAGGTTAAAAAATAGGGCTGGTGTGTAGCTTGCAGGTAGAATGCTCCTGGGTTCCTTCCCCAGTGCTGCAAAAAAAAAAAGCCCACAAAACCCTGAAGGAAATGGCTGCTCTCCAGAAGACCCGAGCCTCAGCGTAAGAGCCTGGATGCTGGTGGAAAGGCACCACCTCCATGGGCCACGCTGGGGCCGGCGATCCCGGGAGGGGAGTGCGAGCCAAGTATTGTCTACTGCATTACCGCTTCCACCTGCAGGTGGCAGTGTGGGCAAGCAGTTCCATCTCCTTTGGGATACTTGTACACTTCCAGCTGGGCACACCTGTCCTCCAATCTTAGCACGCTTGTAATCTCAGAACTTGGGAGGCGGAGACAGGAGGTTTGTGGATCTGAGGACAGCCTCAGCAAACAGTGAGACTCTCATTAACCTAGTAAGACCTTGTTTCAAAATAAAATTGGGCTGAGAGTGTAGCCTGGAGGTAGAATACCCCCGGTCCAATCCCCAGAGCCACAAATAAAGGGTACCTGGTGTCCAGATTTTTAGGGTTATTTCTAGGTCTAATGTTAGAGTCTATGTCACTTGCGTTTCATGGGTGACTCGTTTATGAGCCAGAAGCCACAAATCTTTACATTGAAAATCTTGGAACAGGCTGCAAGACACTAACGTGTTTCTGCACTAGAGGGCACTGCGGTCTCGTGTGAGAACGCCGGAGAAACACCTCCAAGACCAAGGCGACCTTCAGGCGCAGAGAGGTGAGACCAGCCCAGGGCACGCAGCTCCCTGGAGAGCGCCAAGCCTTTCGCTTTCTCCGGAAAGCAGCTGTGTGCAGACCACAAACAGCCCACTAGTGAGTGCTGTGTGCCAACTTGTGCCAGGCCTCTGTCCTGGAGCCTGGCCTGAGCCGCTGTCCCTGCCCAATGGGACCCTTGGCATTTGGGGTCAGCGACCGCCGGCATGGCGGCGCCTCTTGTAATCCCAGTACTTTGGAGGCTGAGATAGGGGATTGCAATTTGTGGCCAGCTTCAGCTATTTAGTTAGAACCTGTTTCAAAATAAAGAATTATGCCGGGCGTGGTGGCGCATGCTTGTAATCCCCGCGCTTGGGAGGCGGAGACAGGAGGATCCCGCAGGTTTGAAGCCAGCCGCGCTGGCGTAAGAGACCCTGTTTCCAAATAAAAAGTATAAAATAGGTCTGGGAGTGTAACCCGGAAGGAAGAAGGGTTTTTAGGAACCCCCAGGCTGGGGGTGTAGCTTGGAGGTAGAATGCCTCTGGGTTCCATCCCCAGTACCAACATTTTTTTTCTTTTTTGTGGTACTGGAAATAGAACCCAGGGGCATTCCACCTCTGAGCCACACCCCCCAGCCCTACTTTTAATTCTTTTTTTTTTTTTTTTTTGTGGTACTGGGGTTCCTGGAAGCCCTTCTACCTCTGGGCTACACTCCCAGACCTATTTTTTACATTTTCATTTTGGAAACAGGGTCTCCTAAGCCAGCGCGTGCGGCTGGCTTCGAACCTGCGCGATCCTCCTGTCTCTGCCTCCCAAGCGCGGGGATTACAAGCGTGTGCCAACCACGCCCGGCTAATTCTTTATTTTGAAACAGGGTCTCACTAAGTTGTGGAGGGCTTTACCAAGTAGCTGAGGCTGTCTGCAAACCGAGATCCTCCAGTCTCAGCCTCCCAAGTACTGGGATTACAAGCAACCCACATTCTAGCCATCAGGTA